>NC_136059.1:1125585948-1126280114 GCF_964261635.1 Lissotriton helveticus | reverse complement strand
GAGGTCAACCAGGAGCATATCATTTATGACCTTCACTGGACATTTGGAAGCTATTGATAAGCAGCTTTCCCTGTAGCATAGACGTTTTGTGAGTGAAAAGCATCCATACTGTGTGGTGGGAATGTCTAGCAATTGACAGGCTTCCCCTGGGAACATGTGACATTCTTGTCCTCTAGTGGGCGTCCCTTGCAGAAGCGTTTTGAACCAAAGAGGATAGTCTGCTGCCCGCTTCCGTATATATGTCCTGCGCTTGCTCTATCTGTCAAGGAGTACTAAAAAGGTACCCAAATGGAGCTGTTGTGCTTTGTTGGCACTAAGCTAATCTATGCTGTCTCCAGGAAGAGGGTTTTGCTGGATTGCCCGCTTCTCTACTCCCCCACGCTTAAACGTGACAAGGGTTGGATGCAGGACCACTGCTTGACTGGAGATGAGACGACCCAGCAGGGACAGCTCCACCTGAGGGTGAAACACAGAGGAATGGAGTGGCAAGTTTCATGCAGCTGAGTTGAGTGACTACGTGGGCTAACTAAAAAGGCTGCTTTGGGCAAGTGGACGGCGGGTTCACTCTGTTTATCTCCTTTTTCCATTGCCAAAGTGATTCTTCAGTCTGCCCAGCATCTCAGGCGGATAGGCCCCTCACTCTTGGCCAGCATATGAAGAGTGAATCAGCAAAGGGCACTGTACTCCCAGTGCATGACTAATATGCGCTTGGGACTACATGCATAACGTGTTTTGTGCTTTATGATTATTCTTGCTTGTATTTACTTTTAAAATTCGTCATTTAAAACAAGTTTTCGCCGTATTTTAAAAAGATTGATTTCAGTACTCTAAGCACATTTGGCTTCTTACTTCGCCTTGTACAAACTTAATTGCCGTGTGCCCCGGTCCACCACTGATCCGAGCTGATTGGTTGAATCCTGGTCAGGTGGGATGCCAGGCTCCTGAAGCGGCCATATTTAAGAGGGGCAATAATCTTCCGCGCCCAGCGGACGCGCCCAGCGAATGTGCGCCGAAGTTGCGCCAAAGTTAAGCCCGTCTGCGCCCGTCCGCGCTGCAGACGTGCCAGGGGCCAGACGGGCTGGTCCTCGTTTCCCCCTCCATGGCAATTGTAAGTTGTATTCATACTCTACTCTTGTGGCTCTTAGACCTACACCAAGATTGTGCCACTTTAGTCTACCTCCAGATGATTTGGTTAATACCCACTGCTGTATGCTTGCATAGTCTTTATTATTATTTTAATGCTTGATGGTGGGGAAGGTGGTAGGTTCTACCATAATATCAATGTACATGTGGGCCCTGTCTCTTTGTCATGCTACTGTTTGTACCATGTGAGCTATATAATTATCGCTATGATGGGACGATCGACTGATGTCACATAGTACAATTAATACCCCGATGGGAGTGTGTAATGTCGACAAACTAAAGATATTATCTCTGAATGTGAAAGGTCTGAACCAACCTGTCAAGAGACGGAAGATTTTAGACTATGTACGGAGATTGAAAGGTGACATTGTTTTGCTACAGGAGACGAAGCTTGAGGCTAAACAGTTCTACCACCTGAGGGATAAGTTTTATAATGTAGTTGTGGGCGCTGAGGCTGTGAACAAAAAGAATGGGGTACTGATACTTGTTGCGAAGAAATCTAAGGTAGAGCTTCTGTCCTCCGAAACGAGTGTAGACGGAAGGTGGGTCACGGCCAAACTAAGTAGGGATAATACAGAGTTTTATGTCACGAACATATATGCTCCTAACACCAGTGAACTTAGCTTCTGGGAAGACCTGAATAAGCATATTGAACATATCCCGGATAATGCTGTCCATATTTTGGCCGGGGATTTCAATCTTCCAATGGATGCAACTTTGGATAGAGACTCCCACTGCCCGTTTAAAACGAATAAATCACATAAAGCTTTCCTCAATTTATGTCAACGCTTTCACTTGGTGGATGCATGGAGGCTTCAAAATCCCACAGGGAGAGACTATACTTTTTACTCCGCACCACATGATTCGTACTCACGAATCGATTACATTTTCATAACACAGAACGGGGTCCCTAGAATAGAGTCTACTACCATAGAACCCCGAGTAATGTCGGATCACTCTTGCATCTCCCTATCCATTGCTAACATCAGACCCTCATCCCGTCAGACATCCTGGCGCCTGAATGATGAAATCCTGAGTAATGAGCAGCATCGGTCCACAATTCATGCTGCGATCTCTTCTTATCTGCAGATTAACAAAGAGGGGGACACAACTGATCTCATTAGATGGGATGCTTTGAAGAGTACCATAAGGGGAGTGTGTATCAAAATCAGATCAGCAATGAACAAAAATTTTAATGCGAATTTGGAGTCCTTGGAATGTGAAATTGTAAACCTGGAGAGTAAACACTTGAAGGATAGGGATGATTTGTCCCTTCATGCCTTGGCGAATAAAAAATATGAATATAATAAAATAGTTAGTGAGAGAGCGGGAGTTTGGCTTGATAGAAGCAGGAGATTTAAGCTCTGCGAATCTAATAAAGCTGGCAAGAGCCTAGCCTCGTACTTGAAGTTTAAGGTCCAGAAGAATTCTATTAGTGTCATTAAAGATGCCTCAGGATCTTCGCATTCTGACCCAGATAAAATAACGGAAGTGTTCAGGGTATTCTACGAAGACCTTTATGCAAAGAATAATACGGTGGAGGAAGACAGGATTAAGAGGTATTTAGACGAATGTGATCTCCCACAGCTCTCTGCGGAGGATCAGGTTAGTCTCAATGACCCGATTAGTGCTCTAGAAATAGAGAATGCAATTAAAAGCCTGAAAACAGGGAAGGCGCCAGGCCCCGATGGCTTCACGGCTAAATTTTACAAAACTTTTCCCTACCTATTAGTCGAGCCCCTTTTACATCTATTCCAGGAAATAAATACTTCAGGTGAGGTCAGGGGCACACTGGCAGAAGCGATAATTGCAGTACTCCCTAAAGATGGGAAAGACCCGTCGCTCCCGAAAAATTATAGGCCTATTTCACTGATTAATATAGATTGTAAGATCTTGGCGATGATTCTTTCCGCCCGCCTCCAGAAGGTCCTTCCCCAGTTAGTGCATCCATCTCAAGCAGGCTTCCTTAAAAATAGATTGTCTAGTGACAATACAAGGATTCTGGCACATGTCTTAGAAAAGGCGAAATTCCTAGACACACCCACAGCAGCTATAACACTAGATGCTGAAAAAGCTTTTGACAAAGTTGACTGGTCCTTCCTTGCAGCAGTCCTACACAAATTCAACTTAGGGGAGTCATTCACAAGACTGGTAATGTCCTTATACTGCTGCCCTTCAGCGAAAGTTAGGGCTGATGGGTCTTTCTCCTCTGCCTTCTGTTTAAAGCAAGGCACGAGACAGGGTTGCCCCCTGTCTCCTTCATTGTTCTTATTGGCAATTGAGCCGTTTTTATATCACATAAGGAATGACCCGAACATAGCAGGCATTCCATTTGGGGACTGCACGGTTAAATTAACAGCGTATGCCGACGATGTGCTTGTTCTGTCAGAGAGAGCTGAGGAGGCCATACCTGCACTCATGACTGATATTGAGGAATTTGCCAGAGTTTCTGGTTATAAACTCAACAAAGATAAAAACAGAGGTTAAACTCTTAAACAACATTGGGGATAAAGGAATCATTGGGGACTCCGGTCTTACATGGCAACCCAAGTGCTTTAAATATCTGGGGTTAGACTTTGATAAAGATTTGATCTCCACCCTGAGAATAAACAAGGAACTGACTCTTAAAAAGATATCCACATTGCTGGAAGGGTGGTCTCCAAAATTCCTATCCTGGTGGGGTAGAGCGGAGACGCTCAAAATGATGTGTACTCCATTGGTTAACTATCTGGCCAGCATGCTCCCTATGACGTTCTCGAACAACTTTGTTGCTAAGGTAGATCAGCTGTTTGGTAGTTGCCTGTGGAGGGGTAAGAAAGCCAGGCTATCACTAAAGAAGCTGCAACTGGCAAAAGATAAAGGAGGCCTGGGTCTCCCCTCGTTCAGGAACTATCAGACAGCCTTTCTTTGCAAACAAGGAGCTCAGTGGTTGACAAAATCTCCAATCTATACACCAATATGGATTAATATTCAGGAATCACTAGTGGGTCATGCTCCTCTTGAAACCCTTCTTACTATGGACCTGTCACATTTACCACACTCCAAATATATAATGTTAAATACTAGGCGGGCTTTGCTTAGACTCGACCAAGTACATAAAACGAAGTTGACATTCGCTAAATCATCTTTTATGTCCCTGTGGAGAAATCCCTATCTCAAACATAATGGCAATAGACTCGTCTGGGAGTCATGGTCCGAGAAGGGCATTAACTTGGCGAGGGATCTGTACGACGATAAAGATCCACTTCCGTTCTCGACCTTGCAGCAGAAGTATGGTCTTACTCCGATGGATTTTTATGACTTCTTGAAAATCAAAGCGATATTAACTGCTCGTAATTTCTCTCCCTATACACCATGGTTAGTAACTCATCTCCCGCGTCTTATGTATGCGGGTCACTTCGTTTCTAGGGTGTACAAGCTCTTACTACCCTTGCCCAAGAAAAATCACAGAAAGGTGGAATCGAAATGGGAGGTTGAACCGAATGAAACAGGTATAGCTTTCGATTGGGATGTGATTCATAAGATGGCACTTACACACAAAGTATCACCCATCCTCTTCCAAACAAAATACATGCTAATTAACAGGGTATTTTGGACTCCAGATAAGCTGTTTAAATGTAAATTAAGAGATTCACCTACATGTTGGAACTGCCAATCAGGCTCTGGTGATCTTGCACACATGCTATTCAACTGTCCTTCTCTTAGAGTGTACTGGGGGAAAATATTTGACTGCATCCACCACGTGTTTAAGATAAGGCCTGTACAGAACTTCGTATATGTAATTTTAGGTGCGCTTGACCCACAGTTATCAAATGACCAAGATCGCCTGCTTTTGGACTTAATGCTAACATTGGCGTGTAAAGTGGTCCTATGCAAATGGAAAAGTGCAAATGAGGTAAACTTCAAAATCTGGCAGGAATGGTTGTCGTTCCTGAGAGGTGCTAATAATCCGGCGCTACAAGCGTCTACATGGAGTCCGTCTAATAGGAAGCTGTGGAAATCACTAGACGCATCCTCGTTTCACTATGATCCACCTTGATGCATTATATGATGGTCTTGTTACATTAGATTGTGGCTTCTGACAGTACGTTTGTTGTCATACACTGGAGCCTAAATCGCTTCCGCCACACATTGAGTATTATGTATATGTATGTACATCACTGATGCAAGCAAAGTTGTTTTACTTAATATGATTTGCATTTTTGTAATTGTTCAGCGATAACTGATTCGAATCATCTCTGTAACGGAAGAATTACTGTATTGTCTTTGCTTTTGGTTTTCTACTTCAATAAAAACGACTTGAAATAAAAAAATAAAAAAATAAATACCCACTGCTGTAAGAGGACTCTAAGTTTTAGGCGCCCTCGCTATCCTCGTCATAAAAATCCTGTCACAATTGGAAATCAGCTGCCCGCTCTTAATTTGTTAAGTGAGGCAGGCCTGCTGCTAAATGCTAGATCTCTGGCAAGAAATAATGTTGCATTTAACGACTTTGTTTCTCAAAACAAACCACCCTGGATTTTTACCACCGAAACCTGGGGCTCTGAAACCTCTGGCCCAGATCTCGTCGAGGCAGTTCCCGAGGGCTATTCCCTGTCCAGACTCGATAGGACAAGGTGCAGGGGTGGTGGGCTGGGAATCTTGTTTAGAGACATCTTTACTTGTTGTACCAAGCCTCTCTCTTTGCCGTCAGACACCTTTGAGGCACTGTATGTTTCCATTAACTTTCTCCCTTCTGAGTCTTTCTCTGGAATCCTTTGTTATAGACCCCCAGGCCCTAAAACGATTTTTCCCTATGAAATTCTTAAGCCCATTGAGCCCTATGTTGACAGGCCCCATTTCACTATTCTGGGTGATTTTAACTTCCATTTAGAGGCCACGGATTTGAAGGATACGCTAGCACTCGTAGAGGGTCTAGCTGCATGTGGACTAGACAAATTGGTCAACGGCCCCACACATCAGGCCTCCCATACGCTGGACGGCATTTTTTCTAATGATGCCAGACTTAGGACCCCTATTCCCCTTTCCTGGTCCGAACATCTGCCAGTTCCCTTTCATTTTAAAGTAAATTCCAACTTAGGCAATAAACCGAAGACTGATGTTTGGTCCACAAGAAGGAACTATAAAATTATAAATGATAACACTCTTTCACCTTTTTTGAATGATCTTAGGTGTCCTTCTTTGGAGGACCCAAATAGGGCTGCTTCTGACCTCTCTAATGCTCTAGCCACTGCTATAGACTCTCTTGCCCCGGCCAAACGACATTATTCAGCCCGATAGAGCCCGTCTCAACCTTGGTTTTCGGACCTCCTAAAAACCATGCGTCAAAAATGTCGGCAACAAGAAAGGTCTTGGACTGCTCATCCTGATCCACGGGGGAAAGCCCTGCATACATCCCTTCTCAGAGACTATAAGAAAGCGATAATGGAAGAAAAAAGGCATTATTTTACTAATCTGACAACATCCTTAAAATCCCCTAGAGACCTTTTTAACATTATTGACACTCTCTCGGCACCCAGACCGGCTGATCCTACCATCGAAACCCAGGAACTTTGTAATAACTTAGCGGGTTTTTTCCATAATAAGATTGCTGAGATCTACAGTGCGCTTGAAATTAGAAATCTAGAGCTAAACGCTAAGGCACTAGGATCTTCCTATTCAATCCCTGAAAGAAATGAAAAGACTGATGTTTTGCCGAAAAGATTACTCACATGTTTTCCTTCCCTGTCTCTAGAGGATCTCAATCTTTTACTTGATGCCACAAAGTCCTGTTCGCCTCTTGACCCCTGCCTATTAAAAATCTTAAAAACTTGCAGAGGGTCGGTGCTTCCCCCTTTATTGGAAGTTATGAACTTGGCTATCCAAGAGGGTATATTTCCCTCTTCCTGGAAAACCGCCATTGTTATGCCTCTGCTCAAAAAACCCTCCTTAGACCCAGGGATCCTGAAGAATTACCGTCCCATCTCCTTACTCCCGGCCCCAGCCAAGATTCTGGAATCTTATATAAATCAAAATCTGTCTACTTTTATTGAAAATTCCAACATGCTTGACAGTTCCCAGCACGGCTTTTGATCAGTTCACAGCACTGAGTCTGCTCTCACTGTTGTGACAAACAAAATTCGATCCAAGATTGACAAGGGACACCCTTCGCTGCTTGTGTTATTAGATCTCACAGCAGCTTTTGACACCTTGTCCCCGTCAATACTGATCTCCAGGCTCAAGGACATCGGATTAGGAGGCTCGGCCCTCAGTTTGCTCTCCTCCTTTCTCCATCACAGGGAGCAGAGAGTAAAAATGGGCAGTTTCCTCTCCGATCCCCAAAAGGTGCAATGTGGGGTTCCTCAGGGCTCCTCGTTGAGCCCTCTACTCTTTAACATCTATGTCACCCCACTTGCACAGGTGGTAAGATCCTTTGGCCTGGACGTGCTATCATATGCTGACGACACACAGATCTTGGTATCCATCACCCAGCCAGTCTGTGAGATCGCTTCCAAGTTTAGAGCTTGCATGGAGGCAGTCTCCAAATGGATGACGTGTAATTGTTTTTAATTGAACGGCGAAAAAAACGAAGTTATGGTCTTCGGAGGGAGCCAAGATCTCTGGTCAAAGGATTGGTGGCCTCCGTCCCTGGGAGATTGTCCGATCCCCACTCCCATTGCTAAGAACCTTGGAGTACAAATTGACCCTGCCCTTTCTTTCGACCCCCAGGTAAATAGGACAGTGTCAACTTGTTGTGGCACCATTAGAATCTTAGAGAAAATTGCCCCTTACTTGTCCTTGGCAGCCGGAAACAAGCAACAGCTGGCCTAGTACTATCGAGGCTAGACTACTGTAATGCCCTTTATGGTGGCATCAACAAAGGCTCTATCCATCACCTCCAAATGGTGCAAAATGCGTCTGCCAGATTGGTTCTAGGCCTTCCTAGGAGAGCGTCTGCAACAGTGGCCAGAAGGGACCTTCACTGGCTTCCGATTCCATCTAGGATCTCTTTCAAAATTCTTTGTCTGGCCCATGGTGCTATCCATGGCTCAGGATCTGAAGGCATTAGATCTCTTTTGTGTGCTTACACCCCCACTAGAATACTTTGTTCATCTTCGAAGAATAGGCTTGTGGTCCCTAGGTTTGCCAAGGTTAGATGGGGAGGTAGAGCCTTTTCCATCTTGGCTCCCAAACTGTGGAACTCCCTCCCCTTTGAGCTTACCAGCCAATCCTCCTTAGCAATATTTAAAAAACTTCTTAAGACCTGGCTTTTTTCTCAAGCATATTAGATTCTTGCTCTCCCAGTGGTCTTTTGGTCTAGTTACCTGGAGTCTGGACTTTTCTTGTCTGTATGTATTGCGCCTTGATGCCCCTTGGGGCTAAGTTTGTTTTGCGCGGTATAAAAATGCCATTCATTCATAGGATCATCAGAACCAAACTGCAGCAATGGATGCACGCCAAACAACTGCATTAAGCTGCTCCTATGTGGAAGCCACCTGCCTCCTTTTCATTCTTCTTTAAAGGGCCTGTAATAGTACCTACCCTACTGTGCCACATATTAACTAAACCCCAAGCCCACAAGATACCCTCAAATAAGGTGCAACAAGGATGAGGACTGCTGAGGAGTGCGATATGCCAAACAAGGGGTTTTAAACAGACTGCAGGTTTGATTGATCAGGAAGAGATAAGTCTGTGGATGATATAGAAGTAGGGAGTACTGCTTCTTGGCGCTTGATTTTTTGTTTTTCCTGGTGTGTGGAAAGGGAAGCACGCCTTTGCTAAACTTAGAGACACATTCACAACCATAAACAATTTCCTTCTTCTGTTCTATATATTTTCAGGCTGTGCAGGTAAATTACAGTGGGCTGGAATGGGATGAAAGCTAGGTGCAAAATCCGAGCGGATAGACATGCTTTCCCAAAGAATCCACACATTGAAACTAGGAAAGAAAAATCTGTGGTGCCCATCGCAGTGCCACTTGAGACATAAAATCCTGAGCACCCCATTACAAATTTACTGGTAGTGGTCATCGACAACAGGGTACCTCTCAAACAGAAGATAGACACAATAGGCCTGATTCACGAAGGGCCCCCGCTCTCGAGAATTCTCATTGCGGAGACTACCCCTCGACTGCAGGGCCCACTGGAGGCCCTTTGTGAAACAGGCCCAATATAAGAGTGGGGGCACTGCAGATAATGTTTTATATGGAGAGTTCAATGATGTCATGCCTCTCAGGGAGAAAAGTGCTACGCAAACAAATGATGGACGGAATGCTGAATAAATCATACATTAACCCCCAGTCAAGTGATCTGGATTAAATCCATTGTTCTTTTGCTCACCATGCCAACCCAGGTTAGAGCCAGCCATATGCAAATCAGTCTTGACCCTCTGGCTCATGGGAACAGTCCAGACCGAACTGCCAAGCCAGGTCCTCTCTAGACCGGAAACAAGCCTCCTGGGACCGGTTTCTGGGTATTACCCTTCATCAGCCAGGCTAGCTTGATTCCAGTGGCACAGTGAGCAAGGGACCACGTCTGGGCATACCCATGAAACTTAGGGTGAAAAGTGCTATGCAAACAAATAAAGGACAAAATTCTGAATAAATCATACATTCACCCACAGTCAAGAGATCTGGGTTAAATCCATTGTTCTTTTGCTCACCATACCACCCTAGTTTAGACCCAGCCACATGCAAATCAGTCTTGACCCTGTGCCTCATGGGAACAGTCCAGACCGAACTGCCATGCAAGGTCCTCCCTGGACCGGAAACAAGCATTTTGGAACAGGTTTCTGGGTATTTCCCTTCATCGGCCAGGCTAGCTTGATACCAGTGGCACAGTGAGCAAGGGACTCACGTCTGGGCATACCCATCCCACTTAGGGTAAAAAGTGCTATGCAAACAAAAGCAAACAGGGAGAGTCAGGAAGTTAAAAAAACACACAAAGTTTTTATCTCAGTAAGTTGAGGCCAGGTCTCATCATAAAAAAACACATACACTTCTTTGTGATCTTGAAAATCAGAGGGGCAGAGTATAGCACTTTCTGTGGAAGAATTGAAAACCAAGGTTCGAATTCCAGAGGGGCTCCTTGCCTTGTTCTGTGTGTGTGTTCACAGAGTGTCCATGCTTCCGCTTCCACCAGGCCCCCTCACCCTCAGGTCAAACATTGCTGGATTTATCAATAGAGGAATAGAGATGCTAATTGCAAGATGCCATTGTGATTGATCTGGTGTCTTGTGAGAATACATGGGTCCTGCTTAAACATGACTTCAACAAGCAGTGAAAAATCAAAGAAACGGCTTTGAGGCAGCCAAGAAAAAACTCAATTGGAAAAAGGAGTGATTTAACTGATGTTGTTCCTGCGCTGTTGCGAGTCCCTGTGGAGAATAAGACTTGGCACCTTCCGAGCCCGGAGGAAGTGTGGGATTAGTTGGATGGTTAGGTGCCTTGCAAGATCAAGAAAGAATGTAGGACTCCCCCATAGTGATCATCCACTAATGAGAGAGCATACATTTGATCATCTTTTGCCAATTTCACCTCAGGGGAGGAGCAATGGCAACAGTGGAGGGATGGGGGAAGGGACACTCAGCTCAAGCAATGGTCTATTCCTGTGGATTGGAGTATTGACTCAAGCGGGGTGAAGGATAGCTTTAAGGTGCAAATCTCCTATTAATGTTCTTACTTGAACCATGGGCGATCATTGCAAATAGATTAGGGAGATCCTTTGTTTGTGAATTGTTGCCATGGTGAACTTGTACATGGCTAGAGGCTTCTCTTGTAACTATTCTATTTTTCACTTATGGGAGATGATATCTCTTTTCATTACAGCACAGTTTGAAGTTGCTGAATTTACTAACTTTTATGGAAAAATTGGATATTCAACTTCCATAAAGACAAATTCTGATACGGGATACATGGAAAACTTGCACAAAGTACTCAGATGTGACTTTCTCTGCTATATATTCTATTGACACCTGATAACACTAATTCTAAGTACAATGTATGGATGACAGGCACTTCATGCATTGGGGTGGTGGTTAGTTCTATGTGCAATGTACAGAAGTGTGGGGACAGATATTGGAAGGCTGGGGACTGAAATCCATGTGTGTTTCCAAAGAACGTTGATATGGTTGTCGCGGAAAGAGCTTTGCAGTCCACTCCACTAAAGGTATAAGACTAAAAGTTGGATTAATGCGCCTACTCACGTGGAACGTAATCCTCCTTGACGACAGAATGTAATGGGGACTCGTTTTCAGATGGCTACAGAGGAATAATCCAGTTATAGTCCTGCCACAGGACACCCACTTAAAGGTTAACAAATATAATTTCATTGGACGGGAAAATATAAATGGCGGAAGGGGAATTTCAGTCCATTTATGAGGAGGGCACTATTTATGATTGACAGGACAACAATAGACTGGATTGTCCACTGGCCTTTCCTAATGGAGACGCTCCGACGGTTCGGATTTGGACCCAAATACCTGCACTGGGTTCGACTCCTGTATTCAGACCCGAGGGCACGAGTACGGATCAATGGGCGACTGTCCCGCGAGTTCCCGATTGAGAGGGGGACCCGTCAGGGATGCCCATTGTCCCCCCTTTTATTTACACTTACAATTGAAATTCTTGCATTACGAATACGACATAATCAAAACATTAAAGGCTTTACTTGGGGAGGGTCAGACGCAACACAGGAAAAGATATCCCTGTATGTGGATGACGTATTACTGTACGTGACTGACCCTAATAGGACAATCCCGGCGCTGTTCGAAGAGCTGAGCAACTTCGGGGCGAGGGCAGGACACGCAATTAATTGGCACAAATCGGTCCTTTATGATCCACAAGGCAGGGAGAGATGGGAGTGTCTGCCGGAGCTACTTATACATACTAAGGAGGGCTTTCAATACTTAGGGGTTTTTATAACCTTAGATAGGGATCGCTCCTTTGCTGCCAAGATACACCGAATAATGATGGGTGCAAAGGCAGAGATGGACAGATGGAGACAACTCCCGCTCACTATATTGGGTCGTGCCGCCCTATATAAAATGGTCCTTTTGCCCAAGTATCTCTATGCGCTCCAAAATGAGTACTATCCCCTACCAAGTATGACCTTCACCAAGATACACGCGGATCTCCGCACCTTCCTGTGGCTGGGGAAACAGCCAAGAGTGGCCCTCGCCACGTTGCAACGACATCACTATAGTGGGGGATCTCGCTTCCTAATATGGAGGCCTACTATTGGGCAGAACACCTCGCCCCCATTAATGAGTGGCTGCATGCAGCAGCCGATCACCCTACGTACTCACTGGAGAGATCTAAGTGGTCGAACACGACTATCCTACACTTCCTTTATGGAGGGAAGGGGGGTCAACAGCTCCTCCCTGCCACCAGAATTACGTTGTCGGCATGGCGTAGAGCGACATCTCGAATGGGATGGGATAAGAGGACCACCCGCCAGACGCCGCTCTGGTGCTGCCAATGGCTGGGAGAGCTCAGCAAGCTGAAGGGCTTCGGCAGATGGGATGACATCGGCATCTCCACTCTGGGAGACGTGATAGCACGGGGGGACTTGAAAACTTTCCAGGCGCTCAACGACGAATTTGGCCTTTACAACACCCAATACTACAAATACGTTCAACTGCAACATGCATGGAGGGCACAACACATTACACTCACTGACATTCCGGAGTATGCACCGCTGGAGGGCAGATTGCTACAGGAACAGATGCAGGGAGGGGCGGTATCACTGACGTATAAGACCCTGACGAATAATATGCTAGGCGATCTACGGGCCCTGAGGGAGAAATGGGAGACCGATGTGGGTGCCATGGAGGATCTGGACTGGGAGCTTGCGCTCATGCATCCTCGTGAGGTGGCGATAAAATAGAGACTACGTCTCATACAATTTAAGGTGCTACACCGAGTCTATTTTGACAGGGTGCGGCTCTTTAAACTCGGTAGGATTACAGACACAACATGCCTTAGATGCCACCAACACACAGGCGATTTCTTTCATACAATCTGGGGATGTGCAGTCATTCAAGAATACTGGGAAACTGTGTTCATGGAACTGGGCGAGGTGCTGGAGGTGGACATTCAGCAGGACCCTAGACTGGTGCTACTGGGCGTGACCACAGAAGTTGATCTCACACGCCCTCTGCTTATCTTTTTGTTGCTGGCCCTGGTGGTAGCGAAGAGAGACATAGCAAGACTCTGGGGGGCACCCGGAAAGCCGGACCTGGAGGAATGGAGGAGAGGGCTAGATTTGTACATGGCGGCAGAGAGAGTGACTTATAAAGCCAGAGGTTGCCCCCAAAAATTCCGGAAAATATGGACTAAATGGAGACAATACCATGGGCTGGAATGAATCAATACGTCCAGAATGTCTAAGGTCAATGGGTCCCTGGCTGAGATCCCCTATAAGATGGAACTGATTGAACAATGCATATATACCGTAGATGTTCTGCCTACGACTCGGGGGTATCCGGATGTACCTACAACTGATGAAAGGGGGGGACGGGAGTGTGGGAGGAGGGAACGTTCGAGATGGTAAACTGCTGCTTGGGGGGGGGGGGTTTCTTTTGGTTTTTCGGTTTACATGTTTTAATGCTGTTGCTGGTGCAAGAGTCATGAAGTTCGATATGAGGGTATACTATTTTACAATAACAGAAAAGTTGCATGATAGGCGGCGGGAGTGGAATGTTGACGCTCTGCCGTGTGACCTCACTTCTGTATATGATCCTTCTGATGCAACAATAAAAAGTTTTTAAAATAAAAATAACAATAGACTGGATTGGTATGCAGTGGCTTCTGTGATGTGGGATCAGGAGAAGATTGGGGTTCTATTTGTGTATGCCCACACGATTACATAGGGTAGTGCTCAACAGAATTGAGGGGCCCCTGCCCTTCTAGGATCCCGATCATGTGCACTCAGAGTGAGATTCTTTAATTATTGAGATCAGGGCGCTATTTGAAGGTGACGAGGACCGATCCATGACCGTCAGGGTCCTACTTCACCCAGGGAGTCAGAGGCAGTCCGAAGACAGAGGAAGTGTTTTGATGGGGTAGAGAGGAAACTAGACTTGAAATACATGATGCTTTTTGCAGACAAACGTCCAATAGTTGAGGGGATGTGACGCATTCATAGGCCGGAAGAGTTGTGCTGCTGACTGGATGACTGGAAGACAAGGTGGATAAAAAATGCCTGAGGCTGAGGTATTGGCAAGAAGGACCAGAATAGTTTTGAAAGTGACTCAATAGCTAGGAGACTACTCTTCTGGCACAAGAGCTCCAATTCCTGAAGGAGTGAGTATGTCTCCAGAGAAATATCTCAGAGGCATTTACTAGTATAGCATCTGGGCATTAAAGCATTAAAACTGACCTGGATCAGGGCACTAACCTCACATCCTCACAGAGACAGGGAGAATGTTTTGTGCTAATTTTTCACGTTGACTTCTTTGTTAAATGGCGTCCTCTTGTTCCTTGAATGGATTGTGGCTGATGATCCTACTCGAGATGGGGTGAGATCTGTAGAACACTCCCTGACCTTTGTATTCTGGGTTTACCACCCAAGTTGAATTACTCTTCTCTACAGTAGAATCTTGATAGGGCTGTGGTCTATGAGGGGTGGTTGCAGTTTAGAGGAGATACGTTAGTTATGATGAGGAAATGGGCACTTTGTGCATTGAGTTGGTGGTTAGTTCTAAGCTGACTTCAGCGAAGGGTAAGGCGAGGGGCAGATTGGAATATTACTCTCGTGGTTGGAGTAAATGTTTTAGGACCATGTACTGAAATCCTTGTTTTTTTCCCAGAAGATTGTGGACTGTCTATGCACACATTAAATCGGCCCTTTAGGTGACACATAGCAATGGTAAACGTAAGTTCCCTACCTGAAATATAAATTAATTGTCCAATACTGATAAGAGTGTTGTGTTCCTACAGAGTCCTACAGATACTCCTCAGGCACAACCCTGATTTAGTCCTTCTTCAAGAAACACATCCGGTGGGCAATGGTTGTTGTTTCATTCGCTGTGGTAAATACACATTGCTGGGGCATTAGGTTGTTCTTCAGGCTCTTGCAGAGTTGCACAACTGGTAAGAAATCAACCCAATGTGAATTAGACAAATTCAACATTGGCGACCAAAGTTGCTACCACCCTGCTGCCCCATGGGTATGAGATGGGGAAATTATTGTAATTGCCCCAGTTTATCTACTCCCATTTCTACAAATGTGTTATTGTGTAGCATCAGTGTAGTCTATGGAAGGGAAAAGTAAGCTCTGAAAGTAAGAAGCTCTGCACCGGTATAGTCAGGAGTTGTACATGTGAAACAGAAACTGAACTTGAAATTCTTCAGAACTCTCTTCTCTAGTTTTGTCCACTTACAGGAAGATAAATTTACATGGCAGCAAGGACTGGTACTGGAAAAAGCTTCAACCAGGACCCGGGTGGGCTTGGAGCTCCCACATTGACGAGATCAGACTGGCATTTTGATGAGAGGTTGCCACCATGGATGTCATTTAGGGGTTGTTAGCTTGCCCCTTGCTATCCCTGGCACTTGCCCTGGCCTCAAAGGTGGCAAAATCAGTGCCTGGAACACACTAGCAGCTCACTCTAATGGACGTCGTTTGGTGCTATTATTCACTATTAGTGTAAAGAAAATGGAAAATGGAGTATAATTAGCTGGAGTATGAACCTATCTGACAGTTACGGTAAGTAAAACATGCTTTAAAATCTATGTTGTATGCATGCTTGTAGGTGAGTGCGTTTACCTGAGAGAGAGTGTGTGAATGTGTATGTATGTTGAAGCATGCGTGTGTGTAAATCAAAGTAAAAGTCTAATGGTGTGTGATGTCACTTCCGCTACCCCGGCATTTTCGTGAATTGATGCCAGAGGTTGCAAGTCATTGCAGACCAGTTTTTGATGGGCTGTGTCCGCCTTGGCTGCACCCTCTAGCTCTTCATGAGCAGAGAAAAAGAACAAGAGAGATAGAAAGATGTTTGGAACAAATAGTGTCAGTAGAAAGAGAGCAAAAGGAGAGGATGTGTCCTTACGGCCAGAGCTGCCGACTTTGGAGCTGGGGAACCAGGTTCGAACCTCAGCACCTTGTGACTCTGAGCAAATCACTTAGAGCCTCATTTATGAAAAGGGTAACATCGCTGTGAGAAAACAGAGATGCTTACATTTTCATTGCACCCTCCTTGCGACACCAATGATGTGTCATATTCACAGTATGATGCATCATGTCCCAAGGAGTTACAGATACGTCAGCATTTCTGATGTATCTGTGGGCACAAAAATGGTGCATTACTGGAGTGTGTTACAAAAGTGACCCAAATCCAGCAAAGGGTCATTACACATGGTCAAGTCCCAAGTTAAATGTTCCTGCACCAGTCTTACGCCTACCATGAGTCATGGCAGGCATAAATATTGACGCATTTGCGTCCTAGAAGTGACGCAGTGAAATCTCATAGATTTCACTGCGTCACTTCTATGACCCTTTCTTGCATCAGATTGCCCCCTCCTGCATACATTATACCTGGCGCAGGTATAATGTGGCACAGGTGTTTACAAAGTGACGCATCTACCTAGATACATCACTTTTTAAATATGGCGCACCATGGCGCAAAAAGCGACGCACCGGCGGAGCAAAAGTAAATAAGCCCCTTAATCTCCCGTTGCCGACCAAAACTGAATGTGTCCTTGTGTAAAGTAACTTGTGCTCGTGTAAAGTGCTGCCCTACCTTCGGGTCGAATTCACGCTACAAAAATGTGCAAAAAAAAAGGAAAGAAATGAGAAAGAGGAGGGAGACAGATTAGAACAAAAGGGATAAGAGAGTCGAGGAGGAAAGGAGAAAGAAACAATGTATAGAAAGAGAGAGAGGGGAAGAAGGGAGGTAGAGGATGGAAAGAGGAAGTGGCATAATAAATCCTTTGGGGCCCCCTGCAAGGTAGGGGGAGGGTGACACCCATGCTCTCACCCCGCCACCAAGTTCCCACTTCATTATGTTTAGGTAACTATCCACAGCAACCTGCCACCTTGAATATAAATATATGGTTCAGAGATACAGTTAAAGCCAGAGATCAACATGCTCTGCAGTCAGAGAGAGAATGGGACATATTAAAAGCCGGTTTTAAGTGGTATTAACATACACAATTGTGGTTGAGAAGTCATGATTAAACAGTAATCGTTGCCATCCACACTTAAGTAACTAGTATTGTTATAATTGTATCTCACACCCTTGGCCTGTCTTGTTTTAGGTCCAATATTTCTCGCTTCCAGTCTAGCTCTCACACTTATAATTTTGTTTGGACTTGGGGCAATGTTGGAGAGGTCACATACAAACCCTTTTTTTAATGAGAACCCCTTACATACTGGTACCTACCTGTGGGGAAGGTGGTGCTGGCACTTATAAATCAGAAAGGGGACTATCTTGTGAGTCTGTAGTGAGGATTGCAGTTCTCCATTTTCATCCACACCTTTAAACTTAATAGTAAGGGACATATTTACAAGCCCCTATCGCCACAGGAATGTCACTTTTTACGACGTTCCTTTGGCCATAGGGGTTTCGCCTTATTTACAAGGCAACGTTAAGCCACTTAACGTGGCTTAACACTACCTTGTAAATAAGCCCCCTTTCACGCTTTGCTTAGCGTGAAAGTGGAGGGCAATGGGAGTTGCTGTGGGCATTCCACTGCAACACCCATTGATTCTGACACTGCCCCCTATTTACAAGGGAAGCTTAAATAGGAGGGAGCGCCGGAATTAAGACCAGGGAAAACCTGATCTTCTGTGCTGCGTTGTGCAGCACATATGAAAGCAGCAAAAGGCCAATGATTGTCTATGTACAGGAAGGTCCCCCTTCCTGCACATAAACAATCATTTAAAATGGCATTTCAGATTGTTTATGTGCAGGAAGGGACTGTGTTGCGTTGGCGCTAGGCTGCTAAGTGTAGCGCCAGGGCAGGGGAAACGCTGGGCTGCACCATATTCTTGTAAACACAGTTCAGCTATGGGCTTCTGAAGTGGCGGAGTGAGGCGTTAAGCCAGGAAGGCTAACGCCTCACTCTGCCACTTCCCATGTAAATATGCCCCTAAAATCTATAGCAAAGAGGACTTAGGCATTTTTGTGAACTGCTTCAGTGTGTTTTTTCTGCTGCCAAGTAATCAGTCAGTTCATCACAGTTTGAATACTGCCAGTAATCCACTTATGCCCACCTACCTGGATAACTGAGATCTCCTCTATGAATTACATCCTCTAGATCTATTATTTCCATACATTTTGTGGTAATCAGGTTTTTCTGGATACTCTCTTCTCTATCCTTGGTGTTTGTCATTTCTTGGGCATCCTCAGGCTGGCCATTGACTAACTTTTCTTTATACTTCGACTGGAGGGTAAATGCACAACCAGAAGACTTCTATCAGCACTGGCATTTTGGCGCAAACGTCGACTGGGGATAGGAGACATAGCACTCTTATGTTATGGATTCTCTTAAACCTCTCCCTATCTCTGACTCTGAGCCAATTGTGTAAATATTTGTAACCGATTTTTGGGACAATGTCGTCAATAGATGGGGCTGATATACCTTGGCTTTGCTCTTCATTTTTTGGCTACAATAATCAACTGGATTATCAGGAGGACCTGTGGCACATTTTCTAGGAGGTTCTGTCTGACTCCTGTTTAGAGGCCTGATAGTGGAAACTCACTCATTTAGAACATAAGTAAAATTATGCATGTTTAGGTTTGTATGGTTACATTTTAGATTAACTAAATCTGCAGTTCTATTACTTGCACACTATACCACAAGGCAAGTGCACCAACGCTTACCGGGCCTTGCTGGTTTTTACTTCCTTCATCTGTCCTTGACCTGCCTAGGCTGGCTTCAGAACAAGAAGATCTCATTGGACACTCACTGGGCCGGTCGAGGGACAGGAGGACCTTTGGATGGGACTACAAACCAGTCAGCGCCTCGGGATTTGAGAGGGATAGGCGGCAGCCGTCAACAACAGGCGGCCGGCATTGGGTAGGGTGGTGCAGTAGGGCTGTGCAGACGCGCCGGTGCTAGGGACCCACAGAGAGCCACAACATCCTACCCAATCATAGGGTGGAAGTCATTGGAAGAGATGCTGTGGCTATTTTGTCTGCTGGGATGTGTCAAGGAAGGGCATCTATCACTTTGGTTTTCCTCACCTCTTCCTTTATTCTCTTGTGCCCTCTGTCACTTTGCATTTCTGCCCTTTACCACTCTCATTCTCACATGCATCTTTCAGCTTCTTCTATCAACCTGACACTCTATTATCTCCACATTTTTCTCTTCATGGTATTTTCCCAATTTTCCATTCAGCTCACTCAAGTTTCGTGTTCTTCCCGCAGTCCTCTCTATTTTCCATGCATCTCTCTCACATTTTTTGTACCTCTGGTCACCATGGCATCCAATTAGCTCTTTCCCTCTCCCTTTGTTTGCCTCCTCCTCTAATTTCTGCTCTCACTTGTCCCGCTCAAGTTTTTTTTTCCATTGTTCAACTTTTCGATTATTGTCTATCCTTAATGTCTATCATTTCGTTGTTTCTGTTAACCTTTTCTTTGTTGTGTCTCTTTGTTATGTCGTATCCTACTGCGCATTTTCAAGTCCATGGTTTTTACCTTTCTTACAACCTTCACTCCATCTTGTATTTCTATGTTTCTTTTTCGCCCTCCTTTCTATATTTTGCTCCTGCTGTTTAATCTTTTTCTTCATTCTGTCTATTGCTTTCTTTCGGTCTCTTTCTCATTCCACATCTTCTTGTCCCTGTTAGCTTCTGTGATAGTTTTCTTCCCCACTCTTTTTTTTCTTTCCTTTTCTCTCTTTCATCATTAATGTTTTAATTTTTTCTTTCACCACGCTTCTTCTTTTCACATCTTTTACTCTTTTTTTGCCCCACTCTCACTTCTTTTATGCTCTTCTTTGTTGATTGTTTGTTTGTTACCATGTTGAGTACTTTTTTCTACAAATTGAATGTAAGATCCTCTCACACAAAGATGTACAGCACAGAGAGCAACAGTGCAGGTGAACCGAACACAGAATAGGTTCAGCTGAGCAGAGCATGTTTCCTATCATGCAGAACAGGAACTACGCACACAGTGTAGTGTAGTTCCTATATTCCCAATAGGCTCTGCGCATTAGAATAACATAAAAGATAGTTTAGACGTAGGACTTAGGTCGACTGGGTCTCTATTGAATATGTTAGACTTAATTATGAAATGCCAGCTAGCTCAGAGGTCACTAGAAACTTTCTCGAGTACACAAGAAGGGATTAGTTTCTGACAACCGCATAAACATGACAACTTTGCTCCCTCCAGAATAAGGAGTATACCTCCAGAGTCGCGGGAACAATAGATAACTATTTTACTCAGTCAATCGTGCATGCTTAGTTTCACCAGAAGCGCAGAGAAATAGAGAGACAGGCGTTTTCAATAAAAGAGGTTATTTATTGAACAGTCTTCTTTCTCATGCAAGAGAAGTGAGTTGCCACAATTGCAATACTTGTTATAAAGTAAAGTGCGTACAGTAAAAGGAGTATTATGAAATAATACTGGAAAAGCATGGTATGGTTTCTAAGCCATACGGTGTTTAAAATAGATAAAATATATACATAGATAAAATCATCATGACTAAACGTACTCAACTGGTGCTTCTAAGATACGCCTTCCCCCGTGTACCTAACCTAAGCCTAGTACGTGGGAGGAGTAAGTGAGCTGCAGTTTAAGCTAAGATAGTTTCTGCCAAGAATCTGAATAAAGAATTCTCTAAGGGTCTAATCAGCTCCGTACCTTGTTTATAGAATGAAGGAGGTCTTGTATCTCTCTCTCAGGACTCGATCTCCCAGCAACCCGCAAGGGTGACCGGGAAACAGTGGAGCTGGATTTCTCAGTAGGAGAAAAGACAGCGTCTCTCTCAGTGCGTCAATGGGAGGGTCGGCTTCCTTTGGCACTCGCCACAGCAGGGTGTCGGGCAAGTAGATAGCTGATCTGCTCCAAACCACCGTGTGTTTTGCTAGGGTAGATGCTGGTATATTTATACCTGGAAGGTGCCGAGTTTGACGTAAGGTTGGACATAAGATGTCATTAAGAACTCGCAGTTCTTTTAGGACTCCAGGAGTTCTAGGACAAATCAATACAGAAGCAGGGGGAATAAGCGGGCTGCTGGAGGCTTGGTTTGTTTAAGAACGCGTTGTGCTTTCTAGGAGTCTATGGGAGTAGCCTTGCCGTATTTGGACTGCATTGGCTGTGACTTAATATGGGTATGATTCTTATGCCTTTATAAGGATATGATTTGATATAACTACATAAGGGCATAAATCGGGAATATTTAAATAGGGTCCTAGGTACGTTTACAACACCCACTCCACGTATATTGTCCATAATTACTAAATATTAAGCAATTTTAAACATATGATTATGCATGTGTTTTCCATCCCACCCCAAAATACATAAAATGCATTTGAAATGGTATATACACGAAAAATGAGTAATATACTGTACGTTTTCAAGCAGTGGTATCATTCAGATAATGCATATATTGTACCTTTGGAATGTTGACTGAATGAATCACGAAAATTACATTTATGAAATGGCTCTTAATACAGAAGAGAAGGTCGAGACCATTTCATCACATATTTATACAAGAATGTACATGTGCTAGAGGCTAAATCAAAGTATTGTCTCTAGAGTTTAAAAATAGAAATCGTGTTCTCTAAGAATAGTTCTACTTTAAGCAGAGTATCATGTGCCAAAAAAAGGTAAATATTTTGGGAACGGGGAAAAATAATTTTGCTTTCAGGTCGAATTCAGAGTTTAGGAACGCTATGTGCGTGTGTTTTCAAAAGTTATTCTCGTTGTTAGGAGAGAACATTAACTCAGATAGGCTGACAAAGAATTCGTCTACAACAGTAGGTGAAAGTTGGACCATGTCCGAAAAAGTCGAAATAGTGCATATATGAGAAGCATTGCCGTCATCGGTGTTTAGATCAGCAATGGTCACAGAAGGTTGTACCTGAGTGCCGCTTTCATCTCGTACCTCACCGTCACCTAATCGTAATGGTGAGGTCTCAACGAATGCCGTCATCAGAATAGGTAGCTACTGGGGACAACACGTTGCATGAGCCGTTACCGAACCAAGCAAAGTATCGAAATCCATAGGTACTGCTGATGGTAGTGTGAGACAGACGTCCAACACGCATTCTTCTCCACAGAACAGGCATCGTAGAACAGATAGGATGCAATCTTGCCAGATTGGTCTGAATGAAAGAAACCAGGTAGTATTCAGATCTCTTAGCCGAGCCAAGCCGAATACTTTAGTTACCCGGTCTCGGTATCTAATCGCTAGGATCGTTTCTTCCATGGTAGCCTGAGTTTTGTTTGTGGCTGGATTTGCCATATCAGAGCAGAAGGAACAAAAATAATATTCCTGCTACGAGTCCCAAGATGAGAGGCAGGCCGCCGAACACAGAGTGCACGAAATTCGGGAAGATGCTCAGGACTGCTTCAAAGGGTGCTAATAGTCCGGAAAAAACTGTCTTAAATACATGTGCGATGCCACTGGTATCAGACATGTTTAAGATTTGACCTAACATTTCTACGAAATGCACAGGGCAGTTTGTCGATAATAATGTATGTATCTCTGCTGCTGTCCTTGCAACTTGCAGATCATACGTTTCTCTAGACGAGGTTAAAGGCACAGTTGTTTGTAAAAGAATGGATTTAATTCTGCTTAAAGTATCAATGCGAATAGAAGAGATATTCAGAGAAGGCCATATCGTTGCCTCCTTGTCTGGTTTGCAGTTTGGATACAATACTTGCATACAGCATGTGACCCTGGAAGTTACACTGACGAGATATGCCCTCCCTAGCACCATGCCACAACAGCTGCAGTCACTTATTATAACGTAGCTGTCGTTGGAAAGTTGTCTGAAAAAAGGCTTTATTTGTGTAGCAGGGGTGCCGTGCAGGTGGCATGAAAAATTATTTGATGAACCTTCGCAGGCTCCATGCAAGTTAATTCCTTGACACAGAAGTGTACCGCTTAGTGAATTTTTACAGTTGTTACCACTAAGAAACACTTTACCCCCACTGTAACATCTATGTGTATAAGGTAGATTCCAGGTTGACTTGATGTAACCTTTACCCAACCTTTCATACAGACCTGCTGGTATGACTTTTGGCAATATTGAAACTGAAAAGTCGTTTTCGGAATTGTAATTGTGCCACGTATTATCCATTCAACGACAGGTCTTTCGGAGACTGTCAATGGCAATCGTTCTAGTTTTTCAATGCTCAGCAACGTATAGTCTGCTCCTTTTTGTGCCAAAGAGATTTGTTTATCAATAAGGTTAAAGATAGAAAATAATGACGTTGTGTTGATTAGACGCCATGGCACGTAGCCTGAACGGAGGTTTTGTAACGTCCAGCCTAACTATACAATAGAACGTAATTGGGACTGGCCATGTTGTAACATTAGCATTTCCTGTTCTATTATATCAATAGCAGATGATACAATGCTGTCCAGTAAATACATTCTGGAGGACAAAACCGAAGGTGCCCAGACACTCCGAAAATATTATTTCCTACTTGACATCTGCAGTGGGGGCCTTATCTAAAGAGATAGAAACAGCACAACAGGAATTGGGACTACAAGTGACTGTTCCTTCATCCGTAGAAACTAATCTCTATCAAGGCCCCCCCTTGGTACCTGAAATAATTATAGTTAAACCATCTTTAACATCTGGCCAAACTGACTCACAAGCTAGTGGTACACCAGCGAACTCTCCCACCGCGTCAACTAACCCGGCCATTCAAAATAAACCGACATCTAGAAAGAGGAAGAAAGGAGATGGGGTTCCCACCAATAAATTCATCACAGAGGAGACACTTAAAGAACATCTTGAAGCCCTCTTTGAGGAACGGATTGAACCCCTCTTAGTGGGGATTGCTAAGGATATTGTTGATACCATGAACACATGCTTGGAAGGGTTATTAAAGAAATGTACACTCATAGACAACCTAGTTAAGTCGCTTGAGACACCTACTCCCTTACAACTACCGACTCCCATGGGTCCGAGGGGTGGTACTCAATCTGCCCCTAAACCTTTGTTGACCATCCCTACGAACAGATCTACGACCATACAGGGAACAGTGAGGAGTACGGGTGAAAAGATTTGTCAAGTAGGCACTGCACAACCTCCTTTAGTCACATCCAGTAAAGTAGTAGATCAAAAATTTGTTGCATACTCTAAAGCACACTTACATCTTCCCCCCGCTGTTGTACCCTTTGTAGTGGCCTTTGTAGGGGTACCACCACTATTTGAGGGGGAAATAGAATCCACCAACAGCCTAATTGGAAAGGCAAAAGAATGGTGTGCAAACCATAGCTGTGGGAGCATAAATATTTCAAACAGTGTCATCTTTGCAAGAAGGGTGGGATGGGTGGGGCGCCGACCTAAATCTGTGAGGGGTGACTGTGTGGTGGTAAATTTTGAGAACATACAGTGTATAGATAGACTCCTCTGGGACGGTTCAGAGATTCAAGAAGATGACATTATTAGACCAGTCCCATTAGGTTTCTTCTACCCACCCCACATAGGCAAATTCCCACTAAGCATACAGCCTCATTCACTCCCAAAGCCTGGTATGGGTGGTAGGGGTGGTACCTCATGGCAAACGATACCCTCCAGACGACAACAAGAAAGACATGTTACTGAAAGCCCGCATCCCAACCTGGTACTGGCAAATAGTTTTACCCCCCTGGTGGGCTTAGACGATAATGACTGACAACCAACATCTACTCAGCCAGCGTCTTTAGTTCCAATAGGGGAGGGGGAACTTATCCCATGTCAGTTCCTTAGTTGGAATGTGGCAGGTACAAGAGCCACATGGATAGACTTTCTAACCAGTAATCATGTAATTGCACTCCAAGAAACATGGGATACCTCACCAACTTTCTGGATGGATGGCTTTTCAAGCTTCACTATACCAGCAATACCGAGTAGTGCAGGAAGAGCTAAAGGTGGGCTAGTTCTGCTTTTTTCTCTTAAACTGGCAGGGACATTTAAGCAATTAGAGTCTGGTTCCCCAAACATTTTAATTATAGAGTGGACTATTTCACCAGGTCGTGTCCTTGTGGTTACAAATTTTTATAACTCATGGGTCAGACAAACAGACACAGCCCACGTGGATCACTTGGAAAACGTCCTTAACGACTACAGTCATAAAACACGCACTAATTTCGAACTTATAATTTTAGGCGACATTAACACACATAAATGTGTTTTAAAATGTAATTTAGGCAATCCGGAGGGTCAGACTGACAAGGGTAACCTACATTTCGTTCACACCAAAGTAGGGGAGGCGCTTGAATTTTTTCTTGCTAGCCTCAACATGTTTGAACCCCACAGTACAGGTAGTGGTGAACCATTACCCACTTACAAAGGCTCAGAAAGTGGGTCTGTGATAGCCTTTATTTTCATTTCTCAGGGTTTAACTTCTAAGGTGACAAAATACGAGGTAATTGCCTCTCCACATAGTGACCACAACCCAGTTTCTGCTCAGATTCACTGGAGTGACTTATGGAGCAAACACCTGGGTTCTCCTAGGGCTTGCACATCGACGGTGCCCAGTGATCAGGGCAGACGGCTCAAGTGGGGCAAGGTGGTCCAGGAAACCTTTATGGCTTCCCTGCTTCCAAAGATAGAGGAACCCATGTGTATCTGTCTAGACCAAAATGCCACCAATAGCGAAATTATTTTAGCTTTTAATTTAATCTGCTCACAAACTGCTAAAGAACTCACAGTTCCCCAATCCCGTTTGCCATTTAAGCCTCATAAATGGTTTGACAGTAATTGTTCTAGAGCCCATAGAGACCTGAAAAATGCACTTAAAACAAAGCTGAGGGATAAAACTTTAATTTCCAAATTAAGACGGGAGTATAAGCTGGTTATCAAAACAAGGAAAAACAATGCCTGGAATGATTTACTTGACGTGGATGTTCTACGTAATAGTAGGAGATTCTGGGACATTATAAATAACCAATTCTTCTCGGGAGAGATTAACACAATCTCCGATTGCATTATCAGTGATGAGAAATGGGTTGACCATTTTAAAAATATATATGGCAGTAATGACACTCTGGATGAAAATGGCATGGGGTTAGGTATGGGGCTTTCGGTAGTAGAATTCAACGAGGAGGAGGTGTACAAAGCTATAATGGACTCCACCAAAATTAAAGCTCCGGGCCCAGATGGAGTCCCGGTAGACTTTTTTAGATATGCCCCAACCACCTGGTCCAAAGTCCTCACCAATGTGTTCAGGGCGACAAAGGATGGATGTTTCCCAGAAACTTGGACAACATCTGTCATAGTGCCCATTTTTAAAAAAGGAGATAGGGAGGACCCGGGATGCTACCGACCAATTTCTTTAATAGACTCTGCCTTTAAGATCTTGGGCAGAGTACTATTGACTAAATTGAGAGCAAACCTGGAGCTTTCTGGGGGCCTCGCGGAGATACAATACGGTTTCAGGGAGAAACGGGGAACCCTAGAGCAATGCTCAAACCTACATCTACTAATATCCAAGTATACAGTGGCCGGGGAGGGTTCACTATATTTAGCTTTTATGGACCTCTCCTCGGCCTTCGACTTGGTTAATAGGTGCAAGCTCTGGGCTATACTCCGTGAGCTTGGCATTGAGGATTCCTTGGTGGCCCTCATAGCAAGTTTGCACCAGGGGCTCTTTGCGAAGGTCCGGGTTACCAGGGAAGGGCGATGCTCAGACAGCTTCAGGTCAAAGAAAGGGGTTCGCCAAGGTTGCATCTTGGCCCCGCTTTTATTTACTATTTATATAAATGACCTAGGGAAGTCCTTGTTAGCAGGCAATGCAGATGTCCCGCGGGTAGGTGGGAAGCAGATTCCGGCTCTCCTTTATGTGGACGATGCCGTTCTCATCGCCCGTACGGGCATTGGTCTACAGACCCTTCTGGAGCTTTTTGGCTCCTTTATGGCTAACTTAGATTTAAAAATCAATGTAACCAAATCGCACACAATGATTGTGGGCCCACAGAAAAATAAATCACACACAAAAACCTTTACTTGTAAGGGTGAGGTTCTCTCCAGGGTCCCTGTTTTCCCATATTTAGGGGTCCTGTTCGATGAGAAAGGCTCTTGGGTTCCGCAGATTAAGGCCAAGAACATTTCTTTAGCTCGGTCCACAGCAGCCCTGATGGCCTTTACGAAAAGATTAGGGGCTAAACCAATGGAGGCTGTGTTAAAAGTTTATAAAAGTAAATGCGTTTCCATTGCTTCATATGGTGCAGCTCTGTGGGGATATGCTAACTTGGATAGTATGCAGAGGGTTGAAAACAAGCTTATTAGAAGAATCTTATCGGTTCCAAATTCTACACCTACCTACTCCCTACATGAAGAAGTTGGCCTACCCTATATTACAGATGGACTGAAATTGGCCCCTTTACTTTTCTGGGCCAATACCTGGTTAAATACAGAGTTGTCTTTAAACCACATAATTCTTAAAGATGTGATTGCAAGGGAGGGGGCAATGAAAATATTATGGTTGAAATACATAAAGTCATCATTCACTGCCCTCGGGAGACCAGACCTATATACAACACCTTCAAATATTAGGAAAATGGACATTGCATGGATTAAGAAGGAATTCCAGGGGAGGACACGTTTAGAGAGAGAGGAGTTTGAAGTCAACAAACCATTAGTAAGAGCACATTTGGTCTTGTCCTCTTTCCCCTCAATGGAACCATACCTGCAATTTGTTACTAAACCCTTGCATAGATTTTTATTAACCAGATTTAGAATGAACCTGATCCACTACTCACTAGGCTGTTTCCCTGTGTGGGGAAAACCAGAGCATGCACCACCCTGTGAGTGTGACCAGTTTTCTAATCAGGATACTCTCCATTTTATGTTTTTCTGTGGGCTTTACAATTTGGAGAGGGGAAAATATCTAATACCTCTCCTGAAAACTATGGGCTTTATACAAGTGAGACCAGCCTTGTTTTTTCTTCAACGGTTACCAGATGCATATGTCACTTTCTGTGTTGCAAGTTTTCTAACAGCCGCTTATAGAGGAAGAAACAAAAGAATCCCTAGAACTGTATTATTTTAAACTAAAAGTGAATCAATATATCAATTTTAATTCTCTTTTTATACAATATGGTGTTTATTTAAGTGACTTTTTTAAGGACGCTGTGCAAAATAAGTGTATTGTGGGTATTTTTAAAATGTTTTAAATGTATGTATTATTCTTGCCTTTTATGATTTTAACAAAAATCGAATAAAGTGTATTTTGACTGACTGACTGACAATAGCAGATGATACAATGCTGTCCAGTAAATACATTCTGGAGGACAGAGTCGTTAACCCATTGTCCACTACAGACAGTGATTTTTCCAAATGAATACGATCAATTTCTCGTATTTTTTCAGCAGTTTCAATTTGCGTTACTTTCCAAGCTTCGTTGTAAGCAGCGTATATACCGGCGTATATGAAACGTTTTTGACGCTGTTTGCGAGGTCCCAATATGAAATCTCGCAAGTCAGCACATTCTTTAAGTAAAGTCAAGTGTTGCTTAATTTCAGGCAGTGTAGATTTCTGTAGCCATTTGAGGCATAGTTTTCCTACACTGTATGTTGTTATTATCCCTGGATGTTGTCTCTGGGAATATCTTGGGTCTGGCCTGTTCTGTTTGAACCCCTGTGTTTTGTTCAGGAATCTATCTTGACAGTTATTAGTGTCTGTGGGCCAGATCAACCATTTTCTCCAATCAGGATTAGTTCTGTTTTGGTGTAAAATATGGGATACGTCTATTTCCGCATCTGTAGAGCTATTACTATCAGGTATGGGCTTTGGTATAGACGGTTTGTTTAAGTCCTTTATCTTGGCTAGGCCAAGACAGGTTGTTTGTTGAATGGTGTCATTCAGGAACATTATTTGTTCTGGGATCATGCAGGCTCTGAATAATGATTCTAGACCTTGTATCTGCCAATCCTTTGTACCCCAGATGGTTTTTGTCTCAATGTTGTTTTTCCAAAATTCAAAACCAAATGTAGACATTTTTTCATAATATTTTGTGGAATATATCAATTTAGTATTTGTCAACATGTTTTTCATTCCTGTCTTATTTAAAATTTTAAAATAAAACGTTTCTGGATCAGTGATATTAAACCCTGAGAAGTATGGGAATTTCTCATAAAATGTTTTTGGGGTGCCTTTTGGCGGTGTTGGACAATGTTCCCATTGATTATAAGCAAAAACATTTCTAGGATTAGCTGATTTATGCAAATAGTGATGCCCATAATGATTAAAGCAATACATTTCTTCATAATCTGATGAACCTTCTAAATAATCATGTTCTGTAAATTTTGCTGACATTTCTAAATCTGACATCATATTATTAATATTTTCAAAGTCCCAATCATCAGAGAAAGTACTATGTGATACAAAGTCACTTAATGAAACCTTGAACTGATGTGGATATCTCAACAGTTCAACCAGGCCATAGATGTCGTAATCAGTAGCGTCCCATGCTACACCACCAGGTATAGGAATGGCTGTGATGTTTACTGATGATAGTTCTCTTTTTTCAATGTGAGAAGATCTGTGAGGTTTCAGAACCAAGTTGATGTTCTGACTTGCTGTGTCCATTTACTGTATTTTACATCAATCATTCTTCCCAAGCTTAAAACCAAAATGAGCCAGAGTAGGAGGAAAAGCACACCTAACACAATCCACAATTCAATCCATGGTGAAATCAGATATGTTTCTTTTAGTTGATGAAAGAGTTCAGTTATTTTTCTTTTGAAAGTTTTATTTGCTGGCTTTTCTTCATGTTCACTTGGATCTTCAGAAAAGTCATCGAAATTGATGAAGTAGCCAGATGCAGTTCTGTCAATTGTTGGAATTGCTTCCGGATTTTCATTAATCTTTGCATTTGTATAATCAGAGGCTACATCATTGTAGATTGGTGTTTCTTTGATGAACTGTTGCAATTTGGGTTTCAAGAGGCACAAGTTCCATGGCTTTGTTGCATAGTCCTTTTTTGTTCACTGCAGGTTTATCAAATGTAATTAGTCTCTCAATTTGAACCTCTTGAATTGTAGCAAGGTTTGGTCTTCTGCTACTTCTTGGGAGTCCACTGGGCCTACTACTTATTATTGGCCACATGATTGTGGTTTTACCAGGTCGATTGATACAACTCTGTTCTCCTTTTTACCAGCAAGGCGCGGTAGTACTACTGATCTTGTTCCGCTGATAGCTAAGACAGGTACTGCTTTTCTGTAAAAAGGCCCAAATTCCTTCTTCACCGCGATCTTTTCTCTGACCAGATCCCCGATCTTTGGAATCCAGACAGGTCTTGCTGGGACAGGTGTTTTTTCTTCAGTGGCCGTTGGCTTTAGCTTTGTGTTACTTAGACTTCTTCTTATTTCATTTAAGTCCTGTAAAACAGCCAAACGATCTTTGATATCAAAGTTTTTTTGTTCCACCACTGAAGTCTGACTATCGAGGTCTTCGATTATCATTCTAGTACCAAACAAAAGTTCATACGGAGTGATTCCACCAAGAGAATGTCTTGGCAGATTATTAAGACTATGTTGGACACTTATTAGATGTTTGACCCACCCATCACCCGAACCTAATACCCTCGCTGTTATAGATTGCTTTATGTCACAGTTTTTTCTTTCCACTACCGCATTTCCCTCAGGATGGAATGGACTAGAGTACCGCAATGCAATGCCCAAGCTGGCCATGGCCTCCTTGTAAGCTCGAGAGCTAAACGCAGGACCCTGGTCAGAATGTAACATGCCAATTGCGTATGTGCCGATAAAGACTCGCAAATCTTTTATAACAGTTCTGGCGTCAGCCAAGCGCTGGGGCCACATCCAAATGAATCTCGTGCAGGAATCCACTGCGACCATGATATATTTATAGTTGCCATCCCTTTGTAAGGGACCACAGTGGTCCAGGTAAACACATGCTAATGGTTTATCTGAGATTAGAAGGGGCGTCTGTGCAGGTCGTTTCACTGTTGATACTTTCATTCTTTGCCATATTTCACATTCTAGAACACAGTTTCTAGTCTGTTTTCTCATGCGTGGCCACCAATATCTCTGTTTTAATAACGATACTGAGGTGGAAACACCAGCATGTGCAGAAGCGAGCCCTTCATGTGCCGCTAAAATTAGTCCTACCCTGTGTTCCATGTTTGGAATTGCTCTATCCCCCACTCCAGGGATTACAGCAAAAGGAACATTATTCGCATCAGTTTTGTATGAGTACTTTACTGGAAAGCCTTTCGGGAGTGTCTTACCACTGTCTTTTACTGAAGCACTGACAGCTTGCATTATCTCGCTGTCTATTTTTGTTTTTGACCGAGTAATCGCAGCTACGGAAGCCGTTTGCACAGCTGCCTTCGCGGCCTCATCAGCCAATGAATTCCCTGCAACGTGAACGCCATCCCGTTGATGACTCAGTGTATGTATCACGTGAGTCTTTTGTAGTTCTTTCTGTAAAAGAACTACTTGTTCCCAAAGCATTTTATGCTTGATTGTGCCACCTTTTGCATCTTTGAAACCGTTTTGAACCCAGTTCTGCAAGTATTCATTGTAAGACTGGACGCAATAATATGAATCGCACACTATTAGTGTGGGGAATTCGCGATCGGTATTTTCAAGCGCCATCTTGAAAGCCTGTAGTTCAGCTCGCTGAGCTGTACAATCTCCGAGTGATTGAGTTTTAGTGAACAGTGGTCTAAATTTCCCTTCGTGCCAACAACCTTTAACAATCGCGCACGCAGCACTATATGCTTGTTTACCCCCAACTGCGGGTTGTGCTGAACCGTCTGTATATATTATACAGCCGTAATGTTCGTGAGGCAGAATTTCAGTCGGCAGAGCACATTCATATTCGTATTGGAGAAATTCTTGCGTTTTTAAGTTAGGATCAAATTCGTATACTACGTCTGATGCAGCAAGAGAATTAACCCATTGTATCCATCTTGGATGTAAAGCTTTAGCATTCAGAATGCTGGCTTTTGTTACTGCCTCTAGGGCAGGTACTGGTGTAACGATTATTATACGTTTACTTTGTGCGAGGGCTCTTTCTTTTGCTACAGCAGTTTGTACCGCAGTCAGAATTTTTTCAGTAGAACTGAATTTCATTTCAGCTTGTGTGTACAAGTGTGATTTATAAGTTATTGGTACCGTTTCTCCCTCATTAGAGGTCAGGTACGTAAATCCGCATCTTCCTGGGATGACTCGGATTACAAGGTTGCGTTCATTTGCGCGTGTTTGCAGTTTTGTTTTAGCTAACATGTTTTTGTATTGATCGTAAAATTTTTGTGTGTTTCTGTGTCCAATTAATTGGTTTGAAATCAGGTTTTATTAATTCGTAGAGGGGTTTAACCCTCTCTGCATAATTTAGAATGTAAATTCTTCCGAAATTCAGGAAACCTAGAATTGATTGTAAGTTTTTCAGCGTTTTTGGAGCTTGGAGTACTGCACACTTCTCTAAGAAGTTGTCTGCTAGGCTTTTGCCTTCACTTGATAATTCATATCCTAAAAATAGGACAGTGAGGTGCGCTATTCGTGACTTTTTAAAGTTGAATTTGTACCCTTCAGATGCGAACCCAAGTATAATGGTGTTCACTCTTTTCAAGTGTGTCTCCAGGTCATCATCTGTAAGATAGATGTCATCGACATAAGATAATGCCTCATCATCATACATTTTTTGTAATTCTGTTACCCTGGCTGAAAATAATCCTGGGCTGTTCTTGAATCCCTGGGGGAGACAACAGAATTGCCTTTAGGCCCCCATACTTGAGAAAGCGGTCAAATACCTGCTTTCTGGTGCTATGTTTTGACAGAAGAAAGCATTTGAAATATCTAATGTCGTTTTATATTTTTTGCGTACGATGTTATTCATTAGTGCTGCACTGTGTGAGTTTTGTACTGCAAATGTTTTGCAACAGGAGTTTAGGTGTCTGTAGTCCAAAACTAGACGATATGAATCGTCTGGCTTGGAGACAGGAAACAAAGGATTGTTCATTTGTGAGGTGCATGTTTCAATCACCCCCTGATATTCAAGTTGATCCAAGATCTCCCTGACTTGTTTTTTAGCTTCTTGCTTAACAGGATACTGCCTCTGTGCAGTAGGTTGATTTTTTAACTGAATTTTATAGTGAGGAGAATCATCATCCCATCCTACATGATTTTTGTATAATGCAGGGGCTTGGGCCACTGCCCATTTTCTAGCATATGTGTATTTTTTATGAATTGGAATGTGATTTGAGAAGGCAGGCATAATCATTTATTCGCCATGTGGGCACTCCCTGACAAACTCTGGTGGCCAGTCTTTCTCTGCTAGCAGGATATCATAGCCTTTAGATAGATTCTCCCAGAAGAGACCTCTTATTTTCCTAGTTTTGTCCCCTTCTATACGTAATGTTATTTCATATAATTTATGGGGCACACTAACTCTGGTGTCTGCAGTTTCCACCTGAATGTATTCATTCGTGTCCACTTCCTCCAGAAGATTCATCAGGATCTTGCGAGCTATGGTCACTTCTGCTGCGCTGTCTAGCATTGTCTGGGCCCATTCTCCGTTCTTGAGTTGTGTCCTCAGAATCCTCGGCATGTTTTATTTTAATACTGGCTACCTTCTTTTTGGGAAATTGTAATTTTTTACTTTGATGAGCAGGTTCCTTGTCTTTGGACTTGACGCACTCTTCTTTATGTTCTGATCGTCCTCTTCTTTCTGATTTCTGTGAGGAAGTCTGAAAAGATCGAGAGGGACGTGTATCATTATCTTGATATCTGTCAGGTTTTCTTAAATTATCCCTATTTCTAAGGTTGTATCTTTTTTCAGAGGGCTCCCGTTGTGGAGACTTGTCCCCTTGTCCTGGAGATTTATTTCTCCGTTGGGGAGACCTTCCTCTGGACTGAAACTGTTTTTCTCTGGGAGTTGTTTGTTTATTACCCTCCCACTACTTTTTTGGAGTAATGAGGTTATTTTTAATAAAGCTCTTTTCAGGATTTTCAGTTAGTTGTGGTTTTAGTGGTTTCCCACCCAAACTATCTCTACCTAATTCTTCATAGGATTTTTCAATTATTCTGGAAAGTTCAAAAGGCTGTTCTGCTATATCTGTTTCTTTCAATTTTTGGCGGATCGCCACAGATGCTGCTTCTCCTCATATGTTTGCTAATAGTATAGCCGAGACTTGCTTAAAGTCTTTCAGTAATTTCATACCTAGATTTAAAGCAGGCTCTGGACCGTATTCATTTTGAATCTGTCTTAGTACATCTGGTATAACTGCCATAGACGGAACACTATGTGTTTTTGTGTATATTGAAGCAAAGACTGTGCCCCAAGTGTCACAGTCCTCCACATGTGGGGCGATCCCCATTGGTAGACAGATTGTCAGAATTTTGTGTTTTTCATCAGGTGTAGTATCAGGAAATACTGCCTCTGAGTAATTTTTTGAGCTAACCAGAACGGAATTTGTTCCCGTTTTGCGGGTAATTTGCCAATGACTGATTGTATAGTCTGTGGTGTAATTTTATTTGTGTTCCCCTGGTGAGGGGTGTGCTGTGGAATTCATATTGCTGGTTGGACTGTTAAAGTCCGCATGATATATTGGACCAATTGTCCATGTATTTTAATTAGTTGTTGTAGCTGAACTAAAAAGTTCACCGCTTGACATTTTTTCAATGTCAGGATGTGGTGTATAGCTGGCTAGAACCGGCCATGTGGCTCCTGGTCTACCTAGTGGACCGAGCCTGGTAAAGTGATTTTGATGTTTTAGGGCGCCATTAAACCAGAGCTGATGCTCTTGGTAGGTTAGTGGAATTTCAACGTCCTCGAAAGGAACGTATTCCGTTGGAGGTTCCTCTATTTTGTAGTAGTGGAACTCGTGTGTCACAGCATTTGCTGCTGGAATATGTATCCAGGAATAGAACACCTCTGTCTGCTGATATTCATGGCCCTCTACCACAAATATGGCTGTACCACCTCTTGGTGATACTCCATTTTCTATAAGTTTTATAGTTATGATTTTCCTTACATTTACCAGGATGATTATAGCATTCGGGTCATCATGTTGGAGACTTGTGTCCTCCGCTAAAAGTTGAGCTGCCAAAGCATCTCTTTCGTCTTCACTTCCCGTCATTTTTGCTGACAGAAAGTTTGCAGAGCAAGTTTCAAGGAGACAAAGATTAGGTGCACAATATTTTGGAACACTGTATCCTTCAACGTTGACTAAACCAAAAACTACTATATAGGAATCTCTTCCTACTAAGTTTTGGCGGATATTAACCTTTTACCCACTCCAGACGTCTTTTGGAGTTTTTACGGGAAAAAGGGGTCTGTGTGAAAAGCACGACTGAGTTACTCTAGTATCTAGCATTAAATTATCGCCTTACCAAATGTTGGGCGCCATGTAGTGTAGTTCCTATATTCGCAATAGGCTCTGCGTATTGGAATAACATAAACGATAGTTTAGACGTAGGACTTAGGTCGACTAGGTCTCTATTGAATATGTTAGACTTAATTATGAAATGCCAGCTAGCTCAGAGGTCACTAGAAACTTTCTCGAGTACACAAGAAGGGATTAGTTTCTGACAACCGCATAAACATGACAACTTTGCTCCCTCCAGAATAAGGAGTATACCTCCAGAGTCGCTGAAACAATAGATAACTATTTTACTCAGTCAATCGTGCATGATTAGTTTCACCAGAAGCGCAGAGAAATAGAGAGACGGGCGTTTTCAATAAAAGAGGTCATTTATTGAACAGTCTTCTTTCTCATGCAAGAGAAGTGAGTTGCCACAATTGCAATACTTGTTATAAAGTAAAGTGCGTACAGTAAAAGGAGTATTATGAAATAATACTGTAAAAGCATGGTATGGTTTCTAAGCCATACGGTGTTTAAAATAGATAAAATATATACATAGATAAAATCATGACTAAACGTACTCAACTGGTGCTTCTAAGATGCGCCTACCCCGGTGTACCTAACCTAAGCCTAGTACGTGGGAGGAGTAAGTGAGCTGCAGTTTAAGTTAAGATAGTTTCTGCCAAGAATCTGAATCAAGAATTCTCTAAGGGTCTAATCAGCTCCGTACCTTGTTTATAGAATGAAGGAGGTCTTGTATCTCTCTCTCAGGACTCGATCTCCCAGCAACCCGCAAGGGTGACCGGGAAACACTGGTGCTGGATTTCTTGGTAGGAGAAAAGACAGCGTCTCTCTCAGTGCGTCAATGGGAGGGTCGGCTTTGAAGAACCGGGCCTTTATGGGCCTGGTGGCGCAGGGCACACCTGAGATCTCCGAGTTCACCTGCCTTGCTGTACAGAGACACGGAACACTCTGTTAGCGTAGAAAACTGAATTTATTAGCTGCAGCTATGCACAGTTATCCTAGAAGTACATCAATGGAAGGTTCTCAGGAGACTGCCACTTCACTCCGTGGCTCACAGTCTTTTATAACCATATACACCCACATAAGAACACTCCCAATGCGCAAAATATAAGCCAATAGACAGACGTTCTTTTGGTCAAAACAAGGCATCACATAATAAAATCGTCCTTCCCTTGTGTCATGTTCTTGCCCAACCCCACAAGTCAATCAATAACAGCACCCCTAAGTCAATCAATAATGGCAGGACGTGTTTGTGTACTACAAAGGACAACTTGCAAAATAGGACGAGGTGGGGAAAGAACAATGAAGGCCAACAGATAGTTGGGACAAGGATTAGTCAGTCGGACTGGTTCCTGGAATAGACTTCACCACAAGGTTAAGGGGGGGGGGGGGTTATTTGACAAGTAGCAGTACAAAGGGCAAGAGTATTCGGTTCGCCAGGCTGCCTGAGTGAGGGCAACACAAAATGGCGACGAAATACAAAATGGAGTCGCAACTGAATTTCCTCAGCTTCCTTCGGCACTCGCCACAGCAGGGCATCGGGCAAGTAGATAGCTGATCTGCTCCAAACCACCGTGTGTTTTGCTAGGGCAGATGCTGGTATATTTATACCTGGAATGTGCCGAGTTTGACGTAAGGTTGGACATAAGACGTCACTAAGAACTCGCAGTTCTTTTAGGACTCCAGGAGTTCTAGGACAAATCAATACAGAAGCAGGGGGAATTCCCAGGCTGCTGGAGGCTTGGTTTGTTTAAGAACGCGTTGTGCTTTCTAGGAGTCTATGGGAGTAGCCTTGCCGTATTTGGACTGCATTGGCTATGACTTAATATGGGTATGATTCTTATGCCTTTATAAGGATATGATTTGATATAACCACATAAGGGCATAAATCGGGAATATTTAAATAGGGTCCTAGATACGTTTACAACAACAGCAGTGCTAAAAGTCCAAGCTTCCATTACACAATGCTCCTAGAATGGACAGTGGTGTTGTTAGAACTTGTTGAACATGGCCTCGTAACAGATATGTATTTATGCAGTTCCTCAAATATGACTGCCATTCACCCTCAAATGTGATAATTTGGGGGCACATTAGCAAGAACCTCGTTAAATATAGTGCCAGGAAACTGCCGCTAAAACGGGGGAAAATGGGCTTGCTAATATGCATTATAGAATTCCAGTAGAAGCCCAGGTTAGATGTTCTGCACATCTAACCTGGGCTTCTATTGGAATTCTATAATGCATATTAGCTAGCCCATTATCGCCATTTTAGCTGCAGTTTCCTGCCGCTAAAACGGCGATAATTTTAACGAGGTTCTTGCTAATATGCTCCTTAGAGGTAAAGGTGAGCACAATAATTGGTTTTGGTGTCATTGGGTGAAGGTGGATTAGGATTATTAAAATACATTTTTAAGACCCTGGCATTGGGGCTTTTACTGTTTTCATTTATACGCTTTTTTGCAATCTGCCGAGTTTAATTTGTGGATTTAAAAGTTCATGAGTTGACATTTTATTTGTCTTTGAAATGGACATCATGTAGTGATCAGGCCTGAGCTACAGGCGAGTTGTTTTAGTGCCTCTCATATGGCTATGACGTCTTACAGAGGTTAAAAAAAGCGGAGAGTTCTTAGGATCCGTTCTGATCTGAGAAAAAAGGGTCAGCAAGGAACACTATGAAGCAAGATCTCTGATCACTGACACTAGGAGAGCCCCTCATTGGATGTGAAGAGTGTCTGTGTCTGTCCGCCTTCGAAGCCCACGTTCTTGTCAGCGCAGGGCAGGCAGCAGCGCAAGAGTTTAGCTATTAATGTGCAGCAGGTGCAATGGCACTGCATCTTAACAGGAGCGACGCAAACCGTAAGTCAAATTTATGAAGCCACACAAGGCCACCTTGCATGGCCTTAAGTGACTTCATAACTGGAGTAACGCAACGCAGTGTAAATCACTGCATTGTGTTATTCTACCCTGGGAAGGCGTTCCATGGGCATTGAGTGGGTGTTCCCATGCAACTCCCATGGTTTTTGATGCATTTCCAGATTTACAAGGACTGGACACATGGGAACGCTCCAAAAAGATGCGCCTTCCCAGAAGATGTGTAATGAGAAGAAATATCTCTGCAGCATACATAGAGGAATACGCCTCTCATGACTGTTTTTGTGAAGAGAGGTGTACCTTCATCCACAAAAGAAATCCTGCATGCAACACAAGCACACTTGCACCATGTTGCAAGGGTGCCTGTGTTGGCGCTAGGCTTTCAAAAAGGCTCCAGGGTAGAGGAAAAGGCAGGAATGTGCCGTATTGCCTTAAATATGGTGCATTCCTGCCTTTTGCCTGTCACGTAGTGCAGCGCAGCAAGGTGACTTGCTGTGCTGCGCTGTTTGATGTTTTCATAAATATGCCCCTTAGTCTTTAGCTGGAGGCAGTGGAGCCCATATTCTTTGCGTGCATTAGCGCCCATGGCACCCTTGCTAAGCCATTGCATAGGTCACATGTGATCTGGTTGTTTCCTATGCCCAGAGCACCCACAGGACTGATAATTCCTTTCACGTTCTGGGGAGGACAGGATTGATCTGTTAAATAAGAAGGTCCAATCCACTAGGTGAAGGGGCTCCCTCCCAGTTTCTCCAATATGTTTTTTTAACTTTCAAGCTTTAAGCAGCTCTACACAAGCATGCTGCACACACTACATTAGAAATACAGTATCACACAATCATTCAGCAAAACAAATAAAAGCTGATGCTGAGGGCCCTCCTCAGGATCAGAAGGTACGCTCCCACGCCCACCCCACCGTTGCATTGTGGGAACTTCTGAGCGGGGCCTGAGTAGGATCGTCTTCCTATGCTCAATAGTTCAGTGGTATGTGGACTGGTGAGTCCATTTTGCCAGGACTGCCTTTGGTTCCTAGTCCTACCTCAATGATTTAGGCAACTCAGTGTTATTACCCCCACCCATTCAAGAGTCTCCATATGTTAATAACTATGAGGTCTGTGGCCATGGATGGCAGGTATGCTTCTGCAACCACACGTTGAGTGACACCTTTCTTTCCCTCATCACAAAGGAGAGGGTAGGGGCTCATGCAGCAGACGTCTTTCCTAAGGACTCTGGAATTGTCTAGAGAAAATAAATAACATATCAAGGCACTTGGTAATGAGAATTCAATAGGACTTTAAAGTGTTACCCATTGGCACTTCCACTAATGGTCTGATATCTTTATGTTGCTTCTTCAAACCATCTTTATGAATTAGTAAGTTTGTTCTTGTTTTTGTTTTACTCAGAACTGCTATGCAGAATGGCCCATTTACAAGCAGGAAATGTAAGTGTGAAGAACCCAGCAGACAAGGCTGCTAGGAAACAAGAAGGAAGTTAGTTTTCCCTTTGTACGAAAGGCATGAACTACTGCTTAAAGTTTAGGAAAAAGAGGAAGAGGATGACCAGCAGCAAAATGAATGGACTCAATCATGACAGCAATGGACACGCCACTGAGAAGTCGGAAGGTCAAAATACTAGATAGACCATTCTGAAGACAGTGTTATCTATATGTCACCTACATCAGTGTTAACCAAAGTACGACCCCATAGCTGCTTGTGACCCTCCTGACCTTTACATTTGTCCCCTTGGTGAACAGAAGCACTTGTCTGCTGTTTACTTCACTGAGCACTAACATTCAGAAAGACGATAAATATATGGGCAAGCATATATATGTACAGGTTACCTAAAGTAAAAGAAAGTCCTGCACTACTTAACGTTAGGAACACTTTCATTTTATAAAGACAACTTGCAAAAACATGTCATAATATGATATAGTCTTTTTTAAATTGAAAAAAAAAGTGTATTTCATTAACGTGCAGAAGTGTTTCACCTTAGCACATCAGATTATATCACAGCATTGAGGAGTATTTGTTAAAAGTGATAGTTTTCAAACATGAAGTTAGAAACACTGATGCCCGCACTAACCTGACATCAAGGCCAACAGAGAACTAAGAGTCAAATCAGTTGTCATGTGCGCCCTCTGTGTTGCCTGTGTTGTTATTATATGTGGACCACATTATAGTTGAACCTATGTATTCAAGGTGCTCTTTTGTGTGATGATGAAGAAAATGGTGTCAAAATGAAATAAAATAATTGCATAGGATCAAACAATTTGGCCAGGTGGGGAAGCTGGGACTGATCACTTGTTTTCTGGTTTCATGTTGTACAATTCAGTCTCTAGATAGGTATCTCTTTCACTCTCTCATTTTATATCAAATGATATTGCTTTGTTTAGGTCGAGCATACACAGTGCTTGCACTGTCTCTTCGAGACATGCTGTATATACTTTGTAGGCTTACAGCCTGCTCATTACTTTTCATTTGTTTTTTTCAGTGTCCTTCAAAAATCTTTGCTTCCAAGTGGTTAATGTTTCCTATTTGTCCCTTCTTTTCGTCGGTTGTGCACACCCGCGGAGCAGTGCTCCATTACTTGTAGCCTTCCACTTGCCCCATTGTAAAATCTGTTTAGGGACCACTATTCCATTTCTCTAATACCATTTCACATGAGCGCAAGATGTTTTTTTTAGTGACTCTGGTCTCCGAGTTCTGTAAACAGGGCTGTAATTCTTCTTCTTATCTCCTCACATAAAATGTCAGATGCTGTTTTCAGGGGCCGCTTTAATTTACTTTCTCTGACTTCAAAGTGAGAGGGTTCCCCCGTCCCACAACCCCCTCCCTCTTTGCTTCAGCCGTCCCCCAGCACCTTCCTTTCCATGTGTTAGTTTGTTTGTAATTATTTCTATTGCCTGAAAATGCGGCCATTCTTTTTATCTTTTTCACAAAGCATGCACAAATGAACTGCCATTTTTATATGTGCACTTTTCCCATACAGATATCGTGAAATATAACACAAATAAGATGCAAGCGATGTATTTGATTAATTTGCATATTGATAGGACATATTTCCTCAGAAACATGCCCAGAGGCATTGTGCGTAGGAAATAGGCGAGGAAGGTGGATCACCTGTTTTTCTGTTATTAAAGAAAACGATCCTTTTAATAACCTTGGATGCCACACAGTCGTATTTCACATCCCCAGCCTCCTCACTGCCTTCCTTGGGCAGTCGGGGGCTGGAGCCTCTGACCAATGTGAGTTTTGGGTCAGAGATGGCAACGCCTGCTCAGCGCTTGCTGTAATTTCCCCTGGGATTGATTTAGCATTACTCCCAGTATAACCATGTACACATAGTCTGGTGCTGCAGCGCCCTCCAGTTGTATCTCATGATACATCTTGAGACACGTCAACCAATGCTATTGTAGAGAGGATTTTATCTGACCAGCATGGCAGTATTTAGCAATTGCTGCTCTGTGAAATTTTCACCATGGAATCCATGTGTGGGCCATGCATGTTTTGCTTCAACGTGCTTTTCGGACTGCACTGTAAAACATAATCACGGCCAGATCACACACTATCAGACCACACTAACAAACACATGATGGAAAGAAGGATCCATTTTAGTTGCGTTGCTATCAATTTATTGTGTATCACATGGTTACATATTCTTTTTTTATGGTATATTTTCTGTCTGATAAATTCGTATGCTGTTGGTGTTACCATCCAGTATTATGGCAACTCACTGTACACAGGAACTGCCACCAAACACATGAGGAGACCACAGATAATACAGAACTCAGTGGCCAGAATCATCCTCAACATGCCCAAATGGGCCCATATCACCTCACACGTTGGGAACCTCAACTGGCTCCCAGTCCAGAAAAGATTCCAGTTGAAGGTTTTGATGCACTCCTGCAAAGCCCTCCATGACCTAGGGCCAGCATACATCATCCACCGCCTGAGCTCCCACCAACAGTCTAGAGACCTTCGCTCTACCACCCTCGCCCCTGCACAGATACCAAGCATCTGCCGAAGCCACAGTGGAGGCTGTTCCTTCTCGTACCTTGCTGCCAAGTCCTGGAACGCCCCTCCCCTTCATCTCCAGACTTCACCCTCAGTGAAAGAATTCAGGAAGATACTCAAGGTCTTGCTTTTCGATTGAGCCCTACTACCTAGTGCCTGGATACCCTCACACGTGATTATCAGTGCTATGCAAATACTGATTGATTGATTAAAATGAGCAGTGAAGCGCAACCATGTGAATTTCAGAATGGAAAGCGAGGCAAAGTGACCAGAAATGCCATACTTTTCAGAGGAAAATAAAAATAAAGAAAAGCAGCAGAATGCAGCCAGAGTTCAAGGGGCAGATTTACAAGAAACTAACCCAGCGCGGTGCCACAAGTCATTTTGCTGCCCCATGCTGCGTTAGTTTCGAAGCGCAGGGATGCAACATATTTACAACAATATGTCGCATCTCTGTGCTTCCACCTGCGCTGGGGCATAAACTGCTGCCATGAGTCTGTGCAGGCACCCTTGCACCACAGTGCAAGGATGCCTGCGTCAGGGGGCGATTGTTTTTGTGGAGGAAGGGACACCTTCCTGCACAAAAATAATCATTTGAGGTGATTTCCTCTTCCAATGTGTGCTGTAGAATGCAGCACGCATTGAAAGAGGAAAAAAAATGAGGAGAAATTAAAACATTTCTCCTTGTTGCACCTTGATACGCCACCCTATGCTGGCGTAGCATTCTGACGCATTTCCAGATTTACGAATCCTCGTAAATCTGGCAATGCATCAGTGGACATGGGTGTTGCTTGGGAACACCCATGTCACACCTCTAACATGCAAAGTGTTGCTTGTAAAGGGGCAATAGTTACAAGCACAGGTAAGTCACGCAGGGTGGCTTTACGTGTGCTTGTAAATATCACTCAGCTGGTTGCGCCGCTGGTGCGTCACGCAACGTGACACACCGATGGCGCAAGGGACTTGTAAATCTGCCCCCAACTATTTAGTCCAGGTCACTCCTACTCGAAGGCCTGTAAGTATGTAATACCTAATTATGTAGGGCACAGTTATTTGCTGGTGGCCTCCAAGAATTAGGATACAGTGCAACTTCCAGCGATTAACAGTGATTGTGTCCATGAATCAAGGCCAGGTTGGCAAATAATAAACCCATCTGGAATGGACAGGGCCTTTTGGTTGGTTCTTTGCTGACTTTTGAATGTTTAAAGGTAAAAGGGTGATAATTGCAGCCCCCGCTCCGAGTCACTTTACATACACACCCAACCACTCACTGTGACACTGTGAGATCTCATGTTCATGGCATGCAGGCCTGCATGAGGTACATATCTCCTATGACACTCAAAGGTCTTTCAGGACGCCAGTGTAATGACACGTCACTATTTTTGGAATGGATCCAGTGTTAAGTATTAATTTTTTGACTTATGAAATGTTTGTATCGAAAGGGTGGCGGCGAGGAAGTTAAGGTTAGAAGTAGTCCGTTTTTGCGATTTGCAGTAAACAATATTTGTAGTGCAAAGTTGTGAGTTTGAAACAGTCTTTGGCATGTTGTGGCTAAAGATCAGAGTCAATTAACCAAAGATGGACATGTAACAGATTCAGGAAAAATCTGTAGCATAATGTAAAGTGGGCCTGCTCTGATTCGTATTTGAGAGTACATATCAGAGAAGTGTTGCAATAAAGCAATGTTTAGAAACATCGGGGCATATTCACAAGCCCCTTTCGCCACAGGAACGTCACTTTCTGTGACGTTCCTGTGGCGATAGGGGCTTTGCCTTATTTATAACTTAACGGGCTTTATTCCGCCTTGTACATAAGGCCCCCTTTCACGTTAGACTTAGCGTGAAAGGGGTGGACAATGGGTGATGCTGTCAGCGTTCCGCCGCAACACCCATTGATTTTGATGCTGCCCCCTATTTACAAAGGTGGCGTAAATAGGAGGCAATGCCAAAATTAAGACCAGGGAAAACTTGATCTTAACTTGGCAAAACGAGGTGAAATGCTTTATTTCTGTTCTTTTTTTGCTGTTTGTATGTGTGCTGCATTGTGCAGCACACATAGAAACAGCAAATTACCATGAATGATTGTTTATGTGCAGGAAGGCGTCCCTTCCTACACATAAACACAGATTAAAAAAATTATGATTTGTAACATTTATGTGTGCTGCAGGAGTTGCAAATTGCAAATCGGAATGTTTATGTGCAATGAAGGGACACCTTACTGCACATAAACATTCATTCCCTCAATGCAGGCACCCTTGCACTGTGGTGCAAGGGTGCCTCTGTTGGCGCTAGGCAGCTGAAATTAGCGCAGGGGGAACCGCAGGGCTGCACCTTATTCTTGTAAATAAAGCGCATCCCTGCATTTTCTAAAGTGACGGATTGTAGTGTTAGCAGTTTTGGAGCTAACCCGTGCTCTGCCACTTTCTTGTAAATATACCCTGTTGTTTTGCCAAGCGTCTCATACACATCCAGTTTTCAAACATTGCATAAATCAAGCCAGTATTCAAGGTCCATATTACAGTACATTGTAAGCATGTTGTGGGAACTCGCAAAGCAGAAATAAACAAGGTGCATGGAACGATTTGCTGTCGGTGGATGTCCTTAAGAATAGTGCCAGGTTCTGGAGCGTTATTAATAAACCGTTCTTCTCTGGTGTCATTAACTGCTCACTAGAATGCACTATACCGGAGGTGCAGTGGTTAAGTCATTTTAAACTTATATATGGCGACCAGGACGGAGAAGGAAGCACAGGTGTCCGGTCTCTGGATGCGGCAGTTTATGCATATAGTATGGTTTTCACAGAAGAAGAAGTAGGTAAAGCAATAACACAAATGAGAAGTAACAAAGCCACCGGACCGGATGGTGTCCTGGCCACCCTTTTTAAATTAAATGTATCGCTGTGGTCTAAAATATTAACTTGTGTATTCAATTCGGTCTCTTTGTATGGTCTGCCGAGATCCTGGTCCCAGTCTGCCATCATACCAGTTTTCAAGAGAGGAGACTCACAATGTTATAGGTCAATATCGCCGATTGATTCAGCAGTCAAAGTACTAGGGAGAGTGATCCTTAGTAAATTAACAGAGTGGCTGGAAGAGTGCAATGTACTATCAAAATTGCAGTATGGTTTCCGGAAAGGTAGGGGTACCATGGATCAGTGCCTAAACTTGCATCTGCTAGCCGGGAAATACACTATTGACAACATGGGTACACTACACCTGGGGGTTTATTTATGAGCCCTTGTGTCACATATGTGCTTCACTTTTTGTGATGCACCAGCGGCGTAAAAGATGCACCACGTTGCGTCATATTTACAAAGTGACACATCTAGATAGATGCGCCACTTTGTAAACCCCTGCGCCACATTATACCTGCGCCAGGTATAATGTATGCAGGGTGGGCGTTCGGACGCAAGTAAGCATCGTAGAAGTGACGCAGTGAAATCTATGAGATTTCATTGTGCCACTTCTGGGACGCAAATGCATCAATATCTTACGCCTGCCTCACAGCAGGCGTAAGACTGACGCAAGCACATTGAAATGTGACTTGCCCATGTTAAATGGCCCATTGCTGAAGTTGCGTCACTTTTGTGACACACTCTAGCAATGCGTAATTTTTGTGCCTACAGATACGTCAGAAATACTGACGTATCTGTAACTCCTTGCGACATGATGCATCTAGCATGTCGCAAGGAGGGCGCAATGAAAAGTGACGCATCGCTGTTTTCACGCAGCGATGTGTCACTTTTCATAAATGAGGCCCCCGGCCTTTATGGATCTGTCCTTGGCCTTTGTCCGAGTAAACATATCCAAACTATGGGTTTTACTACTTGAAATGGGAATGGACCGGAACATCGCCAACTTTCTGTCCGATCTGCATCGGGACCTCATGGCCAAAGTGAGATATGACCAAAAGGGTAATCATACGCAGAGCATCTGCATTTTAAGAGGAGTCAGACAGGAATGCATTTTACCCCCCTTATTGTTTACTTCATATATTAATAATCTAGACTCCGCTTTGTGTATAACCTGTAAAGATATCCCTCGAGTAGGAGAGCGGTTAATCCCAGCACTTTTATATGCAGATGATGTTGTTCTATTAGCCCACACAGCGATTGGGCTCCAGTCTCTCCGAAGTTCCTTTGCTGATTTTACGAGTTCACTGGATTTAAGCATTAATTTCACTAAATCTCACACTATGATTATGAGCTCCAAACCCAAAAAATTAAACACACATTATTGTGAAGGAAACTAAATACCTAGGGTGACCACTTTTTCATACTTAGGTGTCTTGTTTGATGAATGGGACACATGGGCACCGCAAAAGAAAGCTGAGGTAAGATCAACAGTAGCGTTTCTTGATTTTGCACGCAGGTTAGGGGCTAAGCCAGTTCCAGCCATGTTAAATATATATAGCTAAATGTATTGCTATCTCTAACCATGGATCTGAAATATAGGGCTATTAGGAGGCTGAGGATCCAGTGGCGTAGCTAGAGCTTCTGGCGCCCGGGGCTATCCCTCAGATTGCCGCCCATGGCCAATAGCGGGAAGGGGAGGGGGGGGCTGCAGAAAGAAAGGTTGTATTTGCTCCGGAGCCCCAATGAAGTCAACCATGTAGCTTGGCTCTATCGCGACAAAAACCTCCAGCTTGTTATTGATATATAGAAGTTCATTTCACACAAGGCCTAGTGACTTAGAGAAATCGCACACTGCTTTTGTGTTCTGACATTCTTGGCATGCTTTACGTCAGAACATTAGACATACTCCATTATTCCATCCTGTTACCATGTATTTTTTTTTTTTTTTAGTTCAGAAATTTTATTAAAGTAGGTTCAAACAAAATAAGCACAATAAATCAATAAAGATGTTACATAGATCAAGCAATAATACAATAGCAAAAATCATAAGACTGGATAAAAGTAGGAGTGAGAAAGAAAAAGAAAAGGGGAAAATAAATAAAAAAAAAAAAAGCTGACTTTAGGCAGTAGACTGTGAGCATGACTGAAACATCTGAAAATGTATACACATAAACCATTTAGGAAGTTGAAAACTGTAATATGAAATATACAATTTGTAAAATACACAAGTAGAATATGAAATATGAAACATATGAAGCAATGTGGAATAATGAAGAGGCATTTATGGAGGTTTAGGGACTTCTTGCCGTCTGGGAGATAGGGGCAAAGAGCGACTGGCACTATCATTAAACAGGGAAGTAACAGGATCCCACAATTCCTTTCGTTTTGTAGCCAGAGTCAGTGGATAGACAAAGGTCGCATCCAATCTATGATTGTAGCAGACAGCATACCACCAAGCCTGATACGAAATTTTCGTAAAATCTTTCCAGTTTTTGGTGATTTGTTGGAAAGCTACTGCCAACAATAAATCAATTATCTTTGCACGCATTGTGCAGTGACTCCAGATAGGAGAAACGCTCCCCAAGAAAATGTGTGAAACAGAGAAAGGATGTGTGGAGGAAAATATTCGATTTAATTGGGACCATACCCGCACCCAAAAAGTACGGACCAGGGGGCAATCAAAAATCATGTGGAAAAGATCTGCATGTGGCGCTGAGCAAGACCAGCATGAATCTGTGGAACCAGGAAACTGTTTGCTGAGAGAGAGTGGTGATAGTAATAGGCGATTGTAAATAAAAAATAGTGTCTGAATCGCATTAGCAGCTCTAGATGACTTGCGCAACTTCAACCAAATTTTATCCCAAATATCAATGGGCCAAGAGACACGTAAATCCTCTTCCCACTTCTCCTCCGTCTTAGTTTTAATGCGAGAGAAGGAGGAGGTTAAAAGATAGGTATAGATTTTGGAAGCTGAAGCTCTTCTGAGGAGTAGAGAATATAATAAAGGCATACTGGAAGATTCTGAGGAAACAAGAGAAGGAGAAGTAAGGTATGTAGCGTGGGCCTCTTGAAGTGCAGTGATTAACAAGGTATATTTGGAACGAAAAAAAGAAGGAAAATGAAAGGAAGAGACAGCTGAGGAAAAGGAAAGGAATTGACCTTGATGATAGAATTGATGAACCCATATAAGACCGTGAGATCTCCTTGCCTTCCAAAAGATGGTTATATTATTGATTAAGATAGCAGTATTGTTCCATATAGGTTGCTCAAAAAAGGATGAGATAGGTAAACACGGAAGAATTTTGGATGTATGCTTGAGAATAGGGGTAGATATAAGTTGCGGTTTTCGGGAGAACAGAAGATATTCTTTAAAAGAGAAGGGAGAGACGAAAGAACGTTCCAGATCCAACCAAAGAGGAGACGAGGAGGTAGGATCCAAAATCCACCTGGATGCTTGGTGTAGCAGGAAAGAGTTATGATATAGAGAAAAATTAGGAAAGTTCACTCCACCCTCTGTCTTAGGACGCATAAGTTTGGTCAAGGACATACGTGACTTTTTATGACCCCATAAGAAAGTAGAAAGGATAGAATTAATTTTCTTAAAGTATTTTGAGGGAATAGAAAATGGGATGTTGGAAACGGTAAAGAGGACGATAGGTGAGAGCATCATTTTGATCGTATCCAACCTCCACCACCAGGACAAATAGAGAGGGTGCCATTTGGAAGTAAGATTATTTCATTTCTGAATACAATCATCGAAGCAACGAGCAACTATACCAGCAAGAGACGCCGTGAAATTAAGCCCCAGGTATTTAATAGTCGTATTCCACGTAAAACCCGAAGCGGAAAAATCATTTTTAAGAGTATATTTTGTAAGGGGCAATATCTCGCATTTATCCCTATTATTTGTATCCAGATACGTGAGCAAAGGAATCTACCTCAGTTAAAAATGCAGGAAGGGAAGAACTGGGTTCGGACAAAAACAGCAGGACATCATCAGCGTATGCAGCCATCTTAATGTCAGATTGCTGAAAGGTAAAACCATGGATGTCATTATTCTGGCGAATTCTTATTAGGAAAGGCAAGGTCAAACAAAAAGGGGGAGAGAGGACAGCCTTGCCGAACCCCTCTGTTAAGAGAAAAATAAGAGGATAAGCCGCCGTTTGCCGAAATAGCCGCCCTTGGGTGAGAGTATAAGAGTGAAATCAATGTTGATATTTTTGGTCCAAAACCAAACCATTTCAGGGTCTGAAAAAGATATAGCCATTCGATCCTATCAAAAGCTTTCTCAGCATCTAGAGCTATGGCCGCGAGAGATTGAGATGAATGAGAAGATTTAGAGAGGATATCAAAGAATAGTCTAGTATTATCTGCAAGAAATCTACCCTTAACAAAACCAGACTGTTCTTTGCCAAGAAGGTCAGGTAAGTGGGACTCCAGACGCAGGGCCAGCGCTTTCGAGAAGATTTTATAATCGATATTTACGAGAGATATTGGACGATAATTTTTGCAATGATGCGGATCTTTACCTGGCTTCGGAAGAATACAAATAAGAGCGTTCGAAAAAGTACCAGAAGCGGAACCGGAAGCAAGGAAAGTATAGATTAAAAGATGTAATTTGGGAATAAGTAATTTGGAAAAATGAGAAAAGAATTCAACTGTGAACCCGTCTGGGCCCGGAGCCTTCCCATGCTTCAAAGTTTGTAAAGCTCTAGAGAGCTCTGTTTGCGTTATATCTGTTTCCAATGAAGAAAGATCTGGGGGTGAAACAAAAGGAGATTGAATCTTAGAGAGAAATTGAGATATAGAATCTTCAGAAGCAGTTGATTCAGAGGAATACAGTGACTCGTAAAAAAGGTGAAACTCCTGCAGAATATCATTATCCTTATGTTTAAGTGAACCATCCCTACCATGAATGGTGTCTATGTTGACCTTGTTTTGTTTAGCTTTTAAATAATTAGCCAATAGTTTCCCTGCTCTATTTTGGCCGCCATAAAATTTGGCACTAGACTTTAGCAAAAAATTGCCGTGCCTCTAACTGAGCCCAGACGATGTGCCCTTTGTATGTTGAGATTAGTACCTTCTGGCAAATGAAGGAGTTTTGGTAGGAAAGACTTGAAGTAAGCAATGGGATCAGATCCCTCCAAACCTTCCTCAAGGCCGTATAGGCGCAGGTTATTGCGCCTGCTCCTATTCTCCAAATTTTCGATCTGCTTATGTAGAAGCGAAACTTGTGCACATACTGGATCAATTTTGGATACAGAGGACAGAGGACCCCATTTTGCCCGAGTGCATTGATCCTTTCATCCACAGAAAGCCATTTGTCCGAAAGTTGTTGGATTGTAGATTTTGTCTCTTCGATAAAGGGACGCAAGGCCCTTATTTCATCCAATAATAAGTCAATCGTGGTAGATGAAGACGCCTGTGAAGGCGAAGGAGGATCCTTCTTTAGTCGTTTGATTGTGCCTTTTTTAGGAGGAGGCGTTGATGAAGTTGAGGAAGTAGACCCCTTTGAAGAAGGGGTATCAGGTAAGTCCTCCATCCCTAAACACTGATAACGAGAGCCTGTGTGAACTAAGAATTTCTTAGTAGTGGTGGAGGAGTTACGTAGGTCTTTAGAAAGTTTCCCCATATAAATTGTAGGAAATGTAAAATTAGGAAATGTATGAGAACATCAACATAGTTTGTCTAAATTAAGCATGAGCACAAAATATACAAGGAAGTTAGTGAAACTCTTAGAACATATTTGATAAATGACCCAACAGGCTAGAAAGATAGAACCCCAAACTGCAAAATACAGAAATGCATGGATATGTGGAGCTAAAATCGAAAGAAAAAGCAGGAAGCAAAGGTAAAAACATGCAAGAAATCCATGACGCATCAAATCATGCTGGCAACAACTCTGCAAAGAAAAACATGAAGGAAGTAAAACACGAGCCCAGAGCTATAAACATACAATAGCATATAATCTGTAAAATTGGCAGCAACTAAAGCCCCTGAGCACGGAAAAACCCCCTAGAGAAAGTAATAAAAGCCAACATGAACATGAATATAAGAGTCAGTAAAACAGAGCTGCAGCATTGTGTAGAATTTCAATAAACAGCATAGCGTCTTAGTAGAAAGCAAGCATTGGTGAAATAAAGTCAAAGCAGCCCACGTGAGTGACTTGAAGAGAAAAAAAAAAAAAAAAAGGAAAACGTGCTTTCTGTGGTGATAATGGCAGACTCGAACTATTGAAAAGCTATTCGGAGGGTAATGAGGTAGTTCGCGCCACACACCTGACAAAATGGTGGCATTCCGTTGTGAAGAGCGAATATATCGGGTTGAAAGCCCAAGTAAAAGATATCCCACGAAGAAAGGTGCAGAAATTGCACTAGGTCAGGAAAAACGAGCTTCCAAAAGCGCTGCCACACGCAAGAGTAAGGCTGCTCAGGTCCGTAGAAAAGACCGCAAGGAGCCACGCTCCGTCAGCAGAAAGCATAAAATGGCGGCTAGTGGATCGGCAACACCGCAAACACTCACTTGCTGTGTTTAAGCAAGAAACGCTCAGCGAGGTCCCGAATCCAGAATGGAAGACATCAGGGGACCTTCCTACAGCATGTCCTCGCTGACAGAAGAACCCTCCGTAGCATGGAGACGAACGCCAGGACCGTCTTCTTCCCCGTCCTACGGAGAGCTACGGAACTGCGGCCATCTCCATCGGGCATAAGCCACGCCCCCATCGTTACCATGTATTTTTAACCTTATTCCTCATCACCACATTCAGTACCTTCCAGCCTGTGTTGTGACCCCTAGCTATGTGTGTGCCCATCTATTTCTGGTGCTTGTCACTAGCGCAGGTCATTATGAAGTTGTCTGCTCCCTAAGTGCAGAACCTGTTTTGAAATGCATGCTAGCGCCCAGGACATTATGAAACTGTCTGCACTCTAATTAGCACTTGATTTGCAATGCACACTAGTGCGCAGGACATTATAGAAAAGGTCTGCAGATGTGGACCGTTTTATTTTCCTTGCAAGGCAGAGAAAAACTTGCAGAATTGGATCTGTTATTACTTGGTTTGCATGTTATTCTCCATTTCAAGGGGAAAACTCAGGCAAGATACCGGTCTGTATTGTAAATTCCATCCCTGTTATCTCCCTGCAGAGGTAATGGGGAACTCAGAATAAGGTCCTTAGTGGTTTAATGATTTGGAGAAGTTGGGTACTTTAGCAGAGGCTCAACTTGATTATAGGCACAGTCGGCAGGTCTATCTACCAGGCGCATGCAAGAGGCTATGCCCTTTTGATATGTCTGAGGGATACATCCTGCTTATATGTAGAGGGTGTCCAATGTGCATACAATAGAGGCCTGCCTACATACAGTGCACATTTGACAGTGCCCCATGTACATATTGTGCATGCTGAGAGAATTGCTATTCATAATCGATCCAGTGTAACTACAGCTATCGCCTATATATACAGAGACCTCATGTACATGTGGTGGCACTGCTGGTCACTGGTCACTGACCAAATGTTTAGCCGATAGGATGCCTACCAACAGTTTGGAACCCTAAACATAAACTTTTTGAGTGATAGTGCTGCATAGGATGGACACTCCCAGGTTTCTTTTTTTAAGTTGAGAAATGAAAAATGCACTCTGTTTTAACAATATTTGTACTTCTACAAGTAAGTTTGTTCCTTGCATAATTGTGTTTCATATCAAAGTCAAATCTATATTATTTAGCTACTAAGAACCATTGCGAATAGCGCATCTCGATAAAAAGGGAAGGACAGGCAGGGATTAAAAGTGCATTTTACAGCACCACTGCAATAGTAAGCTATACAATTGATACTATAAACATTAAAACCAATAAAAGTTCTCTGGATGGTCGATAAGGAACTTGTTATACTGGTCCTAGCGATAGCCTAGTCTGTCTATGCTCCCAAAGGGTTGCTGTTGTCTTTAATTGAGAGAGCTACTGTTTTTCAATTTTCACACATTTGGCTTATCTCCCCAATGCCACTGAGGTCCGGCTACAGAAGCAAATAAAGGATGCCTGTGCGCATGCGCGTGGGGGAACAGCCATGACAACGCGGGGATTACCACACAATGCCATTACAATGTGGGGATTACAACGAAAGACGTTACAACGACTTTCGCTGGAGGGCGCTGTTGGATAGGGAATAGTTTAATTTTCTATCCAACACCTTCCCTACTGTCAACGTGGGCTGGAGTTGGAATAGACAATTAAACTATTCCACTATCCAGCGCCCTCCAGCGAAAGTCGTTGTAACGACTTTCGTTGTAATCCCCTCGTTGTAATGGCACGCGTGGTAATACCACGCGTTGTCATGACATATAACCATGCGCGGGCACCCTCGGCCAAAAAGACTGGTTTGAGCAAAAGTCTCCTTCGGTTTTTCATATCTTTTCAGCTAATTATTTTCATATCTCTTTTTGAAACCTGTGCATTTTATCACTAACTAATTCATGTTTGACTCAGGCTGTATATGTTTATTATTAAACGTTGTGACTGGTTTTAATTAGAACAAAATAATTTATGATTTTATGCACTTCCAATTTGTCTGCCGCACAGCATCAACTAGGTATATACCATTTCAAATTAAAGTGATGCACAGGTGATGTCTAACATCAAAAACAGGCTTTGACAAATACAACCACTTTTCACAAGTAACCAGATGTTCCATAACCTGATCTTTCACAACCATCTTACCTACCTCACTTACAGGACACGCTTGATGTATACATTTGGAAAATGGAAAAACTATTTAATTCCCAAGACCCACGTTTCAGCTGCCTGGTCGTTGGTTATGAAAGAGCCATGACGGCATGTGCTGGGAGCATCCCAAGAGAAGACACCAAAGAGTCATGACATTACCAGTGTCCCTATAAAAGATGCTAAACATGTTTCTCACAAATCTGTACACATGAAGGAAGTGCAGAACCTTCTGAGCTGATTTACTTTGGGAGGATACTGAGCCATGGTTGCCCAGTGTCTTTATCATTGACAATACAATTTGTGGTAACTAACTCTTACTTCTCTAATTCATTGTCAGTTCACAGCTTTGCCTTCTCTGGAGCTGCCAGTAAACAACAGTAAGTCTCAAAGATATATTACTTTCTATTGCCACTTCGTGCTTCACAGACAGATGACCTTATTTGCCCAGAGTGTGCGCAGCTGAAGCCAGTTTTTGATCAACAAAGTGGTGTATATGATTTTAGGACCTTAGTGTAATTTTCCCGATTCATGCCCATATATAGGTATAAATCACCCTATCCTTATATAGGCATAGAAATTATAACCATATTTAGACTTAGCCTATACAGTCCAAATACGGCAGGGCTACTTCCACTAGTTCTGAAAATCCACAACGATTTCTTGGAAAAACCTGCCTTCAGCAGTCAGGGACTTCCCCTTGCTTGAATATTGATTTAACCAAGAACTCATGGAGTTTTCAAAGAACTGAGTCTCTGATGACATTATTGGACGAGGCATTCTCTGTGTTACGTGGCGCATTCTAGGCACTATGCGCTCCTAATTAGCTAATTCCACGGCTGTTAGCGTGTTTTAATCTTGTTGTGTTTATTTTTCTAAAATAATTTACTTTTCAGCCCCGTGTTTTTAATTACACCTATAGCACTTACTTGCACTGTAATCGGCACTTCCACCGCTGTTTTAGCGGGTCATTTACAGGTCCACACGTCCTTCAGCCATCTTGGGGGTAGGTAGGGACGTCTAGCGGCGCCATCTTGGTGAGCGCTCTAGTGCTCAGGCGGGCAGGCGAGTCCCCTATTTAAGACGGTGTTCTCCTGCAGGACGGCCTTGGACAAGGCATTATTTGTGTTACGCGGCGCATTCTAGGCACTATGCGCTCCTAATTAGCTAATTCCGCGGCTGTTAGCGCGTTTTAATCTTGTTGTGTTTATTTTTCTAAAATAATTTACTTTTCAGCAGCGTGTTTTTAATTACACCTATAGCGCTTACTTGCACTGTAATCGGCACTTCCACCGCTGTTTTAGCGGGTCATTTACAGGTCCACACGTCCTTCAGCTATCTTGGGGGTAGGTAGGGACGTCTAGCGGCGCCATCTTGGTGAGCGCTCTAGTGCTCAGGCGGGCAGGCGAGTCCCCTATTTAAGACGGTGTTCTCCTGCAGGTCGGCCTTGTACAAGGCATTCTCTGTGTTACGCGGCGCATTCTAGGCACTATGCGCTCCTAATTAGCTAATTCCGCGGCTGTTAGCGCCTTTTAATCTTGTTGTGTTTATTTTTCTAAAATAATTTACTTTTTAGCCCTGTGTTTTTAATTACACCTATAGCGCTTACTTGCACTGTAATCGGCACTTCCACCGCTGTTTTAGCGGGTCATTTACAGGTCCACACGTCCTTCAGCCATCTTGGGGGTAGGTAGGGGCATCTAGCGGCGCCATCTTGGTGAGCGCTCTAGTGCTCAGGCGGGCAGGCGAGTCCCCTATTTAAACCTGCCATGGGGACGCGCAGCGGTGACGCGCAGCGGGTGCGCCGTAATCGCGCCGGAGTCGAGCCAGAGTCCTGCCCGTCTGCGCTCGTCAGCGTCGAGGAGGCATCAGAGGCAAGGTACTCCGCTCCATATGATAGTGGTTTAGGTTTGCCCAGGGAGTGGTTATGTTCCCTTAATAAGTGTTCCTCTCACTGTTACGATACCCTATCACCAGATACATGGGATGGCCCAGCCTGTTGCCTCCACTGTAAGGCGACGCTTACCCCAGAGTTATCTTCACAAGTCGACACTCAATCCACGGTCTTACGAGGGGGACTCATTAATGCCAGGTCGATGTGCAAGAATGCACAACATATTAACGACCTGATTATAGAGATGAACTTAGACTGGCTTCTGGTGACGGAAACCTGGCTTCGTCCCTGGTGTAACCCGGATATAGCAGTGGCTCTTCCGCAAAACTTTTTAATTCAGCGATTAGATAGACCTCTGCAACGGGGAGGTGGGTTGGCAATCATTTACCGCAATATAATGAAATTTACTACGTATGAGTTGCCAGACATTAAGGGGGCAGAGGCCATGGCTTTTTGCCTTGGTATTCATGACTCCTTTACTTTCTCTGGGGCTCTGATTTACCGTCCACCTGGCCCACCCACTGAATTCCTGGAGAGCATTGGAGATGTGCTGAGCGATCTTACGCTTAGGTTTGCCCATTGCATGGTGTTGGGAGACCTTAACCTCCATTAGACTCCCCAAAGGAGCCAGGGACAATTTGTTTTATGGACATTATTAAAGTTCTTGGTCTTACCCTGCTAACGTTGGAACCTAGTCATATAGCAGGTCATGTACTAGATTGTATTTGTTCCAACTCAGATAGTCTGATAGTCAAATCCCTGTGTGCTCAAACCTGGTCAGACCACAAACTTATTCCATTTGACCTTCTTTTAAAACATAAGGCCCCAGTGAAATGTACGAAAACAATTACTGCCAGTTGTAAACCGGATTGGAAAAATTCACTTACTCAGCCAGATCTCTTGGAGAAACTAAGAGACAGTAAACCTGCACTAACTGGTCACACTTCGATAGACAACCAGCAATTCTGTGAGTGGATGGTGACACTTGGTTCATCCTCGGATCCAACGAAGAAAAATAAAAACCCAAGCTGTGTCAAAAACAGAAAGAGTGCCCTATGGTTCTCATTAGCCTTAAAAATGGAGTTAGGCGAAGTGAGATCACTAGAGCGGAGGTGGCGAAGAAACTACGAGGCTGTTGCTCGTGACACATATACATTTGCTCGAAGGAAGTACCATGCCGCAATCAAGTCGGCAAAAAGAGCACATTATTTAGAGGCTATTTCTTCCTCTGGTAATGGACAGAAGGAGATTTTCAAGATTGTTAACAGTTTCACCAACCCCACAGCAGTCTCGCAGAAAATTCCCCCCTCGTTACTTCTCTGTAATGCTATCGCTGTTTATTTTGAGAAGAAGATCTCAGACATCGTGAAGGATTTCCCTCCTGTGTCATCTATCTCGGCGAACTCTGAAAAGATGAGGTTGGGCTATGAAATATTCAACACCACTTGTTTTGAATCATTTGTGCCCATTTCCCTAGAGGATTCACACCTGGCCATTTTAGCAAGTAAATCTGGATCCCCATTTGACCCTTGTCCGCCTATGGTTTTACAGGCGTTGGTTGAGGAGGTAAATCCAACTATCAATAGCATTATCAACTCATCACTGGCTACGGCAGAAATTCCATGCAAATGGAAGCTTGCAGCGGTTATGCCACTTCAGAAAAAGGCCCTACCGGACCCAACCAGTCTTTCCAACCTGCGTCCTATTTCCCTGCTCCCTGTGGTGTTTAAGATGATGGAAAAGTTCGTTAATAACCAACTTACGAATTTTCTTGAGGAGAATAACATCCTGCACACCAACCAATCAGGGTTCAGATGTAAACACTCTACCGAATCTGCCCTTTTGTTTACAGCAGAGACCCTGCGAATGGCTATGGACCAAGGGAAGAAGGCCGTCTTGATTTTACTTGATCTATCGGCGGCCTTCGACACGGTCTCACACACAATCTTGATTGACCGTTTATGTAAAGCAGGTATAGGAGGAGTGGCATTGGCATGGTTTAGAAGTTTCCTCAACCAAAGACGTCAAGTCACGGTTCTGGGTGAATTTAAATCTGAAGAAAAAGTCATCAGCTCAGGGGTCCCTCAGGGCTCTAGTTTGAGCCCTGTACTTTTCAATCTTTACATGGTACCCGTGATTAAGCTAATCGCCTCATACCAGATTAGCACTATATCATATGCTGCTGACACGCAGCTTATCCTGGTGTTTGACAGGGAGCTGCCTGGAGCAGAGGAAAATTTGAAAAACTGTCTCACGGCCACATTTGAGTGGATGAATAACAATCACCTCAAATGTAACTCCGGGAAGACGGAAATATTGCCCTTTGGCCCCAAAACTTGTTTTCCCCCAAACAATGGTGGCCCGATGGTGCTGAAGCCCCTCCAAACACTATTTCTTCTGCCCGTAACCTGGGCATCAAATTTGATGACCAATTGTCATTTAAGCAGCAAGCGGTAGGCGTGGCTAGCACGTGCTTCCATATCATTAGATCGCTTAGGAAGTTTTTTGATCTTCTTCGACTTGCAGCAAGCAAAACTGTGGCAGTTGCATTGATAACATCTAGACTGGACTACTGCGTCAGCCTGTATGCACGAAACTAACAAAGCAGTGCTCCACAGGCTGCAGTTAGTCCAGCATGCTACTGCCCGTTTAGTACTTCGCTGGCCTAGAAAGTCATCTGCCTCGGCCCCGCTCAAGACTCTCCATTGGTTACCTATACACAAGCGTGTTTTATTTAAGGTCCTTGTTATCACCTTTAGAGCCTTTCAGCTACAAGGACCCAGGTACTAGTCTAATGGCTTTAAACGTTATCAGCCAGCACGTTGTCTGAGGTCCGCCAATCAAAATCTTTAGGTAACCCCCAGATTTAGATTGGTCACTAAGGGTGGGAAATCCCTTTTTTTCTTAGGTTCCAGGGCCTGGAATAAACTGCCACCCCAGCTTCGGCTTATGTCTAAGGAGAGCCACTTTAGGAAATCCCTGAAGACATGAATTTTCTCTCTCACTGACGCTGCCTGTAGGGCACTAGTGTAAAGTGTGTAATGTGTTCTGAGTTGCCTCCAGTCCACCATCCTATTCCAGCTGGGTTGGTTTTGAGCGCCAAGATGCTCCATGGAGTGGTAGTAGCGCTATATAAATGTGCCTTTACATTACATTATGTCCAACCTTATATCAAACTCAGCACCTTCAAGGTATAAATATGCCCATACTTGCCCAGGCAAACACACGGTGGTTTGGAGCAGTTCGACTATCTACCTACACGACACAGCTCGCCGCAGCAAGTGCCAAAGGAAGCTGACCCTCCAGCAGACGCACTGAGAGAGACGCTGTCTTTTCTCTTGCCGAGAAAACCAGCTCCAGTGTTTCCAAGCTACCCTTGCGGGTTGTTGGGAAATCGAGTCCTGGGAGAGAGAGATACCAGACCTCCTTCATTCTAAACCAAGGTACGGAGCTGATTAGACGCTTAGAGAGTTCTTGGATAGGTTCTTGGCAAAAGAATACTGAAACCTCACTTACTTCTTCCCTTGTACTAGACCTAGGTTAGGTACACCGGGATAGGCGTATTTTAGAAGCACCAGTTGAGTACTTTTTAGTCTTTATTTATTAATGTATGTATTCTATATATTTTATGGCTTAGAAACTATATAATTCTTTTACAGTATTATTTTATAATACTCTTCGTACTGTACGCATTGTACTTTGCAACCAGTATTACGATTATAGCAGTTCATTTCCTCTACATGAGAAAGAAGACTGTTCAATAAATACCTTTTTATTGAAAACGCTCGTCTCTCTATTTCTCTGCACCTCTGGTGAAACGAAGCATGCACGATTGACTGAGTGAAATAACTATCTATTGTTTCCCTGACTCTAGAGATACATTTCTTATTCTTGGGAAACAAAGTTGTCATGTTATGCGGTTGTCAGAAACTAATCCCTTCTTGTTTATTCGAGAAAGTTTCTAGTGACCTCTGAGCTAGCTGGCACTCACAATTACGTCTAATATAATCGATAGAGACCTAGTAGACCTAAGTCCTATGTCAAATCTATAGTATATATTATTCCAATGCGCAGAGCCTATTGGGAATATAGGAACTACACTACATGACGCCCAACGTTTGGTAAGGCGATAATTTAACGCTAGATACTAGAGTAACTAAGTCGTGCTTTTCACACAGACCCCTTTTTCCCGTAAAATACTCCAATAGACGTCTGGAGTGGGTAAAAGGATATAATATCCGCCATAACTGAGTAAGACGAAAATCCTATGTATTCGTTTTTTGGTTTGTTCAACGTTGAAGGATACAGTGTTCCAAAAATATTGTGCACTTTTTCTTTGTTTCCTTGAAACTTGCTCTGCAAACTTTCAGTCAACAAAATGTCAGAGAGTGACGACGTAAGGGAGAGACCTGCAGCAGCAGCTCAGGCAGTCTTAGACGACACAAGTCTCCAACAAAATGACCCAGAGGCTATACTCATCCCGGTAAATATAAGGAAAACAATCACTATAAAGCTTATAAATAATGGAGTATCATAGAGAGGTGGTAAAGTAATCTTTGTAATTGAGGCACATGAATATCGACAGACAGAGGTATTCTATTCATGGATTATGTTTCCTGCAGCAAATCCAGTAACACACGAGTTCCACTACTACAAAGTAGAGGAACCTCCTGCGGAATATGTTCCTTTCGAGGATGTTGAAATTCCACTAACTTACCAAGAGCATCAGCTCTGCTCTAAAGGCATCCTACAACATCAAAATCACATTCCCAGGCTCGATCCACTAGGTAGACCAGGAGCAACATGGCCAGTATTAGCCAGCTATACACCACATCCTGCCATTGAACAAATGACAGGTCCAGAACTATTAGCTCAGCTAAAACAATTAATTAAAATACATAGACAATTGGTTCAATATGTCATGCGGACTTTTACAGTCCAACCTGCTATAAGGATTCCACCTCATCTGGGGAACACAAACAAAATTACACCACAGACTATATAATCAGTCATTGGTAGATTGCCCGCAAAAAGGGAACAAATTCCGTTCTGGTTAGCTCAAAAAATTACTCAAATAGAGGCAGTATTTCCCGATAGTACACCTCTGACAATCTGTTTACCAATGGGGATTGCACCACACGTAGAGGACTGCGACACTTGGGGCACAGTCTTTGCTTTAATCTACACAAAAACACATGGTGTTCCGTCTATGGCGGTAATACCAGACGTCCTAAGACAGATTCAAAATGAATATGGACCAGAACCTGCCTTAAATCTGGGTATGAGGTTACTAAAAGATTTCAAACAGGTCTCGGCTATACTATTAGCTAACATCAAAGGTGAAGCAGCATCCGTGGCAATCCGCCAAAAACTCAAAGAAACTGATATAACAGAGCAACCATATGAACTTGCAAGAATTATTGAAAAATCCTATGAAGAACTAGGAAGAGATAGTTTGGGGGGGAAACCAATAAAACCTGAACTAACAGAAAATCCTGAATTTTTTTAAATTAAAAATAATCTCACTACTCCTAAAAAGAAGTGGGAAAACACTAAACAGACGCTTCCTAAAGAGAAACGCGCTCAGTCCAGAGGAAGGTCTCCTCAAAAGGAGCCCTCTGAAAAAAGATATAACCTCTGGAATAGGGATAATTTGAGAAAACCTGATAGATATCAAGATATTGATACACGTTCCTTCCGTACCTTTCAGACTTCCTCGCAGAAATCCAAAAGAAGAGGACGATCAGAACAAAAGGAAGAACGCGTGAAGTCCAAAGATGAACAGCACGTTCCGAAAAATAAGAAGACACAATTCACCAAAAAGAAGGTAGCAAGTCTAAAGATCAGACAGGCCGAGGATCTTGCACAACTCAAGAACGGGGTGTGGGCCCAGACAATGCTAGACAGCGCAGCAGAAGTCACCATAGCTCGCAAGATCCTGAAGGATCATCTGGAGACAGTGGACTTGAATGAATGCATTCAAGTTGAAACTGCCGACACCAGGGTTAGTTTGCCCCATAAGTTATATGAAGTAACACTCCGAATGGAGGGGGACATAACTAGGAAAATAAAAGCACTCTTTTGGGAGAAGCTATCTAAGGGTTATGACATTCTTTTAGCTGAACAAGACTGGCAACCTGGATTTGTCAGGGAGTGCCCACATGGTGAAGAGATAATTATGCCAGCCTTCTCTAATCACATCCCAATTCATAAAAAATACACTTATGCCAGAAAATGGACTGTAGCCCAGGCTGCAGCATTATACAAAAATCACGTAGGATGGGATGAGGACTCTCCTCACCATAAAATCCAGTTAAAAAGTTAACCTACTGCACAAAGGCAGTATCCAGTTAAGCAAGAGGCTCAAAAACAGGTCAGGGAAATCTTAGATCAACTTGAATACCAAGGGGTGATTGAAACATGCACCTCATCAAGGAACAATCCTTTGTTTCCTGTCTCCAAGCCAGACAATTCATATTGTCTAGTTTTGGACTACAGACACTTAAACTCTTGTTGCAAAACTTTTGCAGTACAAAATGCACACAGTGCAGCACTGATGAATAACATTGTGCGGAAAAAATATAAAACAACATTAGATATTTCTAACGGTTTCTTCTGTCAAAACACTGCACCAGAAAGTAGGTACTTGACCGCTTTCTCAATAATGGGGACACAGCGACAATTTTGCCGTCTCCCCCAGGGATTCAAGAATAGTCCAGGGTTATTTTCAGCCAGAGTAACAGAGTTACTACAAACGTACGATGATGAGGCATTATCTTATGTCGATAACATCTATCTTACAGATGATGATTTGGACGTGCACTTGAAAAGAGTGAACACCATAATACTTGAGTTCGCTTCTGAAGGGTACAAATTAAATTTTAAGAAATCACGAATTGCCCACCTCAACGTCCTATTTTTAGGCTACGAATTATCAAGTGAAGGCAAAACCTGGCAGCCAACTTTCTAGAGAAATGTGCGCTGCTCCAACCTCCAAAAACGCTGAAAAACTTACAGTCAATTCTAGGTTTCCTGAATTTTGGAAGAACTTATGTTCTAAATTACGCAGAAAGGGTTAACCGCATGCGTGCGGTGGCTTTTCTCACGCTGTGCGGCTTTTTTTAAAAAGCCGCGTTACATGACGAGCTGAGCTCGTCATGAGCATGCGAGCGGCGCAACTCATGACGAGCTCAGCTCGTCATGAGCATGGAAGGGGTTAAACCTCTCTACGAACTAATAAAAGCTGATTTCAAATCAACTAATTGGACTAAAAACACACAGAAATGTTGCGTTCAGTGCAAACAGACATGCTAGCAAAAACACAATCACAGACACGCGACAACGTACGCAACCTTGTGATTCGGATCATCCCAGGGAGATGCGGATTCACATACCTAACCTTTAATGAAGGTGAAAAGGTACCAATAGCTTACAAATCACACTTGTACACACAGGCTGAAATGAAATTCACTTCTTTTTTTTTTTTTAATGATTTTTATTGCCAACGTGAGGTAAAACGAAAGAGAAAGCAAAATACAGTTCATAAGATCCAATAAGAAGAGATTAAAGCCAAACATAAAAAGCAGTTTTTACAAATAAATGATTGATTTCAGCATATTAATTCATTACAAAATACATAAATCAAGAAACTAATTCTCTATATAATCTTTAAGTACACCCCATATCGATATACCAATCCTTTTTTTCCTTATATCTTTTAAAGCATATAAGTTCCATTCTAGTTCATATATATTCAGTAATTTCCTTCTCCAAAATTCAAAAGCAGGTGCTTCAGGTTGCAGCCATTCAGTAGCTATACATAATCGAGCAATAATCATTGCTACAAATAAAAAGTGTTTATATTTAGACAAGTCTGTATTTGCATTAATAGATTGGGTCCCCCCAATTAACATAAGTGCTGGAGATATTTTTATAGGAAAGTGAATGATTTCAGAAATGAAATTTTCTATATTTGAGATAAAAGAACTCAGTTTAGAGCATTTATAGAAGATATGAAGTAAATCTGCTTCTTCTCCTCCACACCTAAAACATTTTCCATCATATTGTGGGCCCCATGAAGACTTTCGTTTAGGTGTATAATATAGTCTAAATAAAGTTTTATATACTTGTGCCTTCATGTTGGCTGAAATACATATATCTTTAGTCGTGAGGATGGTGTCTACAATATTCAAATCATTGTCTTCCAACTGATTTTGCCAATATGTATTATATTTAATCAGATCATCCTGTTTATACTCCGACAATAATTGATATATCTGCCCAATCTTTTTCTTTGTTTGTATTGCCTCTATTAGAGTATTAGATGTCAGTTTAGTTACTTTCTTTAGACAGAAATCCCTGATTTGTAGATACTTAAAAAAACTAGAATGCAGTATATGATATTTATTAATCAATTCGGAAAAAGCTTTAAAGGTTCCATCCTTCTGATATAAATCTCCAATTCTTACCATCCCTTGCATACTCCATACCTTAGCCACCTGATCCCTGAATATTAGTGGGAGAATCTTCTCTGCTGAAAATGGAGTGTAAAAAATAATTTTCTCTAATTTCATTATATTTTTGACTTTCCTCCAAACTTTATATGCTGCATCAATCACCTTAAACCGGGTATGTTTATAGTAATTCCCTTCCAACTCTTTGAATAAACACCCCTTTGAATATTTTCCCAATAATAAATAAAATATTGAGGGAGACTCTGCCTGATCCTCTATTTGTTCTCCAGTCAAAAGGATTCGCATTCTCTGTAAAAAGCATACATAATAATAAAGCAAGAAATCCGGGATCCCCCGCCCCCCCCTCTCTTCCGGTAAAGTTAGCCATTTCATTGCTCTCCTGGTTTTCCCAGGTGCCCAAAATTTTTTCGTACATAGTGCTTGTAGCTTATAATTATAATTTTGGGGAATTTCTAAAGGAATGCTACGATAGATATATAATATTTTGGGTAATATATTCATCTTGATGATGTTGCCTCTTCCGATTATAGAAAGTTGGAGTCTCCCCCACCTATCTAGTGATTGTTGAATTTGTGATATTATCCTAGTCAAGTTAGCTGCCACTATCTCCTGTGTATGTGATTTTATGATTATTCCTAGATATGTCACTTCTGAGATTACCCTGTTGTCATTAAATTGAAGACTATCCGTACAAAGTACCTGCGTTTTCGCAGCATTAAGTTTATAACCAGAGCTGTGTCCGAAGTTGATAGCTAACTGTTCGATCTCTATGATAGCTTGTCTGGGATCTGTGGTAATAATAGCTATGTCGTCCGCATATGCAAATATTGAAAAGGGTATATTGGATACAATAAATGGTTTGATACGTGATGATTCCTGTAACTTAATTAAAAAAGGATTAATAAATAACGCAAATAGAAGTGGAGAACAGGGGCATCCTTGTCGAGTACCCCTCGTAATGATTATCCTATCTGATTTTTGTCCCATAGCTACAACTCTCGCCTTTGGTGATCGATATAGTACCTTAATGGCTGTTGAGAATTTTTTACCAAATCCCATCCTATCCATAACTTCCCATAAGTAAGCCCATTCTACGCGATCAAACGCTTTCTCGGCGTCAAGTAATATCAACGCCAAATCTCTCTTCTCAGTTTCCGCTATATCAATTAAAGTGATCACTTTATTAATATGAGATACTGTTCCTCTTTTGGGGATAAAACCATGTTGATTTAATGATACTAAGGGTATTATAATCTTAGAAATACGATTTGCTAACATCTTTGAATAGATCTTACTGTCGCAATTTAGCTAGGATATAGGTCTGTATGAGGCAGGTTCTTCTGGGGGTTTACCTTTTTTGGCAAAAACAACTATCGAGGCATCATCCCAAGACTGTGGAGCTTTCCCTATTTGTGCTCTTCTAAAAGTCTCTACCATAAGATTCTTTAGGGGATCAAAAAAAGCATTTGTAAACCTCACTTGGGATAAGGTCAGTGCCGGCTGCCTTCCCATTGGACATATCTTTTATTGCGCTCTCCAGCTCTTCCATTGTGAAAGGTCGATCTAACACATCTTTCTCTGATTCGCTAAGTTTATTGAGTATCGCTTCATGCAAAAACATATCTATATCTAAGTTAGCTTGTTTCGTATATAATTCTGTGTAGAGTTGAAAAAATATTTCCAACATTTTTTGTGGGTCTTCGGAAATTATACCGTTTTTATCTTTTAATCTAGCAATTTGGCGAGAGGATTCTTTCATTTTTAATTTTAATGCCAAAGCCCTACCTACAGCTTCCCCATATTCATGCATATACCTCCTGTATACTAAATATTTCCGAGCAATCTCCTGAGACCAAATTCCTGTAATATTCGCTCGACATTTAGCAATAAGACCCTCGGATTCCTGAATTTTAATTATATTATTGAGTCCCTCCTTAATTTCTGTAGTTAGATTTTCTTCTGCTTTAACAAGCTGATCATAAAACTCTCGCATTTTACCCCGTTGTAAATTTTGATAATAAAAGCCATAGCTCGTTGTTTCTCCTCTGAAGCATGCCTTCCATGTATCCCATATTATATCAATATCAGCCGAACCCATATTATTCTGTAAAAATTCTGTACTCCATTTGACCATGGCCTCTCTATATTGTGGATCTAGACATAACTTCCTATCAAATGTGAAATTCCTATTCTGCTCTGTATCTCCTATATGGGGGATCTCAATAAGCACTGGCGAATGATCCGACGTTACTCTCGGAAATATCTGAATTTTTATATTAGATTGTATACTAGTTGAGGTAAGAAAACAATCCAAGCGATTAAGTTTCTTATGCGGGGAGGAATAAAAGGTGTATCCTGGGGCAGTGGGGTAATTCTTACACCAAATATCGACCATTGCATGATCCTTCACTAAATTGTATAGAGCTTTAAAGACCCGAGGTTTTCTCCCCTTATAATTCTCTATACCAGCGTCTAATTCACCTGCCTTCAAGTTGATATTAAAATCTCCACATAAGACCAACGGGCTTCTCCAATTGGCCAGTTCAAGATTTAAATATTCAAATATTTCTCCCTCATCCAAGTTGGGTCCATAAATTGAGCATATTGTTAAATACATAGTTCCTATACTTAATGTAACTATCACCCATCTGTCCCACTTATCCGTTAAGCTATTTACTAATGTACCTAACCGTGGTTTGATCAAAATCATTACCCCTCTGATCATGCTTGTTTGCCGGGATGTTGCTAATAATGTGTATCCTAAATCGGATGCTAGACCTCTTTTCTCCCAGGGTAAATGTGTTTCTTGGAGACACAGTATATCTGGTTTCAAGAAACGAATTTCTGCTGCGATCCTCTTTCTTTTATTTATATTATTAAGGCCAGAAACATTAAAAGAACATATTTTAATATTCTTAGTCATTATAGCTTTTCCCAATCATATCCCGATCATATCTCTATCTCCATACTTGACAATAAGGTATCCCATTTTGATCCTTACAATTCTTTTAATACTGGCTCTATTTTTCTTAATTAGTTCTACAAAATCATTTGACTTCCACGTGGCATTTTTCCCCTTTAACCCCCGTCCCCCCCTCCACCAACCAACCCATTGCCCAATAGCACCCCCCCTCCCCCCCTCCATTACCGAGGCTTTCGGACTCCTGGTCCTGGTGATGGAGCTGAGCTCAACCTCTCCCCCTTCACTGCCTCACAGGTTAACAGTTCATTCATCATTATATGAGTATTATATCCAAATTTTCGTATTTTCAAAACATATACCAGTGGATACTACCCAGTTTTCAACTCCCATCTGAAAAATTTTCAGATATTTTTAAATCAAATACAGGAAAAGCAAAAACAAATTAAAAAAAACGATATCCTTAGACTGTAGCAGCTATATAAATCCACAATCAAAGAGACTAAGAGTCTTTCAGATCATGCAGATATCCTTTAGCGATTGCAACATTAGTAAAAAACCGAGTGTTCTCTTTGTAGATAACTTTCAACTTAGCCGGGTTCATAATATAAGCTTGTGCGCCTTTTTTTTTTAACACACTCACTAATTGTCTTAGCTGCCATCGGGTATCCATAGTGTATTTACTATAATCCGGTGTTGCAAAGAAGGTAAACCCTTCCCCCCTGCTTTTACTATTAGGTCTTGTGTTCATATATACCTCTTCTCTAGCCCGAAACAGTTAAAAGCTACCAAAATCGGTCTGGGTTTGCTAACGTTTTCCCCAGGTCTAAGTTGGATATTAAATGGATATCTATGGGCACGCTCAACCTCTCGTTCCCAGTCCCATCTCTTCAACTCCGGAAATGCCCTTTGAAACAGTTCAACGATAAATTTACGTGGATCTTGTCCTTCTTTTCCCTCAGGAATTTGCATTAGCCCTAAATTATTGCGTCAAGAGCGATTTTCAAAATCGGCCATTTTCCAAAGTAGATCCTCTTTATTGGCATTCAAATTTTCTGTAACAATTTTTTGTTTTACTAACTCGTCTTCAATATCAGACACTCTTGTCTCGACCTCAGTGAATCTTTCCCCAAAATCAGAGTGTGACTTCGCCAATCTACGAATAGAGCTCTGCAGCTTTCGACACGAATTTTGAATTTTTTGACTATCTCTCTCCGTTTTGTCCATATGGCTTAGAATTGTCTGGTAGATGGTCGCTAAGGTGATATTATCATTTGGTTCTTCTTGGCGGGCTCCTGTAGCTCCTTCCATTGTCAGGGAATCTCCATTGCCTCTCACTGTATTAGGGCTGTCTTCGACATATTCCTCGGGTTCGTCTTCATCATCTATTTCGCTCTCACCTTCCTCTAAACGCATTTGTTTTGAGTACTGAGCGGCTAGATCCTCACATGAAGACGCGGAGTTTTCCGACACTGAGTAGAAGTCCAGTGACTCTGCCTCGTTGGTTGATTTTGTGTCTATGTTTAGATTTATCGGATTGAGCCCTTCCACAGAATCTGCAATAATCCCCCCGTCTTGGCCAACAGTAACGCATTCTCCTGCAGGGGTGATAGCTACATCTACATTTGTCGGTAGAACAGCTGCTGGTGTTATAACGATTTGGGGCGCCTCAGTAACTAACTGTTCAGTTTGCTGCTTTTCCCCTTCCCCTATTACAGCTAGTGTATTAAGTTCTCCATTGGCATTGTTAGCTGCTTGTAAAGCTGTCGGGGGGCTGCACAGCGCTTCCTTCCGCTTTTTCTCTTCTACTGCCTTGAACAATGTGGAGATTGTTTGTTTAGCTATATTTGTTGTATTAGTTGCGTTAGTTACATTAGTTGCATTAGGGTTTTCAACAAGTGCCACTCCCCCCGTTTTCTTTTGTGGTGCCGTGGGCAAGTCTTTCTCTATACCGTTCGTACTCACGGTTGTGCTGGTCTCTGGATCTCGTTTTTTTCGCGTTCCTTTGGGAGCCATGATGATTCTACTCGCAGCTCCTTTCTCTTCCCTGTCTATCTCCTGGAACGCGGTGCTGCAAAACTCGGAACGTAACTGACTCAGCGTTCGGAGCACAGCTGATTCACAGTATTCCCGGCACCTGTGAGGGAAAGCGCCCTCAGTACACAGCCGAATCTGTCACCAGCACCAACGCTGCAATCGATTTCCAAAACTCGGCGTTTCCCTCTCTCTTCCCTTGCTTCACTTATATTTATCCAGGGGCTGCGCCTTCAGTGAGCACCCGATTCAGCGAAGTCTCGTCTCCGGCATCAACGCCGCGACAGCTCACCAAGCCGGACCCCGTGATCGGCACCTCAGCAGCCTGAGCGTCAGCGTCCTCCAACGTCCAGCGTCTTCCAACACAGCCTCCAGCTTCTAATTTGACCAGCATTCACCAGCATTCAGGTACGAAGAAATACCGCTGACGATTCTTAGTTAGTTATTTCTGGCTCCCCTTATTGTAGCTTTTCAATTGATACCCGGTACCACACTGGACGCTCGCATAGGAAAATAACCTGTGGACTGAAGGAGAGCAGAGCTCAAACGTCCGACACGACTCGGCGTTCGGGCGCCATCTTGCCTCGAAATGAAATTCACTTCAACAGGAAAGATTCTGACAGCGGTTCAAACTGCAGTAGCAAAAGAGAGAGCTCTTGCACAGGGTAAACGCATAATGATCGTTACACCTGTACCTGCCTTAGAGGCAGTGACAAAAGCGAGCACTCCAAATGCCAAGGTTTTACATCCAAGAGGGATACAATGGGTTAATTCTCTTGCTGCAACAGACTTTGAATACGTTTTTGACCCCTACTTGAAGACACAAGAATTTCTCCAATACGAACAAGAATGTCCTCTGCCTATTGATATTCTGCCTCTAGAACACTACGGATGTATAATCTATACAGACGGATCAGCACAGCCCGCAATTGGGGGTAAACAAGCCTATAGTGCTGCGTGCGCGATTGTTAAAGGTCGCTGGCACGAAGGTAAATTTCGACCTTTGGTCACAAAAACTCAATCACTCGGAGACTGTACAGCTCAGCGAGCTGAACTACAGGCTTTCAAGATGGTGCTTGAAAATACCGATAGCGAATTCCCCACACTCATAGTGTGCGATTCGTATTACTGCGTCCAGTCTTACAATGAATATCTGCAGAACTGGGATCAAAACGGTTTCAAAGATGCAAATGGTGGCACAATTAAGCATAAACTGTTTTGGGAACAAGTAGTTCTACTACAGAAAGAACTACAAAAGACTCACGTGATCCATACACTGAGTCATCAGCGTGATGGCGTTCACGTTGCAGGGAATTCATTGGCTAATGAAGCCGCGAAGGCAGCTGTGCAAACAGCTTCCGTAGCTGCAATCACTCGTTCAAAAAGACAAATAGACGGTGAAACAATGCTAGCAGTCAATGCCTGAATGAAAGGCAGCTATGCAGCGTTACCTCTAAATTATCCACTCAGATATACATACATAATTGATGCAAACTCTGTTCCTTTTGCTCGAATCCCTGGAGTGGGGGATAGAGTAATTCCAAACAGTAACCGGTTCACGAAGCACATATGGGAGAGGGTTTGACACATCAAGGGATCTTAAAATCTCTAGTAGAATTAGAAAAGATGTGCTGGTGGCCGGGAACGAGCGTCCAAGTTTACGAATTCGGAATTAATTGCGATGTCTGTTACAGAGATCACAGCTTTGAAAACCACCAGATACCTGACTACAGTGTAGCCAGCCCAGTTCAGACACCATTGTTAGACAGCATTAGACTATCTACACGCAAACGTCACCATGGACGAATGCGGTCCCACAACTATTAGGACAAGATTCATTTGGATGTAGCCTCAGCGCTCGGCTGACGCCCAAACTGTTATAAACGATTTGCGAGTCTTTATCGGCAGATACGCAGTCGGCACGCTACATTCTGACCAGGGTCCTGCGTTTAGCTCTCGAGCTTACAAAGAGGCCATGGCCAGCTTGGGCGTTGCATTGCGGTACTCAAGTCCATTCCATCCTGAGGGAAATGCGGTAGTGGAAAGAAAAAAATGTGACATAAAGCAATCTATAACAGATAGGGTATTAGGCTCGGGTGACGGGTGGGTCAAACATCTAATAAGTGTCCAACGTAGTCTTAGTAATCTGCCAAGAAATTCTCTGGGTGGAATCACTCCATATGAATTACTATTTGGGACTAGAATGATCATCCAGGATCTTGATTGTCAAACTTCAGTGGTGGAACAAAAACCCTTTGATATCAAAGACCGTCTGGCTGTTTTACAGGACTTAAATGAAACAAGAAGAAGTCTGAGCAACACAACACAAAAGCCAACGACCACTGAAAAGAAACCACCTGTCACAGCAAGGCCTGTCTGGATTCCAAAGATTGGGGATCTAGTCAGAGAAAAGATCGCGATAAGAAGGAATTTGGGCCTTCTTACAGAAAACCAGTACCTGTACTAGCAATCCATGGATCAAGAACAGTGATATTGCCGCACCTTGCTGGAAGAAAGGAGAACAGGTCCGTATCCATCATCGACCTGGTAAAACCACATCATGTGGCCGATAATAAGTAGTAGGCCCAGTGGACTCCCGAGATGTAGCAGACGACCAAATCTTGCTACAATACAAGAGGTTCAAACTGAAAGACTTATCACCGTTGATAAACCTGCAGTAAGAAAAGAAGAACTATGCAACAAAGCAATGGAACTTGTGCCTCTTGAGACCCAAACAGTTTGTCAAGAAAATCCTGTCAACAATGATATAGCCTCTGACTATACAAATATGACAAAGGAAGAAGCAGCTCCAGCGATTCCAAATAATCCTGATGCATTTCCAACAATTGACAGAACTGCCTCTGGCTATTTCATCAACTTTGATACATTTTCTGAGGATCCCAGTGAACCTGAAACTACGCCAGCAAATATAACTTTCAAAGAAAAAATCACAGAGCTCATTCATCAGCTCGAAAATACATATCTGGTTTCACCATGGGTTGAATTTTGGATTGTGTTAGGTGTACTTTTTCTCCTACTTTGGCTCATTCTTGTTTTAAGTTTGGGAAAGATGATAGATGGAAAATACAGTACAATGGACACAGCAAGTAAGAACATCAACTTGCTCCTGAAACCTCACAAATCATCTCATCGTGAGCAAAGTGACCTGTCATCAGTGAACATCACAGGCATTCCTATACCTGGTGGTATAGCATGGGACACAACTGATTATGACATTTATGGCCCGGTGGAACTGTTGAAGATTCTACACCAATTTAAGGTTTCTTTGAGTGACTTTGTTTCACCTAGCACATTTTCTGATGATTGGGACTTTGAAACTGTTAATAACATGATGACAGATTTAGAAATGTCAGCTAAATTCACAAAACATGAATACTTAGAAGGTTCATCAGATTATCGTATTGTTTTAATCATTATGGTCACCATTATTTGCACAAATCTGCAAACCCTAGAAATGTTTTTACTTACAATCAATGGGAACATTGTCCAACGCCGCCAAAGGCCAGCTCTGAAACATTTTATGAAAAGTTTCCGTACTTCTCAGGTTTTATTGTCACGAATCCAGAAATGTTTTATTTCAAAAATATGAATAAGACAGGAATGATAGTTACAACATACAGTGTAGAAAAACTATACCTTGAGTGGCTACAGAAATCCACACTTCCAGAAATGAAACATCACTTAACTTTACTTAAAGAAAGAGTTGATTTACGAGGTTTCCTACTTGGACCTCTTAAACCACGTCAAAAACGTTTCATATACGCCGGTATATACTCTGCTTACAATGAAGCATGAAAAGTCACGCAAATGGAAACTGAAGAAAGAATACGAGAAATTGATCGTATTAATTTAGAGAAAACTCTCTCTGTAGTGGAAAATAGGTTAACGACTCTGTCCTCCAGAATTTATTCTTTGGACAGCATTGTATCCTCTGCCATTGACATAATAGAGCAGGACTTGCTAATGTTACAACATTCTATAATGCTGCTAGGCGGGACATTACAAAATCTCCGTTCAGGCTTCGTGCCATGGCGTCTAATCAACACCACGTCATTGTTTACTGTCTTTAACCTTACAGATAAACAAATCTATTTGGCACATAGAGGAGCAGACTATACGGTGCTGAGCATAGAAAAACTGGAAAGATTACCATTAACTGTTTCTGAGAAACCAGTCGTGGAATGGATAATACATGGCACCATCACGATACCAGTGAAGTTTTTCCAGTTTCATTATTGCTTAAAACACATACCAGCGGGCCTGTATGAAAGGTTGGGTAAAGAATACATTAAGTCGACCTGGAATTTACCATACACACACAAATGTTGGAGTGGGGGAAAGGAGGTATTACTTAGTGGAAAAAATTGTGAGAACTCGCTAAGCTGTACACTTTTATGTCAAGGTATTAATTTACCTGGAGCCAGTTCTTCAAATAACCTTTCTTGCCACCTGCACGGTTCTTCCGCAGCACTGATAGACCCAGTTTTTAGGCAGCTATCCAATGGTAGTTACATAATGTTGAGTGATCACAGCTGTTGTGTTGTGGAATGATGCTAGGTATAACCTATCTCGTTAGTGTGTCAGCCAGGGTCACTTGTTGTATGCAAGTATTGTTTCCTAAAAGCAAGACAGATGGGGAGTCGCTGTTATGTCCTTCACTGAATATCTCTTCTAAACGAATAGATACTTTAAGCAGAATGAAAGCTGTTCTTTTGCAAAAAACTGTGCCACTGACCTCGTCCAGAGAAATGTAAGATCTGCAAGTTGCAAGTACTTCCGCGGAGATACATGCCCTATTATCAACGAACTGCCCAATACATTTTGCAGAAATGTTAGGTCGTATCTTAAACATGTCTGATACCCGTGGTATTGTACATGTATTTAAGGCAGTTTTTTCGGGACTGTTTGCACCCTTGCAAGCAGTCCTAGGCATTTTTTCAAATTTCGTGCACTCTGTGTTCGGCGGCCTGCCTCTTCTCTTGGGACTCGTAGCAGGAATTCTATTTTTGTTTCTTCTGCTCCGATATGGCAAGTCCAGTCGCCAACGATACCCAGACTACCATGGAGAATGCTCTCCTAGTCATGCGGTACCATGACAGAATTACACAGATTCTTGGTTTGGCTCGTTTAAGAGATCTGAACACCACATGGTTTCTCTTGTTCAGATCAATCTGGCAAGATTGAATCTTACCTGTTCTACAATGCCTGCTATGCGGAGAAAAATACGTGTTGGACATTTGTCTTACACTTCCATCAGCACTGCCAACGGATGTTGATGCTTTGCTAGGTCTGGTAACGGCTCATGCATCGTGTTGCCCCCAAAGGCTGCCAATCCTGATGACGGAATTCGTGGAGATCTCACCAGCAACTACAGCTAATGGTGAGGTACGTGGAACAACAGGCACACAGGTACCATCTGCGGCGAACATTGCTAATGCGATTGACGCTGACGGCGATGCTTCTCATCTGTGCACAATTGATCTACTTAATGAAGTAGTTCCACTTTCACCTACTGTGGTAGACGATTTCTTTGCCAGCCTAGACGATTTGTTGTTTTCTCCTGACACCGAGAATAACTTTTGAAATCTGCACATAGCGTTCCATGAACTCTGAATTCGGCCTTCGTTTTTAAAAAACAAGGCTTCTAACGTTGGAACTCTAATTTTTCCACTATTTTGATTTGACTTTCTCCAAAATTGAACTCTTTTTGGCACAAAGTAATCTGCTTGAAGTAGAACTATTCTTAGAGAACAGGAAATTCCTTTTCGAACACTTCCGAAAGACAATATTTGACCTTGTCCTCAAAAGCAATAAGTCTATATATTATGCTATGGAATGGTCTCGACCTTTTTCTTCTGTAAACCTAGAGCCATTTCATAAAAATGTACACTCATGATTCATTCAGTTAGCATTGCCAATATCATACTATATGCTTAGGATGGAATCATTCCTTTTATATGCGTACTGTACAAATGCTCATTTTTCGTGTGCAACCTTATCAAATGCATTTTTGTATTTTGGGTGGGAGTGTAAACACATGCTTTAGATATGTTTTAGTACTTATAATTTAGTAATGTTACACATATTAAAGTGGAGTGGGTGTTGTATATGATTTTAGGACCTTAGTGTAATTTTCCCGATTCATGCCCATATATAGGTATAAATCACACTATACTTATATAGGCATAGAAATCATAACCATATTTAGACTTAGCCTATACAGTCCAAGTACGTCAGGGCTACTTCCACTGGTTCTGAAAATCCACAACGATTTCTTGGAATAACCCGCCTTCAGCAGTCAGGGACTTCGCCTTGCTTGAATATTGATTTAACCAAGAACTCATGGTGTTTTCAAAGAACTGAGTCTTTGATGACGTTATTATGTCATCAAAGACTCAGTTACGTCAAACTCGGCACCTTCAAGGTATAAATATGCCCACACTTGCCCAGGCAAACACGCGGTGGTTTGGAGCAGTTCGACTATCTACCTACACGACACAGCTCGCAGCAGCAAGTGCCGGAGGAAGCCGACCCTCCAGCAGACGCACTGAGAGAGATGCTGTCTTTTCTCTTGCCGTGAAATCCAGCTCCAGTGTTTCCAAGCTACCCTTGCGGGTTGTTGGGAAATCGAGTCCTGAGAGAGAGAGATACCAGACCTCCTTCATTCTAAACTGAGGTACGGAGCTGAGTAGACCCTTAGAGAATTCTTGGACAGGTTCTTGGCAAAAAAATACTGAAACTAAGCTACACCTCACTTACTTCTTCCCTTGCACTAGACCTAGGTTAGGTACACCGGGGTAGGCGTATTTTAGAAGCACCAGTTGAGTACTTTTTAGTCTTTATTTATTAATGTATGTATTCTATATATTTTATGGCTTAGAAACCATATCATGCTTTTACAGTATTATTTTATAATACTCTTCGTACTGTACGCATTGTACTTTTCAACCAGTATTACGATTGTAGCAGTTCATTTCCTCTGCGTGAGAAAGAAGACTGTTCAATAAATACCTTTTTATTGAAAACGCCTGTCTCTCTATTTCTCTGCACCTCTGGTGAAACGAAGCATGCACGATTGACTGAGTGAAATAACTATCTATTGTTTCCGCGACTCTAGAGATACATTTCTTATTCTTGGGAAACAAAGTTGTCATGTTTATGCGGTTGTCAGAAACAAATCCCTTCTTGTTTATTCGATAAAGTTTCTAGTGACCTCTGAGCTAGCTGGCACTCACAATTAAGTCTAATATATTCGATAGAGACCTAGTAGACCTCAGTCCTACGTCAAGCCTATAGTATACATTATTCCAATGCGCAGAGCCTCTTGGGAATATAGGAACTACACGACAAAAGAGAGGCTCAGAAGAAAAATATAATAAGTGAAGCACCCGAACACAGACAACATTTAGGGGCCAGATGTAGGTAGCCAAATACCGGTCGGTAACGGCCGATTTCGGCCGTTACCGACCGGTATTTGGCTTTTGAGATGTAGGTGGGTCGTTATTTACAGAATCGGTATATTTACCGATTCGGTAAATTTACCACTTCGGTATTTTACTGAATCGGTAAACATACCGATTCTGTAAATCCATATGTAGCTGACACTCCTAAGAGTGCCACAGGCCCTTAAGAGTCGGTATTTTACCACCCAATCCTATTGGGTGGTAAAATACCGAATTCAGGTGTGCGTGCACATCTGTGCATGCACAACTGTGCAATGTGACACACAGACATGCCCTTAGGGCATGTCTGTGTGCCACATGTCACACAAGCCTGTACTTGGGGTGCTAGAGGGTGTCAAAGTGACACCCCCTGCACCCTTGCAGGATTCGGTATTTACCGATTCGGTAAATACCGAATCTGTATTTCTCATTGATTCCTATGGGCTTCAAGGCCCATAGGAATCAATGGGAAATACAGATTTGGTATTTACAGAATCGGTAAATACCGACTCTTACAGAATCGGTAATTTTTTACCTACATCTGCCTCCTTCCAATTTACCGACTCTTAAATACCGATTCAGTATGAGTCGGTATTTAAGAGTCGGTAAATCGGAATTACCTACATCTGGCCCTGAGTCTTTGAAACATAAGGGCTCATATTTTCCCTCTGCATAAAAGAGGGGCCGCTGTGAAAATCCTAGCGACTACGCGCAAAAGCAAGTCATTTTTGTGCTTCTTAAAACACAACTATCTCATCAAAACGAAAATACAATAAAGATGCATTTTCTGCCACAAACAGGTTTAAGTTTACGTATATAATAGCCAAAAACCAAACATGTTTAAAAGAAAGTCATTGCCAAATAAAACGATGCATATTGTTTTAAAATGCTGGACATTAAACTCCTCAATTGGTATCAGACCCTGACGCACAGACAAGTGCAGAACGATCAATCCATTGCGTCGCGAATGAACGCAAGCCCAAGCATTTTATCCTTGTTGGCATTTTATTCTTCTTTTGATGGTTTTGCAGCTCATAGTTTGTTAAATACACCAGAGCGTTGTTACTGAAAATTAGGAGCACTTTTATAAGGAACATTGGCACTTAAACCTTCTAGACAAATACCGAATAGCAGAGCTGTAAAAGAACCAAAGCTAATTATCCTAATTGCAAAATGTCCAGGTCAGGCAGGGCATTACAGTCATCAACGCTGCTTAGGTCTCAAATTCCATCCTCTGATACACTAACTGAATACTAAAATAAATTCGAAGGCAAATTCCCAGGCCATTGCTTCCCATCACTGTAGGTAAATCACTTGAGAAGGGCTTCTACACCTGCAACTCCTGTTTGGTTCTTAAAATATACATATTAAAATGGAAACACTCGTATGTAAAAATGCACACATAAGGGACGATGGGTTCTAAATAGTTTTCCAGAAAATGTTTCAGATAAAACGACCTGTTACCTGTCGGAAGCACGGACACAGATAGGGACACACGGCTGCGCCTCGCGTCAGCGGAAGAGGCTGTCAGGACCCAGAGGCTGGTGCTCTGCTTACCACCTTGGAAACCATGTACCGACAGCACTAGTAATAAGGACATCCCCACGCGCGTGCTGGCTTGCGATATCAAAAAGTACCTCACTGAAGCACCATCACTCCAAGGCGGCGACAATGGTGTGACGCAGAAGCCATTACCACTACCTGCACTCTCCAGACTCGAGCGCGTGGTGGGGGTGCAAGCGCACGTCACTGCAGAGCTTTCGGCGCAGGGGAGCTGGCCAAAAATGATTCCCAGAGCCATCATTGGTATCGCTGTCGCGCGCTGCAAGATTGATGGCTCTGGGACCGCACCAAGCACATACGCGGCGGCTGCCGCGCGGCACTGATGGACCATGGCGGCGGCCTTTATCTTTTATTTGCGGACACAGTGCCCCGAAAATAGTGCTGCCTGGGGCGGACCGCCCCCACTGCCACCCCCCCCCCCTAGCTACACCGGTGTGAGGACCTCCAAATAGTAGAGAATAAATTCCATGGAAATTTGTTATCAGTCCCGTATTAAACACCTTCTTATATTATCCACCAGGAATTGGGTATTGGTTTTGTGTCAGATCTGATTGGCATGGCTCCATTACTCAAGTGGATAATGATCTGGACCAATCCCGTGAGATTGTTCAGGACTCTTTATCCCTGGAACGAGCAAGCAACATCTCCTGGTTATGCTATGTTAAGAAGTTAACATTGAAATTAGGGCACCCAGAGCAGTTTGATTCACCAAATAAGCTATCAAGAAGGATATATCTTGGGTCAAGAAACACTTCTTATGTATGATACAAGCTGAAAGAGAGACCAGAGAGTTGATGAAACCTACGGTACAAGCCCATTCCCTCCTGAAAACAAACACAGCAATAGAACCCAATTTAAACGAGTAACAAAGCCCCACTACCGCCTTCTTTTAATAGGCAGAACCACAGGGGTGGCAAAGGGCGGAATATTTGGGTCCTGTGATAATTTTTCCACACAAGACACTTTGGACTTTATCATGTTTTGCGACGACTATCTGCATATTCTTAAACATTTTTAGAACCTATTTTAAAGAGTGCGGTGCAGATTTACAACTTTTAGCGCATCTCTGCAAATCAGCAGGGATGCGCCAGAACAGATGCATCGCGTAATCCCCCCCTTGCGCCACCATGGATGAGTCGCATTTACAGTGCGGCGCACCATGGTGCAAGGAGGGTCCGATGCGTGACGCATCTTGTAGAGTACGGGCGGCGCATTGCTGGAGTCGTGTCGCAAGTGCGATGCAACTCCTGCAATGCACAGGGGCCGCCCATACTCAACGTGGTGCATCACTCCTTATGCCTGCTTCAAGCAGGCGTAAGGATTTGACGCAGCAGCGTCGTAAAACTGACTCAGTGAAATCTTGTAGATTTCACTGCGTCAGTTTTATGGAGCTTTCCTGTGAGGGAACCCTCACCCTGCGACAGAACGCCCACATGAAACCTGACGCAGGATTCATGTGGCTCAGGGCTTTACAAAGTTACGCATCTGCCTAGATGCGTCACATTATAAATAAGTCGCAACATGGTGCATAGTTTATGCTGCCGCTGCGTCACAAAAGTGACGCAATGGTGGCATAAAAGTGTCGCAAGGGGCTTGTAAATCTGCCCCTGCAGGTTTTGTGCAGGTAAGGCCTGCCTTAGTATATTTACAGATGTTGAACAATGTATGGGAAACTTTTAACATTGCTAGTTTTTAGTTGCTGTGGTTAGAGAAAAGATAAAACATGGCCTCAAGATATGAAATATTTTTAATTTTTTTACTGAATGCCTAATTGGATGCTCTGGGTGTATAAGATTAACTTTGAAAGGAATTGACACAAGTATTTTTTCTATGTTATAAGGATGGGAGTGTTTTTACTCTCATATTTTATGGTGTTTAGGAATATTCTAAATTAATTTTGTCTTTGTGCTTTTGTTGTTTTTAAATGATGATTTTTGTAGTGTACTTTTATGGTTTTAATTAACCGAATAAAGTAATTATGACTGACTGACTGACAGTACATTGCACTAGTTCACAAAACAGAACAAATCAACATGCACCATTTTTCCTGCCTGTGCACTTTGGGCAGGTAGATTTTGCTCCAGTCCATATTACGCAAAGATTTTTGCCCTATGGTGGCATCTTGTGTTTAAATCTAGTGATAGAGGACATCATAGAGGCAACACATTATAGTACCTGTATTGTATTGTATTGTATTGTAATTGCATTTATATAGCGCTTACTACCCCTGACGAGGCGTCGAAGCGCTTTTTCGGCAGATAGCACGCTACTCCGGGACCCACAGAGGATTAGTTTGAATTAGTATAGTGAAACATGCAAGTACATTTTAAGTGGTGGATAGGTTAGTCAGTTATTTGGATTTGGAATGATAGGAGAAGGATAGAGTAGGACAAAGGTTTGTATTTATTTATCGCTCGTTTGTTGTCGCATGCTATTCAGGGAGCCTATAAAGGATTAGTGGTGAATTAATATGGTGAAATATGAGGTAATTTCAGTGGTGGATATTAGTCTGTTACTTGGAGTGAGAAGGATAGAGGATGGATAAAAGGGGAAGAAAGATTTGCATTCATATAGCACTTGTTACCCCTGATGGGTGTTGAAGCACTTTTTTGGCGAGAAGCACTCCACTCCGGAACCCATAAAGGATTAGTGTTGATCACTGTGTGATCTAGACAGAGACCTTTCTCCCCCAACAGGGTGAAGGTTCCTTACGGTCTTCTTTCCCATTAATCAGCATCAGTAACATGGTGCAGAAGTACAGACACATGGGTTTCCTTTTTGCCTATGGTCACATTTCAATGCAAATGAGGGAATACTCCCTTTTAATTGCACGTGAGCTAAACGTACATACACGCAAAGCGTATTACAGAAGAGGTTTTTATGAATCTCCAACCACTTTTGTAATACCAAAGTGCACCTGGCAGTGCAAGCAAAGGGGGCAAATGCCAGTTGTACTATGAGGTCCCTTTTTAAATTTCGCCTAACACAGTACACATGCTGTCTGTTCCAAGACATGTTGTTAAACTTGAAGTGGGATTAGAGCCCTCCGATTTCTTAACATTGGTTGGATTCATTGTCACTCTCATTTGGTTCATTCTTTATTCACTAGGTGTGTGGACTTTCCTTCTTCTCCTTGTATTTGCCCCGTCCCTGGAACGCTGACACAATGCTATGTCTTCCACTGCTTGCTTTCTCAAGTGCTGCTTTTTTCTTTTTGTTTAAGCACGCCATATCAGTGAACTTTTCCACTGTCTCCCTCATGTGCTTCTCCCCCCCCCAGCTGCGATCTGTGTTCCTCTATCTCACCGAGTGCATCTCCCACACTCCCCTTGCATGGTCTTCTCACCTGTGCCAATTTGGGGGTATTTTGTAGATACCGCTGGGTGTCTGTACTCGTTTCCTGAGCTCCCAGTGGAGCACATCCTGTTAGAACAGATATTTTTAAAATACCATTTTAATCCCTTGATGTGTTTATAATTTATGTTTAATCAGCTCAAGACCGCTGCCCCTTTATCACTTCCATTACTGTATGCCCCAGGAATTTACGGCTACGACATTTTCTTTGTTAGCTATCTCCACTGACAGCAACTAAAACTGTTGTTTAAAAAACATCCCACCAGACATTTATGGTACATTTGTTTTTTCTGACTGTTTACCGTGTACCTTATGCTAAGGTACACAGTAAACAGTCAGAAAAAACAAATGTACGATCGGGGGAGTCTGACCGACCGAGTACGAGAATGATATATCCTTATGCATCCGGATACGATTCAGTCAGACTCCCATAGACTTCAATGGGAGCAGTGTTCCGAACGTGAACACAGGCTGCCATTGAAAAAAGGGGTGGCTGGGGAAAATCATGCACCCATGGTGCCAGCCACACTGGGCATGGTTGGGAATAGTGGACCCATGTGTACCGTCACAGGCCCAATTTGGAGTGCCCTGTAGGAAGGGGGGCCTGCGAATTGGTCATCGTGCTCGGGCGTTCAGAAACCATGTCTATAGAGCTGTATGAATCAGATTCCGGAAAGGCTTGGCTTCTCCGAATGCCTTTCGCAACCAATTCGATCAGTTCTAACGGTTTCCAGGCATCGTACTAGGCCATTCGGTACTGGAAATGAGTTGGTCGGAAACAAGGGCTCCGGATCGGATTTGGCAAACCCAAATCCGATTCGGAGCCCTTCCGACTAACATCGGAATCGACCCCAAAGTGGACATTTTGGATGCTCGTGGCCTCTACTTGGCGAGCGTTCTGAGGGACCCCTACAAACAGACTTTTCTCATAACGTTTTACCAGTTCAGTGGTACACCTTCTGTTAACTCGAGGAACAAGAAAAGCTGAGTTAATTGTCAGGATTGAGCCCTGTGTTCTTCAGATTACAAACACACTTCTGTAGCAGGCACACACACAGATTGTGGTGGTTGCTCCCCCTGTAACTAATGACATTTCCCAAGTAGGCTAGGTTTTGAATATTGTATTTTGGGAAGAGCTTAACAGCGAAGGGCTAATAGTCATGTTCTTTCATTTCCAATGTTTGTATGTGTTTTGAGGACCCAGACAGTACTCCAACCATGTGAGAGATATTTCACAGTTATATCATCATTTCTGTGGTGGATCCAGAGTATGTTCATTCGATTTACAGATATTTAAGGCTCCATGTCTTCGTTTTCCTGTTTAGAACATTGCCTCTCCCAAAGCTTTAAGAAATGCTTGTTTAATAGGTAGTCTCACTAGTAAAAGTGTTGCAGCTTCAATGCAATATCATCACAGAGACACTCTACAATTCCAAAGTGCCAGCGCTGAAGACCATCGTCAAAGGGGAGACCTATTGGCTACGCCAATGCCTGTTTTAATTCTTGGTGCATTAGGTTAGAGCATAGGTGGCATACAGAAGCTGCATGAATGGCTGGCTTGTTTTGGCCTTGAGAGTCCAAAAGAACATCCAAGTGATCAACAGCCAGGCCCTTGACTTGAGTCTTCAGTGGCGCACCCACATAACGGGAATTAAGGGGACAAAGGTGTAGGAAGGATATGATTTGAATATCATCAAATAATTAGCTGAAGCAGGAGTACCAGCTCTGCAATGCAGGAATCCCTGGGGCGTATTTACAAGAGCTCATAGCCACCAGAACGTCACTTTTTGGGACGTTCTGGTGGCGATAAGCCCTTTGCCTTATTTAAAAGGTGGTGTTAAGCCACTTAACGTGGCTTAATGCCGCATTGTAAATAAGGTGAATTGGGAAGAGAATGTGGCCTAACGGCTAGGGCGGTTGCCCTCGGAACTGGGGAACTGGGTTTGAGTCTCAGCAGGGACGCTCAACATTTTGTGATTCTAGGCAAGTCACTTAATTTCCCCGTGCCTAACAAAAATTAATGTGTCTGTCTGTAACTTAACTGGTGCTCATGTAAAGTGCTCTGATACCTCTGGATCTAGTTTGTGCTATATAAATCTAAAAAAAAGCCCCTTTAATACAGAATTTAGTGTGAAAGGGGCGGGCATTGAGTGTTGCGTGTGATCGTTCCACCGCAACACCCATTGCTTTTTGATGCTGACCCCTATATACAAGCGTGGCATAAATATGGGTCAGTGCCAGAAATAAGACCATGGAAAACCTGGTATTAACCTGGTGAAACAAGAAAAAATTATTAATGTCTATTCGTTTTTGCTGTTTCTGCAGCACACATAGAAGTTACAACTTGCCATTACTGATTGTTTATGTGCAGAAGGGACAATAATAATAATAATCCACATTTGTAAAGCGCACAATCACCCGTAAGCGGTCTCTAGGCGCTGGGGGCCGTCGGGAAGATTAAGCTAGCTATTGCCCAGAGTCACATGGTGCTGGGCTAACCTGCCGCCGGCGCTGGTGATCGAACCGTGGTCCCCAGATTCCAGCGTCAGTCGCCCTGGCCGCGGCGCCACACCTCTCACACCTTCCTGAACATGAACAATCATTCCCCACAATGCAGACAACCTTGCACTATGATGGCTTGATGCTAGGCAGCTAAATTTGGCGCCAGTGCTAAGGGAAACGCAGGGGTGCACCGCATTCTTGTAAGTACAGTGTATCCCTGCGTTTGGAAACTGTTGGAGGGCAGAGTTAGCATTCTTGGCTTAACACCTCCCTCCAACAGTGATTTTTATAAATATGCCCCCTTGTTTCAAAATTCATGTCTTTCTCACCGCACAATATTTTAGAGAGAGAACTATGTGACTGTGTATTCTCTCCCCATGGGTAAAATCAAATTTTATAAAATACTATCAGTGTTTAGTTTGTTTTAAGTTTTTCCGGTTGCTTTAAAAAAAAGGAGCAGAGAAATCAGTTGAGAAAGTTACTATCCAACAGCGCATAATTAGTCATGACAACCAGCCCTGATTAATAAAAAACACATGCACTCTGGTTCAATAGTTTCCATCTTGCTCATACAATATAATAAAATAGTATTTATAAAGTGCTCAGCTGCTTATAAGGAAGCGTCTGGCTCTTGAAGCAGAAAAAAACAGAAAGACCAAAACCCTCAAGAATCAGAGAGCCTAGAGCCAAGCGGCAAAGAGGAAAGTCTTCAGCCATTTATGAAATATTGATTCAAAGGGGACCAAGCATAGCGCAATAGGAAGGGAGTTCCAGAGTTTTATAGTCAAAAATGCTAAAGATCTTCCTCTCCTTCTCGCCTTGTGCTCATTACACATCAACTGCGGTGTGAGTGGTTCTGATGGTATGACTCAGACACAGCTCTCACCAAAGAAATGCCACTGTCCTGTGGAACCCGCCCACACTTTCAATACAGAGTTCACAGCCAGCATATTTTGGCAAAGTGGTAAAGCAAGGATTAAGCATCAAGTCTCCTAGTGCCACGGCTAAAACCTGCCCACTGCCCATATCTAGCAGTAGTGGTTGGTGTTCATGTCTGCCCACCCCACCCTAGTGAAGTGCACACCTTGTTGGGGGGTCTTTGTCAAGCATATTTTATAGCACTCTCTACCTTAACTGAGCCTGTTTCTAAGCACTCCTACATTTTACAGGTGAGAGACTAAAGTCTTAAGAAGATAGTGAGGCCTAAGATTCTGTTTCATTCCAGTTCAATATATATTCAGTTTGCATCAAGCAATTTAACATATTATTTGATCCCTTTTGGTAGGACAGTTGAGCAATTGGTAGTGACGTCACGGGATGTGAGCTACTGACACAGAGCATAAAGTGTAAACATGCTAAAAAGTTAAGCAATTAACCCCTTTCCTGCGCAGAAAGTTCCGTGCTAGTGCGGAACATTCTATTGCGCGGGTGGGGCCGCGACGTCCAACGAACGTGCGCAGCACTACCGAGGTAGTGCTCGCGACGGCCGTTGGACGTTCGCAGCAGCAATGGGGTTAATCTGTTATTTAGAACTACAAATGTACTTACTAACACCGTAATCATCAAATTTCTTTATTCGACTTTACAGGTAAAAGCATAAAAGACGTTAAAAATATCACTAAAAATAACATACAGGTTATCATAATCAAACTGGCCCCAAATTACATGCCACATATGCCAGCCACGGGATCAGGGAGGATTTGTCCAATTTTAAACAGTCCTGCAGAATTAGTTTGCTTAAATTAAGTTCGTCCTTTACCCAGATCGAAATCCAGAGCTTTAGATAGCCAAAGTGTAGGTAGTCAATGAGAAAGTTTAAGCCTAGTTCCTTGTGGATAAATTCATAGGGTAAGCTTTGCGGGACCGCCAAGAGACCGCTTAAAAAATGTTTTCAGCTACTTGAAGAGGGGCAACCCGTCCATATCCCCATATTCCACTACCATAGATCACTAGGGAGACATACTTGGCCCTGTAAATTTCCAGGAGCGAATGAATGTGAGTGCACTCGAGCCGACAGGAAAAATCTTTGATGCCGCATGTTGCTCTGTTAAAGGACAAAACATTCTGTGTAATAGGTGAGTGCCAATTCAGCTCTGTGCCTAATAAAACCCCCAGATACTTGAAGCTGTCTACTTGACTAATGTGTTGGCCTTCTACTACGCATTTAATCGATTTTGTATTTCGAGGGCCGAACTTCATGATGTGTGACTTTGAGAAGTTTGTGATCAGCTCAAGGCTACTCATAAAGTTAATAAAAAGGGTACGAAATTACTAACACAAATATACTATGGGGCATATGTACAAAGGCTTAACACTACAGGAATGTCACTTTTAGTGACGTAGTGGTGGCGATAGGGGCTTTGCTTTATTTACAAGGCAAAGTTAAGCCACTTAACATGGCTTAACGCTGCCTTGTAAATAAGGCCCCTTTTCACGCTACACTTAGCGTGAAAGGGGTGGGCAATGGGTGTTGCAGTGGGTGTTCCGCTGCAACGCCCATAGATTTTGACGCTGCCCCATATTTCTAAGGGTGGCATAAATAGGAGGCAGTGCCAAAATTAAGACCAGGGAAAACCTGGTCATAACATGGCAAAACGAGGAGAAATTATTAATTTCTCTTAGTTTTTGCTGTTTCTATGTGTTCTGCATTATGCAGCACACATGGAAACAGCAAATCACCATGAATGATTGTTCATGTGCAGGAAGGTGTACCTTCCTGCACATAAACAATCATTACAAAAATGATGATTTCCAACTTCTATGTGTGCTGCACAATGCAGCACACTTAGGAGTTACAAATCACCATTAGTGATTGTTTATGTGCAGGAAGGGGGACCTTCCTGCACATAAACAATGATTCCCTCAATGCAGGCACCCTTCCACTATGGTGCACAGGTGCCTTCATTGGTGCTAGGCAGCTAAGTTTAGCACCAACGCTAGGGAAAATGCAGGGGTGCGCTGTATCATTGTAAATATGGTGAATCCCTGTGTTTTCAGAATGGCGTGGCATTAGCAATTTTTGCTTCACCCCACGCTTCACCATTCCCTCGTACATATGCCCCTATATTTCTTTAACAGTCACCTGCTGTTATAAATCTGTTCTCTTTCCTTTTAGGAATCATAGCACTTTAGTGCAAAGATTTGGCAGGGCATGTGCACACTAGAGGCAGGCATGTCGTAAAAGACCGGATGATGCTACTTCCTGTGAGGCTACAGACTACCAACCGCGAAAATAATCACTGTGTACATTTGGCGGGCATGTACCCCTACTTTGACCTCCAGAGTGCTGTGTAATCTTGCCTTTTTCTTTGGTCCATTTGTCTCCTGATAAGATACATAGTGCAGAACTTTTGTAATACCTTTCTGAAGGCTCAAGTAGTAAGTTGGTTAGTAGTTGGTATACCTTGTGTTAGCGGCTTACTTATTTGGGAGACTGTGAGGTATATTTACCAATATTTCATGCAACGCAACACAGCAAGACTACTTTGTCCACTGCATTGCATGCAAGGGAGTCAACAGAAAGGCACCATAGCTACTAAAATAAGGCACATTTGTTCTGTCTCCTAGTCTTGGCGCAATTGTGGCAGCCTAGCGCCAATGCAGGCACTCTTGCGCCTTACTGCATTGGTGCCTGTGTTATAGACAGGATTGTTTTTGTGCTGGAAGGGACACCTTCCTATACAAAAACAATCCTTTAAGGCATTTTCCTCTTTCTATGCGTGCTGCTATATGCACTGCTTTGTGTTACTTTGTTATTTACTAAGCCACGCAGATCCACGCAAGGTGGCTTTGATTGGCTTATTAAATACCATTTAGGGATTTGCATTTCCTTGTGATTACTTTTGTCATGCTAGGGCAACTCAAGCTCTTAGTAAATATGCCCCTGTGTATCTACTCTGAATATCAGAGGGGTGGCTATTAGCGCTGTAGCCACTTTAGATTGTTTACTTTTGTTACTGATTTATGTGCCTTGGGATTGTGTTATTGGAGATTTACATTTATTGGGGTGCTGTCTGCTGGTTGTGAATGATGTTAGTTTAATTGTTATTGATGTTGCAACTGTGGGTGGTTTAAGTTGGATGAAAAGAAGTTTGCTGGGTGAAAAGGTTGGTTGGATTGTTATTGCCTAGTTTCTGGTTGAAAGTTCTCGTGTTCTTGAGGCGTTAGTTTTCTGATCTTATAGAGGTCTGTTGTCCTGCTGAAGAGGCCTAGTGTGTGTATCCTGTGTTTTTTGTTGTCATGAGTTGTTTAGCATTATAAAGGAGGGGCATTATAGGGGCATATTACCAAGGGCCTTATCGCCGCTTTAGCGGGAATTTTTCCCGCTAAAGCGGCGATAATTTAATCGCCCTATTACCTAGCTGTCGCTAACACTAGTTAGCGACAGCTAGTAGGAGATAGCGAGCTTCTGGGGGCCCACTTTGCATGTCAGCGATATATATCGCTAATGATATGCAAAGTGGGCGTGCCAAGATGTTAGCGACTGGAAACAGTCGCTAACATCGCTAACTCCTATTACCAACTTTTGGAAATAATCGCGCTAAGCGCGATTATCTCCAAAAGCTAACGCCTGCCCAGAGCAGTTCTTAGCCATGTTACCCAATGGTAGGTGGATAACATGGCTAAGAGCATTTGCTCGGTAATGCATGAATATCGCTGACTTTTCAGCGATATTCATGCATTTCGGCCGATTTTTATCGCTTAGGAGATAAACCTTGATAATATCAAGGTTCCTAAGCGATAAAAAGAGGCGAAGCACGGCGATATAAATATAGCCGCTAACCAAGCTTAGCGATATTTTTCGCTAATGCGTGCTAATATGCCCCATAGTCTTTACTTATTCCATGTGTCCTTGCTGAGTGAGCCTTTGATGAGTTCTACCCTTATATATATATGTGTCACATATGAATGTGAAACTGGCAGCTGGATCAAAGGCCATATTAGAAACAGTGCCCATTGGGGCAATGGGCGTGGACGCCCAGTTTCTGCACCCTACAGCACTGTAGTATTTCAGACAAAATTAGGAAATATATTCCGTCAATTAATCTGAGGTCAACATGCTCCTCTTTGCTAATTGTTCCAAAATACAGAAAGTGTAAATCTGGCGGCTGAAGCTTTTTGGTTACAGCCTCTACCAGTTGGAATCTTTTCCTGAGTGCAATTCGATCTGTGAGGGATGTTTCTTCCTTTAAAAAACACGCCTGAAGACCAGGCCTTTTTCAACAAGCGCTTGAGACTTTCTGAATCAGTTTATGGCCCTCCGATATACTGGTCATCTAGTGCCTAGAGACCTATAATAGACATACACTCTATAAGTTCTCATTAACATAACATAACATAACATAACAAGAAGGCAGAAATGCTTGGGCGCCCTCTTCTGTAATACAGATAGCTCCGATGCATTTAGAGCACCGGTGTTTCTTCAGGGTGTCTTCGCTCATCAGCATGGGAGCATGGCCGAATGCTAATAAGAGAATTACTTTGCCTCTATCCCCACATCCTATTATAGCCGCAAGTGCAGAGGCAAAAAGGCAGTCAGGGGGTGCACTGATTGTGTGCAGAAAAAGGTTGTACACAATCAGCACACCCCCTGAGCGAGATCCCTGCAAGGGGACAAAGAGGCTCCCATGGACCCTCCAGACATACTCTTGCAGGAGTGTGCAGTCACTCACTCCAACTGCCTGCTGGGGAGATCTTTCTCCCCTCTTGAAAAAGCAGGTGGATGTCGCCTGCACAGAGTAAAACAAGAGGTTGAATCTAACAACTGCGGCACAAACAGTAACAGTGTGCCTGTTACATGATATGGGCCCCGGAGTTTGAACAGTGAAGTTCTTGCTTGTTATGGGGTATCCAAAGACCTAAGCCTACATGTACTCGAAGTTTCTTTGATCAAAGGGAGATCTTCTTGGGGCGGGGGGGGGGGGGAGGGGGGTCTGCTTTAGCCTGAAGCTGTGTCTTCATCTCAAGTGTTCTTCAGCAAGAGAATGTGTCAGTGCTTATGTTGGACCAGTAGCTTCAGGCGGTGTGCACCAGCACATATTTTTGGTGAAGGGCACTTATTTTTCATCATCAGAATTTGATCCAAGGCAAGAGTGAGAGGCAAAGTCACAAAATGGAGATGCATGAGAAAGAAAGGAAAACAGTAAGAAAGGGAGAATGCGGAAATAAAAGTAAACATTTAAGAGTGAAATAAAGAGACAGGAAATGGTGGTTATTGGGAGAAGGAGGCATATGATGGAATCAGTACTAGACATCTTTAGTATCCGGCAACCCCAGTGTTTGCCATTGAGCCCCTAAAGAATGCTTTGAGCCTCTGCACCTCTCATTTTACAAAACAAGCACTGGATTTGTGCCGAACCAGTTCAAGGCTGCAGAGCATGCCTTTGCCAAGTCCTCTGCCCAGTTTATGCTAGTATGATATTAATATTTTTAGGTCTCGGCTAGATAGCGCATGTGCTGTATCGAAGAGACATGTATTCAATATGTGGGCTTCAGCTCACACTTAGGCTTCCCATTTGCTGGCTCCATCATTGCTCTCATATTCTTTCTCCTCATTTGTCCATGGGATGCATGCATTCCTGTGTTTAACCCTCTCCAAGAGCATAGGACATTTACTACTATTCGTCCACAGATCCCATTTTAGGAACTGTTTAGGAACTACTTATTTCTATGTTTTTGAGCACTTCACAGTAGCACTCATGTTTTCACTCGCTCTGAGCTCTGTTTCTGTAAACAGGCCTGTAAATCTTGTCCTTATCTCATCACATTTGTTGTGCATTCAAACACCAAGATCACATGTTAGACACTGTTTTCCAAGGGTGCCTGTTTGCTTTTCTTTCTCTGACTTCAAAGCGAGAGGATTATTTTTGTTAATGTCCCGGTGTTGCTTGTGCGACCCCCAACTCCCTCCCTTGCTGCTTGACCCGTTCCCCCACCACTCCCTCATCGCTAGTTGCCCCTCCTTGCTTGTTTTTGCTTGTTTCTTCCTTTATCCTCCCGCATCATTGCTTACTTCCTGCCTCCTCACTCCTTGCCCATTGGGTTTGCTTGCCTCTGCCCTAAGAAACGCAACACAACACAGCTCTTCACAGTTGTTTTAAGCTATCAGTTTGGATTTCGTTTTTCCTCTCAGAGAGATGCTATGTTTTGAGAAGAGCTGTGTAGGGAGTTGCCATCCACTATGGGGCTTGGAAACACACAGTCTTTTCTCATTCCGCAATGCCGGCCTGAGGAGTGCAATAATGTCAGCCCTGTGACATAACCTCACAAGTAATTGATTTAATGTTTTTACAAAACAGACATGAGTGGGGAGAGGGGCCGCCAGGACACATTAACTGTAAAAGAGCCAGTCATCAATGCCCATACCATGTCAAGAGGCGGAACCCGGCACCAGGGACTTCTCTCCACATTATTTTTCCTAATATTTTCATTTTACATCACTTCATAAAAGTGCCTTTCCGGGTTGTGTTGCTTCAAAGGCCTGTAGACCCTCTGTGTGATTGTGGGCGCATTTTCCTTTAAAATGCAAATGTGAGTAGCCTGAAAAGTTTTACTTGGACTCCAGGGTTCTTCTGGCATCTGGGCTCGCCACTTGTCACAGGGATGTTCAAGTCTCTTCTTGAGCTTCAGTAAGGGCAGTAAATAGATTGAAATGATTCAGTTCAACCCCTACATTCTTTTGCTCAGGGCGCCAAGTGTAATAGGACGCTCTCTGGGGTTAGGTAAAAGCAGCTGTGAATGTTTAGAAGAGCAGCAGTTTGAGTCTCTGATCCCGGTGCCAGTGGACACCCAATGTGCTGATGGCTCCGAGTGCCCTCCAGATACTGTAACTGGCAAAAAGCTTTTGGAGGTAGGTCTTTTCCTAATATTTGCATCTTAAAGCACTCCATGAGAGTGCATGTTGTTCCTTGCCGACTCCCGTGTTGTATTACTTGAAAGCACTGCAGACATGTTTCGCTGTAAAAAAAAAACAAAATGTGTACACTATTCTTTGTAGAACCTCGTAACTCCTCCTAATATTGCTTAATATTTATTATTCAGTTAGATATTGATACTTAAAAACAAAAAATGTTCATTGTCATTCAATAGGTTCTTTGAGGTACCCTTACTGCTACTTAGAGAGGTTATATTTGGTACTAGTTAAAATGGAATTAATCAGTGGCGGCCCACCATTAGGGCGGAGGAGCACTGCCCCCTGCCTCCAGCTGCAAATAAAACGATAATAAAACAGGCTTCTAACCCATTTTATTATCGTTTTTAAAAATCCCCCTGGACCTGGTGGGGGAGTGCACTGGCTCAGTGGTTAGAGGCGGCAGACCTGGAAGCTGAGATCAGCCGTGGACCAGGGTTCGATTCCCCGCCTCGGCGGGTCTCGGGCTCAAAAATTCCACGGACTCGACAATTCTCACTCCGGTGCCTACTCGACTCACGGGGTCACACTCTGTGACTCTGGGCAATAGCTTGCTTAATCTCCACTACGGCCCCTCGCGGCAGGATGCCTGGCTTTCACCTTGTGGATACCCTGCCGGGGTATCTCACAGGGGAATACCAGGACGGGTTCCCTAAGCAAGCGCTTAGATACCGTGTCGGTGATTTGCGCTATATAAGTACATATATAAATACATGTACACTGCCCATGAGATGTTTGGTCGGCCATTTCAAGCCGGCCAAACACCTCATGTGCAGTGAAGCTTTCTCCCACCCCAGCTGCTTTGCTGGGGCTGGAGAATGCAGGCAGAAACTCCTAGTCTGCCTGGGAGTGCATAGTTGTTGCGCTCAGTCCAATCATGATGCTGCTTTCTTGCAGCATCACGATTGGCCGCAGTGCAGTCTTGGAGCCTGTCGCACAATCAGGAAGAGCGGGATGGAGCGGACTGCGGAGGCAGCGGCGATCAGGTTAGTTTATTTCTTTTAAAAAAAAAATGTTTTTATTTTGTTCCTCCCTCCCAGTGCCACACCCACCAGTTCCCTCCTCCTGCCCGCCCCGCCACTTTGGCAGGGGACGGGCCGCGACTGGAATTAATATCATGTTCACAATTGATTATCGCTTAAAATGTTTGTCACAGCATGTGTGATATTTGCATTAGTTAGAGAGAGAAGTTGTCCAAGTTAATGGTGTCTCTGATCTTTTAACCAAGCTTTTTATACGTCAAGTATATTATACAGCACATGCTGCGTCTTGCGAGACCTATTGGCTTTGCTAATAAAAAAAGCGCTGTTACATTACCTGTACTTTCATTGCACTTTTTTCCATTCCTTTCAGTCATGCTGAACAGCAGCATGAATGCTATTCAACGGGGCTAAAAAAACATTGACTTTCACAATGTCTATAGCTCTCAGATTGCCGAGACCTATTGGCTTTGCCAATGCTTGTTGATAAAATGAGACTACTGGTTGCAAGCCAGCGTTAAGATCATTAGGTGCGCTTCATGTGGATGGTGCTGGAGTGAAATCTCTTTTGCTGGGTCACTGCCTGCTCAGGAAAGAAATCATGATGCTCTGAAATGCTTGCAGAACACTTAGCCAGGCGTTTATGTAAATGGAAGGCCCGTGGGGCTTGGCAATCAGCTTCCACAGCCAGCACTCTCAGGACACTTCATTACATCACAGCACATCTCGGTAGTCCATGGCCCTCGCTATTAACATCAAGGCCTGCCAGGCGCCCGCCACGAGGTTTTCAATCTCTCCCATAACAATTCGCCAGAGAAGGAGAGAGTGAAGTGTTTGCATTTATCAGAGGCCTGGCAGAAGCAGAGCAATTTCAGGATGATGTGAAATGCATGTGTCATCAAGGGGCTGGCTCATTGCTGCCAAGGTTTCAGATTGCTGCGTGTGACACTTTCATAGTTTCAGTGTAATTATGAGTGGCATTTCAATGACTATGAGTGACACTTTCTCACGAGCAAAATCAAGCAATGAACACGAGGGAAACATATAAATATGAGGAATTACACTCATTTAAGCAACAAGAAACTCCAAGAACATCCTAAAACTGCTGCAAAGCACCAGAAATGGAAAGGCACTAACCAGAGACTGTGACTGCAGTTATTAGTTACAGAGGGCAGGCAGCCACTGCAGCTGATCTGAAGATGATCTCATTGATCTGATCATTCATGACCGCGCATTAGCCTAAAAAGCAAAGTTTATAGCATAGCTTAGCAAGCAGTAGTGGCTGCTACCGAACAGGGGTGGTGGGCGGGGGCAAGTGGGGACGGAGAGAGTGGGTGGAAACTAATAAAATAAAAATACATATAATTTACCTTTTTACCACCGACTACCGGCTGCTGCCTCTTCTTCCTCCTTCCTCCTGTCTGCACTCGGCAGGAAGCACACTGTCTCCCAGAATCCCCTGACCAATCACAACGCTGCCTTAGCAGCATTGTGATTGGTCTAAGTACAGTCGCTTAGACAAGGGCTGGCAAGCTGTGCATGTTCTCCATGCAGGCTGTAATGCAGCCTGCATGGAGAACATGCACTGTGTGCATGGCGCTTTGGCCGGCCTGAGACAGCCGGCCAAAGCGACATGCGCTCTTTAGGTGCTGCAACTAAAACTCCCCCTGAGACACGGGGTGCCCAGCTCCGCCCGTTGGCTTCAGCTGTAAGCTGAATACAAAAAACAAAATAATAATATTGAACATTATTATCAGATTCTTTTTTGTATTTAGCTTGTAGCTGAAGCAGTGGAGCGACGCTCCTCCGCCTTAGCAGAGGAGCCGCCACTGTTAGCAAGTGCAACTAGGAGACTATACCATGACTCAGTCTCACCGCAGGCTGGGTCATGTCAACGCCCTTGAAAGACTGCTCCACTCACATGGGATGAACACCGGACACTGCAGCCCAGCCCTTGATCTCAGAACATAAGTAAAGGGCAAGAGAAAGGTTCAGTGCTTGCAGGTCCCGTTCCGGGTGGTGGCGAAATGCTCGAGGAGGGGAGACCGCTGAGGCTAGGGTTGCCACCCAGCCGGTTTTGTATCTGCATTGCCAGTATTTTGATGTCCAGGCTGGTACAAAAATAAACAAAATCAACGAGAGCCGGTATTTTTATGCATTATCTGTACATACTTCAAACAGCAAATATAAATAGAAAGCCCTTTTAACCCGTTCGTTGCTGCCGTCGGCCATTGGACGCCGCGCGAGGTACCTCCCTGGTGCTGCGCACATCCAACAGCCGACGCGGCCGCACCCGTTTCTTCTAACGTTCAGCACTGGCGCTAAACGTTCGAAGCAAGAAACGGGTTAAATGTATTGTAGAGCTACGTTAGTGATTCCTGGCTAACAATTAAAGGAAACAAAGGCAAAAAAGTGACAAATATATACGATTTTGTGTAAAATCCTATTTTGTATAATTCCTGGGCCTTTCAGACTATTACAACAACAACAACTGCACAGTACTTTTTTGCGTGGAAAGGGGGGCACTCCTAGCTGAGGCGAGAGCTCTAAAAACATAGCAGAGTCACAGTGGGTGCTACTCAAGCCTACACGGGGAGGGGTGGAGGCACCGGGGGATAGCGCTAAACTGTCTCCCTCCGCCACAGGTCTGGAAAGTGAGATGAGGAGGGGCAGAGGTGAAAGGAAAGAAGAGCAACTTGAGCTGGCTTGAAGAACCCTGGCCTTGTGCACCCGCAGAACCCAGCGTCCGCCACATGATGTCTAGTGATCAAAGGAAAATTCCTGCCATTGTGTGTATGGGGCTGTAGGCAGAGACAGCAAACACAAACAAAACAGTACCCTCACATGTTGGCACTGTCATACGACGCGGACCCCCGATATAGCTGAACCATTAACTACTGACCAGGTAGTCTTTTAAAGGCCAAGAATATATTCAGATGGACAGTGGAACCACGTGCCATCCGACTAGGTAATTCTAGGTAAGGCCAAGAGTGAGGCACCGACAACAAACACCTGATTTTATCGATAGTTGTAAGAAGCTGGGATTTCACGGAAACCGCTGATGGCGTTTGTGGCCTAAAAACCAATTTACCCAAAGATTCGCAGTATAACCAGTTTAACTTTGGACACTGACTGGAAGTGGGGGGAATTGAATGTTGTATACAGAAATACAGGATACGCTACTTGCAGCAGTAATCTAACAGGCCTCCAGTAGAAGTTCACGCTCTTATCAGGAATTTATAAATGACCACTATAAGTGATCCTCAAAAGGAGCCTAGGGGCGATTTCATACACTCCCTGGCAGTGACAGAATATTACTTGTCTTGAGAAAGGTGGTAATAAATAGGACAACCCACCGAAACGCGTCGACGCAATTATCTGTATAATTCAAGTCTCCAACACCATAATAAGATTTGCTGATGTCGTAGCGATACAACACTGGTGTCTTTACAACGGAGCAAGAATATACAACTCGTATTCAACGATTTTATGTTGTACCTGTTCTGTCTGTTCTCAATTGTGCAGGTCACTATTGAGTGTATTGTTTTATTGTGTTTAGACTGGGGATCTAGATTAGTCAGCCCTAACATTGTGTCTTTTAAATTTATTTGAAATAAATGAATTTTTTAACTTTCAAATTCCTTCTGTTGTATGTATGTGTGACATTGTAAGGTTTGGTATTCCAAACCTATGCCTAGTTTTGCCTTAAGGGAACTTCCTCACACTGTCATAAACATGTCACTGTCATAAACAAACAGTACTCTTACATGTTGCCACTGCCATAATGAACCCTCTGGATTTTTTATTTTCACCAGACCCTGATCATGTAGCACTGAGAGACCATGTAATAGGTATAATTCAGTGCAAAACAGGTGAAAGTTCTAACGTGAGAGTGCATTTACGAAAAGGATACAACTATAAATTGGTACTTAATAATGACAAATACAAATATTAGAATGTAAGAACATATTGGCTAGGGGGCACACAAAGAAAATGGACAAGCATACATGAAAACATAGGTTCAGACACTGACATAGGGTAATTTCGACACGTTGGAACAAACTGGTCAAAAATCTGTGGTAATAATCACACAGGGCAACAGCTGAATTTTTTATCTCAAGTCACGGATTTGGAACATCCGCCGGACACGGCCAGTCAAAAAGAATACAGAAAACAAGGAGAGGAAAAAGAAAAGGAAAAAGAGAAAAGCAAAAAAGGTCTGAGAAGTCAGGGGAAACCCTCGTAATTAATATTTCAACACATAACTTGACATCTAAGGAAGAAGAAATCTTAAACAAAGGCATCACATTCGTTCCAACATACTTAGGTTCACATTTCGAGAACGATGTATCCTTTTATAAATTCATGAGGAGTTTAAGATTAAGAAACTTTTTTGAAAACGTTGTTCCATCTCAAGAAATTGCAAGATCGCAACTTGATGCCTTCAAACCTAAGAGTACATTTGAAGCTCCTATTTCACACAAAACATTGGATTTGTTTGAGGCTCTTGTATTGAAAGATCTGAAAAAAATGAATTACAAGAGGAACCACAGGATGCCCAGTAAATTGAGTAGAATGGAAAAAAGCATTTTAATTCAATTAGGCAATAGACCTGAACTAAACTTTCAGAAAGCTGATAAAGGCGGCACTCTCATCCTCATGGACACAGAATTTTAGAACACCAAGGTTAATCTTCATGTGGAAGACGCTAACATCTACATGCCATTAGAACAAGATCCCACAATGGAGATACTGAGACTCCTTCAAACACTAATTAACAAAGCACTTGACATGGATTGGTTTACAGAAAATACGGCTACATTTCTTATGACCAAGTTTCCAAGGAGACTGAAATTATATATGTTGCCGAAAGTGCATAAAGTTTGGAAGATCCCCATTCCGACCTATCGTGTGGGGATGTGGCTCCGTTTTCGAACCAGCTGGCAAAATCATAGACTTTTGTTTACAACCACTGATTCAGAAATGGCACACATATATTCAGGATACATCGGATTTTATCTTGAAATTGGAGAAAATCACTTTATCAACTGATGAAGCATACATACTGTGTACTATTGATCTAGTATCACTGTACACATCAATTGCCCATTCGTAAGGACTGGATGCACAAGAATGGATGCTTTTGCAACACCCTGAACTTGAGATGAACCCCGTTATTCTACTTGAACTTACCCATTTCTGTTTACATGAAAGTTATTTTGAATGCGCCAACACATTTTTCATGCAATCGAATGGAACATCGATGGGCTTTGCAGGGGCTCCTGCCTACGCCAATACGTTCATGGCAAAATATGAGGAGGAACACAGCTTTCAGAACAGTGATTGAACCGAAGACCTTACATTTTTTTGTAGATACATTGATGATATCTTCATTGTCTGGTCAGGTGCAGAATCCAAACTGGTTCAAAACATCATCAACTTGAATTCTAAAAACCCAAGGATACAGTTCACCATAAGAGTGCTTTTTTATATGTTTGGGTTGAGATCTCTAATCACCAACTAATCACGAGGTTGCATCAGAAATCTACAGACAAAAACAGTTTGCTACACTACCGCAGTTTCACCCCCAAAGTTTATTAAACAACTTGCCAAAGAGGAAGATTGCCTTGAGAACATCTCTGACTTTAAAGCAAAATATGAAAGAAGAGGGTTTCCTGTTAAACTTCTTGATGATGCAGCAACAAGAGCATTGGAACAAAATAGTCGCTCTCTCCTAGTGAAAAGAGACAAATTGGAAAACAAAAGGAATGTTTTTGTATCAAAATTTGTGATAAATTCACAAAAAATGAGGAGCATCATTAATAAGCGATGGGAACTTCTTCAGTCAGAAACAGATTTTCAAAATATCTACTCAGAACGAGCACGATTTGCTTATAGTATACTCCGTCAAAAAATATTAAGGAGTTATTAAGCAGTGGAAAAAATACACCGCAAAAACGTGAATCAATTGGCATGCGAAGAAGTGCAAATTTTGTAAACTACAACAATGTTATTCATGGTAACATCATTTGACATCCACACACTGGAGAAAAGATTAAGTTATACTACAAGCGAGATTGCAATACGAGTAGCCTGATCTATGCAATAAAGTGTCCATGTGTGTTACTCTAAGTGGGAAAAACTGAAAGAAAACTCAAAGTACGAATTTCTGAACACAAAAGTAGAATTCGTGACAAGGTGACCACCTCTACACTAGCAACACATTGGTCAGAAAAACACCACACAAAAGCGCAAATGAGATTTCAGATTATAAAGTTAGTGTCAGAAAGAGTTGGTGTAGACATGAACAAAAGACTGCTCCAAAGGGAGACATTCTGGATAAAACGATTGGACACAATGACCCCAGGGGGGTCTTAATGACTGAATGGAAATTAGCTGTTTTTTGTGATTAAATCTGTACATATTCAGTGATTAACAGCATTTCTTTCTCTTTATAACACCTCTTGTGTTTCTAACGAAAATAAATAACTTTTATTTCTTAATTGTCACCTCATATTATTTATTCACACGGTGGTGTTGTGTTTATATCTCTTGACATTGATTACTAGGTAAAGATTCTGTTTTTCAGCGGGTAGAAAACATGGGTGTTGCTTCTATTCTGTGTATTTTTTGATTAATTTTAGTTAGCACTTCTCAATCATTTGAATTCATAAGCTGGTCTCATTATTTGAAATTCAGTGAACAATAACAGTGTTTGACTGTGGTTTTTAGCACTTTGGGATATAGGAGAAGATTATTGTCGTGGTTTCTATGGTATTTTATGATGATTTGAAAGCACTTACCAATCACGCTTAAGCTCAAATGAGGAAGTGTGAATTTATTCAAGTTATGTGAATTTTGAGTTCAATGCGGGCATAAAGTTTTGCTTAGAACGGCCTTTTTTTAGAGAAATCGTTGCTTAGGCAACGACGGAGTAACGCATTGAGGTGCACCAATCAGTTAAGCGTGTTAAAAACATAACCACGCTCGTTTCATTGTCACATGACTGGTAATCGCACTAAAGAGACGCTAGAGGCATTTGGTTGCTTAGGAAATAACGTAGCAGCGTAACGAGGTGCACCAATTCGAACAGCGAGTTTTAAACACATTCGCGTTTGTTTCAATGTCACATGACTCATAAAAGTACGAACGAGGAGACGCTAGAGACATTCGGTTTTTCCTGTATTGCGGTAAGCGAATGATATTGTTCAGACTCGGGATTAAGATTTTGGTACAACAGATTAGCTTTTTCGGTCTCTGATTCTTGGCTTTTAATTTGTAGGGATTTTTCCGGTGGAGTATTGGCACTCGACTCGAGCATCAAAAAAGTGAAAGCTCATGTTCTATTTCTCATGGTATGCTATAGGTTTTGTACCCATGGATTTTTTAGTTGTCAATCTCTTGTATCGTGTTCTTAAATTATTTCTCTCAGGTTGAATCTATAGGTTGTGCAACTGAGGAGACTCATGCAATTGTAAGTACCGCGAAGTGGATTTAACCATATGACAATATGCATAATATTTTTAGAGGGTGACTGGTCGTTGTTTCTTGTTGTTTTTATTGACTAGGACTTCGTCGGATTGCCATACTAGTTAAACACCTAGAAGGGTGATATTTTCTACAATTTCGAGTGAGTAAATATTTTTGGAGGTTGCACACCTGGGTGTTTAAATAGGTGGTGGCGCTCTCTCATTTTGTTTTGTATGTTCACAACAATACACCAGAGCTGGTTAGTCACTGTAACAATACAACTCATCTAATGTGTTGATCCTTTAATTTAAGAGTTTTTGTATTATGACGTCATACAACTGGAGTTGATTCTTTGATATGTTTACAAGATGGTCCTAAACATGTTGGTTATTAAGCAATTTTGACATTGTCTGATTAAGTAAGATCATACTTATGGATCTTTTTAAAAGTGCTGATTTATTTGTTTGTTACTATGTTTTAATTTACAGTGTTCCCCTGACGAAGGGCCTATGACAATGTCCCGAAATGCATTGGGCCATCCATATCTATATTGATTGAAGAAAGTCATTGTATTTTGGATTTTTGTTCAAACTCAATATTGTATGTATCTATGGTTGGTTAATGTTTCATCTGGAATTTTTTTGGGGGGGGGGGGGACTGAATATCTAAAACATAAATTCATTTTGTGAAAAATAAATTGAAGAGAATGAACTATGTTTAACCTTTACTGAACGATTTGTAAATCAATTATAGTTGTGTGTACCTGAGTCTAGCCGCCAGTTTAGCAAGCTAGCCCTCACTTTAGTAATAACTGGCAAACCGGCCGGTCCTCGAAATGCTTGTGTTCTATTATGTACACATCTTCACCAAAATTTAAGAACACGGGGCATTTTAGCAACGCTCTGTATTTAATCCCACTTTGGTAAAAAAAATTCAGTTCGGACCTATCGGGTGCTAATGAAATAAGGTAAAAAATAATGCTGGGAAGCATCGGCGCAATGCCTGGTGGTGTTGCACTCTAAACACGTGGTTGTGCAAGTAAATGAATAAATACGGATTACACTACCAAGAAGATGTAAAACAAGGCCCTAGAAACTGTCGTTAACAAAGCATGAAGGGGCATATTAGCAACGCTTTGCGATAACTATCGCAAAGCTTGCTTAGTGCTATTTTTTTTAACGCCAGCTATTGCAGGTTTTTATCACGGAGATATCGCGTTATTAGCAACGTGTATCTCCAAGGCGATAAAAATCCCTGCGATAGCGGGGAAATCGTCGTTTTGCAGGGAACATCGCTGGTTTTCCAGCGATGTTCCCTGCAAAACAGCGATAACCTTGCTGATACAACCCTGTGGTCTTATCAGCATAATCCACCCACTTTGTTAGGGATAGCTAAGTCAGGATTTTAGCAGACGTTAGATTTTGGCGAAAACCGTCGTTTTCGCCCAAATCTAACATGTGATAAAATCCTGTGGGCTGCCTTGTAAATATCGCGATGTGAACATCAGCGATATTTTACATTTTCATTAGAGATCCAAAGGGAGGAGTCTGGAAAAAGGGTGCTAAAATGCGATTATGCATGTTAGCACCCTCTTGTAAATAGGACGATTGTTTTATCTCCGCTTTTTTGCCTTTTTAAGCCAAAAAAGCAGAGATAAAGCCCTTGTTGATATGCCCCGAAATCCTCTTGGGAAACAATTCAGTTCCTGCCTTTTTTTTTAAGTATGTACATTTTCACTGAGTTGAGACTCTTTTCTAGCTTTGTCTTTTATAGGATGCTCACTTTCATGATTATTGTACTTGTTACCAGTTGAGGCTGCTACCTCCCACCCGCAGTGGGGAAAAAAATCAATTCCCCCCGGCCGGCTGCCTGGTCAGCCGCCTCTCATGCACCCTCTTTCTTCTTGGGAGAAACGGGAAGTGCCAGGGCTCGCATGCTCCTTACAGCCAATCACAATGCTGCAATGCAGCATTGTTATTGATCTGAGTGCAGAAACATGGCGCTCAGCCAGTGGCTGGAGGGGTGAGCATGTTCTCCATGCAGGCTATAATGCACACTGCATGGAGAACAGGGAAGTGTACATGACTGTTTTGGGAGGCCCGAGAGGGCTGACCAAACAGTCAATGCGCACTTAGGAGGGTTGTACTCTCCTCCCCTGCTCCTCAGCCCCACCACACCCACTCGCACAAGCTGCCGCAGCAGGAGGACAAAATAAAATGATAATAACATTAGTTATTATCATTTGTATTAGTTCCTTTCTTTTGCTGCATCAAGGCAGTGGGGCGACGTTCCTCCGTCTTACCTTGGCGGAGGAACCACCACTGCTTGTTACAGTTGCTGCCTCTCTGCTTCACAAAAAACATAAATGCTGTGTGATCCTTTTTACTTTCTGTGAAATATCACATATTTAAGAGAGCAAGAGAGGGAAAAGTAGATGCATCAGAACAACGGAGGAAGAGAAATACGGAAGAACAGTCGCAAAGCAAGAAAGCAGGAACCTGCAAGAGTGAGATAAAAAGGAAGTGTCTGGTAGCAGGTTAAAGAGTCCTGAGGTGGATGTAAGACTGCACAGCCTTGCTATTTGGTCACTGACATTTATTTGCGCCGTGAGCAAGCTTCTGACAAGCGCTGCGGGTACCAGCACTCCTTACAAATGAAGCACTGGATGTAAGTATGGGTACATGGGATAACGATGATGACCTGTTATGAGATATTTAATATTTTAGTTTCTGAGCACCTCTTGCTTGCATTCTAATCGGTGTCATTACCTAATGATAATTACAGTGCTGACTCAAACTGATGGCTGTGGTGTCAGGCCTCTCGGTCGCAAAATTGGGAAGTAAAAATTACTACCTAGTGGTCAATCTACATAAGTCAGGTGACCCTTCTCAGCAGTCAGCACAGAAGCCCTCAAACAGTCACCCAGGAACCCAAGCATTCAAAGTTGGAGGGAAGCCACTAAGTAGAAATGCTTTGTTGGCCCTGCAGGGTCACTGTGGCCCCCCCCCAAGAGGCCTAGGGGGTCAGGGTATTTTTTTAAATGTTTTTTTCTGGGACAATAAATTACTGTCCATATACTCATTGGCCAGGGAGACACTTCCTGTTGCAGGGAAGAACAATGGCTGCTTTTACTGCGAACACAAAACCCACATGAGAGAGAGAACTACTCATTCAGCTAAGCTCTTAAAAAATGCCACCACCAACCTAGTCTTTTGGTAGGAATGTCCAGAGATTTCTGGTTTAGTGGGCAGGGCCTCTTTGGTTTGACACTGCAGGTGACTGTTGAGTGACTAAGTATGATTGTACAATGGTAGATAAGGACACAGGTTGAACTATCATGGGCTCGCCTGGGTGTTGCATTGGAATGCCTAATAAAGAAACATAAGGAGAGACTCTGCATAGTCATTGTCATCAGTCTATTGTTTGTTATGTTGTCTGAGAGTGGAGGTTGGTGAATTAATGTTTGCATTACATTTGGGAAGGGGCACCTTTCCTACAGGAAGCTGTGAATGCCAGCAGGTAACTAGCTGGTGGCTGCAGCAGGTGCATTGTGCCAGGTGAATCATGTGTTAGGAGGCTCAAGGGGACCCGGACATGTTTTCTCTTCCACGAAAGGAGTGAGGCAAGCTAAAATGGAATGGATTTATGGATGATTGACGGAGATAGCTGCAGCGTGACTGACTACTGCTGTATGTTTTGGGATGTATGTTGTAAGAGGAAGGTTCCAGTAAGTCAGTCCTGTAGTCAAGTAAATCTCTGAGGAGACATGAGCAAACACACTTGTGACCACTGCCCAGTGGGCCTCAAGCTCAAGGCCTCATTGAGCCACAAGTGGGCAGGTTCCACTCTATGGGGTATATTCTCAAGGATGTACGATAATCATCGCCAAAATAGGTTAACGCAATTTCACATATTGCTGTCTATCGCAGGAAAATAACTCTGTGTTAACCTCACATTCTCAACACAGCGGTAACATGCAATAGTGTCCCAATAACGCGTCAAATGTCCGCAAAAAGCTGTGCCAGGCCTGCAATTTACACATGTCAGGCAGGAAAAATCACCATAAAAGCAGGAAAAAAAAACACAAGCAAAAACAAAACAACTGCGTAGCGCAATGGAGGTAGCCGGAGCAGGTACAGAGGAAGACCAGAACCTCACAGGCCTCCCGGAGGACCAGGCTGGGACCTCGGGGTCAGGGAAGGGCAAGGACAAGAAGAAGAGGAAGACGCAGTTCAATCCGCAGGAAAACAGGATCCTGATAACGGAGGTGATAAAATACCATCAACAACTGTCACCTCCAATGTGTCATTGGCGACAAAAAATTGAATTTGGCACTCCATCGTGGCCAAGGAGAATGCAATCGGAGTACTGAGGAGGGCAATGGAAGAGGTCAAGAGGCGCTGGAATTATATGAAGCGCAAAACCTAGCAGAAACTCGGCAACAACCAGAAGGCAGCAATGCAGACTGGAGGTGGGAGTCCAGCGCCACAGGAGGAGCTGGATGAGTGTGGAGACGATGGCAGGAGTTGGGGGACTGGACACTGCTCGACAGGAGCCGACACAACAGCAAGAGGGTGGATAATGACCAGGGACGGGGGAACTGGAGGAGGTGGGCACAATGGCACACATGCTCAATTAAGCATAGCACAGTGCACACCCACAATGACTCTGGAGCATGTCCCTGATTCCCTTGGCACACTGCAGCACACCTAGAAACTGCAAGTAGGCCATTTTGACTATGTGCCCAGAGGGTGCCCTCCCCACACATCCCTAATCTCACAAGAAACCCATGCACATGGGCTGAACCCAGCAAAGCTGCAGGTCCGTGACCCACACTGACAATGCAAGTGACACTGCATGACTATTAGCATGGCTGCAGTCCAATTATCATTACATGGAGTGTGTACCACATCCGTGAAGGAGCAGGTCACCCTCTGACACATCCATGTGCACAAACAACTCCTGATGTCAACAAGATATCTGCGGACAAACCATGTCCAAGAGTTCCAACTCCGACCAAGAGCCCAATTTACACCCAAGTCTGCAAAATCTCAGCACTGTATAAGCACAGAAGTAAAAGGCACACTGCCTGAAAGGAATGTGGGCCAGCAAAATCAGAGCTGCAGGGGCGACTCTCCCACAATGCAGCACACACACATAAGAAGCAGAGCACATCAACATTTACAAAATGTGGTACAAACTGCAACACGTTCACAACAGAACATAGGACACAACTGCTGCCGCTTATGTGTAGAAACTGGCAAATCACATTTGGCATAGCAGGGAAATGTGAGATGATGATGTACAACTACAAACACACATCCGTGATGTTGTCGAAATGTCCACTGTACCGCATCAAATAGGCAGCTCCTCAGAAATAGCCACAATGTACATTATCATGCAGTCTGTATGTAAACTTGTACAATGCGTCAACATACATGTGAACACAATGTTAAACTACATCTCCCCTTCACATTGCAAACTAGATGCCGTATGTGGGTGTCTAAGTCCCATCAGGAAGCATTTACAGTCCCTAACAGACACCCAAAGCCCACTCCATGCTCTCCAATGATCCATGGCTGACAGCGCTGGAGTCCTGACTCTGACACCATGACAACTGTCTAGTCAGAGTGGCTCCAGCGGTGTCATCCAGGAGTTGGGACACATGCGGAAGACCATGTAGAACATGGAGCGGGTGCAGGCGGAAAGAATGGCTGTCACAGCTGCACACCAGTGTGATGTAGTTGGGATCTACCATGCCCTGCAGATCCCGGTCATGGCATTGCTGCCACAAGGCCTGGCGCAGATGAACGCTGCTGCTGCTTCGACATTCACATCTCCGCCCCCTGATGTGTCAGTGCCACACAGTGCTGGAGACAGAACACCACCACCCACATGTGAGGCACATGAAACATCATAGGACGAATATGCGGATGATTCTGCCTTACTGGTAAGAAGGAAGCAGTAGAATTCATCTCCACCATATGGCATGTTTCTGCTTGGTTCTGCCCTCTGCATCATCACCTTCCACTGTCCCCCGATGCACTCTGCAGCACTCACCTTGGACCTCGACATAGACTGCCATATTCTGTTTGGTCACCAATGACACAGCTATCAGACTGCGGACTGAACTCTTCCTCTTCCGATGTACTTGTCATTCCCTGAAGGACTCTGGTTGGCCTCCATGGGGCAACAATGTAAAGTGGTGTTTGCATGGCCCTGTACTGCTCCAGCTACAACACTCCACTGACTGTGCATTAAACAGTCAAATTCACACAGATGTGTCATGTCTATGATCATTCAAGTCTGAAAGTATCGATGACTGTAGGGTCCGTGATTCCCCCTTATGTCCATGTTGCTCATGCTGTGGGTCTTGAGTCACAGGGTGCAACATTACCAATTGCGGTCCGGGTGGCGCCGACACTACAACAGAGACACACACATTAGTCACTTCCTTGTTCAGCCCAGAACGGAAACACGCCCAGAGCCCAGGGGTCATTGGTCACAGCCCTACGCTGGACTGGCATACGCCAGGCCAGCCCACTCCGCTTACGCTTACAGGGGGGGCGACAACACTACATGTCCCAGGTCTTCCCTGTAGTGATCTGCTGATCAGCATGCCACAGCCACTGTCTGGGGGCTGGTTTACACCCACACCACACCCATCCAGCACAGGCTTCACAGGACATGTGACCCTGCCAATAAAACGGGCCGGACGCACGTGCTCAAGGCCATCTCCACTATCTATCTGACTGTGTCCATGAAGGCATTATTTATGCATGAGGGCCTAGGGCCGTACCACAACATATTTCCCACTGCCGGAGGTGACATGATGGTGTCCGCACGGCAAGACTCAATCATAAAGGGTCCATAACTTGCGGTGCACAGAGTTGGTGGCAGCCAAGGCACTTTGGCTGTAATGGGCCTACCGCCACAAGACAGTGACTTGTGGTGCACAGAGTTGGTGGCAGCCAAAGCACTTTGGCCGGCACGGGCCTACCGCTACGAGACAGTGATTTACGGTGCACAGAGTTGGTGGCAGCCGAGGCAGGTTGGCTGGCACGGGCCTACAGCCAAGAGATGGTGACTTGCGCTGCACAGAGTTGGTGGCAACCGAGGAACTTTGGCCGACACGGGCCTACCGCCACGAGACGGTGACTTGCGGTGCACTGAGTTTGTGGCACCAGAGCTGAGCGGATGTGCAGCCTGCAATGATGACTAGGCCTCGATACGCCGTCCTGCCAATCAAGATTCGATTTGAATTGTGAGCCCAGCTGGACCGCAGTGTACGCCAAAGGCAGCAGGCTGCACAGCCATGACTCCGCGACACGGTGCAGCAGGGTTCGGCGGGGGCCTGAGGTGCGGAATCCAGCGATCGGCTGAGGAGGTTGCACCGGCATGTGGTGGGCCCTCTTGGAGACAAGCCGGTGGCGGCAGGTGAGCATTGAGTTCTGGGTGCGCAGGGACAGGCAGTCACGCTGGGTGGCGGACCAGTCTGGGGTGCAGCAGGCACACAGGATCGTGTAGGCACCACCGGTCACGGCGGCACCTTCCTGGCTGGGTGGGGGGAGTGAAGGTGCATGGGTATCAAGCTGATACAAACCGTGATGCTTACAGGTATGAGAAATCCTGCATCATGAGACTGTAACAGAAGTTCGTGTGACCGTAACCTTCCTTTTCTTTCCTACGAAGGTTACGACCACACGCCAGAGGAAGTCATTGCCCATTACAGGCACAACAGGACAAAAAGACCATAACATAAGTACGTGTGGTTTGTACAAGTCGACTATTATCAAGATAATTCCATGTGAACAGCAGCTATATACAATGATATGTGCTGGGAAAATGGTTCGCTTCTTCTGTTAGTCGACGGCGTTTCGACCCTCAAAACAATGTGAGATCTCTTCAGGAGTATTGATGAAGGGACATCTGAATTTATGATTGCGCAGCCTTGTGAAAATGATGTGCCACACGTGAAGAATAGAGGAAAAGGGTTTACTCACATGAGGACCCGTTAGGGTACTCAATGTGAGGACAGACTGTTAATCCAATGGGGAATGTAGGTAGGCCAGAGGGGCTCAATTAATTTTACGCCACAGCCGTAGCGTTGTAGAATAGGTGTACAATGCACTGGGAGCTTCTCTCGGTAGAAGATTAGAAAGGCGGGACAGCGCTCCGCGTGTAGATTCAGAAAAACCCGCTTCAGTCAGCTTGATTGGGTACAATGGCCGTATCTTGATAATGGTCAACGTGTACAAACTGTGGAAACCTTGTATATAATATTCACATTGTCACTGAGGTTTAGGTTCCCTTTGTCACTTGGGACACTATGCACAAATGTTGTTTTGATGTATAGTGTTTACTCCTAACTTTATTGTTTAAAAAATCCATAAAATATACTACACCGAAATTGTGTGCAAGTAGTACCTTCGCTCTCTGCCATTATCTAACCCTCTATATTACGATTGTGCTTATGTATCATAACCTCATAGTATATCATTCCACAGGAACCACTGTTTTTCCTATTTAGCTATTACCCTGGTTCCTTAGTGAGTAGGGTTCCCCTGTTTCTCTTGAACTTACACCAGTAAAAGGCAGGTGTTAAATCCCTGCTGCTAATGCGCCTTATTGTCTGTTTTTAGATCGCATCGCAGATCTGGCTGGTCATTGAGAATATCACAAAGTGGTGTTTTTGCACGGGAACGCCTATTCTGCATATCATTAGCGTTAGTTGTCGCTCTCATCCGTGGCGATGTTTTTTGTGGAAGCTATCGCTGGAAAACTGGCGATATCGGCAGTTTGCACCAGCTTGAGAATAGGGCGATAATTCTTTTGCCACTTTTGCTGCGCTAATGTGCCGAGAACTCAGCGATAAGTCCTTGAGAATATGCCCCTATGTGTGAACAACCTTTCCTGGTGAGGTGCAGAGAAGGGCATAGGATGGAGAGGAGCTGTTGGACCCTGACTTACCGATTCCTTTGAGTAGGCAGAAAGTGGTGATGCACAGCGAGAACCACTAAGAGCTACCAATCTCATGGCTAATTTAAGGCCATAGGAAGGATCTTAGCTCACCTCCAGGGTAGACTTGATCTACCCACAGACTTTGGATCCCATCAATGGCAATACAACTCACACTTTGCAGTCAGGAATTTCAGGCATTTTCAAACATTGAGGTGGACCACATAGGAACTTGGAGGGAACTGACCTCACAACTACTAACGCATCCTAGTTGATGTCTCATTATTTATTGCTCTGTTGCCCCAGAGAAGGTGTAGGACACAATGAGTAAAAATCCCCATAGAAGGAGGCAAGAAGGAACATTACCTTATTGAGGGTGTTTTATGTTATGTTTGGTTATGAGGTATTTGCTAAGTACAGGGCTACTCCAGGGAGTGTCCCGGCGTTATCTTGACCCCTACAATAGGATTTGTGGGAGCTATAGAATGTGTGCTTATATGCTCCCCCTGTGAGTGTGGATGTACCCACCTTGTGGTGGACTGTGACTATCTACACTTGTGTTCAGCCCTGCAGCTGGATTCAGAGTAAGGCACCCATGCAGCAGTTTATGGCTGATTTTTCAATAGAGTGAGACTCATATTGAAGGCTGTTGACCAGGATGGAGGCACTATGTAAGTTCTTGCATCAGGCAACTGCATCAAGCTAGAATTTTGCGAGTCCTTAATTGCGATTATTAAGGAATCGCAATTAAGGACTCGCAGAAGCCTAAGCATGTAGGAGTCGCTATAAAAATAGCGATTCATATACATTCCTTATTTGCGAGTTCCAAATTGCGATTCGCAAATAAGGAATGGCTTCCCATTCATTCCTATGGGCCTACAGGCCCATAGGAATGAATGGGAAATTGCATGCGCAATTTGCGAGTACCAATAGGTCCTCGCAAATTGCGCATGTAATTTCAAGGGTGCAAGGGTGTCAAAAGGACACCCTGTTGCACCCCTGAAATTGGTCTGTGCAAAAATGTTGCACACACATGTCCCAAGGACATGTGTGTGTATAACCTACAACTTTGAAAAATGCACTTTAGTGCATTTTTCAAAGTTTTTGCAAATTGCCATGAAGTTCAACTTCATGGTAATTTGCAACCCCTAGCAGCGAAATCGCTACTTCAAAGTGGTTCTTGCATTGCATTTAATGAATCTCAAAATGCGATTCCTTAATTCCAATCGCAATTTGAGAACTCGCAATTAATAGTGAATTCTCAAATCGCGAGGGCCTTGACCCTTGATGCCCCGCAAAAGCTCATTTTTACAAATCGCACCGCTTGCGATCGCAAAAAGCTTTGATTCATGTGCCACTATGGCCCTATGGAACATGTATTCAATGGACCATGGTATATGTTAGTACAAGACTGGCCCACGAAGTGGGGGGTAAATAGTATGCATATGGAGAAACCAGGGCTGCATTGGTTGCCAAGACATGAGAAACATTGTGAAAGGACAGAGGGGCATATTACCAACAACTAGCGATAATTATCGCTGTGTTGGCTTAGCGGGAATATTTCTATCGCCGCCCTTCACCTGTTTTTATCGCTGAGATACCTTGCTATTAGCAAGGTTTATCTCAGGAGCGAAATGCGTGAATATCGCTGTCAATACAGCGATATTCAGGCATTACCGTGACAATGCTCTTAGCCATGTTATCCACCTCTCATTGGATAACATGGCTAAGAACTGGTCAGGGCAGGCGTTAGCTTTTGGAGATATTCGCGCTTAGCGCGAATATTTCCAAAACTACGCCTGTGTTGATCATAGGCGATAGCGATTGCAGCGACTGTTTTCAGTCGCTGACATTTTGGCACGCCCACTTTGCATGTCATTAGCGATAATTATCGCTGACATGCAAAGTGGGCCCCAAAATGCCTGCTATCGCCTACAAGCTGTCGCTAACTGGTGTTAGCGACAGCTTGGTAATAGGCCGATAAAATTATCGCCGCTTCAGCGGGAAAAAGTCCCGCTAAAGCGGGGATAATGACCCTTGGTAATATGCCCAAGAGTACTTTCTCTGGGGGTTGCCCTGAGTGCCGCACATATATGACAGGGCTGGGGTGCTAAATACCAAGGCTGCCTAATCCTTTTTTTTCTTCTTTTTTTAAATGTTCTGTAGACAATACAAGTTAAGAACATATGCACATTAATCCCACAGCACACTCACAGCTCATTTTAGAATGCTTAGCGAGCCAGCCACCACCAGCCCAGCACATAGCATCATAGCAGGTGTTCCAGGCGACTTTCTGGGTGTTGACCATCGAGTCCCTACAGTATGTCTGTCACTGCTGTGGCGAGGGCCCATCTCTTGGGGCATCATCAGAGCCATCCGTTATAACCCCCCAGCTCCCCCAAACCTTACCTTTTTTAGGGCAACCACCACTTTCATACACTACTCTCTCTGCCTCCATTGTATTGATTTATCCCATACCACCACATGGTCCTAGTGGGCGTTGTACGCCCCCCCCCCACCCCAACACTTGGCTAGGTTGCCCTTGGCTACATCAAAATCCAACATACAAAACAGCAATTGTTTCCTTCGAGTATCCACGTAGTTGGGTATGCCAGGCTAATCCTTTGTTGTGATCTTGGAATGGGAGCCCCCAAAATCAATTATAGCTCACCAACTATCCCTTCCCAATAATCCAACACCTTTTGGCAGACCCAGAGCATGTGGAGGAATGTGTCCTCATTCGTGTGGCTGTGAAGGCACATCAGGTGCTTGTTTTCCCCATTTTGTAGAGTTGAGCTCTATTATAGTATGTCCTGTGGAGTATTTGTAGGTGTATTAAACGCAGCCTGGCTCTAATGGCCACTTCCCTGGTATGTATCAGCACTGCCTCCCAGTCCACATCCTCCAGGTCCCCAAATTACCGCTCCCATTTTTCTTGCAGTCCCCTCAGTTGATCCAGTGAATTATTTTGTATAATGCACTAAGGGTGGGAGACCGCCTTGTGAACCAGTGCTTCCCCCCACACTCATGTCTCGGGGGGGGGGGGGGGCACGCAGAGAGTTCCAAACCCAGTACATGGTTTCCCTCTAGGAGCTAGCGCTCTCCCCTCCACTCCCTCCGCACTCACTGCTACCCCATGCACTGCAAGTAGGATATCTCAGTAGGGTGCTGCTCAAACTTTTATGTCCATAGCTGCACCCTGAAGTTGCAGCCCAGGGGCCGGTACAGGTTCCCCAATGTCAGTGTCCGAAGAGAGGGCCACTGAGGACCCTCCCAGTGGTGTGAGGCCACCCAGTCATCTCTTCAGGGCCACCCGGTCCCAGCATCCCACAGCACCCGTCGTCTGGCCTTCATCTCTCTCCACTCCAGGTCCCCTCTAGCTGTCTCACCTGGGCAGGCTGCTGCCTCTCCCGGTTGTCTGGGTGGGCGTTCCTCCAGCCACTCTCGGGTGTGTTCCAGACAGCCAAAGCCAAAGAAAAGAGCATTACTTTAAAAAAAGTTATTTAAGTTTGGCTAGGTAAATCATAATGTACTTAATTTTCAGGCCCTCAGTTTTTGCTTCATAGACTCAAATGCCTTCCGCTGCTGATGAACCAGTTTTCCAAAAACCTGGAATATAAGGATCCATGTGAATTCCTACTTGACCTCACCTAGGTCTCTGACAGCCCGAAGCACCATGTTTCTGTCACCATAGTCCAAGAACCGCGCTGCCAACGGGCACGAAGCTGCCCCGGGAGGAGGCTTTCACGCCAGGACCATGTGTGCCCTTTCAATGGGAAAACACAGACCATCCGCCCTCTCTGGGAAACCCAAGAAACAAAAAATATTACACCTACAGGCACTTTGGCATCCTCCACATGGCTCACCAGTTCACCAGAGAGGCCCCCGAAGCTGCTGAACAGACTGGGTCAGGTCCTGCAACATACCTTCCAACATCATGAACTGTGTTTCAGCTTTGATCACCCATCCCATGGCCTTCTTCAAGACTTGCGAAGCAGGGCCACACCGCTTCCCCCCCACTGCCCCAATCTAGGTCTCCAACGTGTGGCGCAATGATTCAATCAACACCAGAGTAGCCTCCATCCCTGGATAGGTGGTTACTCTGTCCATGCCCAGAGCTGCAGGCCCGGCGGCGCCATCTCCCTGTGTCTGTGGCACCAAAGGTTTGGTAAACATTTTCCCGTTTGGGTTGAGGTTTCTCCTTTGCAATGTTGGCTGATGTCATGTCAACCTCCGAGAAACAGCGTACTGAACAGCTGGGCCCGTTACCCCCGTAAGGATGGCTGGCACGAGCACCTGCGTTTTGGACCCCCGGACGCCAACTCCTGGGCTGCGAGTGACTGGGCAATGAGGTTAGTCCCCTTTCTATCGTAGGTGCGGCTTAGCTCCCCAAGATGCCCACCACACTCACTATGCCAGGGTGGCACACCACCCAGCCACAAGCCAGCTGTTCAGCATCTCAGACCACAGGGAGGCCATCAGGAGGCCCGCCAGCCCCCCTACCCACGCAGGAAGGGTGACACAAGCAGCCACAGTCCTTATATCGCAACCAGCGTGCACTGTTACCCCCCACAATTCCACTTGAGCCACGCGTGCAGCTGCGCGGGCCAGGAAGATCATCTCCTGTGGCCTCTGCTCCTCAACTGTGTGTGACCACGAGGTCCAAGGCCAGTTGCACCACCATAGCCGGGGGATTAATGGCCGCCTCCTCTGGATGAGGACCCAGTTTTCTAGCTCCTCCGAGGTCTCCGTGTCTTCAAGGGGAAGGAGCCATCGCAGCCGGCTTTGTGCCCGGCACACATGTCACTTACCCAGCCGCCCATCTCTCTCTGGAAACCTGCCTAATCTTGATCCCACCTCATATTTCTTTCATCCACCACCATACACTTTATTTCTCCTTATGGCACTCTTGCAGATTTTTTTTCATTCTTCCTTTCGTTTTCTCACTGTGTTTTTCTTTCCTCTTTGATCTTCTGTCTTCATGTTTTGCCTTTCCTTCTCTTGCTTTAGGTCAACATCTGATGATGAATAATATGTGTCACTCTCCAAAAATTAACGTTAGTGCACTCCATCGGCAGAAACCAGCACAAATTAAGCACTTGTTGAAACTACATATATGGTGGGCAAAAAAAGCTGGATTCTACTCTTCCTATGTAAAACTGGAAGGAATAAGCATACAACATCACAATTTGTTTTATGAGGAAAGCAGCACCACAATACATACAACAAATAACTCCATTGACCGAATACGGTAACTCTTCATTGCAGGGATGCTGCACAAGTGATGGACAGAAGCAGTATCCATGGAATCTAAGAGGTGGATCTTTTTCCAATAAATCAATCCCATTAGAACCCCCTGAAAAAGCTGAAAACAGACACTAAAACATTCATGCAGGGGATCACACGCATTCACTTCAGGGCCTAGACTCTTGTAAGAAAATGGGGAAAGTGACCCTGGGTGCATCCTGCTTACTATAGTGGCTTATGGTCTGCAGGCCCAAACAGGCGCGTAGCTGCACATAGTGCGTAAGGTGAAGTGGCACTGGTTTCCAGGGAATGGAGGGGCTCACTGCAGCCCAACTATAGCTGTTTTTTAGAAACAAATACCTGGACCTAGAGGGCTATTTTACTTGCTTGCATTAGGGCCCCTGACACCATTCATACACCATTGGATCCTCTTCTCTCTGCACAGAAAACAAGGACATCAAACAGGTCGAGCTGCTCCATGACCAGTGAATATCTGTAAAGTAAGGGAGACTCAGGGACCCCTTTGCATATATCTGCAGGGGTTGTCCATCATTTTACGTTACGCCACTGCTGTGAGCTGCCACGTCATGCTTGCATCCGTTCACTTTTTGCCAGTGTCCCCTGCACTTCTCTGCATATCTATTCCCAAATGTGTTCATTTGGATCCCTCTATTTCTATAGGCCTTTAGAATATCTATTAATAGTGCATGAAGTCTTCTTTCACACTTGTGGGCATATTTACAAGGGGATTGCGCCACAGGAGCATCACTTTTTCTGATGCTCCAGCGGTGCAATGCCCTACTCCATATTTACAAAGCGGTATTAAGCCACCTTTTGTGGCTTAACGCCTCTTTGTAAATATTGTCCCCTTTCACGCTGGTGTTTGCCTGAAAGGGGCGTGCAATGGGTGTTGCTGTGAAGGTTCCACTACAACACCCATTGCTTTTTGACGCTGCCCCAGATTTACAAGGATGTGTACTAACGCTACTGAATAGCTGGCGTTAGATTGGCACAACGAAGAGAAATACTTTTAATTCTCCTCGTTTTTACTCTTTTATGTGTGCTGCATTCTGCGGCACACATAGAAAGAGCAAATTGCCTTTAGAGATTGTGGGGCTATTTATGTGTTTTTTTGCCATAGTGCTGCGCCAGAGGCCTTTCTGTTGCGCTTCCCTATGGCAAAAGAAAAGGGCAGGAAATCGTTGTATCTATAAGATACAGCGCATTTCTGTCCTTTTCCCCTGCGCCGGCACACAATTGGCTGCCATGCACCAACGCAGGCACATTTGCACCATGGTGCAAGGGTGCCTGCATTGAGGGGATGATTGTTTTTGTGCAGGAAGGGAAACCTTCTTGCACAAAAACAATCACAAGAGGCTTTTCCTTTTTGTATGTGTGCTGCTAGAAAAAGGAAAAACAAGGAGAAATAAAGATATTTCTCCTCGTTGTGCCTCCTTACACCTCCCCTGGGAGGCGTAAGTTTTTGGTGCTGCCTCAGAGGCTGGATGTTGCTGGGAACGCCCCCAGCAACACCCATAGCATGCCCCTTAAATGCAGAAAACTACATTATTGCGGACAATATTCACGAGGCAGCATTAAGCCCAAAAAAGTGGCTTAGTGCTGCCTGGTAAAAATGGAGCAGGCTCCTGCACCACGGAATGTCACAAAAAGTGACGTTCCGACGGTGCATGGGGCCTCATAAACGGGGCCAAGTTTATGTGCAGGAATGTGCCCCTTCCTGCACATAAACAATAATCCCTGCAACACAGACGCCCTTGTACTATGGTGCAATGGTGTCTGTGTTGGCGCAAGGTAACTTTGTTTAGCGCCACCATAAGCAAGAACATAGGAGTGCGCCATATTCTTGTACATATGGGCCATCCCTGTGCTTTTTAAATGACTCCGTGCTGCTCTCCACACCACTGGAGTCAAGCTATCCTGGCTGATGACGGCTGATAGCCAGAAACCGGTCCTAGGATGCTTGATTCCGGTCCAGGAAAGACATGGCTTGGCAGTTCGGGCTGGACTGTTCCCATGAGGCACAGGGTCAAGGCTGATTTGCATATGGCCATGTCTGAACTGGGGTGGTGTGGAGTGCAAAAAAAAAATGGATTTAGGCCCAGATCTCTGTACTGGGTTGAATGTATGACCTTGTTCTGCATTCTGTCCATCAAACTGTTCTCTTTGAATTTGTCACCCCGAGTGGGATGGGTATGCTCAGACGTGAGTGAGACCCATGCTCTCCACACCACTGGAGTCAAGCTATCTTAGCTGATGACGGCTGATAGCCAGAAACCGGTCCTAGGATGCTTGATTCCGGTTCAGGAAAGACATGGCTTGGCAGTTTGGGCTGGACTGTTCCCATGAGGCACAGGGTCAAGGCTGATTTGCATATGGCCATGTCTGAAATGGGGTGATGTGGAGTGCAAAAAAATGGATTTAGGCCCAGATCTCTGTACTGGGGTGAATGTATGACATTGTTCTGCATTCTGTCCATCAACCTTTGTCTTTGCATTTGTCACCCCGAGTGGGATGGGTATGCTCAGACGTGAGTCCCATGCTCTCCACACCACTGGAGTCAAGCTATTCTGGCTGATGACGGCTGATAGCCAGAAACCGGTCTAGGATGCTTGATTCCGGTCCAGGAAAGACATGGCTTGGCAGTTCGGGCTGGACTGTTCCCATGAGGCACAGGGTCAAGGCTGATTTGCATATGGCCATGTCTGAACTGGGGTGGTGTGGAGTGCAAAAAAACAATGGATTTAGGCCCAGATCTCTGTACTGGGTTGAATGTATGACCTTGTTCTGCATTCTGTCCATCAACTGTTCTCTTTGAATTTGTCACCCCGAGTGGGATGGGTATGCTCAGACGTGAGTGAGACCCATGCTCTCCACACCACTGGAGTCAAGCTATCTTAGCTGATGACGGCTGATAGCCAGAAACCGTTCCTAGGATGCTTGATTCCAGTCCAGGAAAGACATGGCTTTGCAGTTCGGGCTGGACTGTTCCCATGAGGCACAGGGTCAAGGCTGATTTGCATATGGCCATGTCTGAACTGGGGTGGTGTGGAGTGCAAAAAAACAATGGATTTAGGCCCAGATCTCTGTACTGGGGTTAATGTATGACATTGTTCTGCATTCTGTCCATCAACTGTTGTCTTTGCATTTGTCACCCCGAGTGGGATGGGTATGGTCAGACGTGAGTCCCATGCTCTTCACACCACTGGAGTCAAGCTATCCTGGCTGATGACGGCTGATAGCCAGAAACTGGTCCTAGGATGCTTGATTCCGGTCCAGGAAAGACATGGCTTGGCAGTTCAGGCTTGACTGTTCCCATGAGGCACAGGGTCAAGACTGATTAGCATATGGCCATGTCTGAACTGGGGTGGTGCGGAGTGCAAAAAAACAATGGATTTAGGCCCAGATCTCTGTACTGGGGTGAATGTATGACATTGTTCTGCATTCTGTCCATCAACTGTTGTCTTTGCATTTGTCATCCCGAGTGGGATGGGTATGCTCAGACGTGAGTCCCATGCTCTTCACACCACTGGAGTCAAGCTATCCTGGCTGATGACGACTGATAGCCAGAAACCGGTCCTAGGATGCTTGATTCCAGTCCAGGAAAGACATGGCTTGGCAGTTCGGGCTGGACTGTTGCCATGAGGCACAGGGTCAAGGCTGATTTGCATATGGCCATGTCTGAACTGGGGTGGTGTGGAGTGCAAAAAAACAATGGAATTAGGCCCATATCGCTGTACTGGGGTGAATGTATGACATTGTTCTGCATTCTGTCCATCAACTGTTGTCTTTGCATTTGTCACCCCGAGTGGGATGGGTATGCTCAGACGTGAGTCCCATGCTCTCCACACCACTGTAGTCAAGCTATCGTGGATGATGACGGCTGATAGCCAGAAACCGGTCCTAGGATGCTTGATTCCGGTCCAGGAAAGACATGGCTTGGCAGTTCGGGCTGGACTGTTCCCATGAGGCACTGGGTCAAGGCTGATTTGCATATGGCCATGTCTGAACTGGGGTGAGGTGGAGTGCAAAATAAATGGATTTAGGCCCAGATCTCTGTACTGGGGTGAATGTATGACATTGTTCTGCATTCTGTCCATCAACTGTTGTCTTTGCATTTGTCACCCCGAGTGGGCTGGGTATGCTCAGACGTGAGTCCCATGCTCTCCACACCACTGGAGTCAAGCTATCCTGGCTGATGACGACTGATAGCCAGAAACCGGTCCTAGGATGCTTGATTCCAGTCCAGGAAAGACATGGCTTGGCAGTTCGGGCTGGACTGTTCCCATGAGGCACAGGGTCAAGGCTGATTTGCATATGGCCATGTCATAACTGGGGTGGTGTGGAGTGCAAAGAATCAATGGATTTAGGCCCAGATCTCTGTACTGATGTGAATGTATGACATTGTTCTGCATTCTGTCCATCAACTGTTGTCTTTGCTAAAGTGTGTGCAGCTTCGTACTGCACCATTTCCTTGTAAATAGCACCCTTGATCTTTACCTTTGTCTTAAACTCCAGTTTCTCACCATCACTTAATCTTGGTTTCCCATTTTAGCACTTGCATGGTGGATGCTTCTCACCCCCTCTTTGTCTCTCTCTCTCACACTACTCACCCCTCTGGCGTCAGACACAAGGCTTTTTCCTTAATTGAGGATCTCTTCTACTAGCCCAGTTTCGCCTCTTTCGAATTTGCCCTTTTGTGCATCCCCTCCTTCTCCTCTTTGATATTTCATTCGTAATATTTCTACAGTTTTCACTTTATAGCTTGAATCTATATATGGCTACCACCTACGTACACTCCTCTATTCCTCCTATCATCTGGTCTCACACAACTCCATATTCTGATTTCTACCCAACTATTGGGATTTTAATTTTGACCTGCTAAAATATTGTGGCTAAAATGTTGACTAGCAAAATATTGTGAAGATGCAAATTGATAAATACATATTTACTATACTAACTCCACATATATGTAGATGTTCAATATATATGTATATACGTTTTCAAGGTATGTAGATGCGTATTTAAGAATAGTAAATTTATACTTACCTTATACACTTATCTTCATGCTATAGTGATAGTTAATATTTTGGCAGGTTGGCATGTTTGTCCTCAATATCACTCACTCTCACGTTTTCATTTCCCGCCCCATTACATCATCTTCATAAGTCCTGTCTATTTCTTTGGAGTTCTCATACGACTTTCATGTTCCTTCTCCCTCCCCAATGCCTCGGTGAACCCCCCTTTCTTGCCCTTCAGCTGCCCTCGTGCTCTTCTGCAATTTACAATCAGTCGATGTACTTATTGTTGCTGAATCTTTGTCCTTGACTCTTATCAGTGAATCATCTCCCATGAAGATTACCTGGATCATGTCTCTAACCCACTTTTTCTGTCTCTCAGTTTGGGTACTGCAGCTCCCCCTGCAATATTTATGCCCTCTGTCCAAGTCTCAAGATCTGGTTCGCTAAGACCATTTGCACATCTTTCTCCGACTTGCACACAGTCACAAGATAAGTTGTACTCTTCATGCTGCCCATTGTTGTCTTCTCACAACTCTCAAGAAACTATACTTTAGTACACTAAAGAATGTTGCCATCAAAATGCCTTTACTCTTCCTCCTCCTCACCCTGTACTACTTTTTGATATCTGTACCTATATCCCCGACACTTAACCTCACTTTCTACTCGTTCCTATGCCTCTCTCGCCATCAAATCTTTTTATTTCACCTCATACTTTTTTGGGCACCTACACACAACTTTATTTCCAGTTCAAGTCCTTCCACAACTCCCTCCCTTCCCTCCTGTTATTTCCTTTTCTTGTCTTTCTCCTCTCATTCTGTTTGCTGGGTTTCTGAAGAGAACTTTGCCTATGGCTGTGCAGTCAAAACCCCTCCCTGCTATTGTTGTTCCTTAATTATTTGCTTTTGTTCTGCCACCTCAAACGCTGCTCTTCTGCTTGTTCATGACTTTTCCCCCCTTTTTAGGCTTATTCAAAAATGACATAATTCCCCTCTTTTAAAAAAAATCTTTTTCATTCCTTTTGTCATTCTTCGATTTTCAAAGAGGTTTATTGCCTCCTGATCACTTCTAATTTTCCACCTCTCAACCTTCGACGATACTCACTGCTTCCTTCTCTTCAGTTTAGTTTCCCTCCCCTCTGCTGTATGGAAACTGCCCTCCTTGCTTTCACTGATCTCCTCACTTCTTGTAATCACAGTCGTTTGTTTTTTCAGCCTCAGACACAGTGGACTGTGGCGTAGCTAGGTGTACTGCCCCTAAGTTTGTCTCATGGGCGCAAGTAAGAACGGGGGGAGGGGCTGGGGGGTAGTTGCAGCTGACTTGTTGGGGGGGAGAGGGGAGATGGCGGCTGACAGATGACTTGTTCTCGAGACGGGTGGGGGCGTGTGGGTCTTAAGTCGCCAGACACGACTCCCGCCACCCCCCAAAACAGTGCCCTCCACCCAGTCTCTCTTATTTCTCACATGTGGCTACTGGGTATTTCGTAAATATTCATCCTTCAACTACATTATTGGGTTCCAGTGGTCCTGACCATGGGCCGCCCTGCTTTCCTCTATCTATACTTCTTTCCTTTCTTCGACTATATCTTCAGTAGGCTTGTTCGACCATGCCAATGAGGGTGATTCAAGGACCTTTTGCTTCTTATCTTTACTCCCTCTCAACACTTCAATCTCCTCCTATCCAGCTGTTCAACTCCTGGATTTCTTCACACGTTCTACACCTGGGGTCTCCAACCAGCAGCTCGTGAGCTACTGTAGCTCTCCAGTTTCCTCTGAGTAGCTCACCTGTGTGAAGCCCAGCTTATTAAATTAGAAAGCTTTTGCTTGGTTGAATTATTATGCATATAAAAAATGTTTTATTATACAACACTAATAATATTAGTAGCGCTCAATGCATTTTATACATATGTAGCTCTCAGTACAGAAAAGGTTGGAGACCCTTGGACAATAGTTCTCCTAAAACAAATGGCGTTCTCTGCAGGGCACCTCTAATCTCTGCATGGCACCCCTAAACCTCTTCTTTTCTCCTGTTCCCCATCATAACTTGTCCACCATCCGCTGCACTCAAAATTGTGAGCCATCTAAAACTGCTTAATGTCTTTCGCCAATACCATCTTTGCTCTGTCTCTTGTTGGGTGTTAACCAACAAAATAGGATTTCCCATTATTATATCCCAAACCTTCGAGGAATATTTATTCTTATATATGTTAATTATGTCATCATAATTGCGGGAGCACATTACTAATTATTTAACGGAGTGTATTATGGTGTAAGATGATTGACAATGCAAACATTTTTTTTACATCAAATATATATCATATATATTTTGCTTCAATCACAAACCCTAAATCTTGACTCACATGCAACATATATTACAATCATTCATTAAAATTGCCACTCCTTAAAAAGTGTTTCCATAATGTAAAATTCTCGGAAGTTCTCACTTAATAATGTTTCATTAATAAAAGATGTGGAGGCATGTTACCAAGGCAGGCGAAATGAAATTATAGGCGCTTTTGCGTCCGTTTTCGGCCGCAAAGCGGTGATAATTTCATCGCCCTATTAGCAAGTTGTCGCTAACATCAGTTAGCGACAGCTTTTAGATGATAGCGAGCGGTTTGGGGCCCGCTTTGCATGTCAGCGATATTTATCACTAATGACATGCAATGTGGGCGTACTCAACCTATTAGCGATTGAAAGCAGTCACTAACATCTCTATAGCCTATTATCAACGCAGGCGTAGCGATTAAAATATTCGCGCTAAGTGCGAATATCGCCAAATCCTAACGCCTGCTCAGACCACTTCTTAGCCTGTATATCCAATGAGAGGTGGGTATTTAGGCTAAGTCCCTATTAGCGATAATGCCTGAATATCGCTGAATTTCCAGCGATATTCAGGCATTTCGCTGCTATAGCCAGATATTTTATCGCTTTGGAGATAAACGTTGCTAATAGCGCGTTATCTCTGCGATAAAATCCGGCGAATGCGCGAAATGTCACTAAGCTTAATTAGCGATAAATATCGCTAGTTGTTGATAATATGCCCTGTGCTTCTTATATCATGCACTGTCTTAATAATGAAATAACTGTAATATTGGGTGATGATAAAAATAGTAGGATGTGTTGAAATATTAATGAGGCATGTTCCGGTGTGAAGTTTACACTATAACATACAGCGTTAATTAATCCAGTAATGAATTAGTATTGTGCTCCTACAATCTTGACAGTGTAATTAACATTTTTAAGAATAAATATCCCTCCAGGTTTGGGAAATAATCTCTCTTGTTGGATTGCTTATTTAGCCCTTTGTTTGTAGTTCTGTTGGCTGTTGCCATTTGTACAACATATGCAGAATCCGCCCACTCACCGCCTTCCACACCTCTTCAAAACTCATTCTCACTTTAATCTTCCACCTTGATTGCTGCGCTTCCCTCTCTTCGAGCTCTCGTGAGATTGGACTCTAGAATTATGCTGTGGAGAAAATTGGTGTTACAAAGAGGTGATAGATGCAATATTGGCTCAAAAAATTCCTCACGTTTCACATATCCCACGGCGTGACTCACGGACTGCATATCAAGGCCGGACTGGTCGTAGCGGGCATCGGGCGTTTCCCCGGGAGGCTGGAAGCGTGGGGGGCGATTTTGCCACAGTGGGGGCCGTTTTTAGGTCAAGCGTAAGTGTACGACCTAATTTTCAGTTATTTATATATCGCTTAATAACACCGTTTAACCTGTTTCTAAGTTTTTCTAAGTTCGACAGGTAAAGAAACCGAGGCACAGGGAGATGACTTAATTTCTCTGGATCACACAGTTTTGGTTGGGTAGGACCTCTCCCAGAACAGTGCATGCCCACACCCATCACCCCTCCGAGGTCGCTGCTACTTCCGACTCATGGCGGTGCTCTTTCAGCTTATGCACCCTCTGTGCTGTCCCGCCTGTTGCATTAGTAAAAAAACATTTCCATTACAACACCAATGGCGTTAACTCCAAAAACATGCAAGACCTATTGCATTGCAAATGCTTGTTGTTACTGGTGGCCGGTTTCGCGTCAGTCCTACTAAATCGACCCCCAATAACAAAAGCAGCAGGGGGGCTGGTCCACCAACATTGCCAGGGCTGCTTTGGGTTCCCAGTCAGGCCCTACTGCACACTGGAGGGGAACTGTGAAGTGGGGATAGTTGTGTTCTATTTAAATAGAAATGCACCTACATAAGTATATGTGTGAATATACAAGGGTGAGCAATGAAAATGAACTACTGTCATGCAAGACACTCTCCTCCTCTTACCCCAGTGTAGCCCAGAATCCTGTGGTATCACTCACTGAGCTACAACTAGGAGCAGATCCTTAACCCAGCACTGCCAGCTCTCTTCCCAGTCAGGCAGTGACTGACAGGAAGCAGTGGGGAAGAACAGTCAGCTCCAGAGGACTCATCTCAAGAGTCAACAGCTTTAGGCAGCATTTTGTCCATGAAAAGACAATCAATAGCTAGCAAACATGCCAAATGTTCTTTTTTAGAACATGTGAAATAAAACAAGCGCATATGCAAAATCTCTCATTAGCGCCCAAGGCAGTCGCCAGAAAATGAAAAAAGAAAACACTAGGAAGTGATTGAGCCCAACCCTCTCTACAAATGTTCCCTTTACCGTTCCATCCTATGTTACAGCTTCCTGCCCAACCAACCATCCACCCACAGATCCTTCTGTCCGTCCTCCATCCACACATCCATCCATTTGTTCACCTTTCCAAACACCCAACCATCCACCCGTACTCCCATCAACCTCTCTTTCTGTACTTTCTCCCTCCTTCCATCCATCATGCCTCTTTTCCTTTGCCCATCCATCTATCCAGTCGCCTTCTATCTATCCTTCCATCCACCTGTCCATCCGTCCATTCTTTCCCCAGCAAACATTAAACTTTCACCCTCCCATCCATCCTTGTGACCCAACTACTAAAGCGGGTGCACTGATGGCTGGAGCCCTTGAAATTCGTCAGGTGTAATCTCTGCCCTGTATTTCAGTGAGCACAGCAAACAAGTGGAAATTCTTCTATGAAGGTTCAGGAAGGGGACTGCAGGCGACCTCCACCGAGGCCATTTTGAAAACATGGGGGCTAATTAATGCATTTTAAAGCACAACCTCTGAATAAATTGGCTAAAATGCAATAGGCTCTGAAAGAACAGTTATTAAAGATCCAAGTTCTTTCATGCTGTAACAAGCCAAAGAAGCATGACGCTGCCCATTAGTTAAACCCATGCCTTTCAGAATGTGCTGTCCGATTACCCATATCTAATGGATTACCTCCATTGTGCCATGGCAAGCACTGTGTCATAGGAACCCCTCATGTGCAATAGGTGTCCCCTAATGCAAATAATTCCCTCTAGTATATGCCATTTTGTCACAGCTTACCCTCCCAGCACATGCCATGCCACATGCCATGCTTGTCCTCCCTTATGCCAAGAAATACCCTCACTATATGAATGCCACTTTATTGCCAATTACTCTCACTCACTCTCAGCCACTCACTCATTCATTCTTACTCACATGAACACTCCCTCTTCTGACCTGCTCTCACTAATTCTTTCTTTCTCACTCTTAGCCTTGTTCACTTGAACTCACTCTTCCTCTCACTCATTCTCATTCTCTCTTACTCCTATTCTCACTCAGTGAGACTGACTCTCGGTCACACTCACTCGCATGCATGCTTACACTCACTCATTCTCCCTTATTTTCCCTCACTGGCTCGCTAATATTTACTCTGTTAAACTCACTCATTGTCACTCACTCATATTCATTTACATTTCTTCACACTTTTTCTGACATTCATTCTCACTCACTCATTCAAATTCACTTGCAATCACTCTTACAGTCACTCATTAACACTCATTATAGGTCACTTGATCTGTCCCTCTCACTTACTTTTACCCACATGCAAGATTTTTGGCATGCTCCCGCATACATTCTCACACACACACTCTCTCTTTCAGACACTCTCACCCACTGTCTCTTTCACACACTCACCCACAGTCTCTTTCACACACTCAACTACAGTCTATTTCACACACTTTTAACCACACACACATACACTTTGAAAGCAACTATTTTTGTACTTACCTATCTGCTTCTGCAATTCCCATTTCAGTTCTTGGTGCTCTATTGACCCCCAAGGCAGGCACCCAGCTCTCTCCCACCTACACCCGTCCTTTCCTACATGAGAGATGAGTTAGGGACGGATGGGCTGATTTGTGTGAAGCCCCAGGCATTTCAGTGTTTAAGCCTAAACAGCTGCAGTCCAGCACAGATGGGGAGGCACTGAGGCATCGCAGGCCCCTTAGAGGTGGGACTTCGCCAGTCCTGGACTACCTATCTAATAGCTGCTGCAGGCCCCGTTCACGCCTATGCACCTGCCCTCCCACGGGAAACATCCTTTACAGCAAAACTTTTTCCACGCAGTACCTTTACAACGCAGGAATTACAACGCAAGTCGTTACAACGACTTGCGCTGGAGGGCGCTGTAGGATAGGGAATAGTTTAATTTACTATCCAAAACCTTCCCTACTAGCCACGGGGACTGGAGTTGGAATAGTAAATTAAACTATTCACTATCCAGCGCCCCCAACGCAAGTCGTTGTAACGACTTGCGTTGTAAAACCTGCGTTGTAAAGGCATGCGTGGAAAAAGCATGCGTTGTAACGACATACATCCCCATCCCACAGATGTCTGCATGCCTCAGACTGCTGCTTGACTCTGGTTCTGGGTATTTTTTTAAATGTATGCAAATAATGAATAATGGCCTAATATTCAGTATTAGTATAACAATCATTGGTAATGCATCACTGTTGCCTATGTAAGGAATAAAGAGGATGTGGCACAGCAACTCGAGAGCTGGGGATCCCTGTTCGGGTCACGGCGCAACATCCTGTGATTCTATGCAAATCACTTATTCTCTCTGGTGATAAATTGTTATCTTTTTGCAGTGAAAGGCAAAACATTATGAAAATATAATTCCACCAATTTGGATGTTAGCAGTATTTAGTGGGCGGGAAAATGATAAGAAAAGCAGACGAGGAACAAGCATTGGTAAATGCAGGAAAATATGCCACAGCCACTGGAAACGGAGGAAAGGTAAATGGCACGCACAGGAACCAATGGGAAGCCAGGAAAGAGAGGAGGTGGGAATGTAAGTCCCTTTTAAGTTTGTAGGAAAAACAATAGATTTCTCAAGCACAGTACAAGCGCTGTGCAGGCGAAACCTAATAACAAAGCGGCAGAAAAGAAGGAGTGCGGAACCCTGCTGCTCATAAGGGGGAGCTGCACCATAGGGGAGGGTGGGTCAACAATGGCAGGGTTAGCACTACATACCAACTTCTTGTCAGGAACTCCTATTTCTTGAAGCAAATGCAGAATTAAACTTCAGGATTAATCTCTGCTGTTATTTAGTTCCAGGGAGACATTTTAGAGCATAATCACACTTGAGATTGGAGTTTTAAAATGAAAGTACCATTGATCTTCATAAAAGAACTTCCGAGAACAGAAATAGCACCTTTTCTTAGACTTATTTTAGCTGTTCACCCTTCCCTTTGGGTAAACAGCAGGCGCATGACACAGCAGTATGCTCATCTGAATTATATCTTCTCTGCTGGATGGTTGCTGGCACATTTACACCTCAGAATGTGGTCATTGCCTCCATCTAGAAGATGTCTCAAAGTTGTGTTGGCATACAAAAGCTTCAAAACTCACCAGAAGTAGTGAAAACACATTTAGCTGAAAAGGAAATGATGGATTCATTTATAATATTCTGTAGTTTCAGTCCTTTCTGCAACTCCTCCTTTTTGTGGGATTACATTTCTGACTTCTAGGCACCCCTTAAATTTTCATCCACACTTTGCTAATCTACCCTATTAGATGAAAGGTACTGAAGTGTAGGCTTTCAAGATACCCAAAGCAGTACAGGTAAAATTGGGGAACTTCACACCCACATGGCGTAGTGTTCAACCAGTGTGGAAAAGTGCTTCAGGGCCCCACATAGGGGTAGTAATCGCTCTCCAAATGCAATGATACAGTACATTGACCCCCAATTTGAGGTTGGCTTCAGAAAAGATTTTAAGCGCATTCTTGAAGTGCTTGTAGTTTCAAACTTAGGTCCATTCAGGATACAAAGGTGTCAGCAACTGTGATAAATCTTTGCTAACACATCCCTCGTTATGGTATCTAGATCATGACTTTAAATCACATAAATCTGAGGAATTCAATGGTCTTGGATGGTAAGACTGACACTGCTAGTACTGGTCTGGCAGTATGGGATATATGCAGTGCTTAATTTGTAAAATAATATGTGCCAGGGCCCTCATCAGGAGGCCACTTCAGCTTTCACCGCCCACTGCTCCCACCATTGCTGCCAATAACAGTACCAACGCACCTACTAACCACCATACACCTAGCAGTGTGACAATTCAGACTATTCTAGCCCCCCCCCAAAGCTATACGAATGGCTTATGCCACAGATATTGGTCATTTTAAATGTATATTGAATGAATAAACAAATGTTGTTGTGCTGATCTCTAAATTAGGGCAGTCTGCCACATGGTGGGGCTATTTCTCTAAGTGCCGGTGATGACAATTCAGTGCCGGTGCTCAGCACAGGCAACCTGGGGGCATATTAACAAGCGGCAGCGATAATTATTGCTGGCCACGCCTAGCCCGAGCTTCCCTATCGCCAGCTATCACTGGAATTCATCGCCAAGCTAGCTCTGTATTTACAGTGCTTAGCGCATTGGCGATGAAAATTCCAGCGATAGCAGGGGAATGTCCCAACATCGCTGGAAAACCAGTGATGTTCCCTGCTAAACAGCGATGACCTTGCTGATACGACCCTCTGGTCTTAACCCCACATTCCACCTCCAATGCAAAGTATGCCTAGCACTGGATTTAAGCAGATGTTAAAATCCAGCGTTAATGGCTGGTTAGCGTGATTTTGTTTATCACTTTGCCGGCCGGGGCATTGTTGTAAATATCGCAAAGCTGCCTTCGCAATATTTCCCCATGTTGTCTATTGAGGCACGCCTACTTTGCATCTCATTAACGATGCGATGCAAAGCGGGTGCTAAATCACGGAAACACGCGCTAGCGTGTCCTTGCTAATAATGCGATAAAATTATCGCCGCTTTTCGGCTGAAAGCGGACGCTATATCGGCGATAATTTTATCGCGGCCCCTTGATAATATGCCCCCACGTTCTCAAATATAGCACTGCACAGAAAAAAAGCCCTGTTTTTAAGGGTGGCAAACAGCCATGGGAACATGCACATTTTTCTTGTAGACATGTACACAATTTCCCCTAATCCACCAAATACTTTTGTGGACGGGCAAATTCACTTGCTACACTCATTAGGAACAATATGGGGCAGGTACGAGCACATTTTTCAAGCTTGATTTTAGCTTCCAGTCTACCACTGGGAACTGCCTTGAAAATTAGGATGGGGTGTATTGAGGGCCTGACTGGCAGTAATGGGGATCGGGCGTTTCCCTGGGAGCCTGGAAGGACAGGGGCTGGTTTTGCTGGGGTGCTGCAAAATCGCACCCCAGTAACAAAAGAAACAAGCATTTCCAGCCTCCTGTGGCCAGGCAGGGTCTGGTGCGAGAAAATTGCCAGGGCTACTTTGGGTTCCCAGTCTGGCCCTGGGTGTATGGGCATGCCCAGGCACAGTAAGGGTAAAATATATCACCATTTCACTCTTGTTAGCTGCTGTCTCCTGGTACTTCACCACTCTGACTTATCGTTGTTCTTCCTAGAAAGGTCTCAATGACATCTCCACCCAGCCCCCTGAACAGATATGCAGATTCTAGGAATAACTCTTGACTCAGGCGCTGATGTCTTTATTCACTTCAACATTCAGTTCCAGCAGTGCTGAACCATAATAAGTTACCAACACAGCCTTGGTTGCAGAGGCAAGGTCAGAGTGAATTGTAACAACACGGTGACACCATTAGCACTTAACTACCACACTTGTTCTAAGAAAGCGATTGCAATTATCAGCCAGGGGTTGCTTCCTGAGGTCCAATTAAAGTTGGAGCCAGACACAACCAGAAAGCACCCTGATCAGCAAACGCCTAGCGTGCAGATCTGTCCAACTCGTTAAGTACAGAAATTGCAAAGGAATTGATTAGGCGCAATGTCCCACCCGCCCTGTCTAGTCAAGGCTTAAGCCGTTGCATGTATTGACTCTGTCACAGCGAAATCCTAGAGAACGCACTTGCAACTTACCAAAATAAATTACCCCTGATTTTGCATTACTCTAGGTTTTCTTTTTTCTTTGCATTGTTATATAGTTTTGTACATATGTATATAGATATATATATTTATATGTATATATATGTTCTTTATGCATTTAGATTATAAGGAAGATGACACACAATGGAATACACTGTAAATGTAGATTATGCAATTGCTTGTACTGTTACTAGACATGTTTCACGACTGGCGAGGAGCTACGTCCTACCATTTGTATAGCGACAAACGGAAAAATGTCAAACATGGGGCCCGATCACATGCTTGCAGCTGATGATGCTGAATGCACCCATGCCTTGCACATGAGGCACCGCCAGTTTCCAGTGTCACTATGCTGTCCTGAACGTCTTCTGTGATCAGGGGCGTGGTGGCGATGAGAGGGTATTGCATGTCTCTCCACTGTCCTCCTTCCGTCCCTGTTTTCCAACGTCTTGGGCAATGTCTACTAAATGTTTGCTAAATGGAGACTGGGCAACTGATAATGCGATCCTCCAGGAGCACGCTGATCACCAGGAAAACCAAATAAAGGCCAAACATTGTGAAGCCCAAAAATTTGTTCATCCTCCATTTGCAGACGGCGATCGAGATGATAACAAAGAGCAGCATGATGAACAGGAGGACGATGGCACAAAATAGTCCATTGCTGCTGACTGCGATCGGAGCCATGGTGTGTGACATTGAGTAGATGAGCCACGGCAGGGGCAAGCTGTTAAAGAGAGAAGGAAAAGACATTGTTCAGAAGGTAGCATTTGACTACTTCCTGTTGTACAACTGTAGATAAATACATTACTAGGATTCTGGATTATTAGTGGAAGCTCTGCTTATTCAATGCTAAGTGACTAGCCTTGGTCCTACCCTCCCTCAAGAAACCCATGGTGGTACACAAACAAAGTGAGTGTGTGGGTGCCATTTTCAATTTTGATGTACTGGAATTAGCAAATTTATATTCACCATATGAATGCAGCACTGCTAACAAGTTTATCAGTCAACATGTCAGACAACAGGTTGGAGATGACAAATAGCACCAAACCTTCTTGGAAGAATTGATCTGAACTTTTGCTTAGGAGGATAAAGGTTTCTAGCACTATACACAAGACGGCGATGGTTGGGAAGAACTACTGGAATGGGCACGATACATGCAATGATGGATGGACTGCCCTTCTTTAGTACTCCTCCCAACATGCTCTTTGCCTTGATGATTCATTCTGTAAAATTCCATGTTTAAGATCAGAGTTCCTATCTTGTGGATTGCAGCCAGATGGGCTGTGAATTTTGTTTCTTCATCAGCTTCAAACGCGGGCGGTGGACAGGATGGAGTCAGAGTATCGCAATTCTTGGGAGCAACATTATTCTTTATGGTTAATGTATTGTTTATGAGAGCTTGCCGATAGCCAAAAAGAATATGAACTCCTTTTCTAAAAGGAGAAGATGGCAGTAATCAGTAAATCCTAATTGAGATAGTCCAAATCACAAACTCCTAGGGAAAGTTGAGAAATTTGCTTCCATAAGGTTGATCCTAAATTTCAGGCTTTTTAGAAATTTACAAAGAATTCCTGGTGTACTGTTGGGAATCTGTGATAGTTCCAAACCTCCAGTACTTGCATGCGTAAACATATCTGTAGAAGGAAATGCAACAGTTGTACATCTCCACATTGCTGAAATGTGAAACTTTGGGGCTTATTTACTAGCCCCTTGCGCTGCCGGTACGTCACTTTTTCCCATTTTCAAAGTGACGCTCCGGCTGCGCAAGGGGCTTGCAAAAAAGTCCCTTTGTTTTTATTCTTCCATCCTCTGGAATAATCCTGCCTCAAATCATACACTTCAAAAAAAATTAGGAAAGCTACAAAATTTAATTTTGTTGAAAACTTCTGTAAATCTGTTTACACTTTAAATGGTTGCATTTGTTTATTAAAATTTAGTCATTGCAAAACGATGGCAACGAATTTGTAAGTTACATTGGTGTTCATAACTCTTTATAAAATGATAGCATAGTATGGCTAACTCTTGCATAGATTTATAATATATAAAGAAGCTTGGCCTGTGCTAAATCAATTAACATGTAAGCACACAAAATCATTAACAAAAGTTATTTAGATTTTATTTTGCAAACATTCTCATCCTTGTTTTAAAAATAATTGCTATATCAGTTATTTTGCTAGACACATTGGATTTGGTTATTATAGCAAGAAAAGTTAAAACAAATACAACTTTGTTTAAACTGAAATTTAATTTTTATAATTAGCAGGCAAACACATCTCACGATAAAAAATGTTATAAAATGTTACAAAAGTCTTGCAAGATTTTTAAGGAAACAATTGTGCATTATTTAGCAGCATTCACAGTTATTTTGGAGTTCTACAAAGTATAATATCTTTAAAGCAAATATTGTAAAAATTGACCTGAAAATGGTTGCATCTTTCATGGCTCTGGCATGGGTGAAAGCATTAAGAGGGCCCTCCCTTTGTAAAACAGCTGGGGAGCCTCACTCCCCTCCATTTAGTGGAGTTAGAATTCTTTTCAGTGAGGATTTGAATGAATATCCCTAAAACCAAATAGTGTGCCCCCAGGGAAACAAGGATTAGGCCTGTGAGGTTTGCGCGACATCACTTTTCCCCCTGATATCAGCGGGCTGCATTTGTGGGGTTCCCCAAACATATGCCTGGTGAAATATGATAAAGCAACGGTGCTTCTTCCTGCTAGGCCGTCACTTGTATGGTAAGGCAGACCCATACTATGAGTACTATAATGACCCGCATACTGGGTTTAGCTGTAAATATGTGGTTACTGCGTTAGATAAGAGCCAAGAGAGTTCACAGGACTTGAAAGAGAGATTTTTAGGAAAATCATGGGTCAGAGGACATCTAAGGGAGTCCCCAGAATGTGTAAGGCAGTTGCAGCAAGAAAATGTGCCTGTGTCACTTCTTAGCCACCACTGCTACCTTTGACTAGTGACTGGGGAGGAGGTGCTAGCGCCACTCCCCCGCAACGCAGAGAAGCTAGTGCAATGCTCCATTACCTGATAGATGCATTCAGGAGAAGTTCCTGTCAAGAACAAGAACTGGCAAAGCCAACAGGTCTGGGTTTAATGTGCTAACACATGCAGTATTAATACATTAGAGGGAGACACAGGCGAGAGAGCCAGCAAGAGCAGATAGACACAGCTACAGTTATAAAGTAGTACCTCATTGGTTCTATACAAGCCACCAATAGCATAAGGAGAAAGATGTATACTCCACTGGGATGAGCCAAGGTGTGACTGACAAAGTCTCAAACCAATGACTAAAAGAGGCAGTTCAAAGAAGGTCAGTGGGTGTATGGGGCAGACACAAACCCCACTCTGTATATTGTAAGTAAAATGTCTGTTTGGTAGCTGTTCTTTCAAAACCCAGACCTAAAAAAGGTATCTCCCCACTTGAGAGAAAGTCAGCAACACCCATATAACCCCACATTGTGCAATTTGGGGAAGAAGAATCGTGTAAAACGTGGCCGGTCCTAGCCATTGGGATGCTGCACTGTTTACCGAGGTGTCAGGCGGTGAAACAGGAAGAGGGATAAAGTGAAAGATTGGTAGGAGGCAGAGGGGTTCCAATTGAAAACAAAAATAGTTGGAGGAGGGGAGGAAAGGATAGATAAAATACCGAAAGAAGCCAGAGGTTTCCTTTTAATGCTGAAGCAGTACATGTGGTAAAGAATCTGTTCTAATTTTTCAGGACTCCTCAGCCCTTACCTGCTGCGGTTCAGAACCATTTCATAGACTGACTCCTCTAAATGTAAATTGATACTTGTATAGCGCACTACTCACCCGCAAGGGTCTCAAGGCGCTTGTACGAATACCGATGTGGAACCCATCCTGGCTTTCCCTGTGAGGTGTCCACTCCTGGGCACCCCCAAGGTGGAGGCCAGGCATCCTTAGCGTTGTGGGGGCCATTGTGGAGATTAAGCAAGCTATTGCCCAGAGTTGCAGAGTGGGACTCCATGATTGCAATAGGCACCGAGGCGAGAATTATCAGGTCCGTGGAATTTTAAGCCCAAGACCCGCCGAGGCGGGGAATTGAACCCTGGTCCCGGGCTAGACCTCTGCATCAGGGTCTGCCGCTCTAAACATTGAGCCACATTTCTACCACCATGTACAACCGTCCACCGGTAAACATCGTTTACAACGCGGTGTTTACACCGCAGTGCCTTTACAACGATGCCATTACAACGCAAGCCGTTACTACGACTTGCGCTGGTCCTTCCTGTTGGACAAGGAATGTTGTAATTTTATATTCCAACACCTTCCCTACTGTTACGTGGACTGGTGTTGGAATATAAAATTATAATATTCCAAAATCCGCGCCCTCCAACGCAATTCATTGTAACGACTTGCGTTGTAATGCCCGCGTTGTCAAGTACCGCGATCTAAAAGATCGCGTTGTACTGACATATATCCCCGTCCACCTCACCCAGCCAAATGAACCAAAATCTCACCGCCTGTCATTGCATCAGAGTCAGACCACTTCTGCACAGGGCTTCTATCATTATTGAGGATGAGTGAATAACACCCACCCACACAAGACTACACCTTCCACCACAGTATAGGCGCACACCCATCACAGGCATGGGACGGTATGGTTGTATAAACAGGAGTTTAGTGATGCACTTTCCAATTCAGGAAGGGAAATATGCTTTTTACCATAAGGATTCACAGAGAGTGTCTACTTTATACATTGGTCTTGTGGGAGACGATAGTCTTCCTAATGTGTAAGCTGCAAATAAACAGTTGTGTTTTACATATTTATACAGTTTTGAAAGTGTTTACTAGTTACAGTCTAATCCTGTTGATAAGTGGTAACTGTTTACGATTCAGTTAATTACTGTACTGAGAGCCCAGTGTGCCTCTGAGAAGCACAGCAAGTGCAGTGGAGTATGCAGTGTTTAATTTGAGCCGGTGGTTTCCGGTGCTTAGCATCGACGCTTAATCATCAACACCGGCGCTTTTCATGAGCACCAGTTTGGGACACATTCATCCATGGTAGGCACTAGGAGATTACTGGATTTGCCCAGAATCACAGGATGTTGAGCTGACGCCGAGACTCAAACCGGATTCCCCAGCTCCGGAGACAGCAGCTCTGGTCGTTATGCCACATATCCCCTCCCAATCCCCCCCACACACTTTCATGGTTCTGTTTTAGGAGGCACTAACAGGAGAAATGGGCTTGTGCCAGCTGCCTTCTGATGAGTGCCCCGGCTCTTATTTTTTTCACAAATTAACCACTGGGAGTTTGGCCCCTGATGCAAGCAAGGAAAATGGAAGCTGAACCCCATATAGCTGAATAATAAAAGTAGAGCTTAGTTCACCCCCACATACTTAAAGGCTCTGCAGCCAGCGTACCTACTACACTAATCTATGTTGTCCCAGGGCTGGACTGGCTATAGAGGGCATCAGCCATTTTCCCGGTAGGCTGGTGGCCGGTTTTGCAGCAGTGGGAGCTTTTTTTTATTACTGGAGCTGATTTTGCAGCGGTTGCTGCAATATGAGGCCCCAGGAACAAAAGCAGCAGTGCTTCGCACTTGCAACCCCGCCGCCCCCCTCCCCTCCCCGTGTGGAGGGAGAGGGGCGGGGGAGGATGGTCCTACAAAATTGCCAGGGCTGCTTTGGGTTCCCAGTCCGGCCCTGGTTGTCCCCTTGGACACACTCTGTTCAACTGTTTGTAAACATCGGCTTTCACACCCCATTCTGGTGGTGCACACCAGCGGTGAACCACAAAATGATAGGCTCCCTGCAGAATGTGGCGAGGAGCCCTGAAACTCACGTCTTACAGGTATTCATAGGTTTCAGGTTGTATAGGGCCCGCAGAAGGGTTGTGGCACCCCTGCTGCAGGGGCCTGTGTTACACCCCTGGTGCACACCCACCAAAACTGTCACCATACTAAGTAGGAGACTAAAATCTTCGCTGGAGTCATGAATCACTATTTCCAAGCATAGTAACTCTGGCTGCCTTAGCGCTGCTTGGAACACCCTACCCCACACAGAGAGGATGGCTGAAAAGATCAATTGTTGCCAACCCATAGCAAACAGCTCACTCTATTGCTCCACTTCCATTGATGCTGGACAGCTCGACCGCGCAACACAGACTACATGGCACACAAATCAACCATTTTGATGGAACAATGAGAACACAGTGCCATTATTACTCATCTGGAGTATCCATACGCAAACGTAATGCGTTGCCTTTTCCAAGGCAATTTGTAGCATACTGTCCTTTGTAAGCCAAAACCAGCTCTGTATTCACATTATGCACATGATGCCACCAAGTGTTGTAATTGAAATTTAGAAAGCCAAGGGTGGGTATCCTTTGACAATAAGACTGAACCCGCTGGTCATCTTGTTTGGTGCTGTCTTCTAGTACCTGACATTGACTGCTCAACGACATCGTAGACAGTTGCTGGTGAAGGGCAAAGAGCCGTTCGTCTATGGAGCTTCACATTGCCAGTCGATGAGGACAGTCACTGCTGATGCAGACTGTTATGGCTGATACGGAGTACAGTCTTCACTGGAGATTTGGATTGGTGGGCATGCTGTACGGTCATCATTCAGCACAATGAGCGAGGAACCCCAAACTTCTGGCTTTTCACCTTTAACTCAGGAGGAGTACACTATGAAGCCAGCCAGGGTCCAGGACCGGAGCACACCTCTTGGGGATCAGGAGTCCCTCTAGCAGAGGCCAGCAGCAGGGTTCAAGCAGGTCCAGTTTGTGCTGGTCACCTGAGCAGCTGCCCGGAGGGCCCCGGATGTTTGTTGTGTCCCTGTTGCTCACACAGGAGGTCAGCCGACTCACCCTTGGAGTCCTTTCTGGGGAGCCAGGGCAGTCTATCTTCTTATTTCTTCCACATGTCCAGTGGTATTCTGCTGAGAGTTTGTGAAAGTGCTATTTTTATCCTCAGTGTGAACCTGTGGTTGGGGTAAGCCCCACTTTGTCTAACCTCCCCCCTCTCCTGGGTTTGGTTCCAAACTGTCTAGGCAGACAAAGAGCAGGCAGGGCTAGTTGTGAGCTGCATTTTCCCATGGTAGGCCAGACAGCCATTAGAGGTCGGGAAAGAGGTGGGCAAACCATGGGTTACCATTTGAAGCTCAGTAAGGGTGAGTACAACACCCCCTCACCCCCAGGACATCCTGCTCAACAGGTGAACACCCTGCCCCACAATCAAGACCCTTTTGTCCCTATGCTTGGCAGGAATACACAAAACACCACAGGAAAGCTATTCACAGTCATATGACCCTGGACATTAGCAGAGGACACATTCGGCTTTGCCACTTTCTAAAAGTGGGATTTTTAGAATAGTAACTTAAAATCTGACTTTACTAGTAATGAGGAGTAAAATTACAAACCATTTGAGTAGCAACAGCATTTCTGTAGCTGGTCCCAAATTGAAATAATCACTTATCCAGTGTAATAAGGTAACCCAGTGTTAGTCTATGAGTGAGATAGCCTTTCATCAGTAGAAAATGTCTACAGTACACATGGTACTTTTAAATATCACACACACTGCTTTATGAACTTTTCGAGCCTACCTTAGGGGTGACATAAGTATTAAAAAGGAAGGTTTAGGCCTGGATGTCATTTGGAGGTAGTCAGGGGTCGCAGCTGTGACTCCTAGCTTGCTCTCTGCTACTCCTTGCACTTCCTTTGCGATCCCTGGCCTCAGAGGGGGAAAAACGTTTTTTAAGTAGCCTGTATACGGGAGAAGAATGGGCCAAAGTATACACCAACCTCAACTACTGTCACTTTATGGCACACAGCAATGACCACCCTGAGGTGGAAAAACACGATCACACAGGTCACTCCAGTTTTAGAGACGGACCAACTGGGGCTGTTAGCAAAATGTCCAGGATTTGATAAATGGGACTTGATTGGTCTTCCGAAGGTGGGTGATTTGTGGGCAGGGGGGAAGGTTGTCCCCTTCTGTGACCTTTAACGGGACTATGAACTAGGTGCAGGGGAAACTTTTAGATACTTTTAGGTCTGTAATGCACTGCATAAGGCAGTCCCCAGAGGTACTGATCTCCAGACCTCTTCCCCCCCTTGATGACTATCTAAAGGAGAAGGCAATTTCTCTGACTTACAGGAGGATACTAAACAATACACCTGACACATTGGAGAAAATACGTGCAAAATGGGTAGAAGGTGTGCGTGATATGAGTGATGAAGAGTGGCAGGAGGCACTGGAATCCCCCCCGGGAAGTGGCGATTCGTTCCTGGTTTAAATTAATTCAATTTAAGATTCTACATAGAGCCGATTACATCAGTGTAGCGTTGTTTAAAATGGGTACCCTAAGCTCCTCACTATGCTCTAAGGGGTGCAGCCAGGTGGGGACGTATATACACCAGTGGTGGGAATGCCCGATTCTCCAGACATACTGGGGGAATATAACAACGAAAATGTTAGCAATCTGTGGGGAAAAAATGGAGGTCTTGCCCCAATGGTGCCTCCTCAACATATGGGATGCAACTGACCTGACGGCAAGTGAGGGAACTTTGGTCTCCCTCGGATGTGTGGTCGCAAAGCGCAATATAGCAGGAACCTGGAAGGGAGTCCCGGGCTTAAGTTTCGAGATTGGGAGACAGACATGGATTGGTGCATGCAGGTGCAGAGGGTGATATATGAAGGGAGAGGATGCCCATAAAAGTGGTCCAAGATTTGGGGGGCGTGGAACAAAAGTAGAGGGATGATATGTATGCTGTTTAATGATTCTTCCCCACAGGAATGAGAACTCTTTAGAGACGGGCGTTCAAAACGCGATTGAGACTGTAAGGAATGATGTAAGGATATTGGTCCACTGTGACGACATACTCACAACTGTACAAATGCACTATGTTCGTTTGATATCAAAAATTATTGTATTGAATTTATTATTCAATAAAAAAGATTTAAAACATTTAAAAAGTAGCCTGTAATGGTTCCACCTCCTGGGGTAATGCCAGTAATATAAATCAGCCTTAATCATATCATAAAATGGCTTTGGACGGATGAAAGTTCTGGTGAATTTGCCATATGCAAACATTTAACCTACCAAGACAATCTGGCCTGGAGTAAGAGTTGAGCGTTAATGAAAACTCTTCCACTTTGTAGAGGAGATGGTAAATCCTCTGCTGAATGATTCTCTGATGGTGGAGAACACCCTAGCTGTATTACCACTGCAATACCAATATTTCTACTTATGATTCAACTTTTGCCACAGAATGAGGAGTTTTAGTTACAACCCAACACTAAATCAAGCCCTCTCTTTTGTTTTGAGCCAGGCTATATCTTACATTGGAGTCTAAGGTGACCACCATCTTGATCACAGATGGTGTGAGGATGGCCTTCTTGTGAAGAGTCTCTCTTCAGTTTCTACTTACCCCACTGTAATGTCGAAAATGTTGCTTCCGACTGAACTGGACACAGCCATGTCTCCCAGCCCTTTCCGGGCTACAATAACACTGGTGATCAGGTCCGGGATGGAGGTGCCAGCAGCTAAAATGGTCAACCCCATGATCTCTTCTGTGATTCCGACAGTCTCGCCTACCTGTCGAATACAGAAAAAGAAAACGGAAGTCACGTAAATGCACCATATGGCTTGAGGCTGAGAACAGTAATTCCACATATAGCTCTGGGGATATTGCAAACCCCTAATGTATTGTCTCAAACATTTAAGGAAGTTTGGTGAATGACAGCTGCTTCACCGGCATCAGAAAAACAGGAAATGACTATCCTCCTCCTTAATTTCGGAATGCTGAGCTAGCAATCCGTATTTGATTCATACGCGGCACATACACGGCAAACACATCGGCTTTATGTTAGTAATAAACATACTCCAGTGAAAGAAAGAGTCCACAAAAATACATTTGAGAATCCAATGCCTTTTGAAGATTTTAGATTGCAAAAGTAAACAAGCTGGGCTACTTTACATAAAGTTTGCTCCACGCAGGGGCGGCCCTGGGCAGGGAGTGTAGGTAGGGGGCCCCGGAAGAGGGGGTCTGGGCGGGGCGGAGCCCCCCGGAGCTCCGGAACCAGGAGGAACGCATGCGCGGAGGCCAGTGAAGAGGGGGGGACCGGGGTCAGGGTGTTTGGAAGTGGAACAGAGCCGGAGGCCGCCAAACTCGTGCCAGGGGCTTCCACGCATATATGTATCCATCCTCAGAGGATTACTATATTAAGGATATATATTGGTGTGGAGGCCCCTGGGGTTTGGTGGCCCTGTGCAGGTGCACAGCTTGCACGTGCCTAAGGCCGCCCCTGCTCCACGAATCAACATGGGACAACATCCTTATTTTCAACATTTTTGTACGTTGCACAATGCTGGATGGAGCAGACAGTATTAACTCTAACTTGCAGTATTTTCGCTGCTTTCGTCATTGCAAATGAGCTGCCCTGCCCTGCAAGCTTGGTCAGTCAGCTAAAACTGTATTTTTGATAGGGTGCAATCATTAATTTGTGTCTAAAACCTATCTCAGCTTGTAACTTTATGCAGTACCTAAAAGGACCGATAGATGGTAGGATGCAACCACACAAACGTTGATCAGTAACTCGTAGAGCCGAGACTATTAGTGGCATAACTTCAACACAGTGGCAGATGACACGCACTTAGCACAGAGTAAATGAGAACCAACTGATAGGAGAGTAACTGATAAACTAACAATCTACTCGTTGTCTTACCTGATGAGCCCACCAGACCATTAAATAAGAGAATATTGCTATCCATGTGATGGATCCAAAAAATGTTATAGGGAAAAACTTTCTGGAGGACTGGAAGAGAAATAAGCAGAGGAAGAAAGGTGTTAAGCCAGAAATTAAGAAAGATTAAGAGCAGTGATTTGTAAGTAGGTCAATAAGGAAAACATGCAAATTCAATTTGGGATGCAAAGTGCAGAGGCGCTGGGGTACCTAAAAAGGGAATAGTGACATGCCTTATTCAAATTGAAAGCTGACAGAGGAAGGGTTTGCAGATTTAATCAAGCAAAGTGGATTTAATGTTGACACAACTGAACACAAAAGTGGGAAAAATGGAACACCTGTTCCTACACAGCTTGATATTCCATAACAATCAGAAATTACTGAACCAATGGTACACAAGGGCATATTTACAAGCCCCTATCGCCGCAGGAACGTCACTTTTTACGACATTCCTGTTATGATAGGGGCTTCACCTTATTCACAAGGCAGCGTTACATGGCTTAACGCCGCCTGGTGAATAAGGCCTCCTTTCACGTTACACTTAGCGTGAAAGGGACGTGCAATGGGTGTTGCAGTAGTCGTTCCGCCGCAACCCCCATTGATTTTGACCCTGCCCCCTAGTTACAAGGGTGGTGTAAATATGGGGAAGCGTCAAAATTAAGACCAGGGAAAACCTAATCTTAACATGGCGAAATGAGGAGAAATGCTTTATTTCTCCTTGTTCTTGCTGTTTCTATATGTGTTGCATTGTGCAGCACTCAGAAACAGCAACACCCCATTTATTCTTTATGTACAGAAAGGTGTCCCTTCCTGCACATACACAATCATTTAAAATAATGACGCGTGGCCACCACAAAAAGCCATTTGTGATTGTTTATCAACAATCTTCCCCGCAAAGCAGACACCCTTGTACAATGGTGCAAGGGTGCCTGAGTTGGAGCTAGGTACCTACATTTACCGCCAGCGCTAAGGTGCGCATTCCAGCACAAAAACAACCATCCCCCAGCGCAGGCACCCTTGACGCAAGGGTGTCTGCGCCGGCGCACCGCTGCTGTTTGTGTGCCCCGCGCAGGGGAGAAGGACAGGAATGTGCTGCATCCTACAGATACGGCGCATTTATTCCCTTTTATTTTGACGCACTGCAGCACAGCAGGAAGGCTTGCTGCGCCCTTGTGCGTCAAAATATTGTAAATGAGGCCTTTTGTTTGGAAACGGCCAAGACACTTGGCAACAGTGCAAACAAAGGCCAGATCATGAATATTAATTTACAGGGATTGTTTATAGCTCCATACCTTATTCGTAGTCCTAAACCCTCAGTTGTGCTGGGAAGGACGCATAGATGTTCCCCATGGAATTCAGGTGAGGCACATATTTAGTTAATATCAGTACAAAAAGTATAATCGTACAATCAAATTAGCTCTGTGATAGAAACACACTGCAGTTTGTGTAGATTAGCAGATAGATTCATCGAGCATTTTTGCGAGCGCAAACGGTGCGAATCGCAAAATTCGGCCGTTTGCGCCCGCAAAAATGGCATTTGGAATTCATCAATGGTTCATGAACTCGCAATTTGAAAAATCGCAAATAATTGCGATTTCTCAAATTGCGGTGGCATTTAAGGAGTCTCAATTAGAGATTCCTTAAATGCTATTCAGGAACCTTGTAAAAATTGTGAATTCGCATTTTTGGGCCGCTATTTACCGCGAAGTCAAACCTCGTGGTAAATAGCGGAAACTTAGAAAAATGCACTTAAGTGCATTTTTCTAAGTTGTATGTTACACACACACATGTCCTTGGGACATGTGTGTGCGTAACACTAGCGTCCAATATCATTTCAGGGGTGCAACAGGGTCTCCTTTGGACACCCCTGCACCCTTGAAACCGCAAACTCAATATGCGAATCGATAATAGCGCTTCGCACATTGATATGTCTTCCCATTCAATCCTATGGGCCTTTAGGCCCATAGGAATGAATGGGGTGTTATTCCTTATTTGCGATTAGCAATTAGCTAATCGCAAATAAGGAAGCTGTAGGAATCGCAATGAATATTGCGATTTTTACATGAATCCCGTTTTGCGAGTCTGTAATAGCGATTCCTTAATAATCGCTATTACAGACTCGCAAAACATGCCGATGATGAATCTACCTGTAAGCCCGCTCAGTTCACTCATGACTATTAGTGAACTGGGTAGTGCAGAGGCATCATATATTCCCATCTAATAGAAGGGATATTATGGACATAGGCTTCTGTTGTGGGAGAAAGAGAGCAGATTCAGGCTGTTAGATTTTGATTGCTGGGATTGAATATTAGATTTACCTTTGAAACAATGCCACAGGCAAGATTATGGACATACATTGAACGGCAATGAGTCCACTCCCCTATTGTGATTTGTTATGGCGACCTAGAAACTATTGAATCACCCCATTACTTCAGCTGAATAAATATGGCCACAAACCTAATATTATTACAAGACAGAAAGCTCATATCACGCAGTTTTTTTCCTGCAATTTTTACAATTAGCAATTTTAAAGTACACTACATTTCCCACAATCTGTTCCCCTGGGCAGGAAATGACAAAAGAGAGGAAATTCCCGAAACATTATAGATGGGGCAGTTCATAACCCACATACTTTTTTCTTGCATGTCGTACCTGAGTACTATTTTACTGGGATTTAGCACACTTTGGGCATTTGTTTACTCGTAATTTTGTTCAGACTATATTTTTGAGGCAAGAACACTGCGTTTAAATCTCAGTTTGCTTGCCAAGTGATTGGTTCTAATGTTGGTGGCCTTGAGGCGGAGCACCATGTATGCTTGAACACGTAGTAGCAAAGAAACACAGGAGCAGGCGGTATTCAAAAGAAACCTGTGTGATTTTTTGGATAACTCTGTAGCCAATTCTATACATAAGGTAGTATCCTCCTTTTTTTTAAATGTGGCTACCGATATTTGTGACTCAGTGGTGACTGCGATAACAAGTACCTTGTATGTGCATTCCGGGGCAAGAAAATCAATGCGAACAAGCAAATGATAAATACTGAGAATCCTCTATGTGCAGCACACATAGAAAGAGGAAATTGCCTGAATGTATTGAAGGTGTACCTTTCTGCAGAAAAACAATCAGCCCTGCAACACAGGACAGGGAAAAGGACAGGAATGCACTGTATCTCATAGATATGACACATTCCTGACCTTTTGGTTTGACGTAGGGCATCGCAGCAAGATTCCTACGTCATAACCTCATAAATAAGGCCCGCAAAGTTCCCATGGCATGACCAGAATATGGGTACATTTGGTTCAAACAAGAGGCCATTTTATGATTTGATGGAGCAGAACTCTGAAAAATTATATGATGCATATTATACGGAAAATGAGGCTACTAATGCGTCTAAGAAAGTAAAATCGGTTTACAAGCCATAGATGGTAATTATGGCAGCAGAAGGCAACCCAGGTTTCTTTCAGCCCTTAAATTCCTCTGAGTACCCTCCTCCCTCCCCCTTTAGTGGAATCAAGGCCAGAATCAGAAACCCCACTGACAGGACCACTAAGTCAAAAATGAGGGCAGAATGGCCTAGACCAGTCATTACAGATAGAGCGGCTGTAACCCTGGTCCTAGATGCTAAAATAGTAATCGTTTTAAGTAGAGGGCGTAAGGATCCTGAAAGGTGGTGTAGATAGAGCCTAGAAATTATGCCAGGGCAAGCTGTTGGACACCCAAGAATTTGATGCCTCCTAAGGTGGCAAAAAACACAGGTGAACCTCTGAACCCGGAGGGAGTTTCCAGGTGGACCCAAAGGGCATTGTGTTTTGGGGGGAAGCAAATGCTGATTTGTCCTATGAGTGGTGTAAAGGACTCCTATTGAGTTTAGAACCAAAATTGGGAGAACTTGTTGGTTCTGAGGTTGGGCTGAATAACCAGGGATCTCTATTTGTCAATGACTTTATTAAGGAGATTGGGCGTTATGTGCAAACCTTTACTCCGCTGGACAAGGCTCACGTCTCACTGATTATAGTGTTTGATCGGATCTCTTCCAGAGCTGGCAGATACAAGGGGCACCCGCTGGCTGTTCCACCAACTTCAGACACTACTTCAACCACCTACAGTAGAGATGTACCCAACCAATGTTCTTTTCATGAAGAAGAAAAGGAGGAATCCTTGGAATCAAGAGGACACCTAAGAGGAAAGGGAGTTCAAGGTAAGAGTTCTCTTCTCCCCCCCCCACATGAAAGTGGGGAGGCAGGTTAGCCCTTTGTGCACAAAATTGGGAGCTAATTTCAAGTAACCCTTAGGTTTGTCATGCAGTCTGGGGGCTCCCAATAGAAATGTACGCCACACAATACAGACAAGGTTTCCTATATGAATACAACTCTCTCAGGAGGAAGTAGATTTCACTAGGGGTACAGGATTTCCATCAGAAAGGGCCAATAGAACCTTGTTTGGTACACCTAAAAGGGGTTGTAATACATTTGCAGTTCGAAAGAAGAACAAGACATTTTAGCTACTGATAAATCTAAAAGATCTCAACCATTTTTATTCTTTATCAACATTTTAAAGGGGCAGTACCCAGGTCATTGGGTGGTATACTTAGACTATATGATACTTCTGGGCCAAGAAAACAACCTCTTGCTGGGGAAAGCACAGGTGGCCATAAGTGGGGTGTTAATAGATTAAGACGGAGAGGTTCTCTTACTTCCATGGTCAAAACTGAAGTATTCAAGCAGGAGCTGAAGATGACATTGGCTCAAAAGAAAGTTTCAATCCGGGGTTTGGCAAGACCAGTGGGTCTTATTTTATCTTCCACTCAAGCAATCTTTCAGGCTCTGAAGAGATTAAGCATAGGACACATGCATGGTGGCAGACTGGAATCAAGTAATCTGAACGGCAGCCGCAACCGGCATCTGGATAGTAACATTTTCAAGACCCTGAACCAATTGATATGAACCAGTTTGTGTCCCAGTTGACAGCTCAGTTACCAAGGCATTTCAGCTGTAGACTAGATCAGAAGCTTTAGCGACGGATGCTTTTGTTCAGTATTGACCAGGTGGAAATTGCTATGCTTTTCTTCCTTTCATCATGATACCCAGGGGTGTGGCTCACATTTGCAGACTGTTGGAGAAAGCAGTCGCTTTCGATGTCTCAGACTTTGTACTCTTCTCTTCTGGAACTCTCGGAAGACTGTGCAGTTTTTCTGACACTCTTTCTACAACTATTAAGAGGCCAACATGGCCAGTATCACACTCTTGTTCTAGAGGAGCATCTGACCCTGGGGGCATGGAATCTCTCAGGGTATTTACAGAAATGCCGAGACTTTTGGAGTCTGCTTCGGATATATCAAAGCCTTTTGGGCACAGGGCACATTTAGGGCCTAAAAGTCAGCCACCGAGGTATGGAGCGGTTGGCTATGGAATGGGGTATAGATCCTGTTTCATCAAATGTCACAGGGGTCCTGAATTTCTTAGCCTCCTTGGAGGCTGATCTGAAGTCCTATAGGACTATTAATCGGAACACGTCCGCGATATTAGCGTGACATCAGAAGGTTTATGGTAGACCAGTTGGAGATCCTTTAGTATGCAAATTACCAAAGGGAAATTCGATATGCAAATCCTCCTAAACCCACATACTCTACCTTGTGGGATGCTCATTGGTCTTACATTTGTTTCAGTCCTGGAGGGATAAACTTTCTTTTAAATCACTGTCTGCCAAGCTGATTATGCGTCATGTTCTTCAGGAAAGTGTCGGAAGTAAGGTCTCTGGATATTGCTGAAATGTATTTCACCTTACAAGTTGTACCAAGAATGCTTCCATTGACGTAGAGCGTCCATCATTTCCTTCACATTCTAAATTCTCTGTAATAAGGTCCCTCAAGCACTATATGAAGTTAAGCGAGAACTTAAGAGCATCCAGCCCGCAATTATTAATTTCATTACATAAGACATTTAGCTACCCTAGGTAGAGGGTTAAAGGGGTGGAACATGGTATTTTGGAGCTCATTCCACTAGAGGGGCAATGGCATCAAAGGCCTTTAGGGCAAGAGCTGGACAGGAGGACATCCATAAGTTGCTAGATTGGTCTAGGGTTCCCACATTTAAGACCTTTTATTGTAAGCTGATTTAACACATGGCAATGACTGTTGTAGGTATGATTTGAACTTGCATAATACGATCTTCCTATCTTGTTAGTAAACTGCTGAGTCTCCTAGCCAGTTGTGAAGAAGAATTCTAACTTTAGAACAGACAAAGCAGATAAGTATTTTCTTGCCACTGGTATCCTGGCACCGGTATCGGTGCCCATCCTTTTAATAGTTGACAACACATTTTTGGTGGTTATTCCTAGTGCCAATCTTAACAAACCAAACAACAGTCGGATACGACAGCTGGTGATATGTTTGGAGCAAAACACCCGTATCGATGGAGTTCATGTTTCTTAAGGAGATTTGTCAAGGAAAAGGTGAAACTATGTGATTGCTTCTTTTCTTTCTGTTACTTTTTTCATTGTTCGGTCCTTCCATGGATGTTAGACTTCAATCATCAAGAAAAGAGGATATGAGTTATGGACTGTCCCTATTCATTGTGTTTTGTGCCTTTCTTCTATGTTGTTATTTCCTGCCTAGGAGAGCAGAATTGTGGGAAATGTGACGTACTTTATAGGTGCTACTTAAATAAAAAGCAGAAAAAGAGACAGTATAATACTAGCCTCCTTTGTCTTTAACAAAATCATAACTCTCCTTCACAACTGGCTAGAAGAAAGTTTTATTTTACAGATACATTAAGAGAGGGAAAAAAGGAACTAAAAAGCCAGGAGATCATCAAAGTTAAACAGAGAAACACATTCAAGTCATCTCAAGAAAAACTGTAAACAAGCCAATAAAGAAGCTAAAGCAAACGGCCCGTGTCCCATAGATGCAAACCAGTTCAAACAGGTACCCCAATTTAAAACCCTATGTGTACCTCTCAAAACACGATTACTAGGGTCATAAGCGTACAAACCGGTGTAAATAAGGAAGCTCAAACTAACCAGGCAAAAACATGCGGCCTTGAACCCCAATTCAGGCCCAAACCACACCAAGGCATCGAAAAAGAGATCCTACATCTGACATAATCGATAACTAATAATTCATGTTGACACACTTTACCAAAACCATCACTCTTCCTAAGAAATACATGTGACCTATCCTAGAAGGATACAGCCAAGAATTTACTCCCGCACTGACCAGACGTCTGAAAATCACCAATATAGTACCAAAATACAGAGAGTAGGTGATGCCTTTTACTGACAAACACCCCTTGATCTCAAAATGCTGACCAACTTCAGATCATTTACTGACCTGCTGTACATAAAAACCATGTGATAATCAAACAAGAGAAATCATGAGGTAATCAAACCTTTTAGATTTGCATAGATGACCAGCAACGAATAGTGCTAACCGTATTACATTCTAGTGACAGCTCTCTCTGCCCCTCCACATTACGCGTTCACATAAAAATACACCCACAATGCCACTTCCCGAGAAGAGTGCAAGTTATTGCATTGAAGCTGGTGGCACACAATTCGAATTCACAGGTGAAAACACAAGCAAGCCAATAAGTTGCCTCCTGGCAGACTGGAGATTGCTTCCTAAGACATTTAAATCAGATCTGCTTGACAACAATTAAGTAGTGATTTGAGTCTTTCTCTTCACTACATTTGATGCCCTAATCAATTTAATCCTTATGTCCAGTATGTCTCAGCTGGCCTGCCCCCAATGGGAAGGCCAGCGAGCCAGTTGGCCCTTCCACCCAGGCACTAACAGAGTTATTGAGACTTGTGGGTCCTAAAAAAGGGTGTAAATGCCCCCTGATGTCAGCCCATGCTCATGGCAGACCTCTTATGTCTTTCTTCTGTTTCGCTTTTGAAGTTCTATTGCTATGGGATAAGTTGCCAGTAAGCTAGAGGATTTTGAGTCTTAGAATCCAAACTTTGAAATGGGTTGCCACCGGACCTGAGACAAGCTCACAAGCTCACTTCTTGACCATTTTAAAAAATTTGAAAACCTGCCCAATGGATTTCTGACTCTGCTTCTTTGACCTGTTTCTTTCCTTTGTTGTCCCTCCTCTTGTGCATCCTTCCCTAGCATCTTGGTGCATCTGGGTGACTGTTCCATACATAATAAGGACCAGATTCACAAAGGGCCTCTGCATTTGTGGTGGTTGCCCCAAAGTCGTGGGGGATCTCCGTAACTCGAAATCTCATTGCGAAGAATCCGCCCTGTGTGCGGAGACTACCCCATGACAGCGGGGTCTCTGCCAAGCATGCGGAACCCTTTGTGAATCAGGTCATGACTTAGTAAATAAATTAACAAAATATTATTTAGCGCTCGTTTTAGCACATATTCAGACTAGGAATAAAGTGCAAATTTCAATGGCTCCGGCTTTTTCCAGAGCATCTGTTTCTACAAGCAAAACAGCAAGCAAAGGGTAATACGGGCATGACATGACTGGTATAAAAACTAATTTTCTTATGTCAGTTCACATTACTTACCATCAAAGTCATAATTAGGGCTCCCAGTTTTCCGATGTTACAGATAAATACAGACAGAAAACTATTTATTTTCCTGTCTGTATTTATTTTTAAATACAGAAAAATATGGAAAATAGGTCTTCTTTGGGTGACTTATTCTACTGTTAATCATGAGCGCCAGGTCAGTAGGAGTATAGATTGAGAGGTAGGGGAAATGAAAATAAAACCATAGATTTCCCAATTAAGTGCAGATCTACAGATAATTATGCTATTCTACAATGCAAGTGTTTTCAGATAACGCTATTGCACTGTATACTGCTGAAACCTTTTGGGCATTCAAATGCGAGTATACATTTATCAGTAAAATAAATGTGCAAAATATCCATTGAAGCTTCATTTATACAGGAAACACTAAATAAAAAAATGGATAAATACAGAAAAAATGTGCAAAAAATTAATATGGATAAATACAGATGAAAATGTCGAAAAAATAAATACCATAAAACCGGGAGCCCTAGTCATAATCATGTGCAAAACACACCTGATAAACTTTGCTAACGTTACTTGAACCAGGTATTTCAGCACCTATTGGGTAAACTCATGGGTCACAATGAGGCTGTGGGTGACATACTGGATTCTACGTTCATGTTGATAGTCAAAATGACTATCGCATAAAGAACAACGTCCGTAAAATAAGATAACTGTAATGTGTTGTTTCACTACTCAAAAACTGATCAATCCTTTATAAATTGACTAGATGGTGGCAACAACACTGGTACTCCACAGGATGAACAGATGACCAATGACATGATGAATGAAATTCAAAGTACGAGTTATAGAAAAACTTCTAACTACATCAAAAGTTGACTGCAGCTCTACGGCCACCTACATCCTCTGCTTTTGCTATAGCGTGTTGATCTCCTTCGCTAATATCATGCATACTTACGACAGGCAGTAAGTATTTTTCTTAAAATGCTTCAAATCGATGGAACACTTTGCAACCTATAAAGTGTATGAAGGCTGTTGTTTGTTATTACTGAAGGCTTGGAAAAAGATCTCTTTCTTTTTTTATAGTGTGGTAGACAATTTCTTCTCACTGTCATTTCTCTTTCTTTAACTTTACTGGTATTGTCCCATTTTTCATTTTGATCGGTAAGCTTTTAAATCGGTTTTGCGGATTCAGGAAATCTCAGTCTAATATTTATTATCTTTGGAAGATGGTTATCTTTGCCGTCCGGAACTTTTACTTGAAACCAATCCCCGGTTCCCCTATTTTAGAGCAAAAGTCTTCAATTCACCTTAAAAGGCAACCTTAATTTAGAAGTTTTAAAATTCAGAGGTCTACCTCTTTGGAGGTTGGAGGTTGCAGGGCAACTTAGAAAGCCCAGCATGAGTTAAATACCCTCTCTTCAACTGACAGAAAATCAGTGCTCCGCTGCTTCCCAGCTAGGCTTGCTGTATACAAAAACCACTGAATAGATACATATCTGCTGAGGCAAGTGGTAGCGCAGGATTATGGGCCTGACAGGAAAGGCTTCTGTACACCATTTTCCAAATGGGGTTGCATTTAGAAGAACCAACCTAAAACATTTGGGAACGGCTTTTACAACGTGGACTTTAGCACGCGTGCCATTCCCCCGCAAACTGAGCTTGCCTTAACCACGCATATGCGTGGTTAAGGCAGTCGGCGTTCTAGCTGTCTGAGTGGGCGGGCAGAGGAATCAGAAGGATCGCTGCATTAGTGCCAGGTAAGTGGTGAGGTAAGTTGGGCTGAGGTCGGGTGGGGGCCAGTTTTAGGGCTCGGGCATGGGGTCAGGGTAGTTTTTTTGGGCTGCGTTTTAGGGCTCAGTGTAGGAGGTTGGGGTAGTTAATAGGGCTAGGGTGGGTAAATTAGAACACCGGAGAGCCGGATTTTAGGCTAAGGGCATGGGAGCTGGGGTGGGATATTTACAACACATATACCTTTACCAAACATGCCTTCACAGAGAAACTCGTTGTAAGGTCATGTATGATAAAGATGCGGTTGTAGTAAAGATTGCATGGTTAAGGCATGCGTGGTTTAGGCATGCGTAGTTGTGTCATACAACCATAACATTTGTCAGAAATCAGAAGGCAGAAGGATTGACCTAGAGACTCCTGGGCAATTTGGAGGCCATTGTTATGTTAATAATGATGGTTTCACATTTATCTTGAGATGGTGATGCTCCCACATATCTAGCAGAATAGACCAAGGGATCAAACGAAACCACGATCAGCGAGGAAAGGTAAGGTGCACCAACGATTTATGGCGCAACAAAAGTGACCAATCTTCATTGGTTAAGAAGAACGGACAAGGGTTTGGACGGAAGATCCAGCACAAACTTATAGCGAGGAGAAGGTGCCCTCAAAATACTATCAAGCCATTCTGAAACTTGCTGTTGTTCTTGTCTTTACAGCTGAGACCTCTCCCCTTTGCTACTGTCCACGTTGGCTTAGTCAAAAACATTTTCTGGGGAAAAACATTGTGAAGTTTGGACAAAGTCTTTTGATGGCTTGAAGAGCTGTTATTCCTTAACCCCTTAGCTGCAGGGTGTTTTCCCCCCGCTATGCGGGGGGAGGGGGGCCGCGCGCGGTGCCACTGTGCTGGTGACAAGCTCGGCTCGTCATGAGGCACAGCGGAGCTGCCCTCATGACGAGCTGAGCTCGTCACAGCCACCCCCGTTTTGGAACGTTCAGCACAGCGGGGAAATTATCCCCGCGTGCGAACGTTCCAACGGCTGTGACGAGCTCAGCTCGTCATGAGGGCAGCTCAACCGTCCCTCATGACGAGCTGAGCTCGTCACTAGCACACAAGGGGTTAATTAAGGCTTCCTAAGATGCAAACACAGCTGATGGGCAGCTGCAGCACTTTTTCAGCTGACAAGGAGATTCCATTCATGACGGCAATAGGCAGTTCGATATATACTAGCACACTGCCCTTTCTGGGCCGTTATCTGTAGTGGCATTAAAGATCACAGTACTAAAACAGCTGTACTAAAATGGTAACAAAACAGTATGCTTCTCTCTTATGGTTAATATGTACCAGGGAGCACCTTACTAAGCCAGCGCAGCCCGCCAAAACGGTTATCTGCACAAACCTAAAAAGTTAGCACGAGGATCCATGGATGATCAATGTAATGTCATTCACACAAGGACACTTTTTGAGCACACTTATAAATGGCCTCACCTGACTTTCTTGTAGCCATTTCGATCATAGTTTTAAACTAAAATGCAATTGCCAAAAATATAAATAATAACAGCAGCATTAAAGATGGCGGCATTTTACTGTGATTACATTCTTACACCTTGTTCTTGTGAACAGGAGCGGCCGGTGCAGGTAAGAGCGGTGAGGCGGGTGGACTCGACAGACAAATTACAAGGGAAAATTAAATAAATTATCGTTGTCTGTCGAGTCCCCCCCACACCCTGCCCCACAGCTCCACCACTCTTACAGCAGGCTGCTCCTGCTTGTGATATTTCAGCAACAACATTCTCCAAGACTACAAACGTGTTTGCATTTTGTATCTTAGAAAACTGAATTTGGTTCACAACCCAATGTGGTGCAATTTGAAAACACCAAATGTAGTGGTCCTAACACATCAAAGGCTTTTCTCCCTTGTGAAGCCCGCAATGCACGAAGAGCAGACTTTGTGACTAATAAAATCAAAACAAATTCATGCAACAAAGTGGCTTTGGAAATGTCAATGGGGCATATCAACAAGCACCAGCAATAATTATCGCTGCACGCACTTAACGCAGTTTTTTATATCACCAGCTATCGCTGGAACTTATCGCCCAATCTAGCGCTGTATCAACAACGCTTTGCGCATTGGTGATAAGATTTCTAGCAATAGCGTAGAAATAGACAAACATTGCTGGAAACCCAGCGATGTCCAACTAAAAGCGGCGAAAACCTTGTTGATACGACCCTGTGGTCGTAACCCCAGAATCCATCTCCCACTGTAGGTATGCCCAAGTCTGCTTTTTAGAAGACATTACAATCCAGCTTTAGAGGCGCAATAGCGCGATCATTTTTATCCCTACGCTGGATTTGGGCTCATTGTAAATATCGCGCAGCTGCCTTAGCGATGTTTCTTCATGGAGTTTTGTCAGACACGCCTACTTTGCATCTCATTAACGATGCGATGCGAGGTGTACTGACAACGGACGCAAAGGCTTGGAAACACGCGCTAGCGTGTCCTTATAGATAATGCAAAAAAATTATCGCCACTTTTCGCCTGAAAACGGACGCAAAAGCGGCGATATTTTTATCTCCAGCCCTTGATAATATGCCCCTTTGTGATTTGCAGTGCTAATAATGCATGCAACTCCTTGCGATTTTCAAGAAAAGTTAACTGTAAAGGAAAGATATAATCTTAGGACTCTCAAGGAAAAGTACCAATGCTTTGCGAACACTCCTACAGTTACCAATGCTTTGTGACTAGGATACTGATTGCCGCTGTCAGTTGATAAGCATTGGAACAAGGGAAGCTATGAGGGACAGCTGCCACACTGAGAATGACAGCTGTGTGCATCAGAGGGAACACTCAGCAGTGCCAAGGACTACTGCATGCCCCGCATCACCCTGTACTCCCTTCAGAAATGTGTGTTCTGGTTTTAGGTATTTTGGTCCTGTTCCTTAAAAGACAGATAGCCCAACACTGGCACTCTGAGAATAGTGCAAGGAATGTTGGTGTTCTCCTGCACAGGTTAGCGCCAAACCCAGAACTGCACCCCAGGGATGCACCTAATACCCTATTGCAGCGGTGCTTGACCTTTTGACTTCTGTGGACCCCTACTGAATCATTACTGGAATTTGGGGACCCCCCACTGAGTCATTATTGGAAGCCGGGAACCCCTGGCCTAAGCAATTTTTATGATTTGGACCTCAAAACAAGGCACAAAAGTACAAAAACAAGTATACACCAAACAAATGCTCACATGTAGAAATATTTTGTGTATGTAATTCGCAACCACACCTTGTAACGACAAAGCGTTGATGACTATATGTGTAAAAATCAATAAAAAATATGTTGAAATAAAAAATATATATATAAATTTAGAGCAAGTTTTACAATTTCCAGTGTTGCTTCATCATTGGCATATACTTTATTATTTCTTATTAATTTTAATATTATTTCATTTTGTAGAACAGATAAGAACCTTGGTCCTACCGCACTGAAATGAACGCGATTATACAAATATAAGCATCGCTTTATGTTTTGTAGTAGGCCTCTGTGTGCCTGCACAGAATGGGCACAATTGTCATTGTAATCATGGCACTCGTGGAAGGCGCGAGGCGACGCTTTCTGCCAGCTCGTCAGATATTCTGAGAAGAATAAGCCGCTCTTATTATCCCGGGCAGCCGCGCTCTGTGAAAGGTGCTGACAGCCCTCCAAGGTTGCATCGGGTTTTTCCTCGGCTTTGTTTCTGGAGTGGCGCATCAGCCTGCAGAGGATACAGCTGCGCATAATAGCCTCTTTCGGCTTCCGTAATGGAGCGTAGCAGCCCACCTGGCACGCGGACGGGCTCGTTTTCATTAATATGTCCCACGCCGCTGCCAAGACTCGCATGAATCACAGGCTATAGCTTTAGCTACCATTACTGGCCAGAAATACGGCGTTTTACCTGAATTTAACCTTGCGTCTAGTTCGGCTTGCACACTGTTTATGTTTATAAACATCAATGCAGTCCCGGAATTCCGTGGTAACCTTTGACCTCAATTATAGGAAGTGCGGAAGAGACGTTATCTGGCGTTTGCCCTGCATGACGTCACAGCAGATGGCATCACATGATCTTTGACCACAATAGCAGGCCGTTGAAACATTTTAAAACCAAATTTCATTGTCTCTTATGACATCACCGGAGGTGACCTCACCTGACCAATCCAATGGCGTATTAATAAGGCATAGGAAAGCAAGCTATGGCCGAGGGCCTCTTTCCTCTGAAGCCTCATGTTCATGCATCAAGGACAGTAGGCTAATTAAATCATACACGCGGTTCATGTCCTCCCCAATGTTTTCGTTTCGCTGTTCACTCTGAAACCATTGGTGAACAAGCTAGCTAAGGCTGAGGATCTCGACAGTTCCATGTGCAACCCAACCCAACCATTTGCATATGGCTGAGTCCAACCGGGAATGGCATGGTGAGCAAAAAAACGATGGATTTAGGCCCAGATCTCTGTACTGGGGGTGAATGTATGACATTGTTCTGCATTATGTCCATCAATTGTTCTTTTTGCAGCCCAATCCAACCTCCTGCACTTTTGCCCCACAAGGGGGGCAGGCTTAATTTTGCTCCTAGCTGCCTTGTAGCATTAGTGATAAAAGATGGTCTTCCTCTTTACCTTGGAGAGGTAGCAGAGGTTGAGCTCACCCAAGTTCAGCTGCTCAGTGCCTCATCGTTCAGTGAATATTTGTGTAAGCTGCATGATACCGCCATGAATGGTGTAGGCCTAAATTGTCTGTAGCACAAGCTTAAAAAAGTCCCTGTGGCTCAAAAAACTGATGTGTTATAACAGTCTGTGGGTGATCGTGCCATAGCACGACTCCCTTGAAAATGCACACAGCTTCACTGTGCACCAGCCAGGAGTAGCCATTATTACAGGCAGGCCATTATTACAGGCAGCAGATTTCTTTCAAGAATAATAGGAGTGAAAAAACAATATGAAAAAATAATCTTAAAAAAACTGCTATTGCCTCATGTCCATGAAAGCTAGGTGGGGTGCAAAAGTTTGTCATTCTAAAAATTGAGCCATGGTTCTATGATTTTAAAACGTTTGGAAAGCACTGGTGTAGGGGTGTGTGCGCATAGCCAAGTACTGAGCCATTACCACCCCACTTTGGCCATCGGCTACCACAACGACACCCTCCTTTTGTGGCCGTAGTAACGGCCAGTAGGAGAGAAAGACCAAGCTTACCCTGAGCTCAAGTTAGGTAGGGATGATTTCTCGTATGGGTGGTGGACTATTCAGTTCCAGTGATGTATCGGATGGGGTGGCAGCGTGGATTCCAGAATGGTCCTCAATCTCATATTCTCCTGGAGTGTTTGATCCAACAGTGTTGTCATTACTTTTTCTTATCCAGACTCAGCGTGGCCATTGTATCATCAGGCCTGCTCTGGTGTGCAACTTTCTTAAACCGGGATGTATTGCGGGTGACATGGTTGGTCTCTCATTTGGCAGAAACCATTGTTCCATTCCACATGAGGTGAGCATCCACGATCTTGGCTCAAATGGCGTCTTGAATTTACTCCTTAGAATTTAGTCTTTCAGGAGGACAATCCATATCTCATGCCTTTAGGTTTCGGTGTTTTGCCCAGCTTCTTTTGCTTGTCTTGGCATTTTTGTATTTTCTCTGTTTTTATACATTTTCATGCATGTTTGTTGTGGTTGAAGTGTTTCTATGTTCTATAAGAGATGTATAGATGGCTCATTTGGCATTATCATTTTCCAGTTCAGCTATTCGAAAAATCTTGTTCAAAGACATCCGAAACATTTTTGCTTCTCCATTTGCTTGGGGCCACCTTTACATAATTTCTGGTGTTTAATATTGTGATACTGAAAGTATGATGACACTGTGGATCTGGAATGGTGGCTCGTTGTCTGTTTGAACATCATTTGGGATCCATATGTGACACATCTAAGGAATTACCTTATCGACCCTAAACGACCGAACAACTTCGACCTCCAGGTTTTTGCTCTAGTTGCCTATGATGACTAGCAGGTGTTGACCATTGGGAAGGCTTGAAAAGTCAACTTAGGTGAGACCATGGTATTGGCGGTAGCGCCTCATGTAGCTTTGGAACTGAGGGAGAAGGGGGTCCAGTGACCGGTCAGAGGAGACAGTTGTCAATGACTTCCTCCAATATTGCACCCAGGTCAGGAAACCATACGTTTTGCTGGAGTCACATTTTCTTTTCACAAAATCTTGATGGCTTTCAAGTGCTTCTTGTAGCATGTGAGGGACTAATGTTTTGCAGCTGCCTACAGTACAAGGCCTTCTTTGGCTATTGAGAGTGCTTGTCCCATATCGTAAAGTGCCTGTATCTGAGTCTTTGACTACAGTGTTGTATGGATTGGTCCTTTAGTAGCTTCATCCAGTGACATGATGAGTGTTCCTTGTACCTGACTTAGGCACTCATCGCCCTGCGAAGTTCTAGGTATTTTCTCTGTTGTTAGAAGTTGGGTTTGGCGCTATCTATGATTGTTAGAGGTGCTCTCCTTTTGTGGCCTCTGATGGATGGATAAAGAAATAATATGCCTGGTTTTCTTGTCCCATCTTGAAGATCAGTTCACAAGTTCTTGCAGCTGCAGGATCCATTCCTCGAGCCTGGGTGGTACTTTGAACTTGGAACCATGGGAAAGTGGTACACATGGCTTAAGGTCTGTGCAGATGCAGAAATGGTTTCCATATAGGTACACATGGAAGTGCTTGCACCACACAGTGTTGAAATTGTCTCCTTTTAAATCTGTGACTACTGTTGTTTAGTTGTTAGTACTTGATTTGCACATGTGACAGGCACCATCTAGTCGTTCTCTTGATGGAGCAGTGCAGCTCCAAGGCCTGCTGGGCTGACATCCACTGTGAGCTCAGTAGGTTTGTGTAGATCACAGAATTTCAACGTTGTATCAGCTGAAAAGGCTTCTTTGTATTTTAGGAGTGGTGCTTCTTGCTTTTGGGGCCATGCCTATGGAATCTCAGACTTCAGTAAGTCACATAGGGCAATATGTATCATCAAACTATTTTGCATTTCCTAAATAGCGAATTTTAAGGAATCGCTATTTAGGAAATGCAAAACGGTATGTATGTACAAAATCGCTTTTCAATAGCGATTCCTTAGCATTCCTAATTTGCGATTAGCAAATTGCTACTCGCAAATTACCCATTCATTTCCATGGGCCAGGAGGCCCATAGGAATGAAAGTGCAATTTGCGATTAGCAATTTGCTAATCACAAATTAGGAATTTTTCCAAGGGTGCAGGGGTGTCTCAAGAACACCCTGCTGCACCCCTGAAAAAGATATTTGGGGGCATATGGCGCACATACATGCCCTAAGGGCATGTATGGGCTTCATATGGCACCTTTTGTTTTTTGGAAAAAAGCTTTTTGAAAAGAATTCGCAAATTACCACCAACTAGAAGTTGGTGGTAATTTGCTAATCCTTAATGGCATTTTTTGCATATTTTTTGTTTGATACATTGCATTTAAGGAATCGCAAAATTTGCGATTCCTTAAGTGCAATCGCAAAATAAGGAATAGCAAATTTTGCTATTCCTTATTTTGCATCAAACATGTTTGATACATACCTTTTGTCTAATTAGCATTCGCAAAGGCCGAAATTCGCAGAATTTCGGCCTTTGCGAATGATAATTAGCTTGATACATATGGCCCATAGTGGCTTGGCAATAAGGGTGTGCAAAAGTCACGTAATTTGCTTTTGTGTAATTATGTAAAATTTTAGCAAGATTACGCGTAATTAAGTGAAATGCAAAACTGGCACTTGGTGCTGTATTTTACTGTGAAATGCACTTTGTACCCGGGGTTGCATTCTGTGCTAAAATATAGTGCAAAAAACAAAAACACCAGGAAAACAGCGGCACGTGCTCTGTCTTTTGTGTTGTTCCAGTGACTTCATGGTTCCTTTTTACTACAAACATGGCACATTTTATTACGAATGGCACGAAATTATGCAATATGGTGTAATAACGTAATTTTGGGAATTTTGCATAGGAAGAGCAATGGGAAATTACCAAAATGATGCCAATTACACTTGCGTGACTGAAATTTTGCAATTGGCCTACTTAGTGAACAACATCATGTTTTGTATGAAACTGCTACAGTAGGTCGCCATGTCACACAAACTCTGACTTCCGATGCTTTCTTTGGAGGTGATGGTGTTTTAACATCTCTCACTTTCTCAGGGTCTGGCACAACTCCTTTTGCCATGAAGCTATACCTTAAGAACTCTATCTCTGTCATGAGGAATTCACATTGTTACCGATGCAGAGGCATCTTTCCTTGATCTTGTCAAAAAGTGCTTCGAGGAGCTCATTATACTGTTCTAAGGTGTCAGCATATACCAAGATGTCATCACTGACATTGAGCACTCTGTTGTGTCTGGACAGCGCTTTTCTCATCTTCTTTTGGAAGCACAGAAAATGCCAAAGTTAATTTGTTTATATTGTTAGTATTCTATGTGTGTTCAAACAGCAGTTATGTAGTGAGAAGTCCTTTGCAGCTGGAGCTGCTAGTAACCAGATTCCAGAGCTAATTTGGAGAACCACTTAGAACTATTTACTTCTGTAATGTTGTCATCAACAGTGGGAGTAATGTAGCGTTCTCTTTTGATGGCTTTGTTCGGCATCCGCATGTCTATGCAGATTCTAACTTGCCAGCCGCTTAGGCTTGGGTGTGATCACTATGAGCAATACCTTCAAACTTTTCAATTATCCCCACTTTTTCCATCTTTAATAGTTCTTTATCTACATAGTCCCTGACATGAAATGGTATTCTTTAGTGCTACAGTGTGACTGATTGTATGGAAATGTAGATATGCAGTCATATGCTCTTCTCTTTTAGGCTTTCATTTCCTGCAAAAATCTAAAGAGTATTTGCTCAGCATCCATTCTAATGTGTGTTCTTGAACTTCAAAAGCAAATGTGGTGAGTTTGAGCCATTCTACCACTTTGCAGCTGATATTAGGCTTGCCTTTCTCTGGGGTTACAAAGAAATGGGTGGCAGTTATGAGTTACTTTCATGCAGGCACTTACAGGTGACTTTTGTCAGGAATGCACCTACTATTTTCAGTGGGAATTAGCTTCTCGCAGGCATACATTTTGGTGGATAATGATATTAATGCAGGTGGAATCTTGAGCTGCTGAAAGTCTTTCCCAGACACCATGCACACTGTGGCGTCTGTATCAATGGTGCCTTGAACAGTGACATCTTTTGGTTGTGATCCATTCTTGTATCTTTTGGGTTCTACCAGTGTGGAGATGATGGGCTCGATTCACAGAACTAACTTACGACAAAATCCTAAACTTACAACTTTTGGTATTCACAGAAGGCATTTAGTAGTCTTAAATTAGGATTTTGTCTTAAATCAGGATTTTGTCTTAAACTTAAGTTTACCTTAAGACAAAATCCTAATTTAGGACAAAATCCTAATTTAAGATTTAGGACAAAATCCTAATTTAAGACAAAATCCTAATTTAGGAAAAAATCCTAATTTAGGACAAAATCCTAATTTAAGACACAATCCTAATTTAGGATAAAAACCGAATTTAAGACAAAATCCTAATTTAAGACAAAATCCTAACTTAAGACAAAATCCTAATTTAAGACTACTAAATGCCTTCTGTGAATATCAAAAGTAGTAAATTTAGGATTTTGTCGTCAGTTAGTTCTGTGAATCGGCCCTGATGTGTATGTTTTCCTGGTCAGATGCTGTGTCTCCCTACGACTCTTCTTGTTCCATTGGCTCACCTTCTACATACAGTCACCTGGCCAATTATCTGGGAGCTGTGTTGTATTTTTGTGGTTTATGCTTGCGATCTGAAATCTTTTGCAAAGTGATTCACTTTCACATGCTGAGCAGTTTTTTCTTCTCAATGGGCATACCAAATCCTGAACTGATAGTTTGCTCTGTACCCATGAGCTTAATTTTTTGTTGTTGTCTGAACTGATAGGTCGTGCTGTACCCATGTGCTTAGTTTTTTGTTGTTGTTAGTTTGCACACTCAACTATCTCATTGCTTCCACAGGCTCTGCTTTGATGGGTGTGCCACTAGGGAAACTTTCCCCTATGCTGCTTGGGCTCTAAGAGCCCATGAACTGCAACTCTGTATGATCTGATCTCTATCTCTGTTTGTTAAATTCCCAGGTGCTAGGTAGGGTAGGCCTCTGAAGCAGGCATAAGAAGTGCCAATCGGTTCACTCAGTCCTTGCTTTGCCCGTTGAAGACTGAATCTTTCATTGTCCTGGGTTGTTTGAATACTAAATTGAGCTAAATGAGAATGGCCAATGCTACAATATAGTCATTATCTGGGCCTGAATTCAGTAGAGTAAGTAACATCTCATACTCTTCTTCTACTACCAGGTTGAGTAACGTGGATCTCTTGGTCATCTGGTCTTTTTTTTTTGTTGCAGTTTAGCAGTTCTCAAAACGGGCAACCCATGTCTTCCATCTCGCAGCAACAGACTGTAGATCAGGTAGCATTTTGAATAGTTAAATAGATTTGGCTCTATCGAGCATTTTCCTTTTTACTATGTCTTTTTTTTATGTCAAAGTGCTTGTGATGCAGCCCCTCGGGCACTGCAGGCTATGGTGCTCGTGTTCCTCTTTTCTGGCTCTTAGTGGTAGCCAACCTTTGCCTTATTTGGTGCTGTCCTGCATGGTCTTGCTTTGCCCAGTGTTGGTGAGATGTTTTATTTGATTCAGGCCACTTCACCCACCTTAGAAAGGGTTAAAATCTGGATGTGCCAGTCTCAAACAAGTATTCATCTCGTGGGCGTTTTCCCCGATGTGCTCTATCATATGTACAGAGTGTCCGGCCTAGAGCACTTGTTACTGTTGGTAAGGGATGCTGTGGTGCCCTCACAGAAGGCTATGCTGGGCCAGACAGTAGCGTGTTGCGGATGTACGACATTACAACGCATGCTTTTACCACGCATGCTTTTACATCGCGGTTTTTACAACGCATACCATTACAACGCATAGCGCTTTGGGGTGCTGGATAGTGAATAGTTTAATTTACTATTCCAACTCCAGTCCCCGTGGACACTAGGGAAGGTTATTGGATAGTAAATTAACCTATTCCCTATCCTAGAGCGCCTCCCCAGCGCAATGCGTTGTAATGGTATGCGTTGTAAAAGCTGCGATGTAAAAGCATTGCGTGGTAAAAGTTGCGTTGTAAGTGATGTTTCCCGCGTGTTGTGGCTGGTGGCTTGCTGTGGCACATGCACGCCTCTCTCAGTCTGCGATGGTTGAGGTGGGAGTTTTAGTATGCCTGGCCCTGTTTCCACTATTAGAGTGAGGCCCCTCTTCAGCAGCAGCTTCTGGAGTACTGTCTGTGACTGACAGGTTGGCAGTGGTGTCAGTTTGTGGGTCACTGTTTGCAGATGCCTCACTATCCTCATCGCCTGTGTGAGGTGGAGCCAAGCCATGAGGCACTGGAGTACGAGAGACACGGAGACACAGAATCACTGGTTGGACGGACACCTGGATACTCTTATGGCAGGCATGGCCCATTTATCTATATTTAAATCAATGTGACGGGCAAACCAATGTGTGCAATGTGGGCAAGATGCTTGTGAACAGTTTGGAGCTTACCGTTCAGAGCAACAAACAGTTGGGGGGGGGGGGGGGGAGTTTTTATTGGCACTTGTACAGTGAATACAAAAATAATGAAATACTGTTACGACCCTGCAGGGTGCTGTACCGGATCACAAAGACATTTGTGATCCCAGCTCCCTAACCCATAAGTTTGTGTGTTTTCAACATCATACCTGTCACCATATACAGAGCTAAGGCAAAATAAAGATACATTCAAATGATGCTTATATTAGTCCCTCTTGCAGTTGATCAGTGTGTGTTCCCCTACCTACATCCACAATCTTGTTAAGGGGATAGTGTATCAGGGGGGTCCAATAGTTCGGAGAGCATTGCCACCCAGGTCTGTAAACCATCTGCAAGTGTATTGTCCCTGCGTGTTTTGCGCATGTGACATTCCTTTGCATTAGCCCATTCAGCTATTCTTCAGTCGTAGGGGCTACCGGGGACATCCACCTTATGGCAGTTCTGCATTAGGCCAGCATGAGCCCCAGCAGAAGAAATTTCCTGCTCAGTTTCTTTTTCTTTTTCACAGGAATGCAACCTAACAGACACTGTCCTACCGCTATGGGTGTGGACCAACCTGTGGGTGTATTCAGGGATTTTACCACTGTCTCCCAATATCTATCTAACCTGGGCCAACCCCACATTATCTGTATAAAGTCTGCATCTTACCCAGTGAACCAGGGGCAAGAAGAGGGACGCATAGGGTATATTGCCTGTAGAGTAGCAAGGGTGAGATATACCTGATAAATTATATTAAAGTGGATGAGTTTACATTTTGCATTCGAAGAAGTGGTCTTCTCCCCTTTGTGGACTACCTCCCATTCCTTGTCTGTCAGGGGTTCTCCTAGAACTTCATGCCATTTGCTATGTATCGGGAGATCCTACCGTGGTATGTCCTCCCACAATACTCTATAGATGTGCGTGATTAATCGTTGACCACCTTCTAGACTAAGCAGAGCCACCAGCGTCCGGGACTCCGTGGGGGCCTTTGGGAATGTGGGCCAAGTTCTACCGGCTGTCGCTGTTATTTTTGCATTATGGAGGAATTGACCTGTCCCTAGGCGGAATGTTTTTATGGCGTTGGCCAGGGTAATAAAATGGAGTATAGGTTCCGCAATGTGTTGCAGCCTCCCTCCTGCCACCTGTCCACCGACATTGAATGTGCTTTAAGAGAGAATGGGTGCAGTGCCCAAACAGGCACATCAGGTGCAAATGAGGCCCTAAGTAAATCCGATCGTACTGCTCTCTCCCAAGTCTTGCAGACCTGTCTAACTATGTACGGCACAGAATTCGGAACACTCACGCTCATCATTAATAGTTCCGGAACCTGAGTGCCGTCACAGGTGCCCCTCAGCAAACTGGCTTCTCAAGTATCAAGTTCATCCATCCAGTTCACTGTGTGTTGCAGTTGGGCGGCAAATTAGTAAAGCTCCAGGTTTGGCAATTCAGAACCTCCCCAGCGCCACGCACGTTAAAGAGTAGATAGGCTAACCCGTTCCCTTCCCGCAGCCACAGGAGCTCAACTATCATCTTATCTAGCTCTATGAAGTGCTTTCTAGGTATCTCAAATAGGGTCCCCTGGAATATATAAAGGGTAACAAACAGTTCTGGACATAGTAGAGGACTCGTGTGAAAGGAGTGAGGAGGGAAAGGATTGGTAGAGATGGAGAATGGAGCAGCATGGAGAATGAAAACAGGTCTGGGGACTAAAGAGAGAGGAATGTGCAGAACACAAGGGAGGTGAGGAAAAGAATGAAGGAAATTGGGCAGGTAAGGGGTAGTGAAAAGTAGGTGAAATAAGGATACAGGATATACAAGGGAGGCAAAAGGGGATGGAAACATAGGATGGAGAAATGAGCACATGGAGGAGGGAGTGAAGGAATAGAAGCACAGGACCCAGAAATGATGGGCAGGAGAAGTACAGACTGGTGAAGACCAAGGAGCATGCACACAGGATAGGAGGGAGAATATAGTATGTAAGTGGGAGGGAGTCAGGACCACACTACGGAAAGAAAAATAAGGAAAACAGGGAGAGAGGAATAGCATGTGGAAGGGAAGCAGAAACAGCAAATGGAAGACAGTTTGGGATGTGAACTCAAGGAGCTAGAGAAGATGTGAGAGCTTGAGAGGAAGATAAAGATAGTGTAGGGCGCAAAAAGCACAGTCGGAGGGAAAGCAAAGGATTCCAGGGGGTGTGAGATGGAGCACAACACTCAATGGCACAACTCAGAGAAAGAAGAAGATTGAAATGCAGAAAGAAGGAAAGGCTCCTGGCAGGAAAGGGGACAAAAGGAATAGGATAGCAAGGGAGGGAAAGGTAGGGCCAGTGGTTTATGTGAATTAATGGAAAACTGAAAACAGAGAAACCATGTTGGCAAAAAATAAATCATGAAAAAAGGGAAGCATTTAAAACGAAGGATGATTTTTAGGAAAAATAAAAAATTACATTAAACTTGAGTGGAGTCTAGAGATAGAAGATAGTGAGGCGGTTTTTGGAGTCAGGGATGGGTGATATTTAGGGATAAAGAGGGGACTTTAGTGGTCAGAGATTAGTGGAGTTCATGTGCAAAACATGGTTGGGTTTAGGGGATGTGAGCAGCTGTAGTGATGGGTGGAGTTTAGATGTAGGAAAGGATTTTTAGGGTCCAGTTTAGGGTGGAGTTTCAGGGTGATGAGTGTTTTTAGTGGTTAGGGATAGGTGTTGTTTCGAGGGGGTCAGGGAAGGGTGGGTGGAGTTTAGGAGTTGTGAGAGATGCTATGAATTTGGGGATAGCTGAAGTTTAGACATAGAAAGGAGTTTTTAGGCTTCAGGTATGAGTGGTATGAGTGGTGTTTAGGGGTAGTGAGGAATTTAGGTTTCAAGGATAGGTGGAATTAGTGTTAGGGTTTACGGCTAGAAAGTGTTTTTAGGGTTCCCAGATGGGTTTAGTTTAGGTGTAGTGAGAATTTTTTAAGAATCAGGGATGAGTGGGGTTTAGCGATAGAAAGGGCTTTTAGGGTTAAAGGAGGGTGGTAGTTTTGGCGCCGGTGAGGGATTTTTTTTAAGGGGAACGATAAATGGCGTTTAGGGATTGCGAAATGCTCAGCGATGGTTGGTGTTTAGGAGTGCTGAGGGGTCAACCAATAATTAGCCTCTCAAATAAACGTTTGAGAATGTAAAAGATATAAACCAAAAATAAAACCACTTAAGACTCCTTAGCACACGTTTTGTACTATTAGTTTAAGCAGTATACATGTGTTTCCACCATACATCAATCTTTAACTCATAAATAAATCAGATCCTTTTAGTCAGGATTGTCGTTGATGTTGTTTAATTTCTTGAGACGTCACAGAAATTAAACAACATCAACGACAATCCTGACTAAAAGGATCTGATTTATTTATGAGTGAAAGATTGATGTATGGTGGAAACACATGTATACTGCTTAAACTAATAGTACAAAACGTGTGCTAAGGAGTCGTAAGTACTATGTGGCCCAGGCCAAACCTAGAAGAGGGAGTGTGGTTCTCTTCTCCTTGTAGCACCGTCCCAAGAAATATCTATCTAGAATCACTTAAGGTGGATTTTCCCTTGCGGCGCCATAACCTAGAAAAATACCACTAGCCGAGTTTAAGAAGCAAAAAATAAAACCACCTGAAGTAAAGCGCTGAAATAAATATCTCAGACAAAAATGCTTCTTTTAAAAGTAAAACCGGCAGTCATTGCATTTACACCTTAAAAGATAAGCATGTAAACACCAATATTGAAAAAATGAAATTTATGAATTGATTACTATGAAATTGTAAAGGCCCTTCACCATGAAAATTCCAATTAAACAGTGTAGGTGAAATGGTTTCTCAGTAATGGTATTCCATGAAATTTTCGCATACGACCAGTTTCAGTGTAGAGCCAAAGCAAGGACCCATGAATACTGAGCCTCAGCATCTTTGAACATCTGCTGATAAGGAAATCTTTGCACTGCTTTTTGGTAACTATCCTGTCCATCTCATTATACTTTCATTATATCTTATGGCACATGTAAAAAGGTAAATGGGATATCTGTCAAGTTTGCGATGGGGTACATGTCTGCCGATGTCTTAAGTGTACTGAAAGTTTGCTGCATAAATAGGTGTAACTTTGAGGTTACAGGTACGAATCATCGCAGAGCTACCTCGGTCGTTCACGCCTTTGAAGGTGGTGAATGGAGCTCTACTGGGGTGTGTAAAACAAAACTAAATACTAAAACATTGTAAAAATGTGGAAACAAGTGAAATACTATCACATTTAGTAATAACACAACTAAAAGCCTAGTGCACATCTGGGTGGATCACAAACATTTTGGAACACATGAAGAACTGTTATTAACAAAATACTTAACACTGAAAAACAGGTTAGAACAGGCAGTAAGTTCAACAATATGATGCCCACTCCTCCAAGCTTCTCCAGCGGTGAGGGAGAGGACTAGCAGCATGCTTAAAATGCTTAATGTGTACTTAAACACATAATTATAGCATTGTTCTATGCTTTACGATATAACAGCACAAGATTTCCATGACAGACTCTTGATTGCAAGACACATCAAGGGGTCCCTTTACCAGTTACGTTCATAATACTACGTCCCATCCATGCACAGACTGAAATTCATTTTTCACTCGTGGGAGCATGGGTCAAGGTTGTTATGCAATGGCGCTTTTTCTGATATACATACAGTAAAGTAAGTACTCACATTTGGATTCATTCACCCTGTTTTCCTTTTTATTTTTCCCCCTTTCTAGACCTGTCATGTAATTCTAAGTATCGCTGTACAGTTCAGAAATTGATGCCAGTATGATAATATAAAACATTAAGGGCTTGATTCACAAAGCTAGCTTACACATTTTAGTTTGTTTTCCTAGGGTGTTTTATGTTAAGCCCTTATACCCACTATTTTTTATGAGAGGGTGGGTGCATTACCTTTGGTTGGCCATGTGTAGAGCAGAACTTTCTACAAAAGTGCAAGTTACTCCAAAAGTGCAGTTTGTGAATACCGAAAAGTAATAAACCTACTCAAATGTGCAGTTTGTGATTTAGGCCCTTCCTGATGTGATCAGATTCAGAGGGGGGCCAAAGAAAAAGGACCATTTGTTTATCAGAGAACCGTTCTCATGGGGGTCTTCTCACCGTTTACCCTGATATGGTACTTGCAAATCCATTTTAATGGCACCAGCCCAACTTGTTTTTTATTTTTGTATTCAATTGTGAAATCAACTCATGGAAAGCAAACAGGGGTTAGGAGAATGAAACTCTGACATACTCCTCTGACGGGCCGGTGAAGTATGGGGCATTGGAGGTTTACATATATCACCATCCTGCCGATTTAGAGTGGACGGTGCTGTATGTATTTTACTTTTGCTATTAGTCACCACCAGGTAAAATCTGGCAGTGAGGGACAGTAAAAACAATATAATGACCCGGCACCATGGAAGACTACTCCCATGGTGTGGGGGCTGTTAGTTTTTCTTTTTCCAAAAACAAACTCCCATAGGCAACGTTGTAAAAGCGTAACAGATGGCCACCATGTTTGACGGAGCCGTACGTCAAACGTTTGTAACAGTGACAGAAACCGCTGTGACGATGGTTCCTGACAATATTTAGAGTTGTCCGCAGGGCCAGTAGGCACCTCTAAATTTGGCGGGCAGAGGTCCCTCAGTACGGTAAAGTACTCTGTCATACCAACGGACTTTCCTTCAGCCGCCAAACTCAAAATCAGCCCCATAATCTACATTAGATTGCTAATGTGAGGGAAGATGACACCTAGCACCCTGTTCACTAAGGTAAATTTGACTGTAAACTTAAGTTTTCAACCACAAGAAACATTTTTACACCTACTTGGTATTCACAAAGATTGCTGGCAGGTGTAGGCCCATTTATGAGTGTGGAGATCTCTGCCATTAGTGCTGAGGTGAAGCTTGCCTTGAAAGATTGCGAATACCCACAAATAGGATAGTTTGTTGGCATTCCAAACTATGACCCGACCCATTCAGACCCTGGAAATGATAGGGGATTTATTCCAACACAGAGCTGTGGAAAATCTTCTTCCCTTCCTGAGTGGGAAGGAGAGTGCTTCACAACCACTTTTGGTGATGGAGTAGAGCAAGGGCTTTCTCAAAGGGCAAATGAAAGATGGATCTGATTAAGTTATGGAATGGTCATAAAATAGCCTCTGTGAAGAGAAAACTGGAATATTAGTTGTCATTTTTAACCAAAAGGGGAATGAATATTCCTTAATATGGGCCTTGCTTGGTTCACTGGAGAAGTATTGCATCTCATGGTAACTAGGGGCTAGATGTAGGTAAATCTTATTTACCGATTCATAAATACCGAATTTTACCGATTCGGTATTTATGAATCGGTAAATAAGATGTAGGTAAATATTCGGTATTTTTTACCGAATCGGTAAGATTCGGTATTTACCGATTTGGTAAATACCGAATCGGTATTTGCTATTGAATCCTATGGGCCTTGAAGCCCATAGGATTCAATAGCAAATACCGATTCGGTATTTAGCGAATCGGTAAAAATACCGAATTGCAAAGGGGGACAGGGTGTCACTTTGACACCCTGTTGCACCCCTGTAACTGGCTTGTGCACCATGTGGCACACATACATGCCCTTAGGGCATGTCTGTGTGCCACATGGCACAGGTGTACATGCACAGATGTGCATGTACACAGGGATTCGTTATTTACCATGCAATTGTATTACATGGTAAATACCGAATCCTGAAAGGCCTGTAGCACTGTTCAAAGTGCTACCTACATCTGAAAATACAGAATCAGTCATTTTACCGGTTGGTGATTTTACCGAATCGGTAAAATTTAAAGAATCGGTAAATTACCGATTCTGTAATTTTACCGAATCGGTAAGATTACCGATTCGGTAAAATTACCGAATCTATATGTTTTTGAAGCCCCTACATCTCCATAGCCCAATACCGGTCGGAAACGGCCGAAAATCAGTATTTTCGTCCGCTTCCGACCGGTATTGGGCTACCTTCATCTGGCCCTAGATGCCTTAGTTCTTCAAATCAACTAGTAGAGTACAAGTGTCACATTCATAAAAATCCACCATGAAGCAAATGTCCCAAACTAAGGGGATTATTTACAAACCCTGAGCGCCGCCGGAACATCACTTTTTGTGACATCCCGGTGGTGCATTGGGCTTAACCATATCTACAAGGCCACATAAAGCCACCCTGCGTGGCTTTTCATGGCCTTGTAAACATGGAGTAAGGCAAAGCAGTGCAAGTCGCTGTCTTGCCTCACTCTCCATTAAAGAGGTGCTCTATGGATGTTGCTGTGGGTCCCACTCGTTGCTGTGGGTCCCACTCAACACCCATGGAATTTGACACTGCCCCAGATGTAAAACATCACGTAAACCTGGGGCAGCACAAACATCATGCACCTCCCTAGAGCCAGCATAATGAGTCTCCTCGCTTTTTTCTCTTTCAATGTGTGCTGAAGGATAAACACGTCTCTTGTGAATGTTTTTGTGCAGGAAGGTGCCCCCTCTTGCACAAAAACAATTGTGCCAACAGCACAGACACCCCTGCACCATGGTGCAAGGGTTCTGTGTTGTTTCACAGCTGCTAATTGTGCGCTGGCTGAAAGGACAGGAATGCACTGTATATTGTAAACACGGTGCATTCCTGCCCTTTCAAATTGGCGAAGGGCAGCACAGCAAGAAGCCTTGTGGTGCTGCCCTACACCAGTTTGTTGTAAATAAGCTCCTTAATACTTAAGGCCATAAATGACTGAGACCACAGATGCAGGCCAGAATGGTGTGGTCAGAAGAATGCTAAGGGCCTGATCGTGGCCAGTGTGAGATCATTCAAAGAGGCTACAGCTGCAGTATAAAGGCTGCAGGGGCATTCCTTCTTCCCCCAAGTAGTGCCCCAAATACTCTGAGTTTAAGGCAGATGACAAATATTAACATATAGAGGTCTGCCAGTCGTTTGATTGCTGCTCTTACTATCTGCATCGATCTGCAAATTAATTTACATGCAGCAGATTCCAGACAATGTTTATTTTGTATAATGTACCTTCAAAGATTTTGAGGCCGAAATCACAAATGTGATTGATTTAACCAGGGAAGGCTGGCACATATGTGCACCAGTGGGGCGGGCAGGGCAACTAAGTGGTGGGTGGGTGGGTGCTTGCATGCAGGCAAGGCGAGTGGCTAATATTTAAAAATAAGGTCACTTACCTTGTCTGCCTCATGCCCGTTGTACTCTTCAGTACTTCCTCCGTCAGCTCCCCGGGCTCCAGACTCCAGGAAGTTTCACTGACCAATCCTGGCGCTACTCTCACCAGCATGAGTGCAGCACCAGGATTGGATGGAGCATCCTGGGTGGACGTTCCTTCATGCCCTTTAGGCATGTGCCTCCACCCAGCTGTCTAAGACAGATGAGTGGAGAGCTGCAAAGTGTGCATGCCACATTGGCCAGTTGAAGGGAACCAACCAAGGTGACATACGCACTTTGGAGGGTCCATCTTGCTCCTCCAGTCCTCCACTGCTGCCAATCGGCAGCAGAGGAGGACACGCCCCACTAATCCTGGCTGCAGCCTGCTGCGCTGCTAAACGTGGGAAAAAATTGCAATTATTGCCATTTTATTTTTCACATTTAGCGCCACAGCAGGCGGGGGGGGGGGGGCTCAATAATTAGGGGAGAGGATGTGACCTACGGCTAGGGCAGTAGACCTCGAAGCTAGGGAACTGGTTTTGAGCCTCAGCAGGGACGCTCAGCATCCTGTGATTCTGGGCAAATCACTTAATCTTCCCGTGCCTAACAAAAATGAATGTGTCTGTCTGTAACGCAACTGGTGCTCATGTAAGCACTCTGATACCTTTGCGTCTAGTTTGTGCTATGTGAAATCCCCCCCACCCCCTCAAAAAAAAAACAACCAGAAATGATGGGACTAGACTGTTGCTCACATTTCCATAAATCAAAAGGTTTGTTCCATTCACAATGATCTGTCAAGATGTGTAATCAGAGTTTGAGTATAGTACACTATAAAAGTGTTTCCAATCCTTAACAAGGATAGGTTTCCCAAATCCATTGATACCGCAATGTATGATATGGTTCTACCGAAATAATGATAAGTACAAGTGCTGCCTTCTATGAGTTCTCCCAATGTTCAGTTCCCCGGTACCTGTGTGCTCTGGGCTTATCAATGTATCCCCTTGTAACTCCATTGCCCATATTATCATCAAGATTGCCTATTTGAGGTATGTAAAAAAGCATTGCAGTGGAAGACTGCTTTTCTTTTCAGGGTTGGCTAAAAGTTGAAATCAGGGCATCGAAAGAAAGAAGCACTGCAGACTGACCCACATATATGTTTTAAAACAACCATGAATGACAATGTCATGATTCGTGTGAAAAGTTGGAATCATGGTTAGTGACTCCTAATTTAAAAATCAGGATTCATCAACTCATTTTTGGAAAGAACTTGAAGTTTGGGCCACAGTCTTAAAATGCCTCTTGTTCAGCAAGCCTCCTAAATGTTGTGAATCCACGGAAAATAATATTTTGGTGGACAGAATTTTCAAAGCTATCTCATCTAGAAGCTCAATACAGGGAACATTCTAGGTGTGTATTACCATTAGAAGCTTTCAGGAAGGAAAGGGGAGATGCTTTTTGGGGTACTAATTGTTGAACTAATGGAGTAAGTGAAACTTGAGAAGCTCCTTTTTAACACTGATCTGCTCAGGTACCCCTGAATGCCTTTTTAAGTTGACCTTTGCATGGCCAGAGTATAAAAGGCAACACCGCCAAGATATTCCTCAGATCAAATTCAAGATCATGAAGAAGTTATAAAACCAATCATGCAGCCTAGAGTTTTAGGATCACCTCAAAAAATTCACTCAGTTCCCGAGTTAGGAGGCTAGATAGTCTAGTCTATTCTTTAAAGCGAGTGAATTTTGCATGGTGATTTTTGTCTGCTATGTTTAAGTCCCTGTAACACCCTGCTCTTTCCTCCGCCATCTCAAAACAAAAATACAACATATGGTAACTTCCGCCAAGTTCTGAAACTGAGTTGGTAATGTCGAACATGCGAGCTTCCAACAGTGCTATATTGCCATGGGGAAAAAACTGAGTACTGGTGTATAGTGCAAATGGTAGGCACAGGTATTGTATTTAACTTTTCAAGCTTTCTGTCGCTTATACTGGGAGAAAAATGGAGATGCAGGAAGCACCCCAACAAATGAACACAGAGAGGTGGACTCATCCAAACTGCATTGAGTTACCTCAGATTGAGTCTGGCTACTGCAGCACTCCATTGTATTTAAGCAGACCAATTCTACAACAATGTTCCCAGCCTTTGAGTGAATTGTCAGAACTACTGAGAGCTCTGGGTCCACGTGAATGGTAACATACAACCAAGAAAACACAGAGTAACTGGTTTTCTATGACATTTTCAACTGAACCTCAGAGTCCTCCAAGAATATGTACCAAGGCTTGGCGAGATACCAGATGTTTGGTGTAGGTGTGCCTGAGAAACCACAAACAAGCAGGCTGCCATGTTTAGAGCACCTTCAGATTACATCATGCTGAGCTAATTCCAGCAGAAGAAGGGCAGACAGCTGCTTATTTGGTTTTACTTCATTCTATGGTAGTTTAAACACAAGATCTAAATCTGTTTGGAGCACCAACTAATTAACAGTGATTGCCGGACATGGTCAAGTGAATCCAATTGGTGTTGTTCAGAAACCTGTGCAATTTTAAAGCTCTATTTATTGGATGGGTACCGTTGAGTAAATTATGCAGGATAGAATAGTCAAATTCTTTGCGGGGGGTGTTTTATATAGCACAAACTCGAGCCAATGGTATCAGGTATCACAATGCTTAACATGAGTACCAGTTGTGTTACAGATGGGCACATTCATTTTGTTAGGCACAGGGAAGTGATTTGCCCAGAATCACAGGATGTTGAGCTTACCTGCCGATACTCGAACCAGATTCCCCAGCTTCGAGGTTGACTGCTCTAGCTGTTAGGCCATATCCTCTCCCCAATTCTCCAGGTAAGTAATTGGATCTATGGACTATGGATCCAGCCAACAAGGGGTGCAAGAATATATTTGAAAGTATTTAGAACAGACCAAGTGGCAAGATACAGAACTGAAAATGCCAAACTGGGAACTGGGAATGCCAAACAAATGTTGGTGTTTTCCTGGTTAAAAGCGGTCCGAATTCCACATTTGAATATTGCAACAGGAATATTATTGAATTAAGCCTTTGCCTTCTTTACATCGGGGCTCCTTCCCACAATGCTTTTTTGGTGCATGTTGCTTGAGGGAACAGGAGTCACTTTGACTTCTACTGACAGGGGAGATGGGCAGAGCAAAACTTGAATGGCCAATGCTGAGAGCTTTGTGGTAAATAAATAAATAATACCCTATTTTTGAATGCATAAATGAATAACAGATAGCTCAATAAATAAGAGTCAAGATTCGAGGTAGTAGGAGTTTTGCAGGTTTAATACAGCATAAGGACAGGAACAGGACGACCTGCACGGGAATAGGATGGCAGCTGCCGGGGACAGGATCGGGACAAGGGAATAACTTTTTAATAACAGTACATGAGCATATATACATAGCGCAAACACATAGCATTACATTGCAATAGGCGTAGCAGTGGGTGGAGCAAGAGGCGTGACGCGTAGCAGTCGCGAAAGATAAGGGTGAAAGTAGGTGTAACAGGGCGTATACATAGACATGTGATGCAAACGTAACAGAATATGTCATGAATGGGACGGAACCCATGGAGGGGGCTACCTAAGGAGCCGGGACCTCTAACCTGATGGTGCGCGCAAACTGGCAATGACGTATCACTAGGAGAAGCTGGGGGCTATGAGCTCTGTGCTAGGAGCAGAGACTGAAGTCTGGAGAGTCAGGGCGACATGTACCTAAACCCTATCTAGTATCTGATGTTTAGGGAACATGTTGATATAAACTAGAAGTCAGGAGGGGAAAGGCTAACAGATTCTAAGACTGGAGCATGCATTAGTCTACATGTAGTGCGTGATGAAGAATATTAAATGACCATTAAATACAGTATTTCTCTAACGTGGAGACGTGAAGGCTAGACAATGACGGAAACTATTGATGCGATTCAGTAGCTTTGGGAATGCAGAGAAGGAGGACTGAACTGATAACTGGAATCATAACATACTCTTGGCAGACTCAGAGGCAGAGCCAGGCTGAACCGGGCACTGCGAGGCAGGAAGTAAGTGAAGGGTCGAGGATACAGGCGGGGGCTGTATCGCTCCTCAGCGAGGCTTCAGGAGACAGGAGCTGAAATCTGGTGTCCGGGCCCTTTTGAGGCCTAGAAACGGAGATTTTACAATGAAATAACGTGCACACTGAGAAACGTGGCAACGTAGCTTTACATAGGCCTGATATTCGTAGTATTCACGAGAACTGGAAACTGGCATACTAGAGGTGGACACAACTATAATTGCGTCTTTAATCGAACATGGGGAATAACATATGCATATTAATCATGCACAGATAACATATGATGGATGACACGTAGGGACACAGAACATGGCAAAATTTACTTTTCCACATTCCCTCCTTGTCACTACGTTTCCATCAGGAAACATCAATATTCATGATACCATCTATCATTTCATACAGTATCATTTGTTCGTCTCGAATTTTCTGGGAACGGGTTTTGGAACGGGGCTTGGGACTAGGAATACATGATGTAGCACAAATGCCGCAAATCGCAGGGCCACATTGTATACAGAGGCAGCAGCTGAATATAATCGCTACTGCAATACCTAGAAGGGACAAGACTTTCCATCCCCAGGCGGAAATTATATTCCAGAACCAACCGGACCATGTCCAGGTGTCTGGATTTTGGTGTAACAGATGGGCAATTTTATGGAGTCTGGTTATAGCTGAATAAACAGACGGCGCGTTATTTGGAATGAAAATGCAGCAACTAGATCCGATGACTCTACAGGCCCCGCCCCTATCGGCCAATATGACGTCAAGGACGAGACGATTCTGGAGCACGACAATTCTCATAAAGGATTGTTCTTCGGTTAAATTACTTAGAGCAGAAGTAGTCTCAATTACTACTGCTTCAAGGGTTCTGGTTAACCTACGTATCAGTTTACTATTCACAACTGTACCTAAATAAGGGAAGACACCTTTATTGATATCTATATATTGTTCTAGAGCAGTTTCAGTATAATCGACAATCGGGAGGTTTCTCTTGTGTCTAGTATGTACTAGGTGGGAATTCCTATGGTAGTCGGGTGGGGCTAGAAAAACCGGTGGCAGTAGGAAGGCAATGTAACAGGTTCCCTCCCAATCGAGGGGCAGACGAACATATGCGGTCTGACCACAAATAAAATAAGAATGACGTGAAGCTTTGAAAATAGATTTCCTACTGTCACTATACTTGACAATAGTAGTACAATCACTATGTCCTACGTGTGTAGAACCATTATTTCGGACACATAATTCGCCTTTGACTGGTAGTACTGAAATTGCAGGTAAGTCTGGAGTAGTATCAGACTGAACATTCAGGACCATGAAATTCGAAGAATAATTACCTTAATTATACACTTCATTTTCTAGATCTAACCCGGTTCTGTGGGGGAGACCTTGCTTGTCTGGAAAACATGTACTGTTAAGAAAAGACATATCTGTTGTGGATGACGTTAACGTGGACCATGCTCCACACGAACCATTATGGGAAAAAGGATAAGGAAAAAGTGGCAGAACTCCCTTCGGCGTCTGGAAAGGGGGGAGTCGACCACACACCCAACAATTTGTAGCATTGCTGGTCTGGTGTGAGTAATGTAACATGCGGATGAAAGTATTATTTCGCATAGCAAGGCGGTAAGAGAGTTCATGAGGAGGCAGATCACTAAACGTGTGCTCTACTGTAACATTAGAAGACTTATTTACATGAGAGACTGGAAAATACAGATAAAATGCATAACTGGTGCAGGAAATCATAATGCTGAGAAATAAAACGAAACTTAGAAAAACGATACATCGGATTGGGTTTTGACTAACTCTCTCACTATGGGGGTCTATTTTATACATGTCAGAAACAGTCTAACCGTTTCACCTAGGGGAGGACTTAGACAATCAAAATGGCTGACTTATTTTACTAGACCGGAGTTTCAACTTATACTCCTGCTGCGGAGTTTTCTCTAACGGGGAGGGTGCAGTATCATTGTTCTTTGCGGGACAGTCCTTAAGAATAGTACTTTGGCAGTCCTTTGAATCCTGGGAAATGTTCTTTGAGACAGGTTTCAGTCCATAAAACTTTTTCACGTGCGAAAGGTGCACCCAGCCTTTGCGACCCTCCAACTTCACGGCTGTACGTGTGGCGAGGAGGACCTGTCGGGGCTCCTTCCAGCGTGGCTCCAGCGGACTTGAGCGATCAAAATTGCGAATTAAGACCATGGATCCGGGAACGATTTCATGCGGTGCCACCTCGGTATTGTCTGGAAATGCGGCGGCAACCTGTGAACGACAAGAGTTGAGGGCAGACATCAAGGAAGCTAGGTAATCTGTCAGCATATTACTTGAAACATCGGTAATACTTCGGGGTCTAGGAGTACCCCACATGTTAGGGGGGCGGCCGAAAACGACCTCGTACGGGGACAGACCTGATCTGGAATGTGCGACCATGCGCATATAGAACAAAGCGACTGGCAGAGCTACTAGCCAGTCCACACCTTTCTCTTTACATACTTTGGCGATGCGAATTTTCAGGGTCTGGTTATGTCTCTCTACGAGACCTGCTGCTTCTGGATGGCGTACACAATGGAACTTCCACTGGTACCCTAACAAAAGGGAAACATGCTTCATTAACTCTGAGGAAAATGGCTGGCCGTTATCAGAATATACGACCCTAGGGAGTCCATAACGGGGGAAGAACTCACGAACCAACTGCTTGGCAGTGGTCGCGGCTGTGTAATCTGGGACTGGATATGCTTCTGTCCATCTGGACAAAGCGCACACAACTACAAGAACATACTTGAAACCTCGACATCGCTCCATCTGAATATAATCCATCTGGAGGACTTCAAAAGGGTGGTCAGGAGGCTGGAATCCCCCTTGTTCCACCGGGACACTTTTACCTGGATTAAACTGACAACATATCATACAGGTACGGACTTTCTGCTTGGCTGCAGCTCGTAAATGCTTGTTGAACCAAATGTTCTGGATACTGTCTAACATAGCTTTTTCTCCTAAATGTGCTGGACTATGTGCGGTATTGATAATGACTTGAACCATAGAGTCGGGGAGAAACCATGTGGCTCTACCCTTCGTAACCCATCCTTGATCTGTCTGGACCCCTCCTTGTTCGGACCATGTCTTGATTTCATCGGGAGTAGCATGTAACTGGATATCTATGACATCTTGAGTAGGGTCCTTAACTGTCATACATGTAGTCGGATCTGGAGTGTGTGTCATGTTAACTGGAATGTCTGGAGTCTGAGCTGTAAGCTTGGCTGTGCGATCTGCTAGATCGTTACCCTGGGAAATAGTGTCAGTAACTTTCGTATGTGCTTTGCATTTCATGATAGCAATGGATGTCGGTAAATGTATGGCATCTAACAGAGCTTGAATAAGGAGACCATGCTGAATCTTGGTTCCATGAGAAGTCATGAAACCTCTCTCCTGCCAGAGCACTCCAAAGTCGTGTACGACTCCAAATGCGTAGCGTGAATCTGTGTAAACATTAACTTTCCGGTTTTTAGCGTGTATGCAGGCTTGTGTCAGAGCAACTAGCTCTGCTGCTTGAGCGGACAGAGTGTCAATACGGTGTGTCTTAATAACTTCGGTGTCGGTAGTCACTGCATACGCGGCGACTAGTTCTCCTGTACTTGTTCTCATACATGAACCATCCACATAAAGTGTCAGGTCGGGATCTGGTAACGGAATATCTGTCAGATCTTGTCTTGGCTTTGTCGTAATATTAACTACTTCCACACAGTCGTGTGTGTCCGGACTTAAAGTAACTGATGGTAACAGTGTAGCAGGGTTCAGGATGTTGCAGCGTCTGATTTCTATGTGTGGCTGGAACAGTGTCAATTCATAACCTGTTAAACGTGCAATTGTCAAGTGCTGAGTCTGTGTTCGGTTTAAAAGAACTTCCACGGAGTGTGGAACTTGTACTGTCAGGGAGTGTCCTAATACTATGGAATCACTTTGTCTGATAGCTAGTGCTGTGGCTGCAACTGACTTGAGGCACGCAGGCAGAGCCTGGGCTACAGGATCTAATGTGCTCGAAAAATAAGCACATGGCTTGTATTGTCCTGCTTGATCTTGTGTGAGAACAGATAATGCTGTACCTTCACGTTCTGTGACGAAAAGTGTAAAAGGCTTACTGTAGTTTGGTGTAGCTAGAACTGGAGCTTGACATAGGGCTTTCTTTAACTCATTGAAACTGAGTGTATGTTCAGATGTCCAAGGGAGGACAGACGATACGGCTGTCTCCTGTGTCGTTAACTGTATCAGTGGCTTGGCTAGAAATGCATACTGAGGAATCCATTGTCGGCAGTAAGAAGTGAGGCCGATAAAAGCACGTACCTCCTTCTGGGTCTTGGGCTGAGGAAGACTCGCTATTAACTGGATACGGTCAGGTGTCAACTGCCTACCCCTCTTGGACAGCAAGTGTCCTAAGTATACCACTTGCTGAACACAGAATTGAAGCTTCGAAGGGGACACCTTGTGCCCCATCTCGGCTAGGAAATACAGAACCGTCAGTGACGCTCGCTCGCAGTCACGTTCAGAACGGGCTGTGATCAGTAGATCATCGACATACTGGAGCAGGGCAGTGTCAGTTGGCATGTGAACATTATCAAGTTGTCTCTTAAGTGCTTGACTATAAATACTAGGACTTTCTGTGAAACCTTGAGGAGCCCGTGTGAACATATAGCTCCTTCCATTTAAACAGAATCCGAAAAGAAACTGGCTGTCTGGATGAATGGGAACACTGAAAAATGCGTTCTTGAGGTCGATTACAGTAAAGAACGTGGCTTCGGAATCAATGGCTGTCAATAAGGAAGAGATATCTGGGACAACTGGGTACTGAGGAATAATACATTTGTTAAGTTCTCGTAGGTCAATCACTAATCGATATACTGGGGGTGCATTTGGATCAGTACGTTTCATGACTGGAATGATCGGAGAATTGCATACATTGGAGTCAGTTTCCACAACTACTCCTTGAGCGATGAGCTCGTCAATAATTTTGGATAAGGCTGCTACAGCCTCAGGTGGCAATCTGTACTGTCTGATTCGTGGTAACACTACACCTGGCTTGAGAGTCACACGATGGGGTGTGATTTGCATGTACCCTACATCAGTTGGACCTTGCGCCCATAAATGCTGCGGAACATTAGACAATCTGGGATCAAAATCTCGTAATACATAGTGACCCTTAAAGTCACGCAGGAACAATCGTATTCCCTCCGGGGAACAGCATATAACTGCACCTAACTCTTTCAGTGTTTTAATGCCTAATAGATTCTCTGGACATGACTTAGTAAGTAACAGGTCAGTAGTACGGGACAATGGACCTACTTCTAGAGTAACTGGCTTTGATATTTCATTTACGATGGGTTTTCCTGAAAATCCAAGGGAAACATTTCTAGAGCCTGAGAGCGGAGCCCCTGGAACTTCGACGTGACTAATTGTGGTCCTACTTGCCCCTGTATCAATCAAAAACTTTCTGTCTTTCCCTAATACTTGACTATGAACATAGGGACCTTCTTGATCTACAGGTATCTCGATGAGAGGCAAGCCTACCTCCCTCTCTAGGCTGTTTCATGAATACTGCTGGTACTCCGGATACTCGGACTGTGCATACTGATACATTTGCTGTGTAACATGCTGTGTTGCAGCAATAGGCTGCGGTGCTGTAACTGTCTGTTGTGCATTCTGTGGCTGAGGAGTCTGTGAAACTTGTTCTTGTCTAAGCGGACGTGGTCTTTCTTTAGTCTTACCAGTAGCTATGTTGTGTTTCAGAACTGCACACTCGTTTATAAAATGACCTGGCTGTTTACAATAATTGCAGTTCCCTTTAACGGGAGCTGCAGGATGACTGGCTTGATTCGGACCCCTCTTCTGACTGTCTTGAGGAACAGATTGTGCAACTAGTACTTTCATTTTCGTGTCTTTCATACGTTTTCTCTCGTGGTCCTGTTCTTCTCTGATTCTATTCTGGTGGTATTGGAGCATCTGTAACATCTGGGACGGGGTATTAGCTTGCCAGGTACTTTCGACTTTCAAAACTCGATTCTTAATTTGTGGACTTGAATTCTCGACTAATTTAGTAACAAAAAGGTGAGGGTATGACTCACTACTTGTCTTGAGGCCACTGTTGATGCTAAAACATTTCTCAAATCTAGAATAAAAATCACTAATGTCTTCGTCTTGTTTCTGTTTACAGGCTGAGATTGCATCCCAGTCTTCCTTTTTCGTTGTTAACAATCTGGGTAAAACTTGAATCAATAATTCAGGTAATTCTTTACATTTCGCTCCAAGACCGGTACCTGGTACTCGTGCCTTATCTTCAGCTTCTAGAACTGCCCAATCGATCTTTTTCTCTCCCACCTCCCATTCTTTTTCCTTGAGCTTTTCATACACCCCTGCGGGCAGCAGAACCTTTAACATTTTAATTATATCTGGATACGTGTATTCCCCCATACGGAGCATGTCTTAATTCTCGGTGGAACCCTGCTGGATCTTTATCATGACAGGGAATTAATTTTTTCATCTCTAAGAGTTCCATCTTTGTGATCGGGGTGTAAACAAACACTCGTTCTAGTTCGCCACCCGTTCCTCTAACTGGGTGGACTTCTCGTAACGGATTCTGTCTCTCCATGTAAAATGGTTTACTTTCTGGGGGTGAGACATGAACAAAGTGCGGGTTCAAAAACGTTCTATATTTGTGGCGCTGTTCTAGAATGACACTAATTAAATCGGTACCTAGACCTTTCCATCTATACTGGAGTAACTCGTTCAGGATATCATGTAACGGACCTGGATCAGAGTGCTGACCCTCATACAATGTAATGAGGTGCTGGATCATATACATACCCACCAGTCGTTGCTCGGCTGGGGGCAGTTTCAGAAACATTTGTGCCACTATTTCGTCTGGAAAAGTGGTAGAATCAGTAATCCATCGGACTGCTGATCGGGCTAGTTCTTGTTCATGCATAGTACTTAACTCACTGTAACCGATTCGTGATTTCAGAATGTGATCGGTGGCTTGAAACACTTGTTCTAGAGAACCTTGTTCTGGTGCTGGATGATGGAAAGTAGACTTGTGTTCTAGGCGTAAATGGCGATCTGGAAATCTAGATTTTCCTACATACGCTATTCTGGCGGGATTCTCGTCCTCTAACTCTTCAGGGTCAGAGTTACTTTCTTTCTCGCTTACTTGTGCTGCTTTACGCTGTTCGTGTAACTTTATTATTTCTTTACGGATTTTCTTGTACATACTCTCCATAGCACCGACGGTCTTGTGCTTACCCTCGGCTATATTATCACTCCACCTTGTCAGGATTTTCATTTCGGCCGGATCTTTAGACGGGTAATCTTGTTCTCTTATTAGACAGTTAATCAGAAACTTTAATATCATGAGCTGGATCTCGGCTTTCCTTTGAGACATGGCCTCGCTAATGCTTTCTGGATCATCCCCTGTACGGATGAAACGATATATTCTGTCTAGATCTTCTTTCATATTCGGTAGGGTGACTAGATACTCGGCCACCTTTCTTACGCGGAATGAATATAAAACCATATTATCCTCGCCTGGGACTGGATCATAGCCGCATTCATTAAGGGCTTTTCTTATTTCTGCTACAGTCTGATGTCTGGGCGTACGCTGTGACGCTTGTGCATGTAATTCGGCTGACGTTAAACGCTTATGTGGCGGCGGGGTCTGAGGAGGACCTCCTCCCGCGGCCCCTAAACTAGAATCGTCGACTGATCTTCTTCGTACTAGTGTGGCAGGAAATTGAAATGCGGGCTGAACTGGTATGGCGGGCTGGACCAGGGGGGCCGTAGCAGGTACTGCAAGGGGTGCCCCGGTGTCTAGAGGAACGGGAAGTGCCTGATTTACAGGGACTGGCGGAGCGCGAACAGGATTTACATATTCTGGGACTGTGTCGTCCAAATAGGACGAAATAAAAATATCAGCTGCGGTCGGTTTGTGACGTAGCTTGGTCGGAACTAATGGTGGCGGGAAGTTACTGGATGCCTCCGGGGTCGCTTTTGGCAAGCCCTCGGCAAGAAGAGGATACATACCCTTCATAAGGGCATTCCTCCGTCTGTCTGACTGTTCAGTTTTAACTTGTTCACCTATCTCGATTAATTCTTTTTCTTGGGCTCGTTCTTGAGATTCTCTACTTAATTCTGACTTTCGGATTTCTTTTTCGGTTCTTTTATGAGCTTCTTTGCGCCATAACTCGATGGCATCTTTCTGTGACTGTCTGGCTTTCTTTTTCCATAATGCCTCTTCTACTCTCATGATGCACTCGGCATCCCATGTGCCTGACACAGGCCATCTATACTTTTCCTCTAACTGTTTGGTATACTCGACCCATAAATCTAGATACAATATGGCGCTTATGCCATGCTTCTGATACATAAAATGACCTGGACTGTCCCTAGGCGGGACTGGAACTGCTGCTTCCAGCAGACCCTTTCTAGTTTTTAACTGACGTAACTTGGAAAACAAGGGCATGACTGAACTGTAATCTAGACACAATACAATACACAATGAACACGATACTTATTCCCCATTCATACCACGACATTAAAATACATGAAGAACATTTAAAATAACAGTTCGAACAGAAATACCACCTGGAATACGGAACACAGAATACATGAATTTTCTCGAGAACAGAACTGACTAGAACAGAAACTAGATGCACTGCTGAAACAGTACGAAACTTACCGGTCTCATCAAGAGACACGTCAGGACCCGTATCCACCGGAGTGGACACTTCGTTTGTGGGCTTGTGTACCACCAACCCACGGACCAGAGTCAATTAAATTGACCCTGTCTAGATACTACCCCAGTAATGGTACTCACCGGGCAGTAAGAACGGAAGGCCTCAGACTGGACGGGACTGCTTGGACGCCGGACGGACGAACTTCGGACTTCTGTTACGGGTGGACCTCCGGATACCTCGGACCTTGGACTCTCGGCTTGGGCTCTGGTCGGGACTCGCCGCGTTCCTCCACCGTCTCGTCTGGATGCGGGACCGCCTCCTCCGTCTCCTCCGTGGGCCTGAGGGATACTTGAAGCAGAAATATCTGCTGGTGCGCAGAAGAGTTCCGTCACGACTGCAGAGGGTCAGGGGGTCGGCGTGGCTTCACCGACGCGTGGGGAAAGGGCAAGTCCCTATTCGGGCGCCATTATGTGGTAAATAAATAAATAATACCCTATTTTTGAATGCATAAATGAATAACAGATAGCTCAATAAATAAGAGTCAAGATTCGAGGTAGTAGGAGTTTTGCAGGTTTAATACAGCATAAGGACAGGAACAGGACGACCTGCACGGGAATAGGATGGCAGCTGCCGGGGACAGGATCGGGACAAGGGAATAACTTTTTAATAACAGTACATGAGCATATATACATAGCGCAAACACATAGCATTACATTGCAATAGGCGTAGCAGTGGGTGGAGCAAGAGGCGTGACGCGTAGCAGTCGCGAAAGATAAGGGTGAAAGTAGGTGTAACAGGGCGTATACATAGACATGTGATGCAAACGTAACAGAATATGTCATGAATGGGACGGAACCCATGGAGGGGGCTACCTAAGGAGCCGGGACCTCTAACCTGATGGTGCGCGCAAACTGGCAATGACGTATCACTAGGAGAAGCTGGGGGCTATGAGCTCTGTGCTAGGAGCAGAGACTGAAGTCTGGAGAGTCAGGGCGACATGTACCTAAACCCTATCTAGTATCTGATGTTTAGGGAACATGTTGATATAAACTAGAAGTCAGGAGGGGAAAGGCTAACAGATTCTAAGACTGGAGCATGCATTAGTCTACATGTAGTGCGTGATGAAGAATATTAAATGACCATTAAATACAGTATTTCTCTAACGTGGAGACGTGAAGGCTAGACAATGACGGAAACTATTGATGCGATTCAGTAGCTTTGGGAATGCAGAGAAGGAGGACTGAACTGATAACTGGAATCATAACATACTCTTGGCAGACTCAGAGGCAGAGCCAGGCTGAACCGGGCACTGCGAGGCAGGAAGTAAGTGAAGGGTCGAGGATACAGGCGGGGGCTGTATCGCTCCTCAGCGAGGCTTCAGGAGACAGGAGCTGAAATCTGGTGTCCGGGCCCTTTTGAGGCCTAGAAACGGAGATTTTACAATGAAATAACGTGCACACTGAGAAACGTGGCAACGTAGCTTTACATAGGCCTGATATTCGTAGTATTCACGAGAACTGGAAACTGGCATACTAGAGGTGGACACAACTATAATTGCGTCTTTAATCGAACATGGGGAATAACATATGCATATTAATCATGCACAGATAACATATGATGGATGACACGTAGGGACACAGAACATGGCAAAATTTACTTTTCCACATTTTACTGCTATGAATCAGATTCCTTTCATTTACAAGCAGTGGAATAGACCACACACTCCCACCCATTAAAGGATACAGCAACACAGACATGACTTTGTGTTGTGTAGAGCAGAGGAAAGATGAACTGAGGTGACAAAGAGCCACAGCGACTCTGTAACTTCCCACACAAAAGAACAAAAGAATAAGTGGTCTGTGTAAAATTATGTCTGATTACTTTACTAAAAATAGGAATGTCTCTTGCCCTTAAATGGCCACAGGTGCCTAAGAACCTCATCAAAACTTTGGGAGGTCACTTCATTGTTGGTAGTCATATGCCCTTTTACTGAGTTGGGTCTGCATTCTGAAGGCAATGCCACAAGCTACTGCACAAAGTCCATGAGATGTCATGTCAGAATACATCTGAACATCTTTATTGTTTCCACAAACAACTGCTAAAAACTACCAGGCCCAACATGGAATGATTCTGAAGGTCAACTGAGCAATAAAAGCCCAACCTGGTTAACATTTTAGGTACCACTTATGCTTTCTGAAATGCTGCTGCACTGATCTGAGTTATATGTTCAGCAAGACAAAAGTAAAGGTTTTCTTTGTGGCTACAACCAAATTTAGCAAGCTACACAATCTACACAAGTGAATCAATTCTGCTCAATTTTGTGAATTCAGTATCAATCCATTTGAGAGTTTAATTTTGAACTTGTCACCTGAAAACTCAATAGACTGCAGGTCGTGCAGAATGCGGTAGCTAGGGCAGCCCTGAGGATCGCACCCAGAGACCGGATCTCCCACCACCTGAAGAAGCTGCATTGGCTGCCTGTCCGATGCAGAATACTTTTCAAAGCGCTTGTCCTTGCCTTTAAAGCTCTACATGGCACAGGGGCACATTATATCCGTAGAAGAGTTTCTTACTACGTGCCTGGCAGATCCCTTAGATCAGCACACCAACACTTAAACGTTATCCCTAACAGCCGCGGCCGCAGAAGGGAGTTAGGGTGGGGCAGGGAGGCGGGGAGGAGGAGGGGCAGGGTGGAGGGTGCTAAAAACCGGCATATGGATAATTGCAGGTAAGGACACAATTTAATTAATAAAACTAATTTCGTAGCGCGCACTGCATCGCATCCTCGCTCTCTTGTTGTTACTTTGTATTTGTAAAGTGCATCATAACCCCTCTAAGGGCCTCCTACTTTTACAAGAGTTTCTTCTTAAATTGGTAGTATCCCAAAGGTGGGACTTAAGGTGGCAATGACGGTAGAATAGCACCATGTTTGTCAATCCAGATACTGGACATACAGGAAATTAAATGTTGATAGGTACAGACATCATTAAAATAACTCAGATGTATTAGGAGGTTGACGGACAGAGTACAATCCAACACGGTGATGGAGAACATTACCTACTTCTTCCATCAATTTTAGAGATGACCGTCAACACAGCAGTCACCTCTGTACCTTGAAATGAAGCACTATCATGGCAATTCCGTCAATGTATAAAAGGTTTTTTGATGGTTGCAGCCATTCACCCATCTTGACATTTTTATTTTTTAGAAACAAACCCCCAAATTGGGAGTGTGTTTCTAGAAAAAAAGACCCACATTTGCTGGGAGCCTTCTCCCAGGATGTGGGGATCAATATTGTTTATTTTCTGTCTCTTCACCACCTGGCTTTTCTGGCAGTGATAGACAGACAAAAACAACATCACACCCTCTTCTCTAAACAGAACGGGCAGCGTGATGGCTTTACTCCAATGACCCCTACTCCATCAGGCCTTTGAAGTAAGCTTTCCATCGATGGAGCCAATGCAGGCTCCACCGATGGAAAGCATACAGGCCACCTATCTCTAAATGATGTGGGCAGATTGATAGTTTGATGGAAAGGGGACACCATTGCATTTCCGACTGAGTACCATGTCCACCAAATTCTAAATCAACCCCTCAGTTATTAACTCATTTTTGACTTCACAAATATGGACCAGTCAAAATGTCCAATTTCTTAATTCTCTAGTAGCAAGGCTGCCTTCCAAGAGGAATGTAATCCTTTGGTGGTCTTCTTGGTGCAAGCAGCCTTTGGTATTCCATAGGTAAATTATATCACAGAGAATAAAATGGGCAGAGAACTTCTTTTAACCAAAGATGCATATCCATCATCACATCAAAGTCTCGCTCATCACACACGCGTCCCTCGAGCATTAAAGATGCACAAAGCGTTACTCACTGGGTTCCTGACATCAGGTAGGGTGATCCACAGCGGGAAAATAATGGGTAGCACAGCTAGGTAGAAGGCCTTCTTGCGTCCATCTGACGGCCAGGCCAGGCTCAGCGGAGTGTCTTCCTCACCATTCTCCATGTCACCCTCAGCACACTACAGTACCACAAAAACATCGAATGAGAGAATTAAGAATGGGCAAAATGAGCATTAGGCACATTCATAATAAAATAGGTGTGATGTGCTACCCAAACCACTTAAGAAGCCCAGCTTAGATGCACACAAGTTGTGAGCAAACAGCCAGTTGGTATTAGCACAGTGACAGACCACTCTGCTGCATCATCAAAATCAGAGCAAGGCCTGTGGTTGGACCCAAACTGGGGCTTAGATTAAAAAAGCATACACCAACAACTATTGGTCAAAGCGCGGAAAGACCAGAAAGTCCTGCATCAATGCGATAAACGTACAAATTGTAATCAATTATGTTTTAACTAACAACCCAGTGTTACCACTCACATACAGAATTTTACTGGTACAATCAAACATGACTGTATAGCTATTAAATAAACCCTTCCGGACCAAGGTGCAATGCTCTCCAATGCCAGACTTCCTTTGTTTTTGCAAATATTTTTATCTGATTTACCTTACATGGCATCAAAGCAATGCTACATGATGTTTTTTCCCTTACTAACAGAACACCCCACCTATTCACCTTTCATTGTAACTTGCCAATGTTATTAAGGGGCATTTGAGCTTTTCTCTATATGACTCTTCCAAAAATGCGGAATATTGCTTGACTCACGCATAAATAATACAATGATAGAAAACAACCTACAATGTTGATGTTTTCAATCCACAAGCAATTCCTATAAACACTACATTTGTAGAAGTGGGCAGGCCAAACCAGACACATGCCAGGCACAGTCTGAAAAAGGCTATGGACGGCCCTCGTCCCAGGGGGAGGGGCAAGCCAAAATAGAGCTGTCTAAAATAATGAAGGCCTACCAGACAAAAACACAATAGACACAGGAAAGATGGCTGCCCACATTCCAAAAAGGTGCTTCTTGTAGTGGGTGTCTGCAGCCAAGGTAAACAGCAGTTTAAATGTGCCTCACTGAAGTCCTGTGGGGCGCTAACGTAACTGTCGTCAATAAGATATTGACCCTCTTCCTCCTTACAGTTTGTTAAGTGAGTTGAAGGCCTTGCTTTAAACATATATAAATAACTTCTGTCTCCTGCCTTCCCTAGCTCTTAATTTTTTTCATTTTATACATAATGGGATGGTCTTTTTTTTTAATTAACGTGGATTTGTTGAACATTGTATACTAATTTAGGTCAACAAATAATTGAAAACAAAGCATTCTCTTCCAGTGGTAAAGGGACAGAGACCGAAAGATTCATCCAATGGCTAAAGAGCACAAAGGGTAACCAGGAAAAGTGGGTTTAAGTCCCAGCTTCCCAACTTCCCTGCTTGACACACCTGTGCGAGCCTTTACAAATCACCTAACCTGCATTTTGAATGAGCATCAAGTCTGAGACCACCTTGAAGAAATTCAGTTCAGGATGTTTGAGATACAAAAACCTCACTTTAACAGACACCAATCCTGCTCCACACATTTGGCATATATACAGTGTGCATGATAAATTGATATCGCTTGGAAAAGTTAATGTTTAAAAACCCTTACTTTAATTTAACAGATGTCAATGAAGTTATAGATTTATAATATTCAAGAGGGAAACAGTAGGTCAAGCCTTTACCAGATATCTATAGAGCTATGTTGTATTAGTCACATGTCAAATCTTCTGATGGCTCGTGAACTGAAGCCAGACTCTGGCAGGTGTCTGACATGGCTCAGAATCCTCCCCCCTCTGCTATTTACTCATTACCTACACACATAAGAGTTATCGGATTCCATAAGGTGATCGGCTCAGGTGTATAATGAGAAAGTACGTGTCAGATCTAAAACAACTCAGTGGCCAATACATAGTGAGTATCTTTGTTTGCTGAGGTGCACCTACACCTCTTTGGTGATCTGTGGGCCTGTGGAATGGTGTGGTTGGATGCAGCGGCTTAGCGTGGGTTGCGAGCGCCCAGCAAGCCAAGTATCCTTCCACTTCTCTTTTAAAAGTTCTGGCTGGCAAAGTCTCATCGCTGGCCTCGAAGGCCTGACATGTCCCAGGGCCACCCCATTTGTGATGTGCGGTAGGGTCATCTGCAAGATAGCCTTTGGCTCTTTAGGGTTCATCCCTATAGAGCCCGAAGTTGCACATCAATTGGACTATCATCTCACCCTCGCAAATCTTGTCAAAGGACAGAATGGGGTCAGGAGTCTCACTGACCCCACCCTACCCTATTACACGTTGGAGAGGGTGATGTGAAAAAGCAAGAGCCTGAAAGCTGATCCAAGTGCAGTGCATCAGCATGAATGATCAGTCCTGGCTTCAACTTTAACTTTCTTGCTTCAGTACTTGAGGCCGGGTCCATGGAGCATCCTCTAGCTGAGGACCTGAAGCAGACCACCGAGCAGCTGAAGGCAAGTAAAAAACCTCTCAAAATGCTGTGTGAGTGCAGGTGTGAGAGAACCTATGTATGTGTGTTTGTGTTCGTGGAAGCACAAGTGTGAGTGAGGGAGTGAGTCATGGAGTGACAGGGAGTTTAGGGGAATGAGTGACAGTGAGTGTAACTGTGAGTGAGAATGAGTGAATCAGAGTGAGAATGTGAGAGTGATTCTACGTGTAAGATTGAGTGCAACTGAGCATGAAGGAGAGTTACTGTGAGCGAGAATAAGTGAGCCTGAAAGAAATGTATTGTATTGCAACATTTATGTAGCACCACTTAATTCTCCAATGTGGGGCACTGCAGTGATTGCCTACGTGAAGAGCAAGCTGCACCATGCAGAGTGTGAGGTTTGAAGGGTTTTGGCTTTGTTTTTGATCCCATATGGCAGTGTTTCCTTTTAGTGCGTGATGACCACCGAGGTGCGGTTATTGTGTTATGAGATGCAGGACTTAGCAGTGTGGTGGATGAAGAGGTGTGAGAGATAGATACAGAGTTTATGGCTTTTAGTAAGCCAGTAACTTTGAGCATCTCTGCAGGTTTATGATATTTCTTATGATAATAGTCAATATGGCTGCTTACTATACTGGGTTGTGCAACCCTTTACATCATTCAGCATAGGGCAATTGGCCAACCCACTTTAGCCACTGGCTAATTTCACTGTGAGTGGCAGCAATCTGCTCCTTCACAAGGAGCACAACCACACCTAGAGTAGCCCTCTTAATGCTAGAGGCTGCTTCCTGCACATAAACAATCATTAAATAATGATGATTTGCTACTTCTATGCATGCTGCAGAATGCAGCACACATAGAAGTAAAACGTTGGCATTATGGGTTATTTATGTGCACGTACACAATCATTCAATGAAACGCAGGCACCCTTGCACTATGGCACCTAGGCAGATGACTATGGGCTGAGGGAGCCTATTAGTGCTCCAACCAAAGCTCCACACGCGTCCTGGTCCTTGTGATTCAACACATTTCTGCAGAAGGTATGTCACTATATGGGACTTGGAGACAGCTTCCATGTACTAGGCGTGGGGCACTCCTTTCCAGGGTAGGAGGCAACTACAATGGGATTCCAGGACCCTCAGCTGGAGACATGTAGGTGCCTAAGTCATACAGCTGATGGCCCCCCAGGGGCCTACCTCATAGAAAAGGACTGATGAGTCCAGGGCTATACATAGTACCTTGCCCACAATAGGGTCACTCAAGCTATGTGATGTGAGCTACTCACTTACCATGCTCCTACTGACTCCTCTCGCTTTATGCAACCACCAAATATTTAGCCTCTCCCCCATTATTCAGTGTGTTTGAGATACTTTTCTGCTGTAAAGGGCTCATGGTAAACTTTTGCATTCTTTACAGGTATTCAATGCTCCTGGAGCCTATGTCGAGCCCCTGGGGGAATGTTGCGAGGAGTGGGACACACCAGAGGGGGTGCTGCAAACTTTAAGCTCTACTACAGACTCAGACAGATTGCCAAGCAACCCACACCCATGCCCCATATTCCTCCGTCCATTAACGTAGACTCAGCCTTCACACTGATAACCAGTCTGACCAGGCAGTGTCTACCGCCACCAGGGGCGGCTCCTCCGCTATGGTGAAGGAGCATCGCTCCACCGTTATTAAGCAGTGAGAAACGTAAAATAATAATAACCTAGAGTTATTATCAATTTATGCTTCGTGTCCTGCTTTGCAACGGGCGGGCGGGTGGGCAGAGCTGCTCTGCTCTCGGAAGCAGGGGCGCAGTGATTTGCCCACTCCTGAGTGCGTAATGGCTGCTTGGTCTGCCCTCTCGGGCACTTTCCCTTCTCCATGCAGGCTGCATTACAGCCTGCATGGAGAACATGCCCACCTCTCCAGCCCCTGGCTGAGCGCCATGTCACAGCACTCAGACCAATCACAACGCTGCATTGTGATTGGCTTAGGGGAGGGAGCCTGACTGCCTGCTTCCTGCTTCTGTCAGAGTCGGAGGCAGGAGACAGGTGCAGAGAAGAAGCGGGACCCGGCCTCAAGGTACGTTTTTCTTTTTTTTTTATTCCGATCTCCCCGTGTGACCCCCCCCCCCTCGACCGCCCACCACCCACGAGCCATGCCGGCCACCACTGACCTCCACCCCTCACTGCCAAAGGATACCCAACTACTATTACACATTACACACCTAATGCGCAGCAGCACTATCGCCTATTCGACCATCATAAGACAAACAGAGCATTAGCAATCCTAAAACATACCTGTCACGTGATATAGACAACACTCTTGCTCTCAATATCCATCCTGTAAGAAGATGCGTTATATGTGTGCAAACCTTTTTGATTTTTGGTTGGTTTGGCTGTCTTTGCTGTGACATTTGGAATTCTGTTTTTAGCAAGCAAAATAAAAAGAAGAACTGGAACATTCTGAAATTTGAATGGGACTTTTCCTTGCAAAAACATTGAGCGTGGTGCACCTCTATTTGTATCAATGTATGATTTTGACTAAACGGCGCACCTTGGCAGCAGGTGCTTATAGTGAGCGCACAAGGATATAAATTGAATTGCTTATAGTCACACTTATTCAAACACGTGTTAAGTGCAGTCATCTATGGCCCGCTGCCTTGCTCCTTTCTTGTATTGGTGCGTAAATCTATATGTGCTTACATGTGAAGAATGGATGTGTACATTTGATTCAAGTATACACATAACTATCCCAACACACAAAAATGGACAGAATTCAGAGTCCTCAATAATAGTGTATAATTATCATTGGACCTTCTTTTCAAACTTGTGTGAGGATAGTGATTTATCTCGTCTATTCTATGCCTCCTAGAGGACATCCTGCAGTGTTTACAGGATGGGTCTGAAAAGCAATGATCTAAATCTACCTTGAAGCTACAATGGACTGTACTAAGGCCTTTCATTCTTTATGGGTAAATTGGATTTTTAGGCTTTTAAAGGCTTTGAGGTTCTAAGACCTAGGATTGGCAATTTGTTTCCTGGCTGGCACCTTTTGGTATTAGGAACTTTGCAGAAATATCCCTTCGAATCTTTAGAGGAAGTGCCACCAAAGATCCTCACTTTGAAGATTGCATTTGTCATGATCATAGTTACAGCTAGATGGATAGAAGAGATGACTGGTTTGAAGATTGCATTGTTTTATGGTTGGGCCTGCAATTTGTTCTAGTGGCGAACTGGACATTTCATAGATCAGAGGAGATAATTCTTCCATTGTTTTCCTATGACAACGGTGAATACTCCCTCCATGTAGTTGTTAAGATTGACCTTTCTAGAACAGCTGGCTATTAAAAATGCGACTCACTCCAGTAGGAGATCAGTATAAGTCCACGACCATGAGGCTAAGAAAGGAGGGAAAACTTCCATTCCTTCTTTAAGCTGCTGGGTTCATTTCAATTTCCTATTTAAATTCTGGTTGTATGCAAGATGTAAAAAAATGAATATTGTACAAATGGTTTGCGATGCTTGCACAAAACCAAAAGAGAAGCAAAAAAAGGAAATAGAAAGAGAATGAATAGGGGAATACTCTTTCCTGGTACAAGTAGTCCACCTTTAGATCACTTTTCTTTTGGTTAAGACTTCAGTACAAATCTTACACCCAGTCAATCCATCAAAAACTCTACTTTTGGTCAACTAACAAGATGAAGACTACTCCTCAATCGACAACACTTTGACCTTGTAGCACCTAAAAATCATCCTTATGAGGAACGTTCTTATAATACGTGCCTCACAGACTTAGGCATGATGACATGTAGGCTGTATAATTCAGATGCCTGGTTATTGCCCTGTTCGACAGGGAGTGGATTCCCATGTAATACAGAGTTTAACACACCTGGTAATTATTGGGCTTGATCTTTTTTGCACTCCTACAATTCTCTCCAGGTAAGCTTAGGTAGGCCCAATGTGCGGAAATTTACTGGAGAAAAATTATTGTAATTACCCGCACCTGAAGTATCTGGGGCTAGCTATACTAACTAAGGCTTCGCAAAAAGTGGTTGCAATTGGTGCACTGAATTTTTATGATTCCTATGGTATTTTGCGAACTGACCTATATACTAATCAAAGTCAGTTCACAAAATACCAAATCACAGTGGGTCACAATTTAACCTACCTCATGAATATTAATAAGGTCGGTTGCAAATTGCGACTCACCAGGGTTCACTGCCATCAGGTGATAGATGATGGCTTGCTGCGGTCAGAAGACCGCAATGTCTGTGATTGCTTTTAAATAAAGCAGTCTTTTTACCGAATCGCTGAAGGGGTTTAGTACATTCAAATAACACATTTTCTTCTTGCGAACCTTGCAATTTACCGATTTGCTGGGTTTGTCACCAGAAAATATGTTTTTACATCTGGCCCCAGGTTTAAAATGGTCCTGAGTTATTTACATGATGCTGCATTATGTGGGACACATTCTTTTATGGTTGCAAAACTGGTTAACAAATGTTCCACTCAGTTCAGTGAGACAACGGTGCCTGATTGGAGAGGCTGCTGGAGTGGTACCAAAGCGTCAGAGTGAAATCAGTTTCTATGGGAATTTGCAAAGCCTGTAGGACAGGCCAGTGGAATTGGCAGGCCTTTGCTGCTCTCAGCACATTTCCAGCAGCCGACAGATGCTCAGCACGTTTTTTGCTACACTGCATGCAGGTCGCGTGGCAGGTGCAGGGGCTTATGCGTCCACTTCCGCGCCAAAAGAACAGTCTGTCTACCCTTTGGACTTCAGTGGCTTTGGGATGCCAAAGAACACAGCTGGCAGGCCGCTTTCAAGCACCAGAGGTACTAAAATAGCGAGACAATGGCACTGATTGAGGGAGGGAGCTTAGTCACCCTCTCAGCGAGGCAGCAAAGAAACCTGGGAAAAAGACGAGCTCTCTCAAAATATGTCTGTAAATGGCGGCTTATTCGCGAATATGCGAACACGGACTGAATGTACCGCCACTGTCTGTGTAAGAGAAGCAAGCCCGAATAAATTGGGTATAAGTGGCCAGATAAATGACTTCCTCTTTACAGTCATTTGGTTTAAAACATATAAAAGTAAAAAATGAAAATGACTAACCCCCCTAAGATGCATCAAGAACCCATTTTGCTATTCCTTAATAGGGAAAAATAACGATTCGCTATTAAGGAATAGCAAAATGCAATGCATGAAGAAATCACACAAAAAATAGCGATTTCTTAAAATTCCTTAATTGCGGCTCGCAAATTGCAAGTCGCAATTAAGGAATACCTCCCCATTCATTCCTATGGGCCTAGAGGCCCATAGGAATGAATGAGAAGACATTCTCAATTTACGAATCGCAATTAGCGAATCGCAAATTGAGAATGCGATTTCAAGGGTGCAGGGGTGTCCAAAGGACACCCTGTTGTACCCCTGAAATTGATCTGTGCACATATGTTGTGCACACACATGCCCTTAGGGCATGTGTGTGCGCAACATGAAACTTTGAAAAATGCACTTTAGTGCATTTTTCAAAGTTTTTGCAAATTACCATGAAGTTCAACTTCATGGTAATTTGCGAGCCCAATTAGCGAAATCGCTATTTTTTAAACTTTAATGCATTGCGTTTAAGGAATCTCAATTTGAGATTCCTTAAATGCAAGTAATCGCAATTTGCGATTTCTTAATTTGCGATTTTTGGATTTGGGATGATGCATCCCAAATGCAAAAATACCGGTCGCAAAGGGGCAGATTCTGATAATCTGCCCCTTTACGAGCGGATTTGACCTTGATGCATCTATGCCAAAGAGGGTTATTTTGTTGAAAACTGACAGCGAATTATTAGGGGATGTGGATTAAAAACACATTCATCTACTCATTTCTTTAAAATGGATTGGAGCAGCCAAGTTTGATTTCCTCTGCTCATCTGGAGGTTTTGAGGATATTAGGGAGGGGAGAGGGGAGCAGGGCAGATGTTGCGGTAGGGCAAGAGGATCCGACTTTGGTACTAGAGAACCACGGGGCTTATTTATGAGAGTAAAGTGAAATATGCGTGACACAGAGCTCTGAATCCGATTTATGAAGCCACGCAAAGCCACCCTGCGTGGCTTTGAGTGGCCTCATAAATCTTGAGTAAGGCAACACAGCGCAAATCGCTGGGTCGCCTTATTCTGCGTCTGGGAGGCGCTCCATGGGCATTGCAGTGGGTTTTCCCACGTAACACCCATGGATTTTGATGCTGCCCCAGATTTACAAAATCATGTAAACCTGGGGATGTGCCAAATCCGTATGCCTCTTGAGGTGAGGCGCAATGAGGAGAAGTATCTTTATTTCTCCTTGTTACTTCTTCTTTCTATGTGTTCTGCAGCACACATAAAAGAGTAATATGACTCACAGGATTATTTTTGTGCAGGAAGGTGTCCCTTTCTGAAAAAAAACAATCCTGCATGCGGCGCAGGCACCCTTGCACCGTCGAGCAAGGGAGCCTGCATTGGCACTAGGCTACCAAAAGGGCGCCAGCGCCAGGGAAAAGGCAGAACTGCATCATATTGCCTTAAATACTGTGCAGTCTCGCCCTCTCCCTCTCACGCAGCACAGTAAGTGACTTGCTGCGCTGCACTGTGTGACAAACTCATAAACAGGCCCCTTAGTCTCCCCGTGCCACAAAAATAAAGGTGACCTTGTGTATTGCAAGTGGTTCTAAGGCAAAGCGGTCCAATAGCCCCTCCCCTAGATATAAAAAAAACACAATGTCAGCTTCCTCCTCCCACAGCCAGTCTAGGTAGTCAAAAAACACACACCTTGAGCAGGGCTGCAGGCTTTAGTTGTGTGTGTACAAATGACACATTTCTATCCAACACTTTGATGAAAACCTCTTTTTCTTTCTTTCACTGCCCTCTGCGATTTACTGCTCAGCTAACCAATCCGCCTCCACGCTGTACTCCCACATGTGGATTTCGTGAGTAACCCTAATTTGCAGCTGCAATGGCTACACTGATGACGCACAGCTCCAACACACTATCCCAAAAAAAGAAAACACATGGGGCTCAATCACTCCCTGGCAGTCTTTTGTGAATCACCGATACATGTACCATTGCGTAACTGCAAAGTTAGTTTAACATAGTGCACGGCTTTAGGGCAATGCGGCCGCACTGGGAGCTGGCCTATGGAGGGGGCGCTGACCTCAGGGGGGCGCTATATTTAGCAATAACTTATGATTAGAGAGATGAGGCAAACTTCTGCCTGGTGGTAGTGAGAGAATCCGATGAGGCAGTCATTGGGTGTGGGGGTGCCAAAAATCATTGTTGGACCGGGCGCCACCATTGCTAAAGCCGGCCCTGATAGTGCAAGTAACTTTCACCTGAGGCACTGGTGTTTGCCTCACTTAAAACAGAGAGCCTGGATTTCTTTTTACTCAGAGTGCTCAGAGCTCCCAGCTCAGGATATTGTGTCCAGTGGCTTTGAGGGAGTGTGAGAAGGAGAGTTGCTTCCATAGTTCCCCAGCTAGTCTCAGCTCCAGGCCGCGCTCTAGAAGTCGATCTGTGGATCATGGGGCTTCCACCCTCTACTTGTCATGTCAGGTGATGTGTCTAAGTCAATATCTAGAGGAGACAATGGCTGGGAGAAAGGTGATAGAGTTTTATGTTGCTAGCAGGATGGGGGAAGTGTATTCAGGTTGAGACTATCTGCTGGGTTGTAGGAGATGGGACAACCATATGTGGTCAATGGACCAGGAGAACAGGTCCGAAGGGGCCAAAGAGGGAAAAAAGACAAAGAGGGATAAACAAGATGATGTGGTGTTACAGCCATGCTGAGAGATTAACAGAGACTGTGAGGGCTCAGCAGAAGACATTGCACCGACCATGCATTCAGGCGACATGTAGCATGATGCTACGCTCATGGCGTCAGTAGGAATCAGTGCAACCTGGATCATTCTGGTGCTTCCACAGACGTCCGTATTCAAAGGCAGCAGTCGGACAGCTGCAGTCTGTGCTAGGAAAAATATATCAACATTGGGATTTACATACTAATCAGACAGCATGATTTAGCAGAAAGGGGAATGGTAAAGTCTTATGGTTTGCCCCTTCCTAGGAGGCGAAACGATCATACGATTCTGTCTGAAGTTCCTAAACTAAGATAAGCTTGAGTCTTTTCCTGTCTCAATCATGTATAAAGCAGGCATTAACGAGTGAATAATGCACCACAAAGCATTCATTCCCTTCTTTTTCATCAAGTTAATCACCCTATTGATTCTATTTTTGTCCCTGCTTTTTGCTCCTTGAATCTGGATTCCCTTTGGATTTTAATCTGGTTTTCTAGCTCGGCTCTTTTCTCTTTTCTGGTGTCAGGGAGGGATTGGTACCAAGCTGATCTACTTCTGCATTATTCTTCATCCTCAGTCAAGAACTATATGATTGCAGAGGAGGTTTTTTACTGTTGAAAATAGAACTCTCTTAAGGAGACACTTGACATCCTTTATATGTATATCTTAAATGTGGGGTGGCACCGCAGCTACTACGGAGAGTGGTCCTTTCTTTGGGCAATTAAGAAAGAAACTTAACAGGCCATCTCTGCTTCCAGTCCTTGACATTTAGGAGACATTACTGATAAATCAGAAATCTGAAGATCCACAGGGACACAAACAGTTATCGGCAAAATAGCAAATTTCATTAGAACAAGTATTATCTTAAGATGTATGAAGGATCAAAGGGAACAAAGGCAACATCCAGTAAGAGCAACCTATTGAGGGCTCTGAATGTGTGAATGATGCCCAACCCATGGATGCCGTAGGCACCTGCAACTGGCCACGCCAGCCTGAAATAATGCCTTCCTTCTACCATCACACTACAGCCATGACTATGAGCCTGGGGAATTCTTAGCTGCAGGGTCAGAGTTCCAAGGGTTGTCTTCTTTATAACTAGAACATTCAGTCTCAAGTAGCCACTTGCCACCCCAGGGGCCAGACATGGAAAAGCAAGGTTCCAAAGGGGAGAAGAGGAGGTGGCATGGGGATCACTCAAAGGAAGATTATGATGAACTTCATGATAACTCACGCACACAGAACGAATACACTCCTGGCATGATCCATTTGCCAATACAAGCAGAACGCACTGTGTGCAGCAGTTGGCCACTCATGCATATACAATAATACCTCAACACAACAAACACTCCATTAACCCAGACTATATGAAAACATGTCCATATCTTTTTTTTTGTTGCAGATTTTATATAGCGTGAACTCGACCCGAAGGTATTGGAGCGCTTTACATGAGCACCAGTTACATTACACATTCAGGGACAGGGAGATTAAGTGATTTGCCCAGAATCACAGGATGTGGACGCGACCAGGGCTGGACTGAGAAACAAAACTGTCCCTCACAAAGCCCTCGGCCGGCCCCCCGGGTCGTTGGGGGTGCGGCCGAGCTCTTTGCCAGGGCCGGTTTCAGCCGATTTTGTTACAGGGGTCGATGTTGCAGCTATGCTTTAAAAAACGCCCCCCAGGGGGACAACATCGGCCCCCACCCTGAGGTCCACCGGGGAACCGCCCAGTGCCCGCTATGGCCAGTCCAGCCCTGGACACGACCCCGAGGCTCGAACCCTGGTTTCCAGCACCAAAGTCGGCAGTCTAGCCGACGGACCACATCCTCTCCCATATCTTCTTTGCAGACTAGTACATGCTCTTCATTCACAAATCTAAGCACAACAAACTCATAAAAATGGACTGTGTACACGTCAGCTATGATCAACTGACCCACACCGTCAAAATACACATGTGCTCAGTATTTGGCACTTCCATATGCATGTTCATCCTGAATTCTTTAAGAGCTTTAAAAAATGGCGCCAATAGAATTCACATCAGTGCAGTAGTCAGACACTAATATATGAGCATCACTCTATAAATGCAACACAAGCCACAATCATATAGAGGAACCAAATGCACACCTGTTCCAGTATAGTAATACACGGTCAAAAAAAACAATGCATTCGATGCAGACAATCAAACTTTCACATCAATTCCCAATTACAAAACATGTTCTACTGACATTCCAATGCTTGTTCCCATAGAAGGTGTAGGGTCAGATGTACAAAGAATTTTAGTTGAAGCAAATGCTCCAAGTTTGTGACCGCAAAACGCTTTTGTAATGTACCAACCCCATTTAAGGAGGCGGAAACTTTTTATGACTCCTAAAATGGGCTTAGAAATGGATAAGGAGTCGCTATTTGGAAGAGTTGTGTCCCTTCCAAATATCGATTCCAATCCATTTGTGTTAATGGTTTAGGACTGAAATAAACCGTTGAAAAGTTACAGAACCCCAACTTGGGGTTGTAATCTATTCGCAAACAAGAAAGCATCCCCTTGGGACCTTTGTGAATGTTAAATAAAACTTTGTTGGGGAGTAGGCAGTGGTGCTAACTCTCAAACAAACTTTAACGAAATAATGAGCGTTTCTATTTTAATGCAGCAACTTTTCCTTTAAGGAAAACAGCCTGCATTTAAAAAAAAAAAGTTTCATTTAATGAAAGGTGATCAGGGACACTTACCCAGCAGGCCACCTTCCCCGTGATGGCCTCAAGTCTGAGTGAGTCACACTTTGCTAAATACCTCATGAATATTAATGAGGTAGGTCTGATTGCAACAGGGTTTGAATTGACCAAACTGACCCATTTGTACATAGGCCAATTAGGATTCTTTTTTTACTGGTCTCAAAAATACTGTTTGCAAAGTCGGACCAGTATTTTGTGAGCAGTAAATAGTACATCTGGCCCCTAATCTTAAAATGTATTCAAATGCAACCAAGGTGTGGCTTAAACCAGAGACACGTTTGTTTCCACTTTCTTCAAACAAAGTGAAGTAACTCAAACACACACTGTGAGATATGCTGACCATTCATGGTCCTATTGCACATATAGGGCTGAGGCATGTAGCAGTGTTGGAAATGTGGTACCAAGGAATATATCCTGTAACAAGACATGCAGTGGCTTGTCATATTGATGTGTGTGCCCAAGATGCCTGGATCATTATAATATGTTTAACGTATGCATGCTGTATCATTTTACAAAAAAAGAGTTATTCATTACATCAAGAGACATATCCCTATGCACAGGAATAAGTGCATGATTTTTCAAAATTCACAAGCATTCAAAGTATTAAGGGCCTCATTTACAACAAAAGGACGCATCGGAGCGCTGCAGGCCATTTTGCTGCGCTGAGTGGGGTCATTTTCAAACCACAGGGATGCGTTCTTTTTATAACAATATGACGCATCTCTGTGCTTTTCCCTGCGCTGACGCACAATTAGCTGCCATGCACCAATGCAGGTACCCTTGCGTCATGCTGTAAGGGTGCCTGCTTTTCGGGGATGATCGTTTTTATGCAGGTAGGAACACCGTGGGTATACTCAGACGTGGGTCCCGTGGTCACTAAGCCACTGGAGTCAAGCTATTCTGGCTGAAGACGGCTGACAGCCAGAAACCGGTCCTAGGATGCTTGATTCCGGTCCAGGAAAGACATGGCTTGGCAGTTCGGGCTGGACTGTTCCCATGAGGCACAGGGTCAAGGCTGATTTGCATATGGCCATGTCTGAACTGGGGTGGTGTGGAGTGCAAAAAAAACGATGGATTTAGGCCCAGATCTCTGTACTGGGGTGAATGAATGACATTGTTCTGCATTCTGTCCATCAACTGTTGTTTTTACAGGAACACCTTCCTGCACAAAAACAATTATTGCTGGTGTTTTCCTTTTTTGTATGTGTGCTGCAGAATCTAGCATGCATAGAAAGAGGAAACCACAATTTCTCCTGTTTCTCCTTGTTGTGCCTCCTTACGCCATCCCTGGGGAGGTGTAGGATTCTGACGCATTCTCAGGTTTATGAAATATTATAAATCTGGGAATACAGAGAATCTATGTGTGTTGAGTGGGAACATCAGGAGAAACACCTATGGCAAAGTGATGCGTGAAAAGGAGCCGTATTTCCAGGCGCAGTGTGGCTTTGCATGGCCATGTAAATATGGGCAGGGCTACTGCACCGCCAGTGCGTAAAAAAAGTGACTCACCAGCTGCGCAAGGGGCTTGTAAATAAGCCCCTCAGTCTGGAAAGCTGCACCAGTCACAGTTTATCAGGTGGATTACCTGGAATGTTAAATGGCACCTGCTATTTTCCCAGTTTGAAGTTATACACAGTCTAAACCCCCCGAATAGGGGAATAACGGACTGCACACAAATGCACATTTCAGCCCTTTTTTCTCCATTGGAAAAAACATGTTTCCCTATGGTGAGGCCTCTTTCCTACACCCCCACACATAAATCAATACTGAGGAATAAAACATTATAAAAAAGACATGCAACTTATAGGAGTTGATTCTCAAAACCACTTAGAAGTACTTCTATGACATAGTACAGAATTGCAACTGTTTGCAATTCACATTTATGTCCAGTAGTACACCTGAAAAGTAGCAATAGTTACAGCTCTTTCCAGACATACTACTGGGAATTGTATGGCATTTTTCACCCTGGATTGACAGCACAAGTGTCAAGACAATATTGATATTGATTCTTTCTAATGTACATAGAATGGGCTTTGGCTGCACCCATAGCGAATAGTAGTACATTTTAACACCATGCTATTTGCTATTGGGTGTATCATTCCACACTGCAGAAAGTTCTTACATTAAAATGAATGATAGAAATTTTACATTTGAAAATTACATTCAATTGTCGCACTGATTGTCACATTTAATTTTTGATGTCCTATATGCATTCTATACTCAAATCACTTGCAAAGCCAACAGGACAGGCTTTAACATGAATACATTGTATTAGTGCATGCAACCTATGCAAGCAGCTTTTGTGAATGGCTATGTTGGCACATTATAGTCAGACCTTAGCTTTGCCAAAGATTGGTGGATGTTGGTATTCTCATAAAGTGGACTTGTATGGACAGAACAAGTTGGCACCGGGGGAAGATACTGCGCGTGTGTTAAGTGTTCATATTCTTTTTTTTATCCATGGTCAAAAGATTTTTCTCTGTGGAGGAAGCCCTTCATTAAAAAGACCACAAAGTTTGGGGATTTTGTGTTTCTCTTCCCACCCAGGAAGAGGGCGTACTGCAGTGGCGGCAGCTGCCTCTAAACCTTGATGGGTCAGCGCAGGCGGGGACAGGGGGAATAATAATAATAATTTTAAAAAAGAACTTACCTACCGCTCCTGGAACCTCCTTGGTGCTTTTCTGCTCAAGCCACCTCGGTGCTCCTCTGCTCCTCTCCACACTCATTCCAGACGCTGCTCTCATGCATGAGAGAAGCTCAGGGATTGGTCTGAGCGAGCTCAAATGCCGCTCAGTTAGGAACAGGGAGCCTGTGCCTTTTCTCCCACCCGGCTATGCAAGACAGCTGGGTTGGAGAAATATAAGTGTGCATGTCGGTTTGGCCCTCCTATGATGGCGGACCAAACCGACATGTAACTTACAGTGCCCCTACCACTAATCCTCCCTGGACCTGGCTGCTGCTGACGCAGACCATGGCTTGGCCCCTCCCTAGACTCGGCAGACTCGACCGAGTAAGTGAAAAATAAAATGATACTAAAATAATTTTACTATCATTTATTTTTTCATTTACTGTCTTTCAGTAGTGGGGCGACGCTCCTCCGCCCTAACGGAGAAGCCGCCACTGTACTGCAGTCATTTGCAGGAGCAAATCGTCAATCATTTCCAGGATGGGAAACAGTTGAAGAAGTGTGCGTAAATGCTCAAAAATGCACACGTTTTGGACCATTACCAAACTCACAAGACAAACCATGCTTTGATCGACCTACTTCTCTCCTCTTACGTGGAGTTACCACTTGGGTAATTACGAGCAGTCTAAGCATACAACTATGCTGGTATAACAGCATTCACACCTACTAGGCAACCTTTTACAGATACCTTGCAGGTGTAAAATCAGCCTCTTTATATAGGCTTTGTGAATCTGGCATAATCTTTCTTCAACAGTGAATATAAATAAAAACACACTGTTTCATATTAACACATAAATTAAAATAACATTAAACAAATAACACATTGTATACTCCTAATGTCAAGTTAAATAATGAATTGAAAAATGTGATTTGTAAGACTACCCTTTGCCCATTACAAACTTGAATACATACTGTAACACTGAAAATTAATTGACACAGTTCATATTCACCTGCCCTTATAATTGGACTCCTACGAAACACGTGCATACGGGGAAAAATAATTATTCGATTCATTTTACGCAATGCTTTATGTCTCAATTTGTTAGGTGCATTGTGCACACTTATTTTCGATGTTCATGTAAACTCAGTGCATAACAACAAACCCATTTTCAATTAACACCAACACTGGTTAAACATTAACAATGAACACAGGCTCCAAACGAAATTCGAAAGTAAGACTATGGGTTCGATTTAAAGTTGGACGGACGGAGTAGTGTCAGTCAGGATGGCAGTGGACATTACCTCCACCATCCCCAGGATACCAGCCTGCCAAATTAAGAAATACCCAGCGGCCCTGAGGCCTTCTCTGTACATTGAGCAGAACCGCCATCATGGCGGTTCTGCTCAATAGACTAAAAGTTTGGTGTGGGGCTGACGTTGGTTTTAAATATTAACATTTTTTTCAAAAACAAAAATCTAATGTAAACTCCCAGGGTGTGGGGGTGTTTTTCCCCCGTTTCTCACTGCCAGTTATTTCTGGGCAGTGTGGACAGTAAAAAAAAAGGCATTTCACCATCCACCCTAAATGGAGCGGACAGTGTAATGTCTTTCCTCCGACAGCCCCTACGCTCAGAGGAAGTATTCTGTTGAAGGAGTCAAAGGGAACTCCGTTGATAGAATACTTAATACTTAAGGTCCGCCCCTCTCTAAATGAAGTGGACGGACCAATGGTTTAGTGAGGAAGTACGTTGTCAGCCAAACTCCAAATCAGCCCTATGTTATGACGCACGCAACATATCCTTTACATAAAAAATAAAACAATATGGTACCATGCAATAAAAACTATTGAATATCAACATATTACATAGCAATCACTCCCACTAAAATGCCACCCACTGATATTTACTACTAACTACGGAAAACTAATGAAAAAGCAATTCAAATTTTGAACTCTGCAACTTCTGTAGGTTGCACCATCACTGCTTCCGAATGGATCCCAAAAACCCATTACTGTGGTTTCTTCCTGTGGTTGTGCCATCACCCCTCCTGAGTGGATCCCACAGACCCATTAGTGTGGTTTCTGTGGTTTCAGTGCTTGGCCCATTATCATTTCTAGGTGGATCCATTCATTGTGGATCCCAAAGACCCATCTACTGGAGTGATTGAAGTTTACTTGGGTTGCACCATCACTGCTTCTGGGTCAACCCCACACAGCCATTAACTTTGGGGTTTGTGGATAGCTTGCACTTCTTGTTTGATCATTGTGGTTGGACCATCTAGACACACTGTGATGTTTGTTTGGCTGCCTTCGGTGGCAACATCTCATCCACCAACAAGGGGATACAGCCAGGGCCAGACTGGGAACAGCAACCAGCCCTGCCTGATTGCTGCTCGACCGGCCCTGGAAGCGGTTGGGGAGGGGGGTAGGTGCTAGTAAAAAGCACAGCTCCTGCTTTTGTTACAGGGGGGCAATATTGCAGCACTGCTGCAAAACCGACCACCAGTGACAAAACCGACCCCATGGCCAGAAATCGGACCCCACCCCTCCGGCCCACCAGGGAAACGCCCGGTGGCCAGTACGGCCAGTCTGGCCCTGGATAGAGCCCCTCTGTTTGACCATTCTTCTAACAGGTCCGTACAATTAATACACAATGTATTTCACTCACATGACTCTATAAACGTTAGCAGACATATCAGAAGTGTCAGGTTTGTTTGTTTTAACATACCCAGGCCACACATTAAGGCCTCACACACTCAAGACAACCTTTCCCACATAAGACACACTATCACCAGACACCACTCCAATCAAACATCCAAGCGTAACCACTTCAGACTGGTTGTGCGCTACGATGGGTAGTAGCAACAACTGGGATTCATACCAGTAGGAGATGGAAACACAACTGGGATGCATGCCAGTAGGAGATGGAAACAACTGGGATGTATACCAGTAGGAGATTGAAACAACTGGGATTCATACCAGTAGGAGATGGAAACAACTGGGATTCATACCAGTAGGAGATGTAAAAAAGGAGTGGTCTGGTACTGTATAAAAGCACAAACTTTTATTTCAATTTCGAGATCTGTGCTTTGACAAAGAGAGCTCTCTGCAAATGTGTAACAAAGCTTCAGTGTCTCCCTGGGACGACAGGGCAATTTGGAACCAGTCAACTTTATGAAAAATTTAGAGCGCGCAAACGCAACCCACTGGGGGGCAGCGGTTCAAATTGACCTTTCCGCACATTGCAAGACAATTGAATGATTCACAGTGCCTTTTCTGACGCAATACAAGCCCCTTCCAAGAAAAAGTGGAACTTAATAGGGTTGGCATATATAGGTTTTCCAATTAGGTTGCCTTGGGAACAAGTAGAAGCGTGCCCATGGGTTACTGCATGTGCGTGGGAAGTGGGAAGGGAAGGTGCTCTAATGGTATTTATAGGCATGTCACAGGTTAGAGTCATTATAGGAAGAGCCTACTGTGTGTCAGGAGTCGCATGCCAAAAAGATTAGCAAGTGTGATCAAATCCTTTGCAAGAAAGCCTCCAGGTCCAGTGAAAAAGATGCCACTGTTCACCTGTACACTCAGGGCAGAGAGAGTAAAAGTCCTTAAGACAGTGTGGGAAATGTACTAAAATCTGATGAAATGCAGCACATAAATCGTAGTTGCTGTGCTGTGTTACTTCAAAGGGAGTGTGAAAAATAGCACAGTATCTAACAAGATAACACGCTATTTTTCTTTCCCGCAATGCTTGCGAGATTTAGGCTTCCACTGCAGCTTAGTGCAAAGGTGTGTGCCTTCTGTCAAGCATATTGTTTTTTTATTGGAAGGGGGGCCCTTCAGTCCAAAAACTATGCTTTATTACTTTTCCCAGTGATTATTTTGTAAAAAGATTAGTGCCAGGGCCCTCGTCAGGCGGTCACTGCAGCTTGCACTACACATCACCCTGCCATGCTGCCAGTGATAGGACCAACACAACTCCTACGCATCACACCCACACAAAGCGTGACAGTTCAGACTATTCCAGGCCCCCAAAGCTATAAGAATGGCTTGGGCTGCCGGTAATAGTCTGTTTTAATGTATATTGAATTAATAATTAACTATTGTTGTAGTAATCTCTCAATTAGCCAGATAGAGCCACTTTGTCGCAGACTGTCACAAGCGCCGGTGGACGATTAAGTGCTGGTGAAGAGCATCGGAAACCACCGGCTCAAATTAAGCACTGATCCTACTTTGTAAGCGGGCTGTACAACGCAGCACACTTGCAAAGTCTGAAAAGTATAGAAAAGTTGGAACATTTCTCCTCCATTACGATTCCTTGAGGAGGCATAAGGTTTTGGTGCAAATCCCTGTCTACAATTGTTAGTAGGATAGTCCCGTGGGTGGTTGCATGGGAATGCCTGCGTGCCACAAAGTAGTGTATTGCACTACTTGTGTTACTTTGCCCAACTTTCCAATGCAAATCATGATTTGCGTTGGAAAGTAAATACCAGCACAATGCTTTGGGCAGGGGTTGCGTTACAAAAACAATGCAAACACACACTTAGGGGCCCACTAGGATCTCGGGGGGATCGCCACGTGCCCGTCCGCATGCCAATTCCCCCCCTCAGTATTGCTATGGCGGGGGGGACCCCGGCGGACGGAAAGACCGTCTGCCGGTTTTCCGCCGGTAGGCAATCCACCCGATTGCCTACCGGGTGAAAAGCTGTTAATATGGTGGCGGTGTCTAGTAGACACCGCCATCCATATTAGTATACAGGCAGGGACATGCCTTTCCGTGGTGGCGAAAGGCAGGCGGTCTTCGACATTGGGGGCCCATAGCGGGCCCCCAGGGATTCGGGGGGTGGGGGTGCACATGGCGGGTACCTATGGTACCCCCCTGCATTTCAATGTACCACGTGGCAGGCACCGCGCGGTGCCTGTCACATTGTGCATTGAAAGGCACAACTTGCTGTTGTGGCATTACGCCGGGCGGAGCTTTCAGCACCGCCCGCCGCAATGTTACAAATGCGGGATGTGCCCGCCACACTGGCGGGCGCATCCTAATTGTAGGTACGGGACTGCCGCAAGCAATGCGGGCAGTCCCGTTTCCAGGGGGTATGGCGGGCGGACAAAGTCCGCCCACCATACTAATGACCCCCAAAGTGTTAAAAAATCTGGGCCATAGTGACGCAAGAAGGGTACAGATCGACATGTGTTGTACAAATGAGACATTTGGGGCAGATTTACAAGAAACTGATACAACTGTGCAGATGCGTCAGTTTCCCTGCTCCTTATTGCGGAATCCTTGCGCCACCATGTATGTGCTGTATTTACAATACGGCGCACCATGGCGCAATGATTGACAGATGCGTCAGAAATTCTGACGTATCTGTTGCCGCAAAAGTCATGCATTGCTTGAGTCGTGTCACAAGCACGACACAACTACAGCTATGCATGGGGAGGCCTATTCCCAATACACTGCATCACTCCTTACACCTGCTCCAAGCAGGCGTGAGATTTTGACGCAGTCGTGTCCTAGAAGTGGCGCAGTGAAATCTTGTAGATTTCACTGCATCACTTCTAAGAGGCTTTTTTGGCATGGGAACCCCCACCCTGCCTACATTATACCAGACGCAGGTATGATGTGATACAGGGCTTTATAACGTGATGCATCTCCCTAGATGCGTCATTTTGTAAATGGGCAGCAACGTGGCGCATTGTTTACGCCACTGCTGCGTCACAAAACGTGATACAGCGGGTTGTTAGCGTGGATAACAGCGGTTCCGCTGCTGGACTGTGCTTTCAGCGGAGCGGGACTTTTTTACTTATGGAAGCATTGGGGGAAGATTTAAAAGACACACCCGTGATTTGCAATATTTTATATAAAGACTGCCAGCAGCCCACATGGGTTATGATTGTTTGGACTCCCAGTTCCAGAAAGCAATGGTGTATCGACTCACCTGAATGTGATCGTGTTTCATATTCAAATAAAGGAGATCGCTGGGAAGTCCTTATGGTGGCATTCGTTAAGTAGCAGACAGCCTATGAGGAAGGGAGTCATTCTCGAAACGCGGCAGGTCTCTGCTGACGTCGAGTGTGCCTGCTCTTCCCTGACCCTGTGCATGTGGAGAAGTGAGTGTGCCCCCCCTTGGGGTAACTTGTGGATCGGAATATATATATATATATATATATATATATATATATATATATATATATATATATATATATATATATATATATATATATATATATACACACACACACACACACACACACACACACACACACACACACACACACACACACACACCTAGGTTCACATGTAATGGTTTCTTTTCTTCCCTGGGTCAGCTTTATATGTTTTGTATTCAATAATATTCACATTTGGGGCGTGGCTTGCGCGCCGCTGTGATATGGCGGGTCGCGCTTGAGCTCCGGGGAGAGTTGGTCCCGTCGAGCGCTTATCTCCGTCTCTTCTTGCCCTCCTGACCGGGAAAACCACACAACAAAAGCGGAACGTGTGCGGACCTCCATGACGCTGTTTTTCCGCGGTTTGTAATCTCGGAACTATGACTTTGGCTTCATTCCTCACAGGCGCCCGCATTCCTGAGGAGCGGCCGCCATTTTACCGCGTCTGATGTTCCGGGCGTCTGATGTTCTGGACAGCTGGCTTCTGAGGCGCCGCCGCGGATACAAGTTAGCAGTCTTCAGTGTCTGAATGAGGGTTTCTTCACACGCTGTCTATTATGGTAACATTTAGGCTTTTTCTTTTTTCTAATGTTACTCTATTGCTGCTTGGCTGGGTTTGAAGCTGCTCACAGTTTTTTTATTATTTTATTTTTTTTCTTCATTGGCTCAGTGAGAGGTTTCTATTGCTACCTTGAAGGGGTCTCACGCCTATCTCTGCTCATACCTGATCCGCTAGATTTGCGTAGCGTGTTTTGAGCGTGAACTGCCTCTTTTTTTGTTTTTTTCTCCACTGTACCTGAATATTTTGAGTGTCTTTGGTGCTATTCTCTACTCCAGGGGTCTTTTGATAGCCTTCTGCTACCACTCTGTCAATATGAATCGATCCATGAACACCAAAGACTCTAAGGACCAGGGCGCATCTTTGAAAAGACTTAAGTCAGTCTCTCCGTCTCCTGAATCTCCACAGGCGGACAATTCTTCCACATTGGACACCATTTTGGCGCGCCTCAATGAGGTTCACGATATTGCGCAGTCCACTAAAACTAACACTGACTTACTTCAAGTGGAAGTGTCTGCTATCAGGAATGAGTTTAAAGCCCTTTCTCTACGTGTATCAACGGCTGAAACACGGATCAGCTCTGCAGAGGATGGTATCCACAAGCAATCTAGGTCCCTCTCTCAAATGGAGCGCTCTATGGCGGCGCTGCGCAGAGACCTCACGGAGCAGGAGGACCGTAACAGGAGATCTAATCTGCGTATTTTTGGTATGCCGGAGGACTCAGAGAAAACATCCTCCTCCATGATTGAGTTCTTATCTAAGTGGATTCCGGATACGCTTCAATTATCTTTCCTCAGAGATTTTGAGATTGAAAGAGCACACCGTGTTCCAACGTTCCGTTCTAAAGCAGCTACCCAGCCAAGAGCAATTATTTTTAAGCCTTTACGGCATCAACACACTGAGCTGATTTTGTCTCATATGCGCAAGATTAAGCAACTCATTTGGGAGGGCCATCGCATATCTATTTCCCAAGACTTTGCTAGAGACACGGTCATACGACGGAAAGGTTTCTTGAATCTTCGAAAACGTCTCACTGACTTGGGTATCCCTTTTTCCTTTTCTGGTCCATCCAAGTTTCGCATTACATATAAAGGGCGTTCCAGAATCTTCGACGAACCGGCGGACTTGGCAACGTTCTTGGATAACCAGGAGGAAATAGAGATGGAAATTCAAAGATCAACTTCACAGGCTCATGGTGCCTCAGGGACCTGATTTGTTGTTTTCTCTACTTCTGGTTGTATCTTTTTTTTCTGGATGGTTACCTCCTCTTTTTTCTCCAGCCATGTTTCCATGTTAATCTAATCCTCTGCTATTGTTCGTCCTATTTCTTTTCTCCTTTCCATACTATTCTGTAAGTGCTCCTTCTTTCTCATATCCTGCCTTTCCGTCTTTTTCTTTTTCTCTTCTTTTTCTTTCGGAAAAACTTTTCTTAGATCCTTTAAATTTTTTCTTCTTTTTCTTTTACCCGTCTTCTCTGCTCTCGTTAGTTTTTGTACCTCTTTTTCTGTTCCCTTTTTATTGCTCCTATCTATTTTTCTTACGGTGTGTCTCACTTATATTGTTGCTGTTACCATTTACAGACTACCTGCATTTTTATAGATATTGGTGGCAGATTTATTGTCTATCAATTAAGTATTGTTGCTTCTTTCACTAGCTTTTTGTATTACATTTGCATTATTCTATGGTTCATTGTAGTATGGTTGTGTAGATTTCTCCTTCTTCTTTCTGCTCTTCTGCATCTTCCCTCTCTGTCTCTTCCTCGTTTCTATATACTGCTTTCATGCACCTTTTTCTCTTTCTTATGTCATTCCACTATATAGTATAGTTACAATTAGGTGTTTTTGTATTATTCATATGCGGATTCAATACATGTCTGTTCTTGTATTCACAAAATGATATATGTTTTTTCAAAATGTTTCGTACATAATTACGCTTTGCTTACATTTTATATTATTGTTATTTACTTCACGAACTTGCTCTCGTTGTGGTATTGTTAATCTACTTTGAGTGGTTTTAGTCTTCTAATAGCAATTTAGTACTTCGTTATCAAATGTATTTATATGAGTATGGTTTTTCTATTGCTTTTTAGCTCACTGACAGTTGTCTTTTAATACTGGGCTATTCGTCTTTACCAACTTTTGCTCCTAGTACGGGTCCCCTACTCGCCTTTTCCACGTTCCCCCTTGCATGATATGGGTCTCTTTTAGACCTCCCCCTCTGCCTCGTTTCTTTCTCTTTTCTAGTCTTTCTTCTCCTCTTCTAGCTTTTCTTTTTTCCTGGTTCTCCCACATGGATGCTCCCGTACCGTCTATTTTGCTTAGGGGTTGGTCTTCTATATTTTTGAGCTCCGCCCCTTCTTTGTTATCAATGTTGTCTTCGTTTGTATCCCCTTCCGTTATATGCCAGGTTTAAATGTATTATCCCTTAATGTTAAGGGTTTGAATCACCCGGTGAAACGATCTAAAATCTTAGATTATTGTAAATCTCTCTCGGCGGACTTGGTTCTATTTCAGGAATCTAAGATCGCTAGTAGAGAAGCGTTATTTTTAAAGAAAGAGTGGGTGTCGGATGTGTCTTGTTCGGATGCTCTTGGTAAACGCAATGGTGTGGTTACATTAGTTTCGAGGAATTCAGGTTTATCGATTCTCTCCTCTGAGCATGATTCTGAGGGTCGCTGGCTCTTATCTAAATTATCGGATGGACAACATGATTTGTTTGTTATGAATATCTATGCTCCGAATGTTGATAACCCTGCTTTTTGGAAATCCATCTCTAAAAAATTGCATGACACCCCACATGCTGGAAATCTTATTGTTGGTGGTGATTTTAACTTACCTATGGATCCTTTATTGGACAGGAATTCTGCATTTCAGTTTCGTCCACCTAAAGCACACAAACAGATGCTTAACATGTGTTCCATTGCTCAATTGCATGATATTTGGCGTCTCCATAATCCCACTGCTAGTGACTTTTCTTTCTTTTCCTCCCCTCATTCCTCATTCTCTCGTATTGATTATCTCCTAGTTCACTCTTCTCTTGTCTCAGCTTCTTCTTCCCCACTCATACATCCCATTGTTATCTCGGACCATGCTGCGGTCACTTTTACGCTTTCGTCCTTTGCTCCGAAACCACGCGGTCGTTCTTGGAGACTTAATACGGAAGTGTTACATGACTCTGCCCAAGTGGAAGATTTTTCAACGGATATAAACAATTTTTTCCGTGAGAATGAGGATTCTGTATCTTCTCCGATAGTTTTATGGGACTCTTTTAAATGTACTTTCCGGGGCCAAGTTATTGCATGCATGTCCAAACGCAATTTAGCGATTAAAAAAGAACTTACTGATTTATCGTCTGAGATTAAAACTCTGGAGGCTTCCTTTAGACATACTAAAGACCCGACTATCCTGCAACAAATTAAGCTTCTAAAATACAAATATAATACAATTGTCACTAAAAGAGCTCATATTGGTTTCCAAGCACAAAAGTCCAAAAAATTACTCTTAAAGAATCGGGCTGGTAAACTTTTGGCTGCTACATTAAAATTCCAAGATTCCTCCTATAAATCCTCTCAGATCTCTTCTATTACAGATCATACTGGCTCTAAAAAATTTCAAACTGAGGACATTCTTGAAGTTTTTCGTGATTTCTATAATAAATTGTATACCCCCTCTAACCAAGCTTCTTTTGACAACTGCCAAGATTTTCTAAAATCGATTCCGATTCAATCAGTATCAGAAGAAGATCGCTCCACTCTGAATGAACCTATCTCACCTGAGGAAATAGTTTCTGCTATCAAGGCCACCCGATCGGGGAAAGCACCTGGCCCAGATGGATACCCGATATTATTTTATAAAACCTTTCTCCCGTTGCTTGTGCCTAAGTTGCAGGCTGTCTTTGACGCGTTTGTTCGTAATGGTTCTGTTTCGGGTACGGCTGCTGAAGCCACCATAGTAGTGCTTCCAAAGGAGGGGAAGGATCATTCGGACCCTAAGAATTTCCGCCCTATTTCGCTTCTCAATATGGAAGCGAAGATCTTTGCTAAAATTCTGGCTAAACGTCTAGAATCTTTCATTCCCAACCTAGTCCATCCCTCCCAAACTGGTTTTGTTAAAGGTAGGCTGGCAAGAGACAATATTCGCACTTTTTGCCATATTATTGGGGCGGCTAAGCGATCCCAACTACCTGCCGCGGCCTTGGCCCTCGATGCGGAGAAGGCCTTTGATAAGGTCTCTTGGCCTTTTCTTCGAGCTGTCTTACATGCACATAACCTTGGGGACTCTTTTATTAACATGGTAATGTCTTTATACTCCCAACCTAAAGCTAATATTCGAGTTAATGGTTCTACATCCTCTTTTTTTAATCTTTGCCAGGGCACGAGACAGGGATGTCCCTTATCCCCTCTTTTGTTTTTGTTATCTATTGATCCTCTCCTTCGGTTGATTGATTTACATCCTGATATCAAAGGGTTTTCTTTTGGCCCTCATTGTCTTAAAACTGCAGCCTACGCTGACGATGTTCTCATTTTCTCGGATGACATCGCGTTAGCCATTCCTGCTATCTCTGACACCATTTCTTTGTTTTCTAAGGTCTCGGGATATACCCTAAATAAAGATAAGACAGAACTGTTCCCCTTAAATGCCTACTGCTTTCCTGCTCATATGGGTTCGGCTGGCTTTAAATGGCAAGCTACCCATCTCAAATATCTAGGCATTTATTTTTGTTCTACGCTCCATACCACGGTTACTTATAATGAATCTCAAACTCTTGCTAAAGTTCGTCGTCTTCTGGACACATGGTCTCCAAAACATATTTCTTGGTGGGGTCGCCTACAAACCCTTAAAATGATGATAACTCCGATTATCAATTTTGTCTCTTCCATGATTCCGATTAAATTATCTGACTCTTTTTTTCGGGAAATTGATGGTATCACCTCCAAATTTTTATGGAGCGGCAAACGTGCTCGGTTAGCATATAAATATTTACGTAGACCTTGTGATATGGGGGGTTGTAATTTCCCGGACTGGGAAAAATACCAGACTGCTTTTTTGGCCTCCCAAGGTGCCCTATGGTTTTCTCCACCAACCCGTCATATTCCTCTATGGCTACTCATAGAACAGGATTTAGCTGCTCCTCTACCACTTGCCTCTTTTTGTACTACTTCCACTTTACATATTCTGTTCTCCCGATCTATCATTATTGATACAATTGTCGCACTTAAGAAAGTGGATAGAAAGATGGCATTTCCTCTGCACAAAACTAGATGGTCTTCCATTTGGCGCAACTCCAAAATTAAACTCAATATCACTCCCACACTTATGTCGTACTGGGCGACGAAAGGTATCTCTCTTGTACAACATCTGTATGATGATTCGGGTGAGCCCTTACCTTTCTCTACTTTAGCGCTGAAACATTCTCTAACAAATCTAGACTTTTACACTTTTCTTAAAATCAAGGTTGCGATCTCGAAAACTCGTCTTCACCCCTCCTCTTCCACCGTTTCGCTGTTCTCTGTTTGGCTCAAAGCGGGTCATGTTGCTTCCCACATATATAGGTTTCTATCCTCTACTTTGCTTCCTGATCAGACGGTTGCACAACAAAAATGGTTGCGTCATTTTGATCACAATATTACGGATCATATTTCCACCGAAGCTTGGCAATCCATTGGCAAATTAGCGTTACGTAATAAAATAGCTCCCTCCTTAATACAGTCCAAGTTTTTCTCGATCAATCTACTCCACTGGACTCCGGTACGTCTTCATTCCCTCAACCTTAAAGAGGATGACCTCTGTTGGAGTTGTGGCGTTGAGGCGGGTGATTTTCCACATATGTTCTTTAACTGTTCCTTACTTAAACCTTTCTGGGTCCTTATTCAGCAACATTTGTCTCTTATCTTTGACATTGAGCTCCAGCTCTCTTTTCCTTTAGTTCTATTAGGCCCCTGGGCGGCTCCTACGCCTCTTCCCCTTGATCCATTACAATTACAACTCTTAGACCTTCTTCTATCTGTAGCGGTCAAAGTTATCCTTATGGAATGGAAATCTTTCTCGTCTGTCTCATATCATACTTGGTGGGCATGGGTTTCCTTTTTACGCAGTGCTCACACCTCAGTAGATCTAGCACACCTGTCGCCTTCCATCTCTAAGGGGGTTTGGGCAACTCTGGATGAATATATGGAACTCTCTGCGAAAGGTGTAGTCCCTCAATTTCCTGTTGTTATGTCTACCTAATTTTTGTCTGGTAGTTGCGGTACTGGGTTCTTCCTGTGGGATTCCTTCCTTCTTTCTTTCTTTCTTCCTCTTTCCTGTCCTCTCATCCCGTTCTTTCTTTCTGTTGCTTTTTTCCTTTCTCTCCTTTCTTCTTCCTATGGTTCTTTTTCTCTTCCCCTCCCCCTATCCCCATATTAGGGATTGATACGTTCTAAGTTCTGAACAATGTACTCCCTTATTGGCTCATTTCATTACCTTCATATTGTTTGCCTGTTTTCCACTTTTACTTACATTGAGCTTAGTTATTGATCAAATGATGCCCATGGTTTCGCGTTCCTCTCATATTGGAATGTATCGCCTCTTTGTATTTTGTTTGCTATTATTTGAATCACTATTTCTCTTAATAAAATCTTCTTGAAATCAAAAATAATATTCACATTTGTGCCTTTGCATCATTATGACATTGATGCCCGAAAATGCCAGGAATCACAACCATTAATTCAAGACCATCCCTGTCCCAGGATGGGTCTATCAGGACCACAGTATGCCATGAATTGGCATGACAATGCTGGGGCTGGCATTTTGGCAGATGTGAATACCATTGTGACATGGAATCCCACAATTTGTCATGAATTGCCACCATTTGGCAATGGAAACCCGCAATATGTCAAGAATTACCCCCACACACTAAAAACAACTATTATGTCATGGAGGCCCACAATATGCCAGTAGTTACCACTTCTGTGCCAAGGCTAACATTATGCCAGGGCTGTTTACCACTGTGCAAGGAGTGCTCACAATACGCCAAGAATGATCACCATTATGCCAGAACCAGGCACACACTATCTTCTCATGCACGTCCACGGCATGCCAGGATTTTTCACAATTATGCTAGAAGTTGCATGCATGGATGGGCACAATATGGCATGAATTGCCATCATAATGTGCCAAGACTACCAGTTCACTAGAGGTTGGCATTTTGCCACGAATTCCCACAAGTTGACAAGAACTACCACCGTTATGCCAGTGCCAGCATTGTATTAGTGCAACATTCATACATGCACCCCCCCCCCCCGACACACACACCATGCTGATATCTGAATCCTGTTCCTGGCAGCATCTCCTCTGCTGCACGTCAGGAGGCAGGACGTCACCAGACTACTGTAGATGATCCAGAGTTTGCTAACCAGTGCTACAGTGCTGTCACAGGAAGAGGGGAGGACAGGTGTGCCTCTCAGGTGGCTAGGGAAGGGGGCAGACAGGTGTGCCTCTCAGGTGGCTAGGGAAGTGGGCATTTAGGTGTGCCTCTCAGGGGGCCGGGGAAAGGGGCAGACAGGTGTGCCTCTCAGGTGGCCGGGGAAGGGGGCAGACAGGTGTGCCTCTCAGGTGGCTAGGGAAGAGGGCAGACAAGTGTGCCTCTCAGGTGGCTAGGGAAGGGGGAAGACAGGTGTGAATCTCAGGTGGCCGGGGAAGTGGGCATTTAGGTGTGCCTCTCAGGGGGCTGGGGAAGGGGGCAGACAGGTGTGCCTCTCAGGTGGCCGGGGAAGGGGGAAGACAGGTGTGCCTTTCAGGGGGCCGGGGAAAAGGGCAGATAGGTATGCTTCTCAGGGAGGATGAGAGGCAGACAGGTGCGCCTGTCAGAGAGTAAGAGGGGCAGACAGGTGCGCCTGTTGAAGAGTAAGAGGGGCAGACAGGTGTCCCTTTCAGGTGGCCGGGGAAGGGGGCAATCAGGTGTGCCTCTCAGGGGGCCGGGGAAGGGGGCAGACAGGTGTGCCTCTCAGGGGGCCGGGGAAGGGGGCAGACAGGTGTGCCTCTCAGAGGGCTGGGGAAGGGGGCAGACAGGTGTGCCTCTCAGGGGGCTGGGGAAGGGGGCAGACAGGTGTGCCTCTCAGGTGGCTAGGGAAGGGGGCAGACAGGTGTGCCTCTCAGGTGGCTAGGGAAGGGGGCAGACAGTTGTGCCTCTCAGGGGCCGGCAAAGGGGAGGACAGGTGTGCTTCTCAAGGAGGAAGAGGGCCAGACAGGTGTGCCTCTCAGGGAGGAATAGGGGCAGACAGGTGTTCCTCTCAGGTGGCTGAGGAAGGGGGCAGACAGGTGTGCCTCTCAGGTGACTAGGGAAGGGGGCAGACAGGTGTGCCTCTCAGGTGGCTAGGGAAGGGGGCAGACAGGTGTGCCTCTCAGGTGGCTAGGGAAGGGGGCAGACAGGTGTGAATCTTAGGTGGCTAGGGAAGGGGGCAGACAGGTGTGAATCTCAGGTGGCTAGGGAAGGGGGCAGACAGGTGTGCCTCTCAGGGGGCCGGGGAAGGGGGCAGACAGGCATGCCTCTCAGGTGGACAGGGAATGGGGCAGACAGGTGTGCTTCTCAGGGAGGAAGAGGGGCAGACAGGTGTGCCTGCCTGGGAGGAAGAGGGCAGGCAGGTGTGCCTCTCAGGGGGCTGGGGAAGGGGGCAGACAGGTGTGCCTCTCAGGTGGCCGGGGAAGGGGGCAGACAGGTGTGTCTCTCAGGGGGCCAGGGAAGGGGGCAGACAGGTGTGCCTCTCAGGTGGCCAGGGAGGGGGGCAGACAGGTGTGCCTCTCAAGAATAAAGAGGGGCAGACAGGTGTGCCTCTCAGGGAGGAAGAGGGGCAGACAGGTGTGCCTCTTAGGTGGCCGGGGAAGGAGGAAGACAGGTGTGCCTCTCAGGGGACCGGGGAAGGAGGCAGACAGGTGTGCCTCTCAAGAAGGAAGAGGGACAGACAGGAGTGCCTCTCAAGAAGGAAGAGGGACAGACAGGTGTGCCTCTCAGGGGGCCGGGGAAGGGGGCAGACAGGTGAGCCTCTTAGGGGGCCAGTGAAGGGGCAGACAGGTGTGCCTCTCAGGCGGCCGGAGAAGGGGGAAGACAGATGTGCCTCTCAGGGAGGAAGAGGGGCAGACAGGAGTGCCTCTCAGGTGGCGGGGAAGGGGGAAGACAGGTGCGCCTCTCAGGTGGCCGGGGAAGGGAGCAGACAGGTGTGCCTCTCAGGTGGCCGGGGAACAGGCAGACAGGTGGGCCTCACATGGGGCCAGGGAAGGGCCAGCCAGGTGTGCCTCTCAAGGAGGAAGAGGGGCAGACAGGTGTGCCTCTCTAGGAGTAAGAGAGGCAGACAGGTGTTCCTCTCAGGTGGCTGAGGAAGGGGGCAGAAAGGTGTGCCTCTCAGGTGGCTAGGGAAGGGGGCAGACAGGTGTGCCTCTCAGGTGGCTAGGGAAGGGGGCCGACAGGTGTGCCTCTCAGGTGGCTAGGGAAGGGGGCAGACAGGTGTGAATCTCAGGTGGCTAGGGAAGGGGCAGACAGGTGTGAATCTCAGGTGGCTAGGGAAGGGGGCAGACAGGTGTGCCTCTCAGGGGGCCGCGGAAGGGGGCAGACAGGCGTGCCTCTCAGGTGGACTGGGAATGGGGCAGACAAGTGTGCTTCTCAGGGAGGAAGAGGGGCAGACAGGTGTGCCTGCCAGGGAGGAAGAGGGCAGGCAGGTGTGCCTCTCAGTTGGCTGGGGAAGAGGGCAGACAGGTGTGCCTCTCAGGTGGCCGGGGAAGGGGGCAGACAAGTGTGCCTCTCAGGTGGCTAGGGAAGGGGGCAGACAGGTGTGAATCTTAGGTGGCTAGGGAAGGGGGCAGACAGGTGTGAATCTCAGGTGGCTAGGGAAGGGGGCAGACAGTTGTGCCTCTCAGGGGGCCGGGGAAGGGGGCAGACAGGCGTGCTTCTCAGGTGGACAGGGAATGGGGCAGACAGGTGTGCTTCTCAGGGAGGAAGAGGGGCAGACAGGTGTGCCTGCCAGGGAGGAAGAGGGCAGGCAGGTGTGCCTCTCAGGGGGCTGGGGAAGGGGGCAGACAGGTGTGCCTCTCAGGTGGCCGGGGAAGGGGGCAGACAGGTGTGTCTCTCAGGGGGCCAGGGAAGGGGGCAGACAGGTGTGCCTCTCAGGTGGCCAGGGAGGGGGGCAGACAGGTGTGCCTCTCAAGAATAAAGAGGGGCAGACAGGTGTGCCTCTCAGGGAGGAAGAGGGGCAGACAGGTGTGCCTCTTAGGTGGCCGGGGAAGGAGGAAGACAGGTGTGCCTCTCAGAGGACCGGGGAAGGAGGCAGACAGGTGTGCCTCTGAAGAAGGAAGAGGGACAGACAGGTGTGCCTCTCAGGGGGCCGGGGAAGGGGGCAGACAGGTGAGCCTCTCAGGGGGCCAGTGAAGGGGCAGACAGGTGTGCCTCTCAGGCGGCCGGAGAAGGGGGCAGACAGGTGTGCCTCTCAAGGAGGAAGAGGGGCAGACAGGTGTGCCTCTCAAGGAGGAAGAGGGGAAGACAGATGTGCCTCTCAGGGAGGAAGAGGGGCAGACAGGTGTGCCTCTCAGGTGGCCGGGGAAGGGAGCAGACAGGTGTGCCTCTCAGGTGGCCGGAGAACAGGCAGACAGGTGGGCCTCACATGGGGCCAGGGAAGGGCCAGGTGTGCCTCTCAGGGAGGAAGAGGGGCAGACAGGTGTGCCTCTCTAGGAGTAAGAGAGGCAGACAGGTGTTCCTCTCAGGTGGCTGAGGAAGGGGGCAGAAAGGTGTGCCTCTCAGGTGGCTAGGGAAGGGGGCCGACAGGTGTGACTTTCAGGTGGCTAGGGAAGGGGGCAGACAGGTGTGAATCTCAGGTGGCTAGGGAAGGGGCAGACAGGTGTGAATCTCAGGTGGCTAGGGAAGGGGGCAGACAGGTGTGCCTCTCAGGGGGCCGCGGAAGGGGGCAGACAGGCGTGCCTCTCAGGTGGACAGGGAATGGGGCAGACAGGTGTGCTTCTCAGGGAGGAAGAGGGGCAGACAGGTGTGCCTGCCAGGGAGGAAGAGGGCAGGCAGGTGTGCCTCTCAGGTGGCTGGGGAAGAGGGCAGACAGGTGTGCCTCTCAGGTGGCCGGGGAAGGGGGCAGACAAGTGTGCCTCTCAGGTGGCTAGGGAAGGGGGCAGACAGGTGTGCCTCTCAAGAAGGAAGAGGGACAGACAGGTGTGCCTCTCAAGAAGGAAGTGGGGCATTCAGGTGTGCCTCTCAGGGGGCCGGGGAAGAGGGCAGACAGGTGTGCCTCTCAGGGGGCCGGTGAAGGGGCAGACAGGTGTGCCTCTCAGGGGGGCGGAGAAGGGGGCAGACAGGTGTGCCTCTCAAGGAGGAAGAGGGGCAGACAGGAGTGCCTCTCAGGTGGCGGGGGAAGGGGGAAGACAGGTGTGCCTCTCATGTGGCCGGGGAAGAGAGCAGACAGGTGTGCCTCTCAGGTGGCCAGGAAACAGGGCAGACAGGTGGGCCTCACATGGGGCCAGGGAAGGGCCAACCAGGTGTGCCTCTCAAGGAGGAAGAGGGGCAGACAGGTGTGCCTCTCTAGGAGTAAGAGGGCTGGACAGGTGTGCCTCTCAGGGAGGAAGAGGGGCAGACAGGTGTACCTTTGAGGTGGCTGATGAAGGGGGCAGGCAGGTGTGCCTCTCAGTTGGCCGGGGAAGGGGGCAGACAGGTGTGCCTCTGGTGGCCCGGGAAGGGGGCAGACAGGTGTGCCTCTCAGGGAGGCAGAGGGGCAGACAGGTGTGCCTCTCAGGTGGCCGGGGAAGTGGACAGACAGGTGTGCCTCTCAGGTGGCCGGGGAAGAGAGCAGACAGGTGTGCCTCTCAGGTGGCCGGGGAAGGGGGAAGACAGCTGTGCCTCTCAGGTGGCCGGGGAAGGGGGCAGACAGGTGTGCCTCTCAAGGAGGAATAGGGGCAGACAGGCAGGGGTGCTTCTGTCGTGTGTAGGAGGTAGCTGACAGGTTCGCCTGTCGGATTGTGGGAGGGGGTCTAACATGGGCTGGGTTTGATGTGCCTCTCTGGGACCGCAGGGGCGTTCTGACAGGTCAGGGCAGTGTACTCAATGAGAGAGGGACAATTGTGTTTGTTCTGCAATTGGGGCCTTTGGGCATGGGGTACAGACAGGCAACAGGTACTCTCAAGGACAGGGGGCGGTCACTAATGCCTGCTGGTGTGCAAATCTCTACCTCTGGCAGCAGCTTCACATCTAGGAGAGTATTTTTTTCCTTTCCTTTAAATGCTAAAAACATTAGCTGAGGGAATTAATTTTTTACCTTTTAATGCAGGGAAATATTTTGTTTAAGTAATGTGTTTTCCTGGCAACGGCATATGACAACATGCCAAAGATCTCACTTTCAGGAATAACACCAAAAGGTTTTACCTCAAGATGCCATTGTACAGTGCCTTTGAGGCGAAACCTTAAAAAGGCTCAGTAAATATGATTATATAGTAGTGACTTCGCATTTTCCAACAAGTCATACAATAAAATTAACACAGACCTCTGTGGCCAGTGAACAAAGATCAAGTGGTCGATAAGAACAGTGGACGAGTCCCAAATGCCCACACGCTTTAAAGTTAGCCCTGGTACCAGGCCTACATCCTGGGGACATGCCAGCTTTGAAATAGGCCCCTCATGTTAGATACCCAGGAGGCACATTTAGTGGGGAAAAACACAAATGAGGTCAATGTTTGGTCCCTCCCACGCTGATAGAAAGGCAATGGCCTGTGGTGCTTGGAAGCAGTGGATCCTGCAACATACAGTGGCAAGGACTGACAGAGTACAAGATCTAGGCTGATGGTTTTCCCTTTCCACACACCCAGATTAACCTTGCTGCTCCACCTTTAAGAAACACTGCCTGTCCACAAGACTGAATGAAGCCCTAAGAAGCTTGGGCCTTTGAGGGAACACAGCGAAGGGCACACAGGCATCTAACTTATTTTTTAAAGTTTGTTTTTATTACAATATACTTTCAAATTGTGTTCCTTCTTTTGCCATAACACCTGAAACCCTTCAAATCCTTTTTAGCTATCACCTAAACCTTTCTGAGCTTTACAGTTGCACAGCTATAGACAGACCTTTCTGATCTCTTTCTACAGTCTATTTCCGAGAGTTTCTCCACCTCAGCTATGCTGTTCCAATTTTTTCAACTCTTTTCCAGTCTTTCCCATCCATCTGTCCAGCCTTCCCGACCCATGAACCATTGCTGCTCTTCTTGGCCACACCCACAGACATCAGGTGTGTGCTGACTTAGAGCTAGATTGCAACCCGTTCATCCACCAAGTAATATAGATCAGTTTTATTTTAAGGAATTTGGGGGTCCTGTGGAAGGCATACATTAGGGGCCCCTGTCCAGAATAGCTTTGCATTTTATTACCCATTTTCTGCTATCTCAAGCCCTATGATGCCAAAAGATATTGAATAATACATTAAAGGTTGAGATGGAAAAATAGACAGATTTGATATAGAGAGAAGTGCCGCTTTCCCAGGGAGGCCCCTGGAGGGAGTGGGCCCTTGGCAATTGCACACTTTGACAGTGGCTCTCTCTGAGAGCCCAGTTTTATAGGGCTTTAGAAGAAATGATATTAAATTGGTGCAACTGACTTGGTTTGGCTGTATAATATAACTAGTATAAGTTGCACATAGACTTTACAGGCCACATTACACAAGTGCCCTGGGGGCACAATGGGTGTATGCGCCCGTTTTTGACAAACCCAGGGTACTTTGGTATTACAGAAGGGCCGCAGATGCTTGTACACCCAGTTCTGCATTATAGATAGGGCTGGCGCACATGTAGTGTTAGCGCTATCTCGAAAGGGCATTCCTTTATTTGCATGGGGGCGTGCATGAGGGAATCTCGTTGCCTTTGTGCCTGCGCCATATTATAGAATTGTTAGTAATGCAAGGGGTGGGCCATGTACCACTCAGCTAGATTGGGCCAGTAAATTAAAAAAGAAATCAAAACATCTAGCTGACCAGTTTTATGCTGCTAACTTTTATGCAGACTCAGACCAAATATACAAGTCAATCGGTCTATTACTTTTATTTATTCATTTTTTTAAATCATTTTGTTTTTAAATCCTCAGAGACAGATGTCAGATACACATAACGTTCACATAACATCAAAACAAACATAATTGAAACATAGTCTGACCCTTGATCCCACGGGCCTACCTGACCACATCCACCACCCTGAACCTGCTGATCCTAGTGACCTCCTCCACGGTGTTCAGACAAAATATGAATCAAAAATATCATCAGACATAAATATCAAGTCTCAAATATTGTCACACAGAAATATCGTGTGAAAGTATGTTGTTGTCAAGGATATTGATTTTAAGGTAGGTAATATTGATTTCAACAATATCGAAATCATTAATATAGTTTACAAAAAAAATGTTGTTAATATCGTTTTTAAATTATTTGTATGCATTTTAGTATGTATTTTAATTGTGTATGTTATAAAATGTTTGTAGAATTGTTTTTTTAATATAGTTTATAATTTGTTAGTAGTTTTAAAATATAATTGTATATTTTTTTTATTTTTAGTACCATAGCAGGTTGTGGGATTTACAGGGGCATAGGGTGGGTAGTAATTTGATTATAATGAATTAATAGTTATTTTGTAATTCCTATTTTTTATTTAAATGATCATTATTTGTTAATTGTATAAATACATTTTTTTTAATTAACTTTGAGGTTCGGGTTGTGTGTTTTGTAGGAGTATAAGGTGGAAAGTAAAATAATTATATTTAATTAATAAATAGGTTTTAATATTAATTAATTCATTGATGATTATTATGTTAATTGTATAATTATTATTTTTTTCATTACATTTCAGGTGCGGGTTGTGTGTTTTGTAGAGGTATATATAGGGTGGGAATTGATTAATTATAATGAATTGATAAATAAATGTTAATTATTATTAATATTTGATCTGACAATTAATTATGTAAATTGTGTGATACAATATATTTTTTGGGGCATGTGTTGTTTTTGTATGGGTAACATATGTGGAGAAAAGTAATTATAATAATTAATTAATAATGGTAATTTATAATGATTATTGAAATGATACATAATTAAGATAGTCTTTATGTTATATATTAGGTGAGTTGTGGCATTTTGTAGGATTAAAGTAAGTGAAGTTAATTACATATAATTAATTTTTTATAGTTAATTATTAATAATAATTGTTTAATTGACAATTAATTATGAACATGATGCAAATAATATTTTTTATTTTATATATAATTGTGGGTTGTGTGTTTTGTATGAATAAAGGGTGGGGAGGTATTTAAATATAAATATTTTAGCAATATTTAATAATTATTAATAGTTTAATAAATATTGAATTATGTAACGTGTAAATAACACCATTTAAAGATTTCATTTTCGATATGTGTTGTGCACTTTGTAGAAATGCAAGGTTGAAAGTTATTTCAGTAGTAATACATTTAAAAATAATTCACTAAAGTTTCATAAATATGTTATTTATTATTGCATGTGTTTATTGTGCTGTACTTTTTAAATGTACATAACATTGTATTTATTGGTTAATATTAATTTGAGAATATAGTGTTGTATTTTAATTATAATAATATTTGTAGGTATTTATTATATGTATTAATATTTTAATAAATGTTTAATTTATTAAAATGTATTTAAAAAATATTTAGATTTTTTACATTTACATATTTATGTTTTATATTTAGTATATTTTTGAATATTTTTTTTGTTCAATTTAATTAGTCTGTTTCTAATGTTGCACTGAATGGAGTGGGAATAGTATAATTTACCACTCTGCAATCCAACACTTTCCCTACTGTTGCACAGACTGGAGTGGTAATAGTATATTTTAACCCCTCCGCTATTCAACACATTCCCTACCGTTGCATTGTCTGGAGTGGAAATAGTAAATTTTATCCCTAAGCAATCCAACTCTTTCCCTGCTGTTGCACTGACTGGAGTGGGAATAGAGATTTTTAACCCATCCGCAATCCAACACTTTCCCTACTTCTGCTTCTGACTGGAGTGGGAATAGTAAATGTTACCCTTCCACAATCAAACACTTTCCACACTGTTGTACTGACGGGAGTGGGAATAGTACATTGTACTCCTCCAAAAGCCAACAATTTCCCTACAGCTGCACTGACTGAAGTGGGAATAGTAAATTTTACCACTGCGCCATCCAACACTTTCACTACTGTTGCACTGACTGGAGTGGGAATAGTAAATGTTATTATTCCCGCAATCCAACACTATTCCATAATCTTGCACTGGCTGGAGGGGGAATAGTAAATTGTAACCCCTCCGCAATCCAACACTTTCCTTATTGTTGCACTGAGTGGAGTGAGAATAGTCAATTTTACCACACCACTATCCAACACTTTCCCTACTGTTGCATTGACTTGAGTGGCAATAGTACATACTGAGTATAATACTTTGTTTACTTTGGTATGAATTGTAGTGGTAATAGTACATGTATTAATTGTAAAATTGTATAGTCTAGCTTATATTGTTTAAATGTATATTATTATGTTTTTGTTTATTTAAAATTATGATATTTATGATTATTAATGTTAATATGTAATATATTTTTTGTAAATTGTAATTTTTTATTTGTATTTAAAATGGTTTGTTTTTTAAATATGGCATTGGATATCTATATATATGTATATATATATATTTATTACATTTAAAAAACGATTACATTATTACATATATGTACATAAATATATATAAAAATATATGTGCTTTACTTTTAAAAATACGTATAATTGTTAAATTTTATCAAACCATTACATATATTTTATTTTTGTTACATTAGTGCTATTAATGACATATTTAAAAAAAATATGTTTGTAATTTTTATTGATAAGTATAGCATGATGATATTGTTGACATTGATATTTATATCACTATATTTTTGAATGGGGATATTTTGGGGGTCTATATTTTCATCAGTGACCCCTCCTCCACATCTACCAGCTCTACGGAGAAGGGTGCTCTCAAATAACCAACCTTGCTTGTTCACTCATTGATCAATTCCAGCACAGTTGTACCTCCCTGAGTAGAGAAATCTGCTAATATCTCATCATAACCTTCCTGACTCATCAAATCAGTGATACATCATGTAGAGCTATTGCTATAGCACTTAACTCAAGGATGCTGAGCATTGAGCAGATTTGTGTAGTTTTCTGTGTGCTACCATAGGTGGTGGTACTGTACACAATAACAGGAGAGTGTTCTCACTGAGGATCGGCGAACTGAATTCGTTATACAATACGTGGCTTACGATGTCGTTGTTACTGAATATAAAGGACTCTTGATAGGGATGTCTGTTTAGACCTAACAGTTAAACCTTTCGTTGCTGCTGTCGGCCAACAGCCATCGTGAGCACTACCTTCGTAGTGCTGCGCATGTCCGTTGGCCGACGCGGCGCCGCCCACTCATCAGAATGCCCACGGCGGAATTGCCGCCGCGGTTAAGGTGTTAACCTGATTAACTTTTTATATCTTTAGCTTAAGTTTCATTACAGTTTATCTTCGCAATAGGTGAAGATGCTCCTTGCATTCGTCAATTTACCACTTCCAAAGTGCAATGTCCATTTGCCTCATCGTGTGTACACCTTTCCATGTGGCATATTTGTGGAATAACATGCAGAATTTGGTGCTTAATGGACCAAGATTTGCATATCCCGGTGAAAACTGGGCTTTTTCCCTTGTTACATTCCATCAGGTTGGATCGGCAGAACGTTAAGGAATGGTACGATCTTTCTCACATTTGGGAATTACTGGGTGCAATATACATCGTACCTTATACATACTTTGGTGAATCAGCCCTGAAACGTTCAACTCCCTGAAAGTAATAGTGCAATAATGGCACAGTCCTTTCTATTTGTGGAAACTGTACACCAATATTTCCAGAGTTTTCCCATTTTTTCCCATTTTGGATGCTTAAGGGCCAATTCACAAAAGGTATATCAGAGTACAGGAAGTAGCATTACTCAATTAAAGTACAATAAATGTTTTGAAGGAAGGCACACAAACTAGCACTTAATGTGTGCTTGCAAATTAGCAAACAGACGACGTGTATAGAGCTAAGTAAAACGTTAGCATGTATGTATGTGTTTGTATACATCTGAATGTATGTATTTCGAAGTAGGCAATTTTTTTATAGTGCAGCATATAAAGAACTATTTTTGTTGGTGAATAACTTTTGTTGCTATTACTCAACCAAGTGATGGCCATTTAAACATTTAGGGCATGATTACCATGTTGGCAGACTCACGTCCGACAGAAAATGTTGCGGTCTCGGGACCGACCGACCTCCGGTCGGGGTCCCGACACCGCAATTACAATGCGACTGCACATGGTGCAGTCGCATACTCTCATTTCTCTACGGGAGCTTGTGCTGTGGCCATAAACTGTCCATAGCACAAGCTCCCATAGAAAAATGGGAGCCTGTGTAAATCCCTGCACCGTGTGGAAGGCACCTCACTGTTCCTGCCACATGGTGCAGTGATTTACAGTGGGGCACCATAGGTACCCCCCAAGCCCCCAAACGGAGCGCCAGGGTGGGAAGGGGTCCCTGCTAGGGGTCTCCAAAGGCCCTTCCCGACAACAAACCCATGTCGGAAAGGCCGACATGGATTTGTTCTCTAAGAAAGTGCCATCATAATCCCATAGAGGGAAATGTCTTCCTCACGGGATTATGCAGCCCTTCCGACTGGCCGACGGGCTCCTCGAGCCCATCGGAAGTCAGCTGGATTGACTGCCTAGTTTGAACTCCAACTGCCGTAATTGTATTACGGCGGTCAGAAGTCAAACCAGGGATGTCGGTTGGAAAGTTAGCCCCTCAGTCAGCTCTGCTGGGATCTGAAGATGTGACCCGAGATTCTGCAAAGATCAGTGCTAAAAGATATGAGAAAATGAATACAGTCGAGTTAACTGGGCTATCTTTTATATATAAGATGATGTTCCTCACCTTATGGTAGACTTTCGCTATTGTGCCGTCTTCATGGTGGCCTCCAAAAATCAGGATCACAAAATGGCTGGCAGCATGGCAGGCCAGTTTTTGAATCTTTGCACAAACCAGCAGAAAGAGGGGTCTAACTAGACACCCTTTGGATTATTATTAACGCTGTACTGGAACCCCCAAAGTATATGGGCAATGGCTAGGATATGTACCACCATTTTCGAATCCTGAAAGGACGTCCACGCTGACTCAGAGAATGAACAGTTTCTGTTGCTTTAGCTCGTTGGGGTACTAATGTATGTGCATCTTCTTTCATGCACATCTTTGCTAGAGCTCCTAACAAAGTTAAAACATGGGGAACCTCCAGAATGCTGTGCCGCTGGATAGCCTTAAAAAAATACATCGGCCCACCTCTTGTTCCTCTCTGGTTCCTGTCTGGTGTGTCTCCTCCCTGGTACCTCGCTGTTTCGTTATGTCAGGCCCAAGTAGCCAGAAGGGTAGAATAGAATATTATTCAACCACATCTGTAACCTGGCAGAAATATTGCGTCCTAATATCACCCACTAGAGTTAATAACCGAAAATGTGTGTTCAATGGGACTATACTGCTGTTAAAATATATTTCAGTAAGGACACTCTGGCAGCAGCAGCTGGCATAGGTAAGCGCGGTGGGGCGGGCAGGGGGCGGCAGGGCGGAAAGTCGACAGACAATGGAATAGGTATTATTTCTTTATTTAATTATACCTAATCCGTCGTCTGTCGACCTCGCCCCCTCCCACTCCGCCCCACCCCACCGCGTTTACCTGTGCCGGCCACCGCTGTACCCTTCTGGTTGCCAGGTGCGTAGCAACCATTGGTGCAACAGGTGCCGTGGTACCAGGGCCAAAAGGGGCTCATTGACCCCTTATAATTCCTGTATTTTACTCCCTCAGAATAAGTCAAAGGGGACATTTTCCTTGCTCGCACCAGGGCCCATGGTGTGCTTGCTAGAATTCTGGAGGTTGCTTGGACCAAAGATGCAAAGAACAATATTTTTTACGATAATCTGGCAAATTACTCTTTGAAGCTCATTGGGGTGCTCTGTCATTGCTGCATAAGGACTACAGTTGAATAAATAAATGCATCAATTATAAATAATGCTTAGGAGTTTTCGTGCTCGCGCTCATAGCGCAGGTTGGGTTGGCAGCCATCAACTTCTTGACCTTCAAACACCAGCAAGAGTTCTTTAGGGCTGATTAAGAAACTCAATTAAATTTGTAGCCCTGGCCTTCTGATGAATGTACCCCAGGGGCGTACGTCAGAGCCAACCAAGCCCTGATTAACACAGTTATTTCTTATTGACGGATGTTCAAAGTTAAGCCGCAGAGCCCGGAAATCCTGGGCCACCTGTTGTTAAAAGCACCGCTCGGATACCCATTAGGGGCCTTTTGCAAGAATAATTAGACTTTATTATGCATTTCTAAATGACAGCAAAAAAATGCTAGCCCAGTGCTGTCCTCAAAGGCCGGGGCTTAAAATGTCCGCGCGCAGGTTTCGCCAATAATTATCAGATGCTGCACGCGAAATAATAAGTTTCTGTGCCAGCGGCGCGAGCCCCTGATCCCTGCTTTCTCCGCGGCTCTAATCCGCTCGCTGCCATCATTTGGGATTGACTCGGCCCATTTTCAATTAGAAGTGCTCGTGATATCTTCCCCCGAATCACTTCCAATTAGTGGCAGGGACTTGAGTGAAGTAAGATCCTTCGCGGAGGCCCCGCTCCCGGAGGAATCGAGGGAGCCAGGATTCTGCGGCAGGACATCGGAGGAGAGGCCGGGGGTAGGGGACCGCCTGAGCGCACGGTCCTAACCGCATTACGTTCCATAAATAGCCCCTGCCAGCCGGCATCCGACATGACATGAGAGCGTTTTCAAACCCAATTAGATGCCGATGTGTGATGGGCAGTGTGGCGCAGCTGGGGGCGGGCTTCACATATGGCTCTGAGGCAAGATGTCGCCAATGCCCGGTTAGGGGCACTTAAACGGGTTTTTTAGCCTAAAGTAGTCCAACTGCACTCACAGAGCCACATTTCTGGGGTACTACTGTCGGAAAATACTTTCCAGTTGCAATGCCCCCTGGGAATGTGGAGTCAATGTCAGATATCTAAGTGAAAGGGGAATCTAGTGTCTTGTTTTGCTTCTGAGATACAGTTTTTATAACCATGCCTTCGTGAGAGAGGCAGAAGACCTGGAAGGCACTTGGGAGTAAGTCCATGAGAAGCTACTGTGAGGGGGATTGAGGCCATGGGCTATATGAACCCTCAAATCTCAATTCTTGTGGTTCTCAGTGAAATCGTGGACAACTTAAGCTTGATGTCTCTCAGAACCCAGATAGTGAAAACCAGCCCCTTTATTTACACTAATCTATGAATAATTTCCTACGAGTTAACCTAAAATGAAAGGTAGTGCCTATGTGTAAAATAATGTTACCCTTGGCTCGATTTAGAGTTGTGTAGTTGTGGAAACTGGCCTGATTTTTAGAGGAAGTATTAAAACCAGAAGAGGATCTACTTGTGAGGAAATTTCCCCAGTGGATTTTCCTTTGGAGTTAACTCTTTCTCTAGAAATTGGATGATTTTCCAGTATGACCCAGCTAGAAATCGTGTTTTATTCTGGTTTTCTTGACAAATAGTCTGATTTCCATTTTTATGGAATTCAGCTAGAGCCAGCAGTTGTGCCTTCAAAGTTCGATATCTGTAACCATGTACTTAGTCTGTGATGAGGGAGAGGTGTGGCGCAGCGGCCAGGGCAGCTGACTCTGGAGCTTGGGGCTCACAGTTCGATTTCCAGTGCCGGAGGCAGATCAGCTCAGCATCGTGTGACTCAGAGCAATAGCTCACTTAATCTCCCCAACGGCCCTCAGCGCCTTGAGGCTCTTACAAGTGATTAGTTTGCGCTTTAACAATGCCGGGTTAATATTATTATATTACTCTGACGAGTTGTGTAGAGTGGAGGTTTCTGGTCGGCTGGTGGAAGATCAGGCAGTGGTTCATGTAGTCCGGTCCTTGGTTGTGGAGGGCTTTGTAGGCGTGGGTGAGGGGCTTGAACTGGTATCTCCTCTGGATGGGGAGCCAGTAGAGTTCTTTCAGGTGCTGGGTATTGTGTGCCCTCTTGAAGAGGGTGAGGATCAGTCTGGCGGCTGCGTTCTGGATTGTCTGGAGTCTTTGCATGAGTTCGGCGGTGGTGTCAGAATAGAGTGCGTTGCTGTAGTCAAGCCGGCTGGTGATGAGGGCCTGGGGCACAGTTTTCCTTATGAAAATGGGGAGCCATCTGAAGATTTAGCAGAGCCTGCGGATCGTATGAAAGCAGGCTGAGGTGATTGTGTTGAACTGACGTTTCATGGAGAGTTTGCTGTCCAGGGTGATGCCGAGGTTGCGGCATGGTCTTTTGGCGTGGGGGTGGGTCCGAGCCCCGCTGGTCACCAGGAAGTGTTCCACAGGGCAGTGTGTCTGCCAAAGATTAGAACTTCAGTTTTTTCTGTGTTGAGTTTAAGGCAGGTGACTTTCATCCATGTCGCAACGTTCACCATGCAGTTGTGGAAGTTGATTTTTGTGAAGGTGGGGCTCACTGAGAGTGATAGAACGAGTGGAGTGTCATCTGCATAGGAGATGATGGTGATGTTGTGAGATCTGATGTATCTGCGAGTGGTGCCAAGTAGATATTAAAGAGGGTAGGGTGGAGGGATGAGACTTGGGGGACTCAACAGATGGTGTGCTTGGGTGCGTCCTGTGAGGGCAGATGCCATCCATCTGAGTGCATCGTCTGTGATTACAGTCTGGCGTAGTTGATCAATGAGTGTGTGGTGGTAGACGGTTTTGAAAGCATCAGAGAGATCAAGGAGGATTAGGGCGGCTGATTCTCCTCTGTCAAGTAGGGAGCGAATGTCATCTGTTGCTGTGACCAGCGCTATCTCAGTGCTGTGGTAGGCTCTGAAGTCCAAATGGGAAGGGTCCAACAGTTTGTTTCTCTCCAGATGATCTGTGAGTTGGAGGTTGATTCCCTTCTCCTGGACTTTGGTGGGGAATGGGAGGATGGAAATGGGATGGTAGTTCTGGAGCTTTCAGGGGCCCGTGGAAGGTTCCCTGATGAGGGGTCTGACGTCTGTGTGTTTCCATGCATTAGGAAAGGTTACTGTCGATATGGAAGAGTTGAGGATGGTGGTGAGCTGGTGGCTGATCTTGTTTTGATCTTCTGAGGTTGAAGGGTCGGTGCAGACATGGGTCTGTGGGTGCTTCTGAGTGGATGTAGTTCATCAGGGTGGTAGTTGTCAGTGTGCTAAGATTTTCCCATGCGGTAAGTGAATGGTTGGTGATCATGGGTATTGAGTTGCAGGAGAGGTCGCAGGGTTGGGGATCGAAGTTTCTGTTGATTATTGTCATCTTGTTGTGGAAATAGTTGGCGTGGTAGTCGCACAGTTGTTGTGAGGGAGGGATTGAGTTTTCAGTGGCTGAAGGGCAGGAAAATTCTCTGACGATGGTGATGAGCTCCTTGGTTTGGTTGGCGCTGGTTTCGATCTGGTGTGTCAGGACCTTCTTTTTTGCAGCTTTGAGCTGGCAGTGGTAGTCGTTGTGGGCTGATTTGTAGGCGACTCAGTCGGTGATGGTTTTTTTGGTTTGCCATATTCTTTCCAGTTTTGTACACCTGTGTTTTGATGTGCTGAGTTCTGGCGTGTACCAGCTGGCTCGTTTGGTGGTTCTATGTGTTTTGGCTGGTTTGGTGAGGGTGACTAGGTTGGCAGCGCTGGTGATTCAGGCGTTCAAATTCTCTACAGTGTGGTCCAGGTTGGTGGTGATGTAAGTGCTTAGTGCGTTGGTCCATTGCTGCTGGGTTACATTGGACCAGCTCTGGTAGGGGGCGCTGTGTCGGTTTGGGAAGGTGTGTGGCAAACCGGTGAGGGTGAAGTGTACGATGGAGTGGTCTGTCCAGGTGAGTTCCGAGATGTGGCTGTATCTGATTCTGCTGAAGGACGTGAAGTTGGGGATTAGCATGTGTCCTGCTCTGTGTGTAGGGTCAGTGACAATCTGCTTGACTCTAATTTTATCTAGTCTTTCCAGGAGGTCAGTGGTGATGGTGTAGGTGGAGTCATCCAGGTGGAAGTCGAGGTATCCCGGTAAGACATAGAGTTCGGAATCAACAGCGAGGGGGGTGATGAATTCGGAAACGGCGTCCCTCATGCCTGTTCGCCTGGCGGTCTGTATGCGAGGGTGCCTTTGATGGTGGATTTGACATCGGCGTGGAGCTGGTAATTCATGTATTCCATGGTTGGGGTTGTTTCGTTGTTATGTTGTTGGTGATGGTGCTGGTGATTGCTTCCTTGTGTACGATGGCGATGCCTCCACCATGTCTGTTTGTGCGGTCTCGTTGTTTCATCTTGTAGCCACTGGGGGTTGCCATGGCGATGTTTGGGGAAGATGTGGGTGTGAGCCAGGTCTTATGATGAATGTCAGGTCAGTGGCGAGGGTGGTGATGGTGTCCCAGATTTCAGTGGCGTGTTTGCAGAGTGATCTGGCATTTATCAGGAGACAGTAGAGTTGGGATGGTGGGGTGTCGGCATCTGGGGTTGGCATGGCATTGTTTGATGAGGTGGTGAGCAGTGATGGGGGGGCAGTGAAGCGGTAGTGGATGTAGGTGAAAGGTCCCACTGTGGAGCATGGTGATGCGAGGCAGCAGTTGTTGTTGCATGGGGGGTCCACGACAAGGAGCTCTGAGGCAGAGTACCTGTGGGAGTGCGGTCTGCCAGGGTTCCTGGCACCAGGGGCAGTCCAGGTGCAGACATGCTAGCCTTCTGCGTGCCTTTGGCATGCTTTGGATGACTCCACACTGCGGCCTCCATAAAGTAGCTCTGGGAGGTGGAAGGGCTGTCTGTGAGGTGGGAGGGCAGGGGGCGAGGGCGTAAGTGGCAGGAAAAAGGGGGCAAAACCAGAGTGGAAAAGGCTGAGGGAAAGGCTGAAACAGTGGAGGCAAAAAATTGAAAAACAAAGTCTATAATTCACAAAGACGATATAGACTAAACAGTGTTAAACAGTATTAAACACTCTCCAACAGTGCAAGAAAAACAGTACAGAGCAGCATAGTCAAATCATGGGGGGAACCGGGGCCAGAACTGCGGTACCGAGTAGCTGGAGGGCTGGGATGCATGTGAAGCTTCCCATCACACATCCCTTTTCAGTTTTGACAACAAGCATTGACAAAGCCAAAAAGTTTGTTATGACTTCAGAAAGGCAAGACCTACTGGCTATGCCAATGATTTTTAATTTACCTGATAAGCCAATAAGCAGGTAAGACCGGCATGTTGCTGATAACACTATATTCTGTTTAAAGGCAAGATTATATTATTATTGTGCATACCAGATCTTGGTCAGTAAAGTGCTAGTGTATATTCTAGGTGCAATACTGCAAGCATGCTCTAGAAACCCTTGAACATGCATGAATCTCGAGAGGACTGAAGTGATTGTTTTTCTTTCCCAAACCCAAGCACTGCAAGCCACTTGATCATGGGTTCAACAAGCAGCTGATGCTCCTTTTCTATAAGGTACTGGTACTTCATAGCCTGAAATTAGACATCTTGAATGTTGCATGAGATGAGAAGGACATGGATGAACAATAAGATTTAGAGAATGACGGAGAAACTGGAACTTGGTTGTAGAAGTGACGCAGTGAAATCTATAAGATTTCACTGTGCCACTTCTAGGACACAAATGCGTAAATTTCTTACGCCTGCCTCACAGCAGGCGTAAGACTGACGCAGGCCCTTTCACATGGGGCTTGCCCCATGTGAAAGGACACATTGCTGGAGTTGCGTCACTTTTGTGACACACTCCAGCAATGCGTCACTTTTGCGCCATACAGATACGTCGGAAATACTGATGTATCTGTAACTCCATGTGCAATGATGCGTCATACTGTAAATATGACGCATCATTGGTGTCGCAAGGCGGGTGCAATGAAAAGTGATGCATCGCTGTTTTGACGCAGCGATGCGTCACTTTTCATAAAGGAGGCCCATTGTTTTTTTGCATGCCACGCCATTCCAGTTTAGTCCCAGCCATATGCAAATCAGTCTTGACCCTGCGCCCAATAGGAACAGTCCAGCCCGAAGTGCCAGGCCATGTCCTCCCTGGACCAGAAACAAGCAACCCGGGACCTGTTTCGGGGTTTCATCCCTCATCAGCCAGGCTATCTTGAATCTGGTGGTGTAGCGAGCACAGGAACCATGTCTGGGCATATCCTTCCCACTTAAGGTGACAAATGCAAAAATAATAGCATATGGATGGAATGCAGGACCAATCAAACATTTACCCCCATCACAGATCTGGGTTAAATCCATTGTTTCTTTGCATGCCATGCCATTCCAGTTTAGACCCAGCCATTTGCAAATCAGTCTTGACCCTGTGCCTCATGGGTCCCGTGCTCTCCATGCCACTGGAGTCAAGCTATCCTGGCTGATGAGGGCTGAAAACCCGAAACCGGTCCTAGGATGCTTGTTTCCAGTCCAGGGTGGACCTGGCCTGCCAGTTCGGACTGGACTGTTCCCAATGGGCGCAGGGTCAAGACTGATTTGCATATGGCTGAGTTCAAACTGGAATGGTATGGTGAGCAAAAAAACGATGGATTTAGGCCCAGATCTCTGTACTGGGGTGAATGTATGACATTGTTCTGCATTCTGTCCATCAATATCTTTTTCCATGGGAACAGTCCAGTCCGAACTGCCAGGCCAGATCCTCCCTGGATCAGAAACAAGCATTCTGTGGCTTGAGGCACTGACAGAAGGTTAGAGTACGGTATATAGTTTGATCACAGTAAGCTATAGCTGAGTAAATGTACTTACACAAAAATCATTATCTTTGTGTGAGTAAAACCTTTTAAAGTGCAAATACACATTTAAGAATTCCAATCCCACATTTAAGAATGTTAACTTTATTCATGTGTCAGACAAAGTACAGCTTTGGGCATCAGGTCTAAGTTGTTCAGCTGAGTTGTTATCTCCTTGTTGCCTAGAGCTTTCATTAAGGAATTGAGATTCACAAAATTTCTTTGGCACACTACTTCAATTTTCGTGTATTGCTTAGTGAGGATTCAGCTTGGGCTTTTTTTTGCCCAAGGTAGGATATAGGACCTTCCGTCTTCCCCAGCTATTGTTCCCCAGCCAAGGTGATGTCTAATAAGGCTTCAATGCTGTTATCAGCTGCTCTGATTGCCTGCTCAAACCCTACACCATGTTTTCTATTCAGAGCAGAGTGCAGCCCATTAATAGATTTAATTACAGCCTACTTTCCCTTTGAGAGCTTTCTTTCCTCACGTGAATCTTTCACTGCATGCTTCCCAGCTCAGTTGCCTCAAGCTTTCCTTGTTCTGCCTTGAAAATCTTTTTTTCAGCCCTTCTGTTTAACATGCAACTTATTGTAAGGAGTTTTGAGATCCCCAACAGTGTTCCTTGCGTGATCTCTTTGGAGCATCTAGGACCTGGAAGCATTTGTATTTCACAAACAAATTCTCATATTCAAGACATTTGAATTATAGTTTTTCTAGGATCACGTAGGACCTGGAATTTATTGTTATTTTATTGAAAAAATCTCATATTCAAGACATTTGATTTACATTTTTTAAGATGATTGTATAGTGCCTCACTTGATTTTGGGTGATCACTTTATGATACCAGTAGCAATGCCACTTGATACACCTGAATTAAAATCATGGTGATTTAAAAGGTTGGTAATTATAGGGTAGTTCACTTGTACCTATTTGATTTGCTTCTGAAAGTCCGAAAGCATGAGCAAGGCCTGCCAGAATTCAAACCTCTGACACATCTATCGGTACAGCAAATACACTGCCCACAATGCTATTTAAGCGCTATAATGAGATGAGAGTGCACTGTGAGGTACTTGTAGTGGAAAGTTGCAGGTTAAAGGGAGGTTGAAATCTCTTCTGCGCTGCTTGAGCAGTAACACACAAGGTGAAAAAAACATGAATGGATGCACGCATGCATACAAATGTACCTCAGAGGAAGCCAGAGACGCGTGAGAGTAGAGAACCGAACAGCAAAGCCTTTGGCTATCACGTCTCTAACCCACCCTAGACATCGGATGCAGTATTGCACCACAGACTTCCACCTAGCACCAAAGACTACGCTTCAGGGATTAAGCAACGGCAGAACTTCTCTCTGGCGCATGTAGAACTTCACAAACAGTGGCAGTGAGCCCATTCCAAGATCTGGTAGCCAAGACTGTCCGTAGACGTATAGTGCTGCCTGAATCTTCGGGGATACTGCAAGACTCCTCACCTTGGCTTAGACCTCTAAGTTTTCTGCATGAGCAGGGAGAAAGCCATTACCAAGTAGTGGGACTGCTTCCAGGGACACTCCTCCAGCTTCGAAATACTTGGTAGCAACCAATTGAGATCCGTAGCTACCGCTAATAAGAAGACAACAAAGAAGACGACTGTGGTCCGAGAAGAAGTCCTTCTCTGACAAATGCATTGACTTCATAATCTTGGTCAAGCAGTCGTTCGCCTAGTCCTTTCACCACTGTGTGTGGTAGAAGTGAACAGGTTCCCGGATAGGACACTTCGGTTACCTAGAGTAGCCTGTGCATCACCTGGAAGGTGCGTATAACATCTAAGGTTACTTGCACACCAACATCTAAGACTCAAGGATCCCTTCTGAAATGTATCTCAGGAATCTACACCTCAGTACTGCATGTAGAAAAATCTATAAAACCATGTGTTCTTTGAGAAGACGGTGTACTGTCCTTAATGACTGAAACTGGTTGTGGGAAAAAAGGGATACTATCAGTCTCAGAAATTGGGCACCAAAATAACAGCATTTGGCCCTAGGTTTTCAGTAGGGAGATCTGTCATGTTTATGCTGCTGGCATACACGGATATTCTTTGAGGGAAAGTTCTGCGGTTTGTCTCGGTACCCCTGGGAGGTTGCCTGTGCCTGCTGCGAATTCAGTTAGTCGGGGTAAGGGGTGTAGCTTTCCCTCCAAGCTGCTTGTGTGACGTTTAAGCGCAAGTGAGCTCCTTCCACAGAAATCCGGGTCTGCAGCGTGATCCTACAGAGATGGTTACGAGGGAAGTGTGTTGCGGAGTACTGGCTGACTTCTCTCTTGGACAGTGGTTTGAGTACTTCTGTGTTGGCCTCGCTGTATGTGAGAGAGAAAGGTGGGGTCAGAACCAAGGATGTGCTTTCATCTCGCTAGGAAAACCCGAGCCCTGCTAAATGAATCATGGCCATTCCTACTGGAAATGGTTGACCTCAAACCCTTGTCACTAACATGCTCCCTTTTAGCAGTGAAGACGCTGCCCTCCAGTTGTTACTGGCCTGTGCTTGGGGTGCTGCCTTCTCCCAGAGCTTTAGCAGGAATTGTTGAAGGCATACAAGCAGGACTGCCTCTCCACCACGCCCCCCAAGGCTCCACGACAACAAACGCAGTGGTGAAGTTGGTGGTCACACTAGGCTTTGGAGTACATTCACTGTACGCAGTTCAATACAACAGGAGCGCTGAGAGGCAGCAGGGCTATGCCAGGAGACCACCACCGAGGCAGTATTAACATTTTATTTTTTCCACCGTCTGCATCATGTTGCTGAGCCTAGTCTGCTTAGATAAGCCAATACTGCTCCTGACATAATATTGAAATGTTTCCTTATGATCCCATGGAAAGTTTGATGTGTCTTCCATTTCTCTGCCTGTCTCAGATGCCTGGATGATATCACTGTCTCACAGAAAAATCACTATAACTATAACCGTAAGAGCATGTTGTAAGTTATGTGGTGTCCTCTGATCTAAGCTATTTGGCCTGGACTACACAGAAGACTAAAAGCTACATCCTACAACACTGAAGTAGAATCAGATCCATAAAGAGAAAGCACCATTGGTAAACCATTTACTAGGAAATAATATGACCTGCAAGGTAATCGAATCACTACCGGAGAGAGGCTGCAAGGTTCCAGCTCTTCTCAGTATATCTAGATGCTGGTGGATGGACTGTCTGGATTTAACTAGGCCCGGGCGGAGTATGCAGAGTTCCGCTTAGGGACAAAAAAACTCTGCGGAGGCCAGCAAGCGGCTGAGTGCGTCGTGAACTGCCTTTCACGCTGATCTTTCTGCTGCTCGGGTCGAGATTCGACCCGAGCGACAGCCCACACTTGCCAATTTACCATTGGCGAGCGGGGAAAAACTCAGCTGAGCTACGCGGAGGTGAGTTTTCTGCACTCTGCAAAGCTTCTTGGAGCGTGGAGTGCCGAAAACTCTACAAACTATGCGAACACAGTGGAGTTCACCACCTAGGCCTAGTTTTAACTAGAAATGGACTCAACAGTGATCATGACTGAAACTCTATTATCGTTACTACATAGGATTTCTAACATTTAAAATGTGCAGTTTCAGGGGATTCTTCATTATCTCGCCCTTCAAGCTGCGTCTCATTCCTTTCATTATTGACATTGGATCAACTCTCCCCATTTGCTGTCATACTGACTGAGGGCTGAATTGTCCCATTTGACACTGTCAATGTACGATCATTGTATATGTGACTAGCGATTGCTAGCATCTCGTATTCACCTGTGGCTTGTATCACACCAATGGAAATTGATCTGCCCAACATTTAAAAAATGTCAACTTTGTTCTGATTGTCGTATTCATTAATTCCAATGTTTTCTCTATAACCTTTGTCCAAATTGTTCTGATCATTGCATTCAGCTCATGTTCCTATGGACAACTCATTCAAGAGCTGATGCAGTTTTGCTGAACATGCAACTTTATGCCCACTTTTGCCATTCCCACCAATAGGTAAGCTAATTTCTCAGCTACTTTTTGATGAAATCCGAATATGCTTCTCACACAATGTAAAACAACTATTGCGATTACCCACTATGTCTATTTCCAGTATTATGCCAGTAAACATATGCCATGAGGTCTGTCAAATGAATATCCTATCCATGATTTAAGTAGGCTTGATAGTCTTTTTCATGCTTTCTGACTACTATGCTGTTGACAGATGCTTCATAATAATGATGCACGCGAGCATATATTGCTGTTTTTTTGCATGTACTGCTGGTAATCCATGGCAGCTCGGGATCCCTGGCATGGTGAGCCTCGTCTTTTCATTGACCCGTCTCTCTGACACTAACACACTGGGTGCCGCCATGTTAGGCATCACGCGCTTCCACTTTATATGTTGTTCTTGGACCTGACACGTTCTTGTCTTTAAAGCACAGCAGTCCTCTCCAGCAATCATTGCTGAATGACGCAGTTGTGACGTTAGCTCCATTCTTGTACTCCAAGGTGAAAAAAATGATAGCTTGCTTGCAATCCATTGCTCTTTTTCACCTCAGTCAAATTTGTATTCATTTTTTGCATTGTTCTTTCCACAATTTCATTGGATCAATAAATTCACTTTATTTTCTTCTCGGGCCAGACGATTATCTACCGTAAGGAACCATGCTTGTTTTGTCCCTGAAATAACTGGTTCCTTTCTCTGCACTGGATGCCACTTCTGACTGCTTTCCTTTCAATATGGATTATTAACTTTTTAAAAGCAGCCATTTCGCCATTCTTCCCCACCCTCTTTCGAGTAATTTGTTTAGATTGCAAGCAGCATGGGCTTTAATTCTCTCTGTCTGGATGGCTCAGCTTTAAATCCATTTGAATGATTCTTCTTACATGATTGTGCTCACACCAGGTTTTGTGCTTCTATGAGCTGGTTAATTCTTTTAATCTTCACACTCCTAGACAGATTGTCCCTTCACCAATCAATCAAGATGCTCAGTTGATCCCCATTCCTGGTGATGGACTTCCTGGTGAAGAACCTCTCCACCAGGGTCGAAACATTTAAACTACACATGGGGACAATCCCATTCACAGACTGTTAACAGGTTTCTGTGATTGTCAACTGTAATTGTTCCTATGTACAAAGTACCTGTTTTCCCTACACTTGTAATTACTCCAACATGCTTGGTCACCATTCTTTCTGCTTCTTGCACAAGCACATTTTTTTAGCACTGAGCTGCTTCTCACTAAAATAAATCTGTTTTTATATAAATTGTCTTGTAATTTTAAAGTGATTAAAATAATGAACTCAGCAATGAAGACAACCTGTTTACTCTTTAAATCTGTCTGTGGGATTATTAGCTATCCAAATATTTATATGCAAAATGTTTTGGATTTTGTCTAAAGCAGATGAAATTACAAAAAATAATTCCACATTAGGTGTGCACCAGATGCACATAATTATTTTTGTATCTCTAATTTTGTGAATAATTTCTCAAATTAATAACTGGCTGAACCACTGCTTTTTGTTTTTGTTACACGTATCGGTTCATGCCTTAGGGTAACCCTTGCTCTATGCACATATCGGGGCACAATAGGCAATAGTGTCAGGTCTCAGGTTATCTTTGTGGAACAGCCATCCTTCGCTGTCTAGGAGCAGGCTTAAGGCACAGTAAATGTGGAACTATCTCTGTGCGGTGTACAGGATGCCCAAAAGTATATGTTTGCAGTACACATGAGGCTCATTCGCTGTGCAGAAGCCGTCACTCGTTTGCATCAGAAGATCTGTGTGCAAAAGGCTTGAGAGTGTGTGCAGCAGGACCATGTCTCAGAATGAGTCTGTATATGGTAGGACATCTTAGGGGCTGATTACGATGGTGGATGGACTTCAGCCCATCTGCCATTGTCTCGGGGAGTGGGACCACCTGCCTACAAGGCGGCGGTCCCACAGGGGGAATTACGATGTGACCTCCACCACGGAGATGTACCTGTCATAGTTAACATTTTGCGGCGGGTGCTGCTGGCTGCCGCAACTGCTGCAATGTTGAAATGGCCCTTTTTTCCTGCACTACGTGGCAGGCACCATGCGATGCCTGCCACGTGGTGTAGTGAAATGTAGGGGGGCACCATAGGTGCTCTCCAACTCCCAAAATAAAGGGCCCTGGATGAAGGGGGTCCCACTACGTCCATTCCTGCCAGCCCTCCCATGGCTGGTGAGCCACCATGGAAAGTCTGGCGGGGATGGTCCATCTCAACAGCGGTGACTGGAAGGCACCGCCAACATTTGTGGGAATACGCGGGCCTCCACAGCACCGGCGGGCTCAAGGAGCCTGTCGGATGCATGGCGGTTGGATTTTCTGACCGCCATGGTACCGCCCACCATTATAATAAGGCGGGCGGGAAATGGCCGTGGCAGTGACAGGCTGTCGGTGGCGGGTTCACCTCCATCGCAATCAGCCCCTAAGTACAGCAGGTAGTTTGTGTGCAGTATGTCCCAGTCTGTAAGCTGCAGACCTCACCCAGTCTGTGTGCTGGTTGTGACTCTTTAACTTCAATATATATGAGGGTTCAGGTGTTTTATTATAGCCTTAGAGCCTGCCGTAGAGGGCTCTACCACCCATTAAAGACCCGCTTCAACGTTAAAGGAACGAGCCAAAGGCGAGGGCCTTTAACAAGGGAGAGGACCTTTAATGTCTGGTAGAGCCCACTACTGAAAGGCTCTAAGGCTATAAAAACATTCCACTCCCAGAGGGCCGAATGTTCTAATTTGTAAAACATTGGCCTCATGGAGCCCAAGGGGTTGAAATCCCCTCGGGGTCCGTGAGACCTTTGTTAAACATTGGAATGTTATTGCTCCGGGCTTCTACCGGCCAATAGAAGCCTGGAGCACTCCATTGCTTTCAATAGAGCGCTCAATATTCCAATGTTCTAAATAGCACTAACATACCGCATTAGTGTCATCTCAGGGTGTTAATGCACTGCAAGCATACAGGAATGTAAAAAAAGCACTGTCCAGAAAGTCACAGTGGGCAGAATGAACACCAATCATGAAGGCATGTAAATTGTGTACTGAAAGCAGTGCTGTGGTCCAAGCTGTTATAAAGCTTTATTGATCAATACAATGCATATTAAAAACAATCCATTAGCTTCACAACTGACTTTACACTCTGACACTATGACATGCATAGGTCACAGTTCTTTCAGTTCCCAATTCGTTGTAAAAGTAAATCTAATATTTTATCAAGTTTCAAATAAAAGTTTCAGTTAGTTGGTGGCTGTAATAATATATTCACTTTTCATAACACCGGCCCATTTACGAGAAGTAACGTGACATATCAAAGTTTACTTCATGATAAGCTTGAGGCCAACAAGATTTAAGAAAGGTAATGTGGTAAATCTTTACTGATTAATGTATTGTACTTTATCTGCTTGAATTGAGATTATAATTAGTATATTTCTTTAGGGGATAAAACCACTTAGGTTAAGCACAAAAATGTATCTTTCAACTGACCTCTGTAGGGTCCGATTATTCAAAGAAATCTTCTTTATTCATAAACTGGAACACCTTTACAAGCCACAACAATGCTGACCTTCCTTCCACTCCAACTGCTCCAGATATACTGGACAAATGCTCCAGAACACTAAATGTAGAGTAGGTGGAATGGAAGCAAGGTTTACAAATAAACATACAGGTACATGCAGATTCTTGTCTCATAAAACACATAAGAAATAAATAAGAACACAACAACCTCTTCCTGAAATGATATGTGGGGAAAATATCAGAGGGATTTGGGATAATTATATTCCTTCATTGTGTTTGTTAGAAAATGGATTACTGGTTGGCTTGGCTGTGAGCCCTGGTCAGGCAGCAACTACAATTCTAGTCAGGGTAAGGCACAAGCAAACCCCAAATTAACCTGTGCTTGGCCCCTTGGTTGCTTGGCACAGAACATTCAGGCCTAACTTAGTAGCAATATGTAAAGTATTTGTGCAACACTTCAAACAACAGAACACTGAAAACCCTACACAAAAGAACCTACACCAGGTTGCAAACATAGAGCTTAATTTGATAAATAAAACAAGATCAAAATGGCAAAATGGCAATCAGTAGAAAGGGAGTTCTGAATTTTTAAAGAATAGGGAAAAATAGCACCTAAAAGCATAAAGCGCCAACCAGGGATATCGTGTCATGCTGGACCGGGTCAAAGTCAAAAGTTCAGGCTGACCGTGATCGAGCGCAGGTCAGATGCAGCCCCAGATTATCCAGCTGAAGGTTTACATTCTCAAATTTTGTGCCTAGAATCCTGATTGCGTTGAATAGGGCTACAGGGAGCAAGGAGAGCATTCCGGGTGGTGGTCGACGTGGTGGGAAAAGCAGGCCAGCTGTTGCTGATGCGCAGTCTGGAGCTTTGCGTTGGAGGTCCTCCACTGGTGATCGATACTTGCTGTGCGAAGAGACGGGCTGGTTGCAGCTCGCACTGAACTTCGGTGCAAGCAGCATGATCTCAGTGCCAACACGTCCGTTTGCAGACAGAAAGAGCCCAAAAGCTTGATTTAAAGAGCTTGTGAGCGGCGCCAAGGGTCCAGGACCTGACAGTCACCACTTGGGGGGTCAGGAACTTGCTGCATATGGGTGCAGTAGCTGTAGGGAAGTCTTTTATGTCACAGAGGCTCAGACCCAGAGGCCAGTAGACTCGCCCTTTGAGTCACTCTGGGATCCTGGGTTCAAGATGAAGTTGGAGGTCCAGTTCTTCCTCAGGCAAGAGGGCAGCAAGTAAGCATAACAGGGCAACAGTTCCTTTAGAGCAGCAATTCAGCAGAGCGGCAGCCCTTGTAGCAGCATACAAGTACTTCTTTCTGGCAGAGTATCCAAAATCTCAGAAGTGTACTAAAGAGTTGGTGTCCGAGGTCCTACTTTTATACCCTGGTGCCCTGGTTCTGGAAGGTGGGAGAAGCTGCTAGACAGTGGCTTTGAAGTACAAGAAATTCCCTACCTGCCCTGCCATGGCTCCAAGCTGGCTGAAGTGACAATGCAGGGTCGTTAGGCCCTGTGTGTGAAGGCAAAGCAGAGGTTAATCAGTTGTAAGAGGGGATGTGCTCAGCTCTACCCCCATCCAGCCAGCAGATGATGGTCCATCCAAGCACACCTAAATCCTCTATTGTGTGACGGAGGAATTCACAAAGTCAAACTGTCAGTTACACCCAGTTATATGACCCAGACCGGGATATAGGCATAAAAGGGCTAAGAGCAGACAAATGACAACTTTCTTAAAGCGGTATTTTTATAATTGTGATCAAAAACCTCACTTCACCACTAAATAGGGCTTTTTACCCCAATTGCAAAGACACCAAACATGAACTGGTCATCTCTTCCCATTTGGAAATTACACTTATAAAATGTAGTAAGGCAACTCCAATGTTATCCTATGGGAGAGGTAGGCCTTGCAGTAGTGAAAAATACATGTACACATTTTTTACTATCAGGACATGTAAATCTTAAAAGTACTACATGTCCAACTTGTTTAATACATTAACCCATGCCCTCTGGGCTGTCCAGAGCCTACCATAGGGGTGTCATAGGTATTAAAAAGGAAGGTTTGGGCAGGGGAAATGCTTATTTTGTGAGGTCAAAATGGAAGTTTAAACTGCACACAGACTCTCTGCAATGATAGACCTGAGACATGTTTAAAGGGCTACTGAAGTGGGTGACACAATTGGTGCTGCAGGCCCGCTAGTAGCATTTAATTTACAGGCCCTGAGTACATGTAGTACCACTTTACTAGGGACTTACAAGTAAATTAAATATGCCAATTGGATATGTCAATGATACCATGTTTTGGGAAAAGAGCACAAGCACTTTAGCAGTGGTAAAGTGCATAGAGTCCTAAAGCCAACAAAACAAATTCAGCAAAAAGTAAGATGAAGAAGGCAAAATGTTTGGGGGTTACCCTACTAAAAGGGCCAGGTCCAACAGTTTTTGTGTCAATTACTGTAAGATTTACAAATTATATGAATCATTTTACATCTATTTCCGTGAGGTCACTTATGAGGCGTTCAAGACAAAATACCATATCACATGACTTCCTGTGCTGCCATCAAGGTTAAAGATCGTGTGATCTCACTTCCTGTGTGAGATCACATGGGTGGTTAAAGTGTTTGTGATGTCACTTCCTCTACCCCTGGTATTTTATTAAATTGGTATCCTGGTGTATGTCTTACTATTCCTTGGAACAGATCACCGTGTACTCCCAACATCTTGAATCTACACCTGACCCGGGAGAAGAGCAGATGCAATTGCCTGTATCAGGAAGCAAGATGGCCGCTCAGACAGTTGAGCTGCTGAGAAAACTTCAAAATGCCGAGAGTAATCTGATAGTTATAAGAAAAAGAAGGGTGTTAAAAAGAGCACACAGTGTGTGTGCTTTACTGCCTCAGCTTATTTGGAACTCTTTCCATGGTTTCTAAAGAATGTTTTCATATTCCCCTCAGCGCACCTTCTTCGAACTTTCAGATGTCTTATTCGTTGTGTGCTTGGGGAATACTTTATATATGTCTAAGTTCAAAGCCTGGTAAAGTAAACGCACAGATGGAGCCCGCTCCTTGAAGTTCAAAGAAGCAAGTGAATGCATGAAAAATGAGAAGGGGGTGGAGCAACGGTAGAGTTCTGCGGTGAATGCTGCGTTTCAGCTACCCCAGTATCCCAGCTAATTGAGCTTGCAACCTTCTATTGCTTTTGGTTGTAGACATGGGATGCTATGCAGGTCGACCCTAACTGTGCACATGGGCGAACACCTAAATCGCTGCCTTCATGTAAAATGAAGGGCAAATGGATGGTGACTCTCCTGTGCTTGCCAGGAGCACTTGTAAACTGTGTTTTTTCAAACAAGCCTTTGACAGTGCATAACAAAAGAGTGACACACTGACTTTGCTAGTGCTTGTTTGAACTGCAAACCTGTAGGATGCACACGAGCAAGAATAAACACCAAAGTCAGTTGTCACTACAGGCCAGCCTTCATTTGGCCAATCAGCATCGAGCTCCGATCTGTGTGCTCATAGGCAAATCACATACACAGGGAAACGTTATACAGTTTTCCATAGTCATCCGCGTAAACCATAAACATCAGGGTATATAGTTCAAATCATGTGCTGTAGCATCGGGCTAGTGTGCCACAAATACAAAAAATGTGAAAAACCTCCCATGCAAGTTTAGTAAATAACATTCCAACAAAAAAATATCAGCGGGACAAATTATGGTATTTTGTACCAATTATTCACGTAAAAAATAGCAAAACAAAATACATTGTAATCCGGGAGACGAAAATGCTTACAGGGAATCACAGAAAGTGTTGCCATTGTATTCTGAGAAAACATGGATTCATTCCATTTGATAGAAAATCGTTCTTGGTGACGCCAAGGAGGAATACATCACGTTTGAAGAGATAGATAAATGCTTTCGTAACTGTTCACATTTTATGGATGACTCTGTTGTGGCAGACCTGCCAACTCACACGGTGCCACCGTGTGACACACGATAACGATATCGGCTCCTGTCAGACGATCACCCAATGAGGAGCCGATATCACACTGTGGCAGAGAAAACGAGCTGAAAATCATTGTAAGCAGCAGTTTTCAGCTCGCTTTCGGAGGCTTTCAACTGCAGATGCCCATTAGTGGGTGTGAAAACACCCCAGGATAATATGGCAAAAGTCTCAGCAAGCTTTTATTTTATTTTTTAGAGGCAAAAATGTCTCTTAGGTATTTCTCAGAACGAAGACCCGCCCCACCCAAGGCCCCGCCCCCTCCAACCAATCAAAAAAACGATGGCTCTATTCAAGAGCAAGTGTTTGTCTGTAGGCATATATGGAGCAGGGCTACAGAGAGGCAGAACATTACAAAAGGTAGTAGAGAAAACATTTCTGTGCAGCCTTCTATCTGTGCCACAGGGTTGTTCCACCTATGTGTGTCACACAGAGTTGGGACTGCCCTATGTTATGGACCAAATCAAAATCTGTCTGCTGTTACTGTGGGTCTCTGCATTTACCAAACAGCAGAAGAGTATAACACAGGAGATAGCTAATAAGAAATTGCTTGCAGATGGATAACGCTATTTATATTTCCAGGCTTGCCTATATCGAAAATACCATTCATTTAATGGGAGTTCCAGTGTCATGCAACGAAAACCAAAGTGAAACAGTTGCATACAACATACCTTGAAGGGATGGATGAAATGCTTGAATTAATGCCAGACACTGGTAATCATGGCCGCATCCCACCTGATCATTATTTTACACATCATGTCACCTCAGTTTGGACCCAACTATATAGAAATCAGTATTGACCTTGCTCCAATAGTAACAGTCCAGCCTGAACTGCCAGGCTAGGTTCTCCCTGAACCGGAACATAAGCAACCCACGACCGGGTTTGCCCTATTTATGGGCTCATCAGCCGGGTGCATGGGACCTCGCCTTCGGCATACCTGTCCCACCTAGGGCAACACAATAAGTATACAAAACAGTAATGGATGGAATGCTTGGATTAGTCCCAGCCACTGGTAATTAACCGCTGGAAAAACTGCGCATGCGGGCGGGTCCGCGCAGTTTTTCCAGAGAATGCGATGAAGAGGAGGATGGCAGCCCGGGGACGCAGCAGCTAACGTAAGTTGTTTTTATTTACTTTAAAGTTGTTTTTTAAAAAGTTGTAAGCAATTGTTAATAGGGCGGGTGGGAGGTGGGTGGCGTAGCGGAGCTTCACGGAGTTTGATCTCAACTCCGTGGCCTTCCGCGTAGCCCCGCTATGTCTACTACGACCGGGGTTATGGGTAATCACTTGGGCCGCATCCCAATCAAGTATCCCATCCATCTCTTTGTTTTTATGAGCCCCGAGTGTGACGGGTATGCCCAGACATAGGTTCCTTGCTCACTCTGCCACTGGAATAAAGCTAAACCTGGCTAATGAGCCCATAATAAGGGCAAACCGGTCCTGGGTTGCTTGTATTTCGGTTCAGAGAAGACCTGGCAGTTTGGGCTGGAATGTTCCCATAAGGAGCAAGGTCAAGGCTGATTTGCACATGGCTGGGTCCAACCTGAGGTGGCATGGTGCGTGAAAAACAATGGATTGGGATGCGGCCGAGTGAACACTTGTGGCTCAGAATAATTCAAGCATCCATCCATCACTTGTTTTTTTTGCAGTTGTAACATTAGAGTGGGGTAGGATTAGCTTTTCAGTAATTTTGAGGAAGGGATTCTTTCTTTTTAAGAAATTGCTTTTAAGAATGAAAGTAATAATTGAATATATTATAACTGAGAATAAATCATACTTTTAGATTAAATAATGATTATTGTTAGAAATTAAATTAGCGTTATGTTTTTTGCAAGAATCCCATATTGTACAAAAATTAATTTGAATGCATTTAATTCTGCTCATAACAAATAATAGTATACAGTTATTTGTAAATATTCAACATAGGCTGAATATAAGGAGAGGGTGGATTATTTATTGTATTATATTTTTTAATACACTTTAATATAGTTTATATAGTAGCATGCTTCATATAATTAAACATGTAATTAGTACACCTACATAAATGTAATTGGTAAGGGACAGGTTTAGGCATTAGCTCCAAAGTAGAGTTAACAAGGAGGGCATAGTATCGAAGTAATGTAAAAAAAGCAATGTTAAATTGAAGCTGATGAGCTAATGGAAGATAGGGTCAAATCGAAGAGGCCAGGACAAAACAGGAATTGGCAGAACAGGTTATGTATGTATCGAACATGACATAACATAATGTACATTAGCCATTTAGATTCAAGTTATGCAAAATGAACTCATATTTTTTTTTGAGTATCCAAATTACTTGAGGCCACAAACTGCCTAAAAGTAGTACTGGAGAACAATGCAACAAAAGCTCTCCTGAATATTTTTCGATGCTGGAGCAATCAAATTGAGTAAAAAAAGGCATGAAAAAATTGCAAAAAAGTATATAACACATCTTAAATCCCTTTGTGTGTGCAATACTATTTACAAAAAAAATAGGAACCTTGCTAAAGAATAACCTTAGTTTAATATTGAAGCAAAGTGATTTTACATAAGTTACGCTTCTTTTCTAATAAAAAAAACATAAAATCTGACCATGCCTCAAACCTGATTTCATTTTTCATATTTTACAAGTTGATAACACGCATTTGTACAAGTTCTTACTTTTAACACAACAAAATTCAGTCTGCTACATTGTTTTGGTGCAAAAGTCTTCAGGACTAATACTGTTTTCCCATTCTCTGAAACAAGATCAGCGAAAAGAGCATTTTCTCCATTTTATGCACCAGGAAAAAGTACATGCTTGAACCCTTTGCATCCCCTTTGCCCCACTAACCCAAGCCTGTTAGTGGCTGGCCAAGGCTAAAGTGTCCATACTAGTCACGAATACATTTCAAGAAATAATGGAAATTTTGTTTCTAAAGTGCCCTACCTCTGTCTGACTTGCTTTCAATAAAAGTCCTGTACATGTTGAAAAATATGCTGCATGATGACACATCGGAAATACAAAAAAAGAGAGTGTTCGTAAAAGGTTGCAAATACCTGGTTGCCTGTAGTTTCAGCAGTACAGGAGACATTTCCATTTTGCACTTGCCCAGGAGATTCCTTCGGTGGGGTGATTTCAACCTCCACGTTTGTAGTGTTTGGAAGTTCGGTTTTCTCTGCATCATCATACCAAAAGGAAAAGAGTCCGTTAAACATGAATGTGGCAGGGCTATTCATTGAGCAATTTCAATACGAGTTAGTATTTTCATAATCATAAGTTGGAAGTGATGGCAAATGCTTATTTACAAAAGGAGAGAAAAATAACAGCGCTCATAGTTGTGTTGTTTCCAAAATTTTAAATAGGTTTCATATCTGGAGAATGGATTTCACGAATCTGCAATTACAAAACATTTAACACATTTCTTTATGCTTGAATGAACCAACTACTTGCTGGTAATCTTCATTACCCCGATTGGAAGGTGTCCATGTCCCTTTACTAAAATGAAATGAGGAGTTACGCCTCACCCACCACTCTGACATGCTTAAATACAGCCTAAGCACCTTTCTCTTTAAAGTACACCCTGTGCGAGTTTCTTCTATGTTTACTACACACAACGCACAAAGGGTCCATCCCTCCTCTGGATAGGCAATTATGGGGAGGAAGGGAGCTCTAGATTACTAGACCGACTCCGTAATTTAAACTATGCAGCACACTCAGAGCGCACCCATCATATGGGGGACAAACCTGGTAGGTTGCGGTCGTGGCTAATACGGCAAGACATGGCTACCGCACCCGTGACAGCAATACAGAATACACAGGGAGTCATGGTGCATACCCAAAATGATATGCACCACGCTTTTGTGGAACACTACTCCACAATATACAGATCTTGTTTGATAGCTACGGAAAAAGACATACAGGACTTCCTCTCCACACTAACATTGCCGCAGCTCACGGACTATCAACAGAGGGACGTGGGTGCTCCTCTATTACCGGAGGACATAAGGGAGAGTATCTACTCTCTATCGAATGGCAAGACGCCGGGTCCTGATGGACTACAGGCTGAATTTTTCAAGGCATACTCAGATATCCAAGTACCAGAGCTGTTGCGGGTATATGCTGCGGCACTGGAATACTCAACACTCACCCCTACACAAAACGAGGCAACGTTGGTTTCTCTTTTGAAACCGGACGGAAACCCTGATCTCCTGGGCTCCTACCATCCACTGGCCCTGTTGAAAACAGACTATAAATCCTTGCATCAGTCCTGGCCAAACGTATTGCCCCGTTTGTGCCTTCTCTGGTACATACTGACCAGAACAGATTTGTACCTACCAGAAGCACCTCCCTAAATATTCGACGACTATTTAGAATCCAAAAATATGCAACAGAAAACTGGCCCAGGTCTGACTGTCTAGTGTTAGACCTGGAGAAGTCCTTCGACCCGCAGGAGTGGCCCTATCTTGCAGCGGTCTTACGTAAATACGAGCTGGGAGATGACTATTTGGAGCTGGTGCAATTGTTGTATCAGCGTCCCACAGTGCAGGCTCCTATCTGACAAAATCAGAGTGAGACGAGGGACCAGAGAGGGGTACCCCCTGTTCCCGTTACTCTTTTCCCTAGCTATGGAACCACTGGCGGCTCTCCTCCAGGAGGGTGGAGCGGATTGGGGCATCCGCTTGAGCGATGGACTGCATACAGTGTCCCTATATGCGGACAACCTATTATTGTATATACGAGACCTTCACGCTGTGCTGCAGGAGATATCAGCACTGTTCTGTAGATTTGAGGCGATATCGGGCCTCAGGGTAAACTGGGCTAAGTCAGGCGCTTACACTTTCCGCGAGGACCTAGTTGCGACCAATATAATCATTAATGGAACTGCACTTGAATGGTATCCGACTACGTTCAGGTACCTAGGAATATATATTTACAGGTCCCCAACAGATGTAAATGTAAATGTAAGTGTACTTATATAGCGCAGACCTGTCACCCAAAGGGCATCCTGGCGCTTGCTTAGGGAACCCGTCTTGGTATTCCCCTGTGAGAAACCCCGGCAGGGTGTCCACAGGGTGAAAGCCAGGCCTCCTGCCACGAGGGGCCGTAGTGGAGATTAAGCAAGCTATTGCCCAGAGTCGCAGAGTGTGACCCCGTGAGTCGAGTAGGCACCGGAGCGAGAATTGTCAAGACCGTGGAATTTATGAGCCCGAGACCCGCTGAGGCGGGGAATCGAACCCTGGTCCACGGTCGATCTCAGCTTCCGGGTCTGCCGCCTCTAACCACTGAGCCACGCTTCTCCACATATACTAACCAGATATACTGGAGGGTAATCTGGTTCGGGCCATCTCCTTAATAAGAGCACAGATGCAATTCTGGAAGGCCTTGCCGCTCAATGTGATGAGCCGTGTCACCTTAACCAAAATGATAGTACTACCCAGGTTACTGTATAATTTTGTGAACCTTCCGGTGTATGTCCCAGTGAGGCTCTTTAGAGAATTGGAGAGGTTAATCCATGGCTTGATTTGGAATGCGGGGTGGCCCAGGATAGCACTGCAGAAACTATATACACCCCCGGAAATTGGCGGCGTGGCAGTTCCTCATCTGGAACTATATTACTTAGCTGCAAAGTTACAGTGGGTCGCGAAGTGGCTAAATGGCAAAAATCTGGCAGACACGGCGACCGAGACAACAGCTTGGACGCAAGCCCAGATATGCGGATTGTTTGACCCGCTAGCAAGAATTCCTCGACCAACACAAATACATGTTGAGTTGGCAAATAAGTGTTTTAGGAGAAGCTTTCACCTCACAACAGACACAATCCCATATGCCCCGGTACTGCCACTTCTCAGGACGCCCAGAGGCAGAGGCCCTATAACGGACATGACATTAACGCCCTGGGTTGAGGTGGGAGTGGAGACACTAGGAGACTTGTACGCAGATGGTACCTTACTGCCTTTTAAGACACTAACAGCAGATAATTGATTACCAGTGGGCCAGTTCCTTCTACACAGAGCCATTACGTAAACGTTTACACTAGCATGGGGCGATATGACCAATGAGCCGCCAACACATCAGTTCTTACAGTACCTGCATGTAATAGTGGAGGGATCACACGTGATACATTGACTGATACAAGCCCTGCTCATCCATTTATTGAGGCCGCTGTAGAGACTCCGCACATATTGGACTTAAGGCAGAGGTCATCCCTGGCCTGATAAAGAGTGGGAACGTGTTTTAGCTAGTGCCACAAACATACAGCGAAATTCACGATTCAAACTCATACAAACCTACATATTACACATAACGTATCTTTCACCAGACAAGAGCAATACATATTTTAACATCAACACTTCCGAATGCCCAAGGTGCTGTCTCCTAGGTGCTGGCCTATTACATATGCTGTGGTCTTGTCTCCTGCTTTTACCTTATTGGCATGCAATATCTGAAACACTTGCCAACTGCACTAACACTGAGATACCTATCACGTGGGAGGTCTGGATCCTGGGGTTTTACAAGAGAACCAAGGCCAACAAGGTAGGCTCCAGGTTTCGGGACCTGGGCCTCATAATAGCGAAACAACTTACAATTAAGAGATGGAAGCACAAGGATCCACCAGAAGTATCAGATTGGGTGAAATCTCTTGAAGTCTGGGCACAGGCGGAGGGCACCACATTATGCAGGGAAGAAACTGCAGGGTTGAGCATGAATCCCATTGCACAGACCTGGGACGATATGCTCAATACTCTCACACGTTCTAATGCCACACTACGGACACCCCCTGCGCAACGGGTGGGAACTGGGACCTAATAAGCTACCTGGACGCAGATGTTGCACTGCCTCTGCATGTCACCCCAACTACGGCTTTAGGCTGGGCACAGATCTCACACTCCTTAAAGACATCTTATGGAAGTAGCTCCTGTCATGCGTTACCTTAACAAACATATAACCGCATAGAAAGCAGAAGCAGCAGCCCACACTCTATACTCGCACGTTGGCCTAGTCGCGACTGCACCCCGATGGCACACTAGACACCAGATACATACACCCTCGGTCATTTGATGTCTCTTTGTTTTGATTTATTATTTGATGTTGTTGGATGTGGTTGAATTGTCATAAAAGAAAATATCTAATGAACAGACTCGGCATGTACATCTATATCGATCTATTTGCTTATGAAATGTTATATGACGCAATTCAAGAGCCGAGTCCAAATATGAACAGCCTTTTGCCGGTAAGCATTGATGTTTCCACGCATTACTATTCGCTGTCATGAAGAGATGTACTAAACACCTTCACTCCGGCTCTCAATTGGAGATGACCGGATGTGTGGGCCACAGGAGCCCAAGGAGACTTACAAACGCATGTGCAACCTTACACTGCAGACACGTACGGCACTAAAACAGTGAGAAGGAAATGCTTTCATTTATATGCACAGTGTAATGGAACAAGTGATGTAGTTGCCAAAGCGATATGTACCGATGCTTGTAGACAAATGTAACAGAAAAGATAAAAATGCAATAAAGATATTTAAAATGACGGGGAGGAAGGGAGGGAGGTGGACTGGGAGGAGGAAGACGTCCATTCAGGGTAATGAAGATTACCACTGAGTATTTGGTTCATCCTCGTCTCGGTCCAATTTGAATGAGGATCTCACAAGCTGATAATTGGCGTGACAGTTATAAATGACGAAACCTTTATTTTCATTCAACAATTACTTCATTGCTGAAGAAATAACATTAGAACCAAAATCCTCATTAACAGCATCACATACATTAAGCCTGTAATGTTTAATGAAGGTATGATAAGACGACCAGGTGGCCACTCAGCATATTTCAGTCAAATATATCCCCAGATTACGCCCATGAAGTTGATATTGCTCTTGTTGAGCAGACTCCAGTGGGGTAATTATGGGCTGTGCTACCCCGCTTTGTAAATATTGTTGCTATCTGAATTCTGGCGAATCTTTTTGCGTGTGACCTGTGTGGAGCCGAGAGCAGGCTGCGGAGAGAGGAGGAGGGCTGCCCCCGTCCCGAAGCAACGACCGTCTCACGCCTACACCTGGGCTAGGACCACAGCCCCCAGGGTGCACCTCTGCCCACTCACCTGCTGTGACTCAGGGGGAGGAGCTCACATCGCGCCTAAAAGCCACTCCCCTTCTACCGTGGCGCGGGACGAAGCCGGGACTAAGCCCGGGACCAAGGGCGGGTCTGTCTGTGCCTGTCCATGTCTGGGAGAGACTGGACTGGGCCAATTCAATTAGTCCACGGTTTCACTTATGGTATTGTTATGAGTTTTGATTCATTTGGATGGGCGTTTAAAGAACGGACCTTGGGCTGGATTGGGGTTTAGTTGTTGCGTTAATGCCAGTTAATCTTAGGCATATCTATCTTATTTTTATGAAGTTTTTTTTTTATTTCCCTTCTATCTCTGAAGTACTTTATCTCATAATTGTAAGAATGGGCAAACCCAACCCCACAAGCTCACGCCCTCAGACACGGCAAAAACCTTCTCTAATGGCTTATCTACTAATCCAACTGCTATTGATAAAATGCTTCAAAAAGCCATTGGAGCCGTGTCAAGCACTATAAAGAATACCGAACGACTCCTTCAATCTCTAATGCCTCGTTGACACAAGGGCCTTCTGTCTCATCACCATCACCGGTGTAGGAGAGTAGGGTCTGCAATCCTATGATCACCCAGATTTTTGCTTTTTGCTGCACTGGTTTACGACTTTCCCTGGCTGTGGGCCTGCTAATCAGACCCACAGCCTAGCTGTTCTCTCTATCCAAATTGTACTCAGGTACTGAATTGGCACTGGGCCCTCTCTAAGTCCCTGTACCCAGGGCTGAGGTACCCAGAAGTCTCCCAGGGGCTGAAGCATGTATTATGCCACCCCTAGGCTGACTAACTAAACTGACACAACTGGCTGCACGACAGCTGGGGCAAGGTGGTGTACTCACCCTTTGCTTTAGATATAGTATACCTATATCTAGCCCTAAAATGGACACACAGATCTCCTATCAGTCACTCCTATGGCAGGCCTTAACAATCCTGAAGGCAGAGTGCTTGGAATCGTGTGAGATGGTGCTCTGGCATGAGCTGAGCCTGTCTGCGGCTTTCGGGATCCATCCCTTAGCCGTTTCCATGATATCGCATACCATATACTCTTAAGTGCATTATAATCCTCGCGGTTATATGCCAACTCTGGTATCGCTTTATCAAAACATGTCGAGTAAGGTGTCATACGAATTGGAATACTAACCCCTCGCCAATTCTGGCGACGGGGTTAGCATTCCACCCTTCTAGAGGGACACGACATGTATGTAACCCCTAACCCCGGTTAAAGTCAAACAGAGCCTCAGCTCCACAAAATGGATGCTGCCACCGAGACACAAGTCTGCCCTCCTGCTGCTGGGAGTCCTCCCAGAGCAGGAGATAAGGACAAAGGGTTTCCTGCCAGGGGCGGTGCCAGCACCGTCCCAGACAGGGTTTTGTGTATTGTAGGTAGGCAGGGCTTTAGAGGAAGGTGACTGCACGTGGCACCCCGGTGCTCACTGTGCATAGGCTGGCTGGAACCAGTTCCAGGGTCACTCCAGACCCTGTGCTGGGGAAAAGCCCGCCAAGGAAGTGGGTGTAACCACCCCCCTCCTAGTCCCACCCCTAGGGCAGGACTTAGTCGCGTGCCAGCCCCTTTTTACAGGATAAAGGTAGGAACTGGCCCCCTTCCAAATCAGATCATCTTTGAATCCTGAAACTACTTTCCACGAAAGGAACTCAAGACTTCTTCCTAAGATTTCTCCCTTGTGACTAAGGAGTAGTCACCCTGCATCCGCAGGCACCATCTTAAGAACACTGCGGTCTGCTGCACGTCTCTCCTCCGGATCAAGACTGCCCAGCTCGACGAGAACCGGCTTCCCTGGCACCTCTGACCTCTACCTACATCATCAGTCACGCTGAGATTCGTGGGTGTGACGAGACCTCGAGGGACCGGCCATCTTCAAGACTGCACGACTTCTGCACAGCAAGCCCGCCGAGCAATTTCCTGGTGAGTGCTTTGGGGTCCGAGAAGCCCCGACCCTGAGCAGCTCCAGCACCGAAGTGCAGCCTCCCAGCATCGCCACGATCTGCGTGGGGCCCTTCTGCTTTTTGCTGCTCACCGCGTTGTTTGGCTACTAGCCCGCTGGCTTGTGGCCTTCTGAACGACGCCCGACGACATCACTGCTGCTAGTCTGGTTGCTCCAGACTGGCCCTTGCTCCCTTCCAGAAGAGGAGCACTCCGGACCCTCCTGGTCCACTCAAGACGCCATTTTGAGTCCACCGCATGGGCTTGAATTAGCCAAGGCTTGTTGCCCAATCCTGGGTAACTTCGACGCCGACAGCTTCATCCATCGTGGGACAGCTCGCCTCTCCATCCTGGTCGCCGACAACGCCTCCTGGTCCGTGAGATCTGCAGAGCCAGCGTCGCCCACTCACCTAGTCGAGGTGAGTTCGCCCGGTGCCATCCTGGTGCCCACTTAATCACTGGCTAGTGATTCAAGAACTTGGTCCCCTCTGCTTTCAGGTTTTCTTCTTCCTTGATCCAGGCTTGGATCCATCGAACTTTCCTTCACTGGTCGCCTGCCAGCAACTTCCTTCTTCCAGGCTCCTGGTCCGGCAACGAGATTCCCGACGTCTTTTCAGACCTATGCAGCTGCAGCCCCTGGGCTAGGTAACTTCGGCACTTCGGTGTCCCAGCATAGCCTCACTATCCTAGGGTCAGGATCCACTGTCGTTTTCTTCCTACCAGGTCGGGTTCGCCCGTGAACACTAACTTTGCCTTTACTAGCTCCCATAGACTTTGTCCCCATCCCGCGTGAGAGTGCACACTCTGCACCCGAGTCCCCTAGGTCTCCTAGAAGTAATCTAACGATTCTATAGTCAAGTCCTAGCGAGTCCAAAGCCTATTAGTACTGTACTTACCTGCTAGTAATTTCGCATTCCACTTTTAAAGTATATGGTTTTTCGTGCCCCTCGGGCATTTGTGTATAACGTGCTAACTTAAGTATTTTCGTAAGAGTTTTGTTGTGTGCCTAGCACCCTGTCCTCATAAAGAGTACAGGGTTGTTGCGATTCTAATAAATACACTGTTTATTTTCATAACACTTGTGTGGTGTCCTTTCACTGGGTGTTCAAGGGGTAATGTGATGGTAAAACAGCTGGCTTAACACGCCCTCTAGAGTCTTAGCCTTAGACTGCTCGTATCCATGCTACTAGGATAGCTGGTCTATAAGGTTGACTTACAACCAATCATCAATAAGGGTTGTTTGGACTGATATATAGTGATCACTAGAATAGTGAACACTGCACATCAGGCCAACTTCTCACATTGGTGGCAGCGGTGGGATTTGAGCTTGCTGTTGTTTTACCACACATGCCCTAAGAATATCTTGTGAAAGATCACATAAGTACTAAAGGTACATATAACTTAGCTTAGAATACTCTGAGTTCTACTGAACCAGCTGTTGTAGCTCCTAGGGCCTAGCACACCCTAAACTACAACTCTAGCAAGGGATCAGTAGGCAAACATATAGTGTAGGTAAGTGCACCACTTACACCTCACTAGAAAAGCATGTCTACCCAGGGAGAATCTACTGAGACTCCCCTGGTCAGTGTTGACCCTCCACAGGTCACTTCAAGATATGCAGCTCTCAGTTTCCAGGAGATGAGACAGATCTGTGTCTCCAGGAAACTGAAGCAGGGGTCTAACCCCACCATTCCCTTTCTGATAGGTCTCTTAGAGACATATGATGCCAGAAAGCTTTCTCAATTACATGAGAACATGCCAGCCTTAGAGGGAACCTCTGGGGATCCAGACCTCCCCAACATTGCTACTGCAGTTGAGGAGGAGGAGGATCAGGAGGAACTCTCTGGGGATGAGGTAGACAAAGGTCTTGAGGTAGTCAGAAGGCTAACCAGGGCCAACTTAGACTTACTTGGGCTAGGATCTGGGGGACCCCCAGTACTGACCCGAAGTGGGCCTAACCTTGGAGTTAGGAGAGATAGATCTCTTTCTAGGGACTCCAATAGATCTCTGCACTCTAATGCCTCTTCTCAGGGGAGAAGGAATCCTCCACAGAGGAGATTTACTTCCCCTCAGAGAAGGGAGCATGAAGCTAGGATGAGACAAGCTGAACTGAGGATTGAAAGGGAAGAACTTGCCCTGGCCAAAGAGAAGCTTGCCTTTGCTAGAGAGCAGCAGATGAGTGGGCTAGCTCCCACTGGTGGCAGCAATCTCCCAAGAGATAGAGAGAAGGGTTTAGATACTAAACACCTGACTAAAATAGTGCCCCCCTTTAAGCAAGGGGATGATATCCAGAAATGGATGGCTGCTCTGGAGAGGGCCTGCACTGTGCAGTGCATTCCCCAGAGTCAGTGGGCAGCTATACTGTGGCTCTCCTTTGATGGTAAAGGTAGAGATAAGCTCCTCACTACAAGAGTGGAGGATGCTAACAATTACCAGGTCCTGAAGAATACACTGGTTGATGGGTTTGGTTTAACCACTGAACAGTACAGGTTGCTGTTCAGAGACACCCAGAAAACTCAGTCTCAGGACTGGTCTGACTTTGTGGATTGTGCCACTAAGGCTTTGGAGGGCTGGTTGCTGGGTAGCAAGGTTACAGATTACACAGGATTGTATAATCTAATGATGAGAGAACAAATTTTAAACAATTGTCAGAACCAGTTGCTGCACCAGCACCTTGTTGATTCAGATCTGACCTCTCCCCAAGAATTGGGAAAGAAGGCAGACAAATGGGTCAGGACAAGGATCAAGCAGAACCAGAACCAGAACCAGGGTGGTCAGAAGAAAGCAGACCAGAAGGGTAATGTTAAGAATGAGCAAAACGACCAGAAGTCTTCACCAGGTCCCCAACAAACCAAAGAGGGTGGGGGTCAGGCTTCCCAGAAGAAGAAGACTCAAGAAGGCCAGTCAAAAAGGTGGTGCCAGTACTGCAAAAGTAAATCTCACTGGTTTAGTGAGTGCACCAAAAGAGGAGGACAAACTCCTGCCACTACAGCCCCTAAGGCAACTGCACCCCCTAGTACAGTCAGTAATGGTAGTGTACCTCCCAAGGCATTAGTTGGGTTAACCTTGGGTACTGAGGGGTCTGACAACTTAGTTGGCACACTCACTCAGGCTGTCCTTGTCTGTACAGGGGATATGGATATGTCCCCTGAGATAAGTCCCAATACTTTGGGCAAATACAGGCAGACACCTTTGATTAATGGCAAAATGGCTCAGGCCTATAGGGACACTTGTGCCAGTGTCACCATGGTGACACCTAACTTTGTGGACCCTGGACAGATCATGCCAGGTACTGATTTCCTGGTGACCAATGCCAGCAATGTCACTACTAGTCATAGTGTGGCAATTGTGGCTTTCTCCTGGGGTGGAGTGAAGGGACAAAAGAAAGTTGTAGTCAGTTCAGACCTCCCAGTTGATTGTTTGTTGGGCAATGATTTGGAGTCATCACAATGGTCAGAAGTGGAGCAGAGGACTCACATGGAAATGTTAGGCTTGCCAGCACATGTGCTTGCTGTGACTAGGTCACAGGCCAGGAAATGCCCAACTGAACAGGTGCTGGATCCTGAAATAATGGACCAGACACCTTCCAAGAAGAGGAGCAGTAAGGGTAAGGCTTTGCCTTCCCCCTTACCCCAGGTTGAGGATCAAGTCTCTGAGGAGGCTGATCTGAGAGAACTGAGGGAAACTGAGCCTAAAGAGCTTGAACTTGATCAAGTTGAGTTTCTGGGCTCAGGGGGACCCTCCAGAGCAGACCTGGGGAAGGAACAGTTGAGCTGCCCTTCCCTTGAACCCCTCAGACAGCAGGCTGCTGCTGAGGCTGCAGGGAATGCCACAGGTGCCCACAGGGTATACTGGGAAGATGGACTCCTGTACTCTGAGTCAAGAGACCCCAAGCCTGGTGCAACCAGGAGGCTGGTCATCCCCTTGTCTCTGAGAGGTTTCCTTCTCACCTTGGCCCATGAGATTCCCCTTGCAGGTCACTTAGGTCAGACAAAGACTTGGGACAGGCTTGTCTCACACTTTCACTGGCCCCATATGAATGAGAATACCAAGGAGTTTTGTCGCTCCTGTGTCACTTGCCAAGCCAGTGGTAAGTCAGGTGGCACAACAAAGGCCCCCCTCCTACCACTACCTGTGGTGGGGGTTCCCTTTGAAAGAGTGGGGATTGACATTGTTGGTCCAATGGAACCCCAGACAGCATCAGGGCACAAGTTTATACTGGTGGTGGTGGATCATGCCACCAGGTATCCTGAAGCTATTCCCCTTAGGACCACTACAGCACCTGTAGTGGCAAGAGCCCTAGTTGGAGTGTTCTCCAGAGTGGGTTTCCCTAAGGAGGTCGTTTCTGACAGAGGTACAAACTTCATGTCAGGATATCTGACTGCAATGTGGAAGGAGTGTGGTGTGAACTACAAGTTCACCACACCCTACCACCCACAATGCAATGGGCTTGTTGAGAGATTCAACAGGACCCTGAAAGGGATGATTCATGGACTACCTGAAACTCTTAGGAGAAGATGGGATGTCCTGATCCCCTGCCTCTTGTTTGCTTACAGAGAGGTCCCACAGAAGGGGGTTGGCTACAGCCCTTTTGAGCTTCTGTATGGGCATCCTGTAAGAGGACCCCTGTGTTTGGTGAAGGAAGGATGGGAGAGACCTCTCAAAAAGCCTGCAACCAACATAGTGGACTATGTACTTGGTCTCCGCTCCAGGATGGCTGAGTACATGGAAAAGGCATCTAAAAACCTTGAGGCCAGCCAGGAACTTCAAAAAGCTTGGCATGACCAAAAGGCTGTTCTGACTGTGTACCAGCCAGGACAGAAGGTGTGGGTGCTGGAGCCAGTGGCCCCAGCAGCTCTGAAAGACAAATGGTCTGGGCCCCACACCATCATTGAGAAAAAGGGAGAGGTTACCTACTTGGTGGACCTTGGAACTCCCAGGAGCCCTCTCAGAGTGCTCCATGTTAACAGGCTCAAGGCATATGTTGACAGGAAGGACATGAGCTTGCTCATGGCCACAGATGAGGGACAGGAGGAAGAGAGTGACCCTCTCCCAGACCTGCTCACTCAGAATCCTGATGATGGATCAGTTGATGGTGTTGTCTTTTGTGGCAGCCTCACTGAACATCAGCAACAGGATTGCAGGCAAGTCTTGCAATCCTTCAGACATATGTTCTCTCTGACACCCAGCCAAACTGATTGGTGTACCCATGATGTTGACACTGGAGACAGTCTGCCTGTCAAGAGTAAAATCTACAGACAGCCTGATCATGTTAGAGACTGCATCAAAACTGAAGTGCAGAGAATGTTGGAGCTGGGAGTCATTGAGCCCTCAGATAGCCCTTGGGCTAGCCCAGTAGTTCTAGTGCCAAAGCCTCACACCCAGGGTGGTAAGAAAGAGATGAGGTTTTGCGTAGACTACAGAGGCCTCAATGCAGTCACTAAGACTGATGCCCACCCAATACCAAGAGCAGATGAACTTATAGATAAATTGGCTTCTGCCAACTTCTTAAGTACATTTGATTTGACAGCTGGGTATTGGCAAATCAGGTTAGCTGAGGAGGCCAAACCCAAGACAGCATTTTCTACCCCTGGAGGGCATTATCAATTTGTGGTAATGCCCTTTGGACTGAAAAATGCACCTGCCACCTTCCAAAGGTTGGTGAATCAAGTCCTCACTGGGCTGGATGACTTCTGTGCAGCATATCTAGACGATATTGCTGTCTTTAGCTCCACCTGGGAGGATCACCTGGTCCACCTGAGGAAAGTGTTAGAGGCCCTGCAAAAGGCAGGCCTCACTATCAAGGCCACAAAGTGCCAGATAGGGCAGACACAGGTTGTGTACCTGGGCCACCTTGTGGGTGGAGGCCAGGTTCAGCCACTGGAGAGTAAGATACAGGCCATCAAGGACTGGACTCCTCCAATCACCCAGACTCAGGTTCGAGCTTTCTTGGGCCTGACTGGGTACTATAGGAAGTTTGTCAGAAATTATGGGTCCATAGTGACCCCTCTTAATGACCTGACAAGCAAAAAGATGCCAAAGAAAGTTCAGTGGACAGCAAGCTGTCAGAAAGCATTCAATGACCTAAAGCAGGCCATGTGCACAGCACCTATCCTAAAGAGTCCAGATTACTCCAAGCCATTCATTGTCCAAACAGATGCTTCTGAGTTGGGTGTGGGGGCTGTTCTGTCTCAACTGAATTTTGAGGGTAATGATCAGCCTATTGCTTTCATTAGTAGGAGGTTGACACCCAGAGAGAAAAATTGGTCAGATATTCAGAGGGAGGCCTTTGCTGTGGTCTGGGCCCTGAAGAAGCTGAGGGCCTACTTGTTTGGCACTCACTTCACCATTCAGACAGACCATAAGCCCCTCTTGTGGCTAAATCAGATGAAGGGTGAAAACCCCAAACTGCTTAGGTGGTCCATTTCCCTACAGGGGATGGATTTTACAGTGGAGCATAGACCTGGTACTGATCACAGCAATGCTGATGGGCTCTCCAGGTATTTCCACTTAGAGCAAGAAGACTCACCTGGTCAAGGTTAGTTTATTGTCCCAAAGTTTGGGGGGGGGGTCATGTAGGAGAGTAGGGTCTGCAATCCTATGATCACCCAGATTTTTGCTTTTTGCTGCACTGGTTTACGACTTTCCCTGGCTGTGGGCCTGCTAATCAGACCCACAGCCTAGCTGTTCTCTCTATCCAAATTGTACTCAGGTACTGAATTGGCACTGGGCCCTCTCTAAGTCCCTGTACCCAGGGCTGAGGTACCCAGAAGTCTCCCAGGGGCTGAAGCATGTATTATGCCACCCCTAGGCTGACTAACTAAACTGACACAACTGGCTGCACGACAGCTGGGGCAAGGTGGTGTACTCACCCTTTGCTTTAGATATAGTATACCTATATCTAGCCCTAAAATGGACACACAGATCTCCTATCAGTCACTCCTATGGCAGGCCTTAACAATCCTGAAGGCAGAGTGCTTGGAATCGTGTGAGATGGTGCTCTGGCATGAGCTGAGCCTGTCTGCGGCTTTCGGGATCCATCCCTTAGCCGTTTCCATGATATCGCATACCATATACTCTTAAGTGCATTATAATCCTCGCGGTTATATGCCAACTCTGGTATCGCTTTATCAAAACATGTCGAGTAAGGTGTCATACGAATTGGAATACTAACCCCTCGCCAATTCTGGCGACGGGGTTAGCATTCCACCCTTCTAGAGGGACACGACATGTATGTAACCCCTAACCCCGGTTAAAGTCAAACAGAGCCTCAGCTCCACAAAATGGATGCTGCCACCGAGACACAAGTCTGCCCTCCTGCTGCTGGGAGTCCTCCCAGAGCAGGAGATAAGGACAAAGGGTTTCCTGCCAGGGGCGGTGCCAGCACCGTCCCAGACAGGGTTTTGTGTATTGTAGGTAGGCAGGGCTTTAGAGGAAGGTGACTGCACGTGGCACCCCGGTGCTCACTGTGCATAGGCTGGCTGGAACCAGTTCCAGGGTCACTCCAGACCCTGTGCTGGGGAAAAGCCCGCCAAGGAAGTGGGTGTAACCACCCCCCTCCTAGTCCCACCCCTAGGGCAGGACTTAGTCGCGTGCCAGCCCCTTTTTACAGGATAAAGGTAGGAACTGGCCCCCTTCCAAATCAGATCATCTTTGAATCCTGAAACTACTTTCCACGAAAGGAACTCAAGACTTCTTCCTAAGATTTCTCCCTTGTGACTAAGGAGTAGTCACCCTGCATCCGCAGGCACCATCTTAAGAACACTGCGGTCTGCTGCACGTCTCTCCTCCGGATCAAGACTGCCCAGCTCGACGAGAACCGGCTTCCCTGGCACCTCTGACCTCTACCTACATCATCAGTCACGCTGAGATTCGTGGGTGTGACGAGACCTCGAGGGACCGGCCATCTTCAAGACTGCACGACTTCTGCACAGCAAGCCCGCCGAGCAATTTCCTGGTGAGTGCTTTGGGGTCCGAGAAGCCCCGACCCTGAGCAGCTCCAGCACCGAAGTGCAGCCTCCCAGCATCGCCACGATCTGCGTGGGGCCCTTCTGCTTTTTGCTGCTCACCGCGTTGTTTGGCTACTAGCCCGCTGGCTTGTGGCCTTCTGAACGACGCCCGACGACATCACTGCTGCTAGTCTGGTTGCTCCAGACTGGCCCTTGCTCCCTTCCAGAAGAGGAGCACTCCGGACCCTCCTGGTCCACTCAAGACGCCATTTTGAGTCCACCGCGTGGGCTTGAATTAGCCAAGGCTTGTTGCCCAATCCTGGGTAACTTCGACGCCGACAGCTTCATCCATCGTGGGACAGCTCGCCTCTCCATCCTGGTCGCCGACAACGCCTCCTGGTCCGTGAGATCTGCAGAGCCAGCGTCGCCCACTCACCTAGTCGAGGTGACTTCGCCCGGTGCCATCCTGGTGCCCACTTAATCACTGGCTAGTGATTCAAGAACTTGGTCCCCTCTGCTTTCAGGTTTTCTTCTTCCTTGATCCAGGCTTGGATCCATCGAACTTTCCTTCACTGGTCGCCTGCCAGCAACTTCCTTCTTCCAGGCTCCTGGTCCGGCAACGAGATTCCCGACGTCTTTTCAGACCTATGCAGCTGCAGCCCCTGGGCTAGGTAACTTCGGCACTTCGGTGTCCCAGCATAGCCTCACTATCCTAGGGTCAGGATCCACTGTCGTTTTCTTCCTACCAGGTCGGGTTCGCCCGTGAACACTAACTTTGCCTTTACTAGCTCCCATAGACTTTGTCCCGCATCCCGCGTGAGAGTGCACACTCTGCACCCGAGTCCCCTAGGTCTCCTAGAAGTAATCTAACGATTCTATAGTCAAGTCCTAGCGAGTCCAAAGCCTATTAGTACTGTACTTACCTGCTAGTAATTTCGCATTCCACTTTTAAAGTATATGGTTTTTCGTGCCCCTCGGGCATTTGTGTATAACGTGCTAACTTAAGTATTTTCGTAAGAGTTTTGTTGTGTGCCTAGCACCCTGTCCTCATAAAGAGTACAGGGTTGTTGTGATTCTAATAAATACACTGTTTATTTTCATAACACTTGTGTGGTGTCCTTTCACTGGGTGTTCAAGGGGTAATGTGATGGTAAAACAGCTGGCTTAACACGCCCTCTAGAGTCTTAGCCTTAGACTGCTCGTATCCATGCTACTAGGATAGCTGGTCTATAAGGTTGACTTACAACCAATCATCAATAAGGGTTGTTTGGACTGATATATAGTGATCACTAGAATAGTGAACACTGCACATCAGGCCAACTTCTCACAACCGGGTACTATTTCCGACCTATCCACTAGCGAGTTTCTGTGTGCACAGCCTCAAACCAATGTCACACTAACTCCCACACCTCCCATCGTAAAAGCTCCCAAAGTTACCACCAGGAGCTATAAGCACCACACAAGACCTAAGAAAGGCAAGCACGCTAATAAAACCCCAGTAGTTGTCAACAAAGAACCAGAGGGTCTTCAGGAGGGCACAGTACCCATGAACCTTGCATTTTCACCACCTGTTTAGGCAACCCACTTACTAATTGATTTGCAAACGCATCTCGAACAACTCATCAAGATGCAGTTTAAAACCGTGATGAGTCGGATCGACAAGGTTGTTACACTGCTGAATACAAGGGGTGTTGGAGGTAGCCACTCTACAGCGCCTAATGGGTCCAACATTGCTAACACTAACATTCTTAGCAATCACCATTCTTCACCGAGTGTTGTTATTTCCAATGGTCCCCACGTTGAAAGGCCAGTCCAGGTGCCATCTCAAACGATTCTGTGTACCCCACCTCCCAGCTCAACCCTAGTTCGCCCGAATAACACTAATGAGGATATCTGTTCAAACCCTCTAAATAACCTCCACGTTAATAACCTGAACCACCCTGTCCAGTTAGCAGTCCTATCTGGTAGTTCACACAATTCGATATTTAGTGAACACCACCATCAATTACCCTGTCTGGACCTACCCCCAGCAGCATCTCCCTATGTAGTCGTACTAGCAGGGGTACCTTCATTAAAGCCTCAGCGAACTGAAACCTATGCTGAGCGCAAAAATAAGACCATTCATTGGCTAAACAGGAACAGACCACTTATAGGACCTGCTCAGGGAGAAATTCTGTTCGCTCGTACAGTCAGTTGGCTGGGGGCGAAACGCAAGGACATCGACGGGGACTGCGTGGTGATAAATTTCAGGGACCGAGGGGTAGTCAATCACATACTTGACAGGGGTTGTAACAACGCATCTAGTATAATCTTCCCACTTCCCCTGGGTTACTTTTATCCCCCAGACCCGATAACCAGAAGTAGCGGCCAACACCACCTCCGGTATGGAGAACAGGGTAGAGCCAATACTGTCCCCCTAGAGAACAGATTCAGTTCCTTGAACTATGTTGATTGACCACCATCAATACCCATAAGCAGGAGGGACAAACCTTGCTCTATAGAAGGTAGCCATTTGGAGGTGCGGGGGCTAGCGTTGGAGATCACCCCCATAGTAAAACATGGACATGAAGGGAGGAAGGCAGAGAGCCCACATAATGCTATTCAATGTTCCCTTAGTTCCAATGCTTCTCATGGCAAAGCCCATACTAGTCCCCTTATGGCCAGGAGCCCACTCGCAGTCACCGCTGTTCCTCTGAAGGAGGACAACAGGACTGTGTTTATTTCTTGGAACATAGCAGGCATCACCTCCAAATTAGATCTTCTGGAGTGGGGGCTGTTAATTGACCAGTATGACATTTGACTTTTCCAAGAAACTTGGGCCTTGACAGCCCCACACAGACCTGGTTTTGCTTCCTAATTTATTCCTGCAAGCCAGGGGGTGAGGGGACGTCCATTTGGGGGACTCTGTGTCTGGGTGGGAACTCACCTGGGTTGTTCAGCAAAAGTGATTGATACTCACTCTCCCGACATCCTTTGTATTCTCCTCTCCTATATAGATGGCTTAAAATTAGCAGTAGTTTATGTATACTCACGACCCACTCCCTCCTCCCAGGCACACCTCACTTTAACTAAGTTAGATCAATTCCTCTCTACTCTTCCTGTCTCATCCCATAAAATACTTGGGGGGGACTTTAACTGTCACTACAAACCTTTAGACTGTATTAATACAGTCACCCAGGAAGAGGATTCTGCATGGTCCATCCCAGAATGCAGTATGTATCCAACAAAGGGTTGGACTCCATTAGCGCTCCAGTTAAATAAGCTCACAATCTCCCACTCCCTTAGAGCCTGTAATGGAAGATTTTCTTCTGATATCCCAGGCAAAGTCACATTCAATAGACCAGGCAGAGGCACCACGATAGATTATATAATGGTTAACATTGAATTCTGGTCTTATATCAAGGGCTTCAATGTTAATACCAGGCACGATAGCGATCATAATCTTTTGTTATTGGAATTAAAGCTCCCGTTGGGTCATAGTCAAATGTCCCCCTCTGAAGAGCCTCTGTTTCTACCAAACGTAATCGCTGTAGGTGGTGGTAGACGAATCAGGTGGGGTAAACATATCCAAGCAGTTGTCAAGGTAGCTTCACTTTACCAACATGCTCTCCCTTTTATAGAGAACGTCTCCAGCCTCCCAGTGGAAAAACTTGACCTACCACACCAACTTGCTTTAAGGCGCAGCCATCAAGACCTGTTTAGTAAAATAGCTACTTTTTTTATACAACCGCCAATTCCAAGGCCCGCCCAATGCGTTCCAACCCATGGTTTAATTCTTCCTGTAGATTGGCGAAAAGTGCACTTTTAAAGCAGATAAAAAGTGGATCAAATACTAGCATCAGAACAGCAAGAAGTTTCTATAAGAACTTAATCGCCCAGGCTAAGCAAGAGTGGGAGGATGATAGATGGGTGTCCAATAAATTTGCACTCGACAGCCGTGACTACGGGGCTTTTTTGGACCCTAGTTAAAACGGCTAAGGTTGAGGGTTGTGATGCCATAGTGCCTAACTTAAGCGAAGAGGTCTGGAATTCCCACTTTAAAAATCTGTATTCCCAAACCAATAGGCCACTATCCACCGCCCTTTCCTCTACATTTAAGGGGACATCCGTCTCCTTTGACCCCAGTAGTTTTAACTCGATAGCCCCGCCCTGCACTATGCAAGAAGTGGTAGCGGTTTTGAAAAGCATACCCTCAGGAAAAGCCCCGGGTTTGGATAGAATCCCGGGAGATCTGTTCCGCAGCGAACCGAAGGTATGGGCCCCCTACATTTGGGTATTGTTTAATGCCATTCTACAGGGCATGGAGGTTCCGCATACGTGGTTAGGGGCAGAGATTATACCCATATTCAAAAAGGGCTCCCCTCTTGACCCAGAGAAATTATCGTCCGATCAGCTTAATTGACGTCCTCCAAAAACTGTTCGCCCGCTTCTTATTATCAAGGCTACAGACATGGATGGACAAGCATCAGATTCTTACCCCCCTACAGGCAGGTTTACGTGCTAAGGTCTCCACCATCGACCAACTATCTAGACTTCAATTGATTCACTGGAAAGCTGTGGTTATGAAGGGAGGTAGTTTGTATCTGATATTTGTAGACCTAAGAACTGCATTTGATTTGGACCAAAGAGACAAGCTCTGGGCCATATTGAAAGATATGGGTATACCCTTATATATCTGCCACCTGCTACAACGATTGCACCAAGACACCTTTGCAAGGGTACGGTATGGGAAAAAAGGGGGAACTTTCAGCCCCATTCCCTGTGGAAAGGGGGGCCAGGCCAGGGTGTGTCCTGGCCCCCACACTCTTTTCTCTTTTTCTGAATGGTCTGATTGCTGACCTTCTGGGCAAGAAAGTTTAAATTCTACTCGATTGGCAGATCGTAGGATACCTGCTTTCATGTTCGCGGATGATACACCTTTTTTGTCAAAATCACCTATGGGCATTCAGCGAACATTGGATGCATTCTGTCAATTTTGTAAGAATAGAAATTTGGAGATTAATCGCTACAAAACTAAAAATATGGTCTTTCGAGCCAGCACAGTAAAGTGCCCCCACCCCCATATAGATGGTATGCCCCTAGAGAGAACTTCAACATTTGACTACTTAGGGGTGACCCTGAATGACCGGATGGATTGGGGGACACATGTGGCTGAAGCCAGCCTGAAGCTGGCACAAGCATCCGGGGGTATTCTAAAGGTTTACAATGACTGCTCCCAGAAAATCTTAGGTCCCCCGTTACGGGGTCGAACTCTGGGGGCATGTTAGCACTAATCCACTCGCCTTGACTGAGAATGACTTCTTTAGACGCCTTTTAAGACTCCCCAAGAGCACCCCTATCCTCCCTTTACGACTTGACCTGGCCACGGTCCCTATCTTGGACATATCTGCTAATCGCCCCCTTTTCCCTGGAGACGGCTTTGGAGTACGCCCGAGCTCTCCAGTTACAGAGAGGAACTCAAGGACCTGTTATCTATTTTGGGGGTGGGGAAGATCCCTTGGATCACGCATGTTAGAAACCTTTGCTACGCAATAGAGAGGCCAGATATCTGGCTTCAACCAGAACAGACATGCCCCCTTATCTAAAAAAAATCCCTTGCTTCTGCCCTTAAGGATTATCGCTTGGCTAGTCTATCACAAAACAGCACTTTAGGAGTTCTGAGTTCTAGATTCTTGGAGGCAAAGTCCGTTTATCACTTTGAGCAGTTCCTTGATCAAATACAGCCTCTTTTGGCCAAGAAACTATATCTGCAATTCAGATATGGAACACTCCCACTTAGGGCCTACACTAACAAGTGGATAGGCACACTCACCCCTGTCCAGGGTTGCCCAGGGTGCGACGCTAGTGTAGAGTCTGATTTGCATGTTTTGCTTTATATAAAAATGCAGAGTTAAATGGATTGTCCAATTATGTAAGAATCTGGGCCTTAGGAACTATCTCGAGGTGTATAGACTTCTAAAATACGACACATCCTTTTTGATGGCATTTGTCACTTCCAGGTTCCTATTTTCCATGTGGTGCATTAGAAGTGCAAAGATTAAATTAATGGGATCAGGGAGTTGCCTAGTATCTGTCTCCCCCTACAGACTTGAAACATGGGATGTCTATTGGTTCTACCTGTTGGTTAAAGTCTCAGCCTATATTATTGTAACTATACGATTTTCAAATGTACTGTTCGCCGGTTTTTATTTGATTAGGGCATTTTATCTGATGGTTTTAACTTTACAACTAAGTTTTTGAGACTTAATTGCGATATCTTATGTATTTAATGTCGCTTTTTTATTCCTGTTGGTCATGGAATACCCAGAATTTTGCTTTTTACTGAAGTTTTGAATGCTTTAATGGCCGTAAGGCCGATAATAAAGCTTTATGACTGACTGACTGGCTATCTGAATTCTTTTAACTGTTTTTAAAATCTTGGTGCTATCTTTCTTATTTTAAACGGTTGTTGAATTTGTTGCTGAACTACCTGGAACATTCTAGCTCTGTGCTTTACTACGAGGGGGAACTAATATCAGGGACCTGATTGTGACTCCTTCACCACTGCGTGATGCAAGGTGTAGGAGGGCTGATTCCCTGCTGCGCATCTCTAAGTCCACTTACCTGGGTAAATGCGGGAGTAGCGGACCCTCTGCTCACCTCTGCTCGACGCTATTCTCCATTAATTGTGGCCATTTTTCAGCCATCCCACTTTGGACACTTGTGGGCGCCATCTTGGGTCGGCGGTCTAGTTGTTGACCGGCCGGCCTCAAAACCCCTACTTAATGGGAGCCACGGCGCGGACGCGCAGCAGACTCCAATGTGGTGTAATTGCGGGCTGTGCTACCCCGCATTGTAAACCTTGTTGCTATCTGAATTCTTATACTGTTTTTAAAATCTTGCTGCTATCTTTCTTATTTCAAACTGTTGTTGAATTTGTTGCTGAACTATCTGGGACATTCTACCTCTGTGCTTCACTACGAGGGGGAGCTAACATTGGGGACCTGATTGTGACTCCTTCACCGCTTCGTGTTGTAGGGTGTAGGAGGGCTGATGCCCTGCTGTGCATCTCTAAGTCCACTTACCTGAGTAAACATGAGTGTAGCGGACCCTCTACTCACCTCTGCTCAACGTTCTACTCCATTAATTGCCGCCATTTTTCAACCGTCCCACTTGGTAACACTCGTGGGTGCCATCTTGGGTCGGCGGTCTAGTTGTTGACCAACCGGCCTCGAAACCCCTACTTAACGGGAGCCGCAACACGGACACGCCTCTGGCAGGACAAAGGCAAGCCAGTCTGCGCCCGTCCTAGTCCGGACAGCAACCAGCGCCAGCCATGCTGCCCGTTTTACGTCTTCGCCCAATATTGCCTAGTTTAGAGATCAGCTCTTAAACATGAATAAAGTCCCTGTCCAGGGACGGCCAAATTGTATCCAGCCACTGCTAGCCGTGAGTATTGTTGTAACTCCTGTCTTTTCACACTGGTGGACAGTGATAGGAGGGTGAATGGCTGCGTACCTATATTAAAGACCCCCACAATACTCCTCAGGGCCACTAGTACCATCATTAAGGCCTGTTTGATTAATTGTAGAGCCCTCCTCAAACACTCAGAAGATATTTGGCTCACTTTGGAGTCAAACCCCTGAGACCTTATGTCTTTAACAGAAACTTGACTGAAGGAGAGCTCTAACCCTGACCTAATGTTGGCGATACCTGTGGGTTTTTAGATGTCTTATGCCAAAAGGGGTGGTAATAAGATAGGAGGTGGCATAGCTATTATCATAAGGGACGGCTGGGAGATCTCCTGCAGAATAATCAAGCTTGTAGGGATTATTGAGGCTCTGTTCTACTGCATCAGAATCTTGCCCTACTCATTGATGGCAAGGATCTTGGTATATCTCCTGTGACGCAAAGGGTGCTCGCCCCTACCCATATAGTGGGCCATATGTTGGACCTTATCTTTTCCAATGACCCCAACCTGAGAGTAAAGGCCCGCTAGCTTTGACTTGGTCTGACTATCTGTTGCTTCCTTTCAGCTTTATATGCGAATCCGCAGGTAGAAGGACAAACTGAAGGAAGGTCTCCCCTGAAACTATCGGACCCTTGCTAAAAAAACGCACCCCCTCCCCTGCTGATGGGTGACCCAAGCTGTGATGTATCCAGCTTCAACTGCTGGGTCACCTCCACCTTAGACATTGTGTCCCCTCTTAGACCAGTTAAATCTTTAAGGAAAAAACCCTCAGCCCCTTGATTTTACATGGAATTATGAGCAGAGAAAATTCTATGCAAGAGACTTGAGCGTTCATGGGGAAAATCCTATGATACGGTGGCAAAATGCTCCTACAGAGCGGCTCTAAACAATTTTCACAAGCTGAAGCGTAGCACCATGAGGGACTACTTTGCTAACTTAATTAAACTATCTGACAACTCGGCCAAAGAAGTATTTAACATTGCCTAATGTTTCACCAAGCCCTTGGCTCTGGGCAGCACAGTTTCCCCCTTGGCTAACCTCTGTGCCGACCTCTCGGACTTCTTTCAGGAGAAAATCCATATGATCTACTCTTCCTTTCCCCCGGCTTTACTCTCCTCTATGATTTTTCCCACCTCTGACCTCCATGGTACCTGGTCTGAATTTTGCCTACTTCTTCCGGAGGCGTCTCTCAGAGAACTGCACAAATGTAAATATGGTTCTCCAGGTGACCCCTGCCCAGCTCAATTTTTTAAACTACTTGCCCCCTGGTTCAATTTACAGCTAAACCAGATCTGGAACTCCTCCCCGACAACTGGTATCTATCCCGCTGCCTGGAAACAAGCCTACCTCCTGCCTATTCTGAAGAAACCAAACGCTGACCGAGCAGAACACAAGAACTTTAGGCCTATTTCCCTTCTGCCGGTGCCACCCAAAATTGAGAAGGATGTACAGAAGCAATTGTCCGATTTTCTAGAATCCAACAATTGTTTCCATGATTCTCAATCTGGCTTTAGATCGGGCTACAGCACAGAGACAGCTCTTGTGGAGGATGCTGAAAGGGTACGTGAAGCTGTGGACAAGGGCAGCTCTGCAATGCTGGAGCTGTTGGATCTCTCACCAGCATTCAACACAATGTCTCATCAGATTCTTTTGGTGAGACTAAAACCCTTGGGAGTGAGGAGAACCACACTGTTGTGGTTCCAGTCATTATTAAAGAACCAATCTCAGCAGGTATTTCTCCGCCCCCATGTGTCCTACCAGGTACCCCTTGTTTGTGGTGTTCCTAAGGGATCGGCTTTGAGCCCACTACTGTTCAATGTTTATTTGACCTCCTAGTGACCCTAGTCGAGAAATGGGGAGTGAGAGTAGTCTCCTACGCTGATGACACTCAGCAGGTGTTCTCTTTCAAAGAACACACGAAGGCTGCCTTCGCTAACTTTAAGCATGCCTGATCAACATCTGGGCCTGGATGACTGAAAATTGCTTAAAATGAAACACAGAGAAAACAGAGGTCATATTCTTCAATCAATCATCACCCTCTCCACCTAAACTCTGGTGGCCCTCAGAGATAAACTCCCCACCACTCCCATTGGATTCAGCCAGAAATTTGGGGTTTAAATAAGACAGTGACCTCTCCAGTAAGGCCCAGATTCGCCAGGTCTCCTCGACATGCTTCTGGAAGCTAGAGCCCTGCAAAGATTCCTTCACTTTCTTCCGATAGATTGCAGGAAGACAGTGGTCCATGCTCTGGTCACGTTCTGGTTGGATTATGCTAATAGCCTTTATATAGGAATCCCTGCCTATCTGGTCCGCAGGCTCCAAATGATTCAAATTGCTGCAGCCAGATTAATTAGGGAAGTGTTTTTCCACCACCACGTTTTCCCTCACTTGCGAAGCCTCCATTGGCTGCTCGTCAATAGCAGGATCCAGTATAAGGTACTCACCCTCGCATACAGAGCTACCAGAGATCGAGGCCCGGGTTATTTGAGACACAGACTCCAAAACTATCATCAAGGCCGGGTTCTGAGATCTAAGTACATGAAACTGGTTAACGGGGTACTGACACAGCAGGTGCTGATTATGAAGGGTAAAAGGCAAGGGTGCCCCCTGTCCCCGCTTTTGTTTGATCTCTATATTGAGCCACTGGCGGGGAAAATAAGGAGCTATGAGGGTATACTGCCTTTTAAATTGTATGATTGGAGCAAGTTAATCAGGCTCTATGCTGATGATAGTGTAATTTATACAACCAATTTACAACAAACTATGAGCTGTATTCTGAAAATAACGAATGAGTTTGGCAAAATATCAGGCTATGATATTAATAGGCAGAAAATGGAAATCATGGCATGGAATATGGAGACAGAAGGCATTGAATGCAAGAAAGAAATGAGATATTTAGGAGTTAGGATAACCCAGAATATTGTAGAACTTGCTAAGACAAATTTTGATAAGGTTAAAAAGGAAATTAGTCCCAGCCTACGAGGTTGGATGCAACTCACACTTACACTGTATGGGTGAGTACATTTGGTGAAGATGGTGGTTCTTCCAAAGTTAACTTTTTTTATTTGAAACAATCCCTTTAACCTTTAAGAAAGAATGGCTGTTAAAACTGCAAGGTGAAATTAGTTCTTTCATCTGGGCGTCAAAAGGTTCCCGACTAGCATAGAAGAAACCTAGAAGGAGGTTAGGGAAGGGGGGCTTAGCTCTTCCAGATTTGTTATTTTGTGCATGGACATTTCTTTAAAAAAAATGGAATGATGCTATTGGGTACCCCTACGAACACAGAGATAGGTAAGATGTTCAAGTAGATGTTGAGGAAAGAAAAAGGAGCAGAAAGTGGTTTGCCGATCCAAAATACTTTAAGAAAGTTGGGTTAAAAGTGTTAGTGGCCATGGCGGAAACTTGGTATAGAATCAGAATGTCCTTAAAAATTCTGTTTTTTTGTCAGCGGGCTCCTATTTGGGACGCACCAGGTTCTCCGGCTTGGACTAAAGACTTATTGGCTAGACCCTTAAAGGAGGCGGGCATTATAATGTGGAAGCACCTATTTCCAGAGGGTCATCTAATTTCGTGAAGTTGGTGCGAGCAGGAACTGGGCCCGATATTCTCGAGATTTAAATACCTCCAGATCCAGAGTTGGAATTTGGCTTCAGGGGAAACGATAGGAGGATCGAATGAATTAGAGGAAAAACTGGTGTCTAGTGTCATGTTTTAGAAAGAAATTACACTGTGGTACTGGTTGGTGTTAGAGTTGGAGGATGGTGCTTTCCCTTTACCGGAATATCTGTGGGGAAGATGCTTGCCAGAGACCGAGATGGAAGACCAATGGCAAGAATCAATGTCTATGCTTTATAAAACAGTTAAACCTGCATATCTGAGGAGGAACCATTTTTTTACATTGCACAGGGCATATTGGAATACACTGAGGCTATCTAAATTTGGCTCAGGTGGAGTGGTGGCATGTCCTAAATGTGGCAGTCCAAACGAAGATGATCTACATATGTTCCTGCGTTGCCCGAATACACAGTCTTTCTGGGAGGCCGTGAGTAATTGCCTGTCGAACTGGCTTGTGGTGGCCAAGCGTTCATAACGACGTCGCGTTTTGATCCTTCGATGTAGGATCTTCCTATCATTGTGAAGCAGAATTCACCAAGCGTTGGATTGTTCACCCACTAATAGGGAACGTGAGCTGGGTTTAGACCGTCGTGAGACAGGTTAGTTTTACCCTACTGATGATGTGTTGTTGCAATAGTAATTCAAGGTAAGTGCTGAGCTGGTCATTTTTGGAAAGCTTGATCTGCAAGGAAAAATTACGAAAGATGTGGTAAAGTTGGTATTTTATGCTGTTTTGTTGGCCCGAAGAGAGTAATATAAATTATGGGTCTCTCCAGCCTCCCCAACGGAGGGTAGTTTGATACATTCAATGAAATTTATTGCAAAGTTGGATATTTCGGATTGGATGAAAAAGAGTTATAAATGTTGGACTCCTTTCTTGTCCTGGTATGATTAAAGTTGGGTTACTCAGAAAAAAGTCAGTCCAATAATTAAGCCTTTGTTTGTCTCGGCTGGTGACATCTTTTTCTTCCTGTGTATGTAGGAGGATAAGAGAGTGGTTTTGGTTGTTGGTGGAGGAGGGTCGCCCACTAAGATCCAATGGCGCACAGTTTTTTCTCGGGTTTTTTTTTCTCTGCGTACTTGGTTAAGCCTCTCTTTCCAGCAAATGAGGTTTAAAAACCCTGGGCGGTATCGTTAGAAGAAGGGTGGAAACAAGGCAAATAAGGATATTTCAAGGTGTAAATACAATGATTGCATGTCTTACTTTCAGAAACAGTTTTTGAAGGTATTTATATCAGTGCTTCACTTCAGGGGACATTATTTCAGATTGATATCTTTTATATTGTCAAACAATTACTTTGGATGCTTTTAATTCGCTGACCCTTCACCACCCCTAAACACCATCCATCCCTGACTCATCACAACCCATAAATGCCATCAACCTTTGCTCTCTAAACACCCCTCACCACAATTAAAACTGTACCCATCACTACCTCTAAACTCCACCTATTCCTGAACCCTAACGTTCCACACCTAAACCCCACACATCCCTGACCCCCTTACAGTCCAACTACATATCAAAACTCTATCGATCCCTGAACACTAAAAAACCCTCTCCACACTAAAATACCACCCAGGCATGACCCATAAAATTTCTTGCCACCCTTAAACTCTACCCATCCCTAAATCCTAATAAATCCTAAAAACCCCTTCCTACATCTAAATTTCACCCATCCCCGAATCTTTAAAAGCCTTCACCACCCCACACTCCACCCAATCCTGAACCCTAAAAACTCTTCACCACCCAAAACCTCTACCCATCACTGAACCCTAAAACACCTCAACACCTCTACAGTCCACCTATTCCCAAACCCTAAAACAACCTAACACCCCTAAACTTCCCTTATCCGTGAACCCTAAAAACTCCTCACCTCCCCTAAACTCCACATATTCATGAAACCTAAAAATCATCCCCGCCCCTGAACTCCACCTATTGCTGAACTAAAAGAAAACCTTTCTGTGGCTTAACTCCACCCATTCCTGACCCCATAAAGCTTCTTGTCACCCTTAAACATTACCCATCCCTGAACTCAAACACTCCTCAATAGTCCCAAACTCCACCCAAGTTTAATGTAATTGTTCCTTAAATGTATCTTTCCTTTAAAATTAATTAAATTTTTGAATAATTTCCATTTCCTTAAAACTGTCTCTCCTTAAAATTGTTTTTCCGTGATTTGCTTTCCTCCAATGTGGATTCTCAATTTCCGTTTTGTCCATTCTCATTATCACATTCTTTCTCATTACTGAAGGGTGAAGCAGTAAGAGCGCAAGCATCACTGCAGATAACTCCAGTTTGAGAACTGGATGGTTTAATTTAATTTAATTTTAATTTCTTATATCGCGCTGGATTCAATCCCATAAGGGTATCTCCGCGCTTTGCCAGCCATAGGATCAGCAGGTTATGTGAGACAAGATATTAAAGGGACCGAAAAGCTTCTTGGAAAAGGAGGGTTTTTAGTGCCTTTCTAAAAGACAGGTGGTTGGTAGTCATTCTAACATCAGTAGGGAGTTTATTCCATAAGGCAGGACCAACCGAGGAGAATGCACGGTCTCCTTGTCTGGATTTTTTTGTTACAGGTGGTTTTAAGAGGGCTTGATTGCTTGAACGGAGTGACCGGCCAGGTTGGTACAACTCAAGAGATTGTAATAGGTATTTAGGGCTAACCCCATATAAGCACTTGTGGACCGTACAGCATATCTTAAAATTGATAGGCTGCCGCATCGGGAGCCAATGCAGCTCTTCCAGCAAGGGCTTAGAGGGAGTCCTGGCCGGTACACTCATGACTAATCTCGCCGCTGTGTTCTGGACTACCTGCAAATGACCCACTGCATCTGCATTCGCTAGAGTCAGCAGGCTGTTGCAGTAGTCCAGGCGGCTAGTAACCAGGGCCTGTACAAGTGTCTTCCTATAGGTGGCAGGAAGATACGGGAAGACACGTCTGAGAAGGCCGATGGTGTGGAAACACAGCCCTGCGATGTAGTTGGTGTGTTCCTTTAAGGTCAGTTTTTGGTCCAACTTCACCCCTAGATTTTTAACATGAGGTTTTGAGGAGGGTACTGGGCCCAGATCTAATGGCCACCAGTCTGGGGACCAGAGGAGACTCGCCTTGCCAAAGAGCATAACCTCTGTTTTTCCCACGTTACATTGGAGGCAATTTACAGCCATCCAATGTGACACTGCCCTCATACCCTCAGCAAAGTTCTCCTTGACTTTAGGGCCAAGGGAGCTGAAAGGGTAGAGGAGCTGGGTGTCATCAGCATAGGAAACTGGAGTGAACCCATACTTCCGCACAATCTCAGCAAGGGGGGGCCACATATACATTAAACAATGTAGGGCTAAGGCATGAGCCTTGTGGCACCCCCTTCGTGAGCGCCCTCGAGGTGGAACGATAGGGGCCCAAGCTGATAGATTGTGACCTCCCGGAAAGAAAGCTCTCCAACCATGATAGTGCTAAGCCTCCAATTCCTACTCCCTGCAAACGGCTGAGAAGGATGTTATGGGACACGGTATCAAAGGCCGCGGACAGGTCCAACAGCACTAGAATCATGGAGCCTCCTCTATCCTGTGACATTTTGATCTTATCAGTCACAGAGAGAAGGGCCGATTCAGTGCTGTGGTTGGGCCTGAACCCAGATTGAGATTGGTCCAGGCCCCCTGTCGCCTCGATAAAGCTGGAAATGATGGTATTAACGTGTTTCTCTGCCAGTTTGCTAATGAGAGGGAGGAGAGAGATAGGGCGGAGGTTGGAGAGCTCTGACCAGGGCAAGGTGGAGTTTTTGCGTATAGGGTTCACTACCGCTTCTTTCCAGGATTGTGGGAGTTGTCCCTCGGCAAAGGAGAGGTTCAACAATTTTTGAATTGAGGGGCCTAATATCTCATTCAAGGGGGAAACCAATTTAGCGGGAATCAAATCAGTAGGAGAGCCGGTCTTCATTTTGTTGATAAGTGCAGTCAGATCTTTGATAGTTATTTCAGGGATTGCATGAAGGGTTTTCCCAGGAGTCACCATAGGGGAGAATTCAAAGACCTCAACATCCAAGGGACCTGAGACTGAGATGATTTTCTTGTATATCCCTTCTATTTTATCCTCGAAAAACTGAGATATTTCATTACAGAGATCTTGAGTGAAAATATCTGGACTCTCACATATCACAGGGTTGGTGAAGGCCTGTATGATTTTAAATAGCTCTCTAGTAGAATTGCCCGCCTCTGCAATTTGAGAGGTAAGGCTTATTTTCCTCGCTTTTTTGATGTTTTTATAATAGGCGGTCATAGCCACCAGATATCGGTCTTTATCTTCTCCATTACGTGTCCGTCTCCAAAGTTTCTCCAACTTCCTACACCCCTACTTTTCTACTTTGAGGGCCTCAGTGTACCATGTTTCCCTTTTGGCTATGGTAGGTTTTTTGACAATTTTCTGAGGAGCCAGAGTGTCAATGGCTGTCATCAGTGTGGAGTTAAACTTGGAGAGAGCAGTGTTGATGTTATCTGAGTTTAAGAGTGCTGGCTCTTTCCAGATTTGTGTAAACCTGGCAGGAGTGACTTTATGCCATGGTCTACGCTTAATGGACTGCGTAGCAGAGTAATTTGTTGGTTTGGGTAGGTGAAGCAGGGAAAAATCTAACATTTTATGATCGGACCAATAAATGTGTTTAGGGGGATGACAGTAAACATTAGGATGGGTAGTGAAAATCAAATCCAGGGTGTGACCACCTGAATGAGTAGGTCCACTATTTCGAAGATGTAGGCCTAATAGAGCAAGATCTGTCAAAAAAGCTTTCGTATCGGGATGATCAGCAATATCAGTGTGAAAATTAAAATCTCCAAGTAAAATGAAATTTTCATTTGCTTTCATGTAGGGGGCTAAAAGTTCGGTTAGACCGAGGGAAAACCCAGCATTGGGTCCGGGCGGGCGATAGACTAATGCCCCTTTCCAGTGTACCTTAGGGCTGATTTTTAAATGAAAGATCACTACTTCCATGGTGGGTAGCATTACTTGTTCTAAAACAAGTAATCCCAGGGGAACCAGGAATCTTTTTCTCTTGACCCTCGAAGATTGTCCCCCAACCCCAAAGACTGGTGTTTGTGATTAGGAGAACTGGTTTTGGGTTTTGGAAGGGTATTCTTTTTTTTAATTCTCCTCCATTAATCACCTTGATAGATCCTGGGCTATTTGCCCATTTACTAGAATGTCCCGCTTGTAATCTGTGGAGCTTGGTTCCCACTGTGGTTACCGCTGTCTTCAGGTGGTATCATGCCCAGGGTACCACTGCTGTTGGTGCTGCTCGTAAGCCCTATATCTTTTGCCCACTCCACGTTACTCTTTAGAATTAAATCGTTTTTTATTGGCAGAACACATGGCAAGAAAATACAGTGCACCATTGCCTACAACCCATTGGGCCGGCTATTTCGTGAGCAGAATAGAAAGCAGAGTTTATGAGTCATGAATCAGCAGAATAGGTAATTAAATCAGCATGTCACCCACAACCAATCTAGGGCCAGCCGCGTTCAACCCACGTTACTCTTTAATGCAAAATTCTGGCCAAATTCTGCCAATCACTATGTGGCAGAGTTTTTTTCCTGTGAGGCTCCAGAATATGCAAACTGGCAAATGCGAGCAAGATTTGGCATCCCCTAACACAATTTTCAAACATGGCCAGTCAGAGAGCTGCTGTTCAAGTAGATTTGCTGCTGCTCAAGTAGATTTTTTTCTTGAGCAGCAGCAAAATCAACTTGAATGGCCAGGCACTCTTGTGCAATGCATGGTGCCCTTTGTGCTGATTTTCGGCATTGCTAGCGCTATCAGCGCTAAATTGCTGCATGAGCAGCGTGGTCTGCATATTTTTCGCCCATTGCAGGCTTCCGTAGAATCTCACAGAGATTTTCGGTAACTCCGCAGAATTCTACAGCATGAAACTCTGCGGGTTCTGCCCACCCCTACATAAATCCTTCCTCATCTTGAGGTTTTTCTTGAAATCCAAGCACCTCTCTAATGTGTTTTAAAAACCTCCCTCAACTAAAGTACTTGAGTGTACTTACCTCGTAGTTCAACATCCAATCATCTCCATCATCAGCACTCATTTTTCTTTGCTAGGGGCTCTGCCAAAGAATTGCCTACTGCCTCTTGAATGAGGGATTACATTTCTGCCCTTGAAATCTACAAGCCCTCCTCCTCATCATTCTGTGCTGGGGACTGCACAGTCATCTTTTTGGAAACAACTTTTCTTGTCACTATTCTCAATCAGAAACTGGTACGCGCTATAACTGCTTCCCATTTCTTGTTTTATGGGATTGCTCAGTAACCAATCCTTCACTCGCGAGACTCGCATGCCCACAGCACTCTGGCGAGGGCCAGGAATGTATACTCAGTATCTCCCATATCATCCAATCAGAGATGCAGCATCAACTTTCCCTCCCCCAGCTCAGCACATGGGTGGGGAGCACGTCCATTAACGGCTCCGCAAAGCATACTACAATTTAACTTAAACAAAAGATAACCATAAAAACAACTCATGCCATATCTTGTCCGTCCAACAGACAAATTGACAGGATGAGGGATGGTGAGGGACCCTTTTGTGCTATGTGTGTAATAAACATAGAAGAAACACTCTCAGGGTGTACTTTAAAGAGAAAGGTGTTGAGGCCATATTTCGCTTGTCAGATCTGTCATGAATATCCTCATTTCATGAGGACTGAGGACTCCATGAGCTGGTAATGTCTCAAAACTCATTGACTGAAAATAGAGGGCATCTATAAACAACAGAAATACCCTAGAAGTTCCCTACCTCAGCGTTATTTCTATTGTTATTGGTAATTAGCATTGGCACACCCCACAGTCTGCCACAGTATTTGCCACACCATCAACTCTATTTGACGTTAACGTCAAAAACAGGTAATCTACCGTGCTCAAAATTAAGATCAGAAGAGGTAACGCCACTCTGGTCATTTTTCAAGATTAGTTTAAGAAATAATACAACTTCTTTTTAATCCAGAAGTTGATGACATTAAAACTGAAGCAATGAAAGTGAAATTAATTAATTTCCCTGCACACAAGAGTAAAATTAGCTAGATCTTTTAGCTTTCTATGCGGGTTTTACATTTTAAATACAGGTCAATTTGTCGAGGTCTGATGTTTAGAATCCATTGCTCACTTTCGGCTCCTAGTACATGTCTGTTAGCTGTGGCGTTCAAAGCATAAAACTCACAGTTCATTGGATGTCTATCACATGGGTGCAGATTATTTTAGATTCCAAGTTAGCCGCAAATAGCACCTGGACAAGGTTTTTTTCTCAAAAAAGCGAACTTCCCCTGGTCTCACCCAAGGGAATTTTTAGTTTCTGTATAGATCACAAGAGCACTTTATATGAAGGAGCTAAAAGTTTGTACGGAAACTTAAATAATAGACATCTCAGCAAATAAGCAAGTGACCAGGACATACAGAGGTTACGGTTCTTCGTTATAATAGCCTTGTCTACAGCAGGAGTTAAGTAAGTAGGTTGAAAAGAGCATTGAGTTATTGGATAATCAATTACTTGTGAAAAATACATTGGAAATATATGTTATAAACTGTACAATAAAGTTAAGATTTTGTATATAATAGATAAATAAAGTATTATATTTCCTGATATGTTTGCTAGCATGGATCCTTGATGGATGGTTTCAACATTTAGAAGTTCTTTTGATATTCATGGTCATATACCTCTTTTCACAAGCCTAAAAGTGAATTGTGGGGTATCCCTTTGCGTATTTCTCTACAGAAGGGGTTAAGCAAGTTGGTTCAAAACCACAATGAGTTTGTCAGTGGGTGCATCTTGAGGCTGGTCTGAGTAATGAAAAGGAGGCCACGCGTTCTTCATAAGTGGAGAGTTCCAGATTTTTGGGGCATTATTGGAGAAGACAGTGGAATCTTTCTTGCACTTGGTAAGATCAATCCATAGGGAGGTCTCCCCAATAGTCCTCCGACTGTAGTCAGTTTACTTGCCAAGTCTTTCGGATGCTCCAGTTGTCTTATATCCTATGTATGAAGGCCATCTTGTGTTTTTCTGGTGAATTGAAACTGAATGTTATTCCCCACGAGGACCTTGAAAATCCGACACAAAATAAATCTGGGCTAAAAACACAACCTGGTGATAGCAATATTTTCCCAGGCGGTTATTGCACCCACAAAAACTGTGAGGCTCAGGAAAAGGAGCAAGGTGTTTAGTCACAATGGCATGGATGTAAGGTATCTTTTTTTCCCCCTTAAGTGATCATTTAAAACCTGCGAGAAATGCACCGATCTTGAAAAAAACAGAATACATGCATATTTTTCTGCTCCGGGCCACATACTAGAATTGCAGAAAATACTCAGACGAGTGAGGGATGTGAGGGGGCTTTTGCAACTTCCCAGTAGATACAAATGTGAGGATGCAGAAGTGACCAGCGGTAGCAATGTTACTCGCAGTTGTTACCCAAAAATGACCAGTTGCCCACTAGTTACAGTAAAAATGACTGCTGGTAATACTTCTACCACTGCAACCAAGTAAATTTACCATGAAGTTCGTAGCAGTTTGCTAGGTGTGCCACTGAAAGCATAAGAATATTCGTATTACTCACTGGTTATCTTCAGACAACACTGTCCTATTCCACCTTAGTCATGTCACTGGTGGGGAGGCTCAGCACCATTCATGCTGTGGCAAAACGATGTAATTAGCAAGCCAGTGGGCGTGGAGAGCGTATACTCAGCTCTTACCATAAAACAAATGCACTTCGGGCACTTGACAATGAGCTATAACATCATCCAATGAAAAATAAGCATGCCAGGGGATGCCCTAGAAGTAGAGCCAGAAGTAGCTATTTATCTGTCTCTTACAATTGCACACACACAAAAGCGCACACACAGACCTGCACATGGGCACACATACACATGCGCAAACAAACACACAAACACACACACTTGCATTGAGTTATTGAGTTATTCTACTGCCATTGCCACCTAATTAGTGCCATTATATATATATATATTTTTTTTTTTTTCTTTTTTAAATGTTATTGTTTCGCACTCAGATTGCTAGAACAGCGGCTTTCAGGTACTCACATTTTAGCATACAAAGTGGTCCTTTGACCAAGACATGCCTAAGATGAGAAGCTGGAGCACACAGCTGCTTCCACATAAAACTGGACCCAATGTGGGTTTCACAAGAGGAACAGATCTCCATGACTATGACTCAGATATCGCAGAGTCACTGTCCTCGCCTTGGCGACAGCAGGTGGGTGAACGAGGAATAGAGTAGAGTCGCCCCAGACATGCCCAGTAGCCGGCCAGGTGCAGGTTTCTTTTCTAGCGGCACCACCTACTATAACCCTGCGCTTGGCTGCCAAGCTGGGATCATGAAAAGGAGATCTGCCACAGCCCAGCCACTGGGGGAACTGAGAAACGACAAAGAAACCAGAATATCCCAAACAAAAAAGAAAAGAAACATTATATTGCTAAATTCAGCTTCCTGGATGGCGCCTGATTCTCTGGGAGACAGACAAGCTGGCAATGGAACACAATTGTGCCCACGCCAAAGGGAGAGGTTGAAAATGCTTTTGTTTTTTATGGCAAGTGACGTTACCTGTCTGCCAGACATGGAACCACCTATGTAGCTTATTGTGGACAAGGAAGGGGCTTTGTGGTATATGCACTGTAAGTGAATGGCAGAGTAATTGCCTGCTCCTCAGATTCCCAGGTCTCAAAGAGTCCACAGACAGGCTTTGGTTGATCAGGAACTTTGAAAGATGGCGGCTAAAGTCTTGACTCTTCTCAGATTGGCTTGTGTGACAAATTCAATTAAGCATTCCTTGCCAAGAGCAAAGATTTACTACTACCAATTAATAATCTCGGAAGTTGAAAATTCAGTTGCTCAGGATATACCAGAACCTGGTAACAATGTCTCTTCATACCGCTCCTAAGTGGTTCGAGGTGACCTTACATTTATTTTCGATAATAAAACAGCCATCATTCATTCCAACATTCCTAATGCCGCCTGATTGTACGGCATGGACCATCCTTTGGCCGCCAACAGCTTTATACTCTCCCATTCCAATTCTGTCAAGAAACACTCCTGTTGTATTGTACTAATTGCACACACACTGCATGCAAAAGATAATAATATTAGAATGAATACATATAACACCTACTTGGTGATGTCTGCCTGTAACTATATAAGATGCAGAAATTGCGCTTCATAGGTCCTCCGGAAGATAGAGAAGCCTGTAGTCACACTCACTTCAAGGCCTGGTCTCTGCCTTCCAATCTACAGATTCGGTGCTGGGGACTATGAGGGCCTGGCTAACAATCTGTAAAAAGAGTTTGTTTCCCTAGGTCCTTATGAAAAGCCTATGGAGTACGGCGTGAAACATATTGACATTTTAGAAAGGCAGGCACATTGTAGCCTCCTTTTCTATTTCCCCCTTGTTGTTTAACCATACCGACTGGAGGCCAGAATAAATAGATTTTCACCTGCTATGCAGGTATTTTTAATTTCACTTTCCACATCAAACCCACCAACTCCTAATCCTCCACCCTTTTTTGTCATTGTATATACCCAAAGTGCTCCTACATATCTCGTAGGTCGCAGCACACCCAGTTCTGCAGCGAAACAGGATGGACTCCCTAAAGAAGCATCCCACCAAGGGGTAACCCGGGTGGGTGAAGATTTTACAAGAAAATGTATTGTGTTCTTTGCTAGAGGAGGGTTAGTCCACTTTGGTTGGAGGACAAGTCCAGTTCTCCCCCCCTCCTTTGTCTGAGAAGTATTATTAAACCAGACATCCTTGGCGTGGTAGCCCCAAACTTTTTGCCTTCACTCCTTTACTTTGCTGAACTCATTTTTGTTTGCCTTAGGACTCTGAGAACATTATCCTGCTAACAAGTGCTAAAGTCCTTGTGATCTCTCCTTACAAAATGGTAAAATTGGGCTACGTGCGTGCATGGTATTTAAAATGGCAGACATGTGGATTTAAGTTTTCATATCCTGAGAATGAAAAGCCCCTAAAGTCATTTTTCACTGTTGGTAGGTTATATCCCCACAGACTAACACAACGTTACCTTATTACATTTAAGTGCCCAAACCAACTGTGCCTTTCTGCCAGCATCCTGCATCTCCTTACTGTGATTGGCTCTGCTGATGTGACTTTTCTATTGTCCAAACAGTGAGACAAAGAAAGTGTAAGTTTTAGGTGAAAGAGTCTTCCTTCCTGAAGCGAACTATTGTCAGCCCCTATTACTGTATTAGTAGGCTTCAAACACATATTATGTATTGATTTAATGGTCGCTCTTCTACATCTTTTTAATGAAGCCTTATTTTTATGTCACAAAAAGTCACAACCTTGAAATATAGGTTTCACAATCACTTGGGACACCATGCCCTAGATTTTAAATAATGTGATTACATTATATAAACACAACGTATTTTCATACAAAATTCGTGTTATATGCCTCTTCTCTTTCAGACATCTCTTTTCCTTCGATTATTGTGATTGTGCTATTATATACTAAGTATCATTTATTGATTGTCCACAGGAACCGTTGTTGTCTGTAAGCCTTATCCTAGCAGCCTCCCCTCATGCTGGACTTGAGAAGGTAACTCTTCAGCAGGACTAACCTGGTCACTGTATCTGACCTGCGTTCCATCGCGGTCGGTCTGAACTTGTGACTTCCCCCGGGTCCAGCACGACCAGGTAATCATGAGGGATGCTTTGTGTTTTTGGGTGCTTTTTTTACCTAAATCTTTTTAAATACTCATATTTCCGATTCTACTGATTGGACTTTTATTATTTTCGTGTCACTTTATTTATTCAATTTTACTCTTCTTCTATATTAGTTTGGGACTTGTCTTGTGTTGAATTTTCACTTTTTGAGTGCTGCATAAATACTTCAAACATTGCCTCTAACTTAAGCCTGACTACTTTGTTACAAGCTACCAGAGACATAAGCACAGGTTACTTTAGTGACTTTTGTGGTTCACCCTGGGAAGGATTGCTTAGTATTTGAGTTCGACTTCTAACCTTTCAACTAATAACCCAATTTCTTATGGGTATACCATAGTTTTATAGTGCAAGAAGCCTTTTTTATTGATTTGATAAATTATTGTGATTTTCTATCTGCTATATTTTGTGATTGATCGCAAAGCTCTACAAACATATCCTGCATTTATCCAGTTGTTCTGCATTTGATAGAGTGATGATCTCCATCAATGAGTCTTACATATCCTCTATCGGCTTTGTCCCTCTTCCTAATTGTTAGGTAAGCATCCAAAAGGTAGGGGCATTCCTGTTTCTTTCTCCCGAGTTCCCAGTTTTGTCTCCATATTAAGGAATGCCTGATAGAATCCTTCTAAATTATCGGCTACCGTGAGATGCAGACATCCATATAGTGTGGCATAATTAGGAGCCGGCAATGAAGATCGAGGGAATTATATCCCACTTAATTTCAGTACGCATTTAAGAGTTTTACTAAACTGAATAAATAAATAGAAAATAAAAAACCAAGGACTCTGAACACTTGACACTCCACAGTGTTTTCAGAAAAGCATACAGAAGTTAAAAAAGACCCTATCTCATAGAAGATCTGGATCTCATATAAGACACAGGTTTAACCAAATCAGGTACACCCAATGAACTACTTAGACAGGAACTTATGGCTACATCTTTAGCAGCTCTCTGCCAATATAGAAATAGAGAAATTTGAGACCGTCCCCTGATGAAGGCACCTCAGCTGAAATGCACGTAGCTTCCATCTACCGCCAGCCTTTCCATTGGTTATGGTTCATCTCGATCTACCTTCTTGTATATAATGTGCAATGAAACAAATTATTTGATTACCTGTTTAGATCAATTGCATTGTTTTCTCTTGGATACATGATTGTGTGGTACTGTTCTCTATGCATTGACAATTTTAATTATTTATCATAAGTTGAAAATAATGTTTTGATATCCAGATACAACAAATGAAATAATCTAAAACTAAAATAAAAAGTTTTTGATAATAAATAATTCCACATGTCATGGTCATCATCTTATAAAAATGCACAATGTTTCATACATCATTATTGTTATGTTGTCCTGAAATTTGTAATTTCTGATTATTTTACACTTGCTTCTAGCTTCTTTTTTTACTTTAATGTCAATTTTCCTACGAATAGCAAGTTCATTTTTGCATGTAGGGGTCCCCATTTTCCCAAACTAGGACCCTTCTAAATGAGCAGCATGTTAGTGTCTTTCAACGCCACCGCTCAAGATTTAAGTATGTCAATGGCGCATTGGGCACAGGATGATGGAGGAATCACCAAGGCACAAAAGGTGAGCACTAGGTATCCTTTAGAAAGTGGTCTTGATTCTGCCCTTACCCACAAAGTTGGCAGCACCATTTAGTCTTTCGCTGTCTTCCACCTGGCACTTCTTTTTCGCCATCTTGTGAAGAATTGAGGCTTTTTCTCTAAACCGTCCTAAAATGAAAGCAAACAATTTCAATAGTTTGTTGATTAGAAAATAAAACAGAGAAGAAACCAGGCACTATACACTACAAACATTGGCTGTGATCATTTTTAGAAAACTGTAAAATCTTTTGACTATGCATATACACAATTTGGAACTGAGCCTCACCTGAATTTGAAAATGCACTTCTACCAGCCAAGACAGCTGACATTCGAGTAGTTAAAAAAAAAAACATATTTTACAGGTAAGCATGAATGAAAAAATGTATGTTAGTACACAACTCAAAGACAGATGGACTCAAGAAACACTGGGAATGCCATGCTTCAACGAAGAAATTCAGTGCGCCTTTCCTAGTACAAATGTGAAAAAAAACAGCGTTGGTGGAAGGCAGACAATGACTATTTGTGTCTTCAACAGCTTTGTTGGTCAAACATAAGTGGTTGTCTATGGTGAAATCCCAGTTTTTTGTGTATGGGAGTAGAGTGCAGCCGGTGGAGGAATGATTAGAAAGTGTTTTAAAATCCGGCAGATATATGCATTCGGCAGAAATACTGTTTTCAGATGCCATTACTCATGTTTAAAGATTGCCTAATAAAGGCAGGGGATATTCTGCAGTACCATGGTTATCACCACATCTCTAGAAACATTGCTTATGGAAGCTTTTAGCTTCAGTGGTGAACATTCCACTAGGTGATCAGTAATTAACAGCAATGCATAAATGCAGCGGAGCAGTAAAAAATATCCGGTAATCAATTACTGGCCATTGTTTCAGCTCTGCCCAGTGGTAATCTGTTCAACATAAGTGGATGGATGTTCCTGTTTCCAATTACTTCAGCCACACCAAACAACATCACCCCTTTCACTAGACATCTGTGACAACCTCGCTTATTTCTTCAATGACAAGATAGCCAAGATCAACCAAAACTTCAACTCTCAACTTAAGCTGTCCGAATTCATCAACCTCCCCACCACCACCACAGACACCCATGTTACAGAATGGAGCCAACTCCTCCAACAGGACACACCTGCCAACATGAACACAGTTCACTCAGGGTCCCACACTGACCCCCTGCCCCACCACTTCTTCAATCTCAGCAGGCCCAAGACCAGCCTCAAACTTAGGAACATCATCAATGACTCAATTTCCACCGCCACCTTCACAAAAAACTGGAAACATGCAGAGGTCAATATCCTCCCAAAGAAACCATCAGTTGACCCCAGTGACCTCAAAAACTGCTGACCCATCTCACTTCCACCTTTTCCAGCCAAAGTCATTGAGAAAGCAATCAACTAACAACTTGCCAAACACCTGGAACACCACCTACTCCTAGACAGCTCACGAACCAGGTTTTGCAGCAACCACAAAACCAAAACTGTCTCCATCGCAGCCATGGACAACATCCTCACCATAATCGAAGAGTGATAGCTGCACTCATCCTCCTCGAACTCTAAGCAGCATTCAACGCCGTCTCCCACTACATGCTCATCATCCAACTCCACAACACCGGAATCCGGGAAACAGCACTCAAGTGAACCGCTGTCCATCTCACAAAAAGAATCCAAACAGTACACCTCTCTCCTTTAACCTCCGAACCAAGGAAATCATCAGCAGAGTCCTACAGGGATCGTCTCTCAGCCCCACCCTATTCAACAACTACATGACACCACTACCCAACATCTTTATGTCTCACTGACTCAACATCATCTCCAATGCTGGCGACATCCAACTCATCCTCTTCCTCTCTGAAGACCCCACCAATACCAGAATCAACTTCCACAACTGCATTGCCAGCGGCGCAGACTGGATGAAGGAGAACTGCCTGACACTCAAAACCGACAAGATGAAGGTACTGCTCTTGGGAGACAAGAACTTCCCATGGGACTCCTCATGGTGTCCGTCAGAGTTCGGCCCCACATGACCCAGACTGAGCTCACCAGAAACCTCAGAATTATCCGCAACAGAAAAGTCTCCATGGTATCACAAATCAGTTTCGCAGAATGAAGAAGCATATGCAGAATGCATCTTCATTCTGCATATGCTTTACAATAAGATCTTCGAGGTCACTGTCAACCATGCCCTCGTCACAAGCAGACTAGATTTCGGCAACAGACTGTATGTAGGAATACCAGCCCACCTCCTCTAAAGATTCCAGACCATCTAGAACACCACCACCTATCTTATCCGTGACCTCCCTTGTTGCATCCACATCACCCCCCACTTGAGGCAGCTGCACTGGCTCAGGTCCAGAAACGTTGCCAGATCAAGCTCCTCACACATGCATTCAAGGTACTGCACAACACCGGACCCTCCTACCTCAACCTTCGCCTCCGTCTCCACTTTCACCAACCCTCCAGGCACCTTAGCTCTGCCTCTCTCTCACTCACACATGCACTGCACGTGCGCAGAAGCAGAGTTGTGGCTGATCCTTTTCTCAACTTGCAGCAAAGTCCTGGAGCGACCGCCCCCTCCACCTCAAGACCTCCATGTCGCTGCTGGAATTCCGAAAGAAGCTGAAAACCTGGCTCTTTGACTAGTACACTAGTCCCTCTATCGTCCTCAGCCAGGCTCAGATAACACCCTCCTAGTGCTCGGATACCCTCACTGTTGATACGTACAAATCTACTAACATAACAAGGAGGCCTCCTCCCTGTCTAATCCTGTTTCTGGCCATGAGAGCATAGACTCTCAGAAGGGAGATGCAAACTCTACCACACTTACAACACTACCCTATGAAAGTTGTCAAAAAAACAAGAAATTCAATGAGTGCCAGGCATTTACAGCAATTTAAAGGGCCATTCGGTGGATGATGTCACATTATGGCCCAAACCCAAGCCGACATCATCAAACAAAGGAACATAGGAGAATGCTTACTGTTGCAGATTGCTGGGGATGCAGGATTGGCTAAAGAGAAAAGTTGCTTTCTTTTCACTGGATGGCCCACTAAGCAAAGTATAGACAATCTTAAATCGCAACGACATAAAGTGAGATTTACAAATAATGGAATGAAAATCAGAATATGAAACGGACTCCAAAGGGATAACTATTGAAAGGTCACATTGTTACCTCACATTAAAAGCTATTGGGAAATCAGCTGTCCAGCCTGAGACGCAATTCGGGGTTCTAGTGTTGGTCAATTTGCTGCTTGATGGTTTCCTCCACAAAGCTTCAGACCTTTGAGCTTTTTCCATTTGGCTTATTTTCACCCCTGGCTGATATCTGAACCATAACTAGGCATTGGTTGCTTCCAGAGCCGCCACAAGGGGGTGAGGGAGGCACAATTCTCCAGCCCCTGTGCTTTCCAGGGCCTGTTCTCTTTCATCAACATTTATTTATAGAATTTTAATTGCAAGCAAGCAGACCCTATTCGTTAATAATGAGGCAGCTTGTGTGGCCGACCAATAGATGGCGCAGACACCATAAAACCTTTTTTTTTTTTAAATAATTTGAAACGAGTGCTGCTTAGCGCATATGTCACCTGGCCATCATGTTAGAAGCATCCCGAGGGCCCTGTGAAGTTTTGGCTCCAAAACTCACACTAACTTCTGACAAGGTTTGCTGCTTCTGCACCGTTATACATTTTCAAATTGATGTTTGCACAGGTGCACTAAAGGAGTAGATGTCCATTTTCACCACCTCCCATAGAAAATTTCACACCAGGTCAAAAATGGAGGAATGTGAAACCATAACAAAAATATATGAAATATCTACAACATCTAAATATTGTTCTCGTATAAAAAAATAAAACATAAATAAAGGACTTCATCCCTGAATACCTACTTTTAAAAAGTGTGGACTGGTTATTTTGGACTAAATACACTGCTTTCCTGATATCATGATATGGAAAAATGCAAAAGTGGTTTATGTACATAGAGGTCCCCTAGCGCAGCAAGGCCAGCGTCTTTCCAATGTCTGATCTTATGGTGCCCAGCCAAACTGCGAAGAGCCGGCAGCGTCCATATCGCTAAGCTCCCTGAGTAGGGCAGTTAGCAGCATTTTTTGGGGTTGGACACAGGGTCGCACTGGCCGTAGCAGGCACTCAGCGTTTTTCCGGTACGCCGGAAGAGTGGGCACCGGTTTTGCAGCAGCGCTGCAATATCGTCCCCCGTAACAAAAGTAGCAGCAGTGTAGCAGCAGCTGTGTTTCCACCAGCATACCCCACCTCCCCCACGCTGGTCCAATTGATTTCCAGGGTTGGTTTGCATCCACAGTGTGGCAGTGGTTGGACATCTGTATGCCAGCAGTGCTTGGCAACCTTGGTCTAGTGGCCGGAACACTGGACAGCCATCTGGGGATCCATCAAACAGCTTGCTATCGTACAGCCCCCAAGGTCTCTCTTCCCAACCGCCTGTTCGGGACTATGGGGCATATTATCAAGACAGGCCATAAAGTTATCGCCGTTTTAGCGGCAGAAAACTGCCGCTAAAACAGCGATAATGGGCTTGATATTATGCTTTATGGAATTCCAATTGAAGCCCATGTTAGATGTCCTTCACATTTAGCATGGGCTTCAATTGGAATTCCATAGAGCATATTATCAAGCCAATTATCGCCGTTTTAGCGGCAGTTTTCTGCAGCTAAAATGGCGTTACTTTAATCGCCTGTCTTGATAATATGCCCCCATGTATCTGAAAGCCAGCACATCGGACACTGCAATTGAGCTGCTGCACAGTAAAGCTCGTAATTTGGTCACCTAACTTGCCACATTCCAAGGGGCATGTCGTTTATTAAGAGCCAAGGAAGGAAAACAAGTCCCTAGTCTAATTTATGGATCATGTGTTGCACCGCAATCATGTACAGTACTAATGGGGTTAAAACATATACATTATTTAGACACAAACAATAATTTCATGTAACATGCAGATACAGTGGAGACACTAATGCAAAAAAACAAGGATTTTTAGATCAAAGGGTACAAATACATTTTTATTTATCATTACATTAAAAAATAAACATGTTACAATATAAAAAAATATGTTAAAACAGTCCATTGTTACAACATGCTGGTGTTGATCATCTGAGCAAGAAAAATACACCATATATGATATTATTAAGAGCCACCCTCTTCCGGCTGGACCCACAAACCAGATCTGAGATAACAGATTCCATCTCTCTGAAGAAGCGCCCAGGGAGGCTACGTGGAACAACTGTGAAAAAATGCAATAACCTGGTCAGCCAGCATCTTGGTTCTTGCCACTGACCTATTGGTGACTGCGCAGTGAGTTCCAGAACGTCCACACGCTGCATGTACTTGCTCTAACCGCCTCCAGATTCCCTTGTATATAATATTTGTCAGAATAGTAGATATTCACACCCTGGTAGCAAAAGGTTTTGGGCTACCATTTCATCACCAAAGTAGGAGTGCCTTCTGCTCCCCCCGAGTATGGTTCCGCATGGGGAATAGGCCAGATTTTGCCCAGTTTAGCCTCATCCAAAGGCATCTAGCACCTCCATTACGCATGTGAGGTCCCTGCTCACATCTATGAGGTACACTAGCACATCAGGCGCTTACAGCAAGTTGATTTGCCAGGAGTTCCCACTCTGAATCCCCCACTGTAGGACCCTTAGGGGGGAAAAGCATGCAAAGTGCTCCATAGCTAACGCAAAAAGTATCGGTGACAGTGGACACGATCCAGCCGCGGCCCGTGGAGGGAGTTGCGGTGGGGCAGGTAGGCGGGGCGGGGGATGGCAGGGTGAGGGGTGATAAACACCGGAATATGGATGATTACAGGTAAGTAAACAATTAAATTAATAAAACGAATTTCGTTCCATGCCCTGCATCGCAAAATATGCTGAAAAATATTTCGGAGGGGGGGGGGGGGGGGCTAATTCTTCCGAATTTAGACAGAGTGGCTGTAAGAAGGGGTGAACACACAACAAAAGCCTCATTTACAACTAAAAGCCTCATTTACAACTAAATAGTCTTTTAAAGACCTGTTAAGTACTCGGGTGCGGCTGCAATTAGATGCTCGCCAGCCCGCAAAACTGTCTTCGCCCGGGCTGACACACACGACGGGGGGGCTGAAGCCCCGTGAGCCCAATGGGTGTTGCGTGCCTGTACGCTATCATGGGGCTCCCAAATGCGTTAATGTCCCTTTTGTGTTCTCTCCAGGATGATGGCCCTAGCACTGAACGCAGCTCACCGGGTAATACTCTCACGCTGTGGCACTGAAAAAACATCAGACCACACTGCTCCGTTGCTTCAACTGTGGTTCCTTTTGAAAATGGGGAAGCTATCCTTGGCGATCACTCCTGGGGATACCTCCTACTCAGAACTCTGGGCTCCATTTATTTCAATACTCACCAGGGAATTTAGGGAGTTGACTTGCGCATCCTATCTCCGCATCTTAAGCCTGTATCCCGAGACTCCCCCTTCTGAACATTGATGGGTGCTGTTTGAGGTAGTAGACAGGGCCCCTGGTTGCAAGCTATTTGACCATTGCTTGTCTCCCCCTTTAGTATAGTAGCAGTTTGTTGTTCTTCTATCTTGTTGTCTTGTTTTAGTTACTGTACTTAAACCTCAGTCTTGCTTTGCAATAATATGCCCATTCTGCTAACAGAGATCTAAAATACTGAATGAACGTTGTTGAGTTGTAGGCAGCATGCTGTGTCATTCTACATGTGGACTGTATTTTAATAAACAGAATTGATTCTAAATGGGAGAAATTTAAAGTGAAGAAAAATATTTCAATGAAATATTACGTTTTAATGTTTTCATGTTTTTCTCTATTTAAATGAAACCAATTAAGTGCTAATATGTTATGGAGCATGTTTCTTCATTTCGTGTTCCTCACATTGAAAAAAAAAATAACTGAATTTTCCTGTTATATACATGGCATCATGTCTACAGGCCTCTGCAAGTAGAATCCCTACTGCCTATAAGGCTCTGACATGGGAGAAAATTAAAATGACAAGTTTTATGTAATGCATATAAAAATAAAGTTCACTCTTCAGTTGAATTTTTCCCATTTCAAAGTGTCACATTTACACACAGCAGGCATCTTGCTCTCAGCAGCTAGTAGACACTGATATATTTATAACAGAAAAATAGAGACATTTCTGTTTTTTAAATGGGAGGAATTTAAAGTGCAGAAAAAAGTTCCATCAAGTGCAAAAAATGTTCCTTATTACAAACATTTTGATGAATATTTTCTGCACTTTAACTTTCTCCCATTCAAAAACAAACTGGTTGTATGTTTGTGTTGTACATGCAAGAGTGCCACATATAGCGACAGCTATTTCCTGTGCCACAGGTACATGAGACACAGGCTCTCAGTCACCCACACACATATACCCCATTCATGTTCATACATCCCTACAGACCATGCACTCACTGGCGCAAATGGAAGCCCTATCATAGTACCCCTTGTCACAGTATTTTGTTCAATGCATAGTGTGGGGCTCAATAGACATTAGGTTTAACGTCAATGAAGCTGGGCGAGGGATCTGCTAACAATGCACCCGTTGCTTGGCCTTCGTTAGCTCACGGCGATTTTCATTGATCAGAAGTAGCTCTCATTACAGAAAAGGTTGGAGACTGCTGCACTACACTTTGAAATAGGGTGTGTATAAATTTTTTGGTGTGTTCAAATTATTCATTTTTCTAATGGTTGCCTTTGCGAAAGGAGGTGACTACATGTCTCCTTACTGACCCTACCAGTGAAAGGACTTGTGACACCCCTGTCCCTTCTCTCTAGTCCCCAGAGTTCACAGGCTATAAATCCTTGATACCCATCAGGGAACAAGGACAAACATAGCTGAGTTTGGCCAAAAAGCCAGGCCCTGTGACCAGAATGTACTATGTATTGCCAAAGCATGAACTTAGGGCCTGATTATGACTAAAGCAGTCCCTTGGCCCGCTGTTGCCACGGCGGTGGAGCGGGCAACTCCGCACCGGCGGTCTGACCGCCCTATTAAAAGTTGGGTGGTTGGACCGCCATGGGACCGCAGCAGCCGCTAAGGATCAGAGATCCCTGGCGGTGTTGTGACAGTCTTGAGGCCGCAATATGCTTTGCGGTGCAGCTGCGGCACCACCAAGCATGTTACGAGTTTCCTCTCTGCCACAGTTTTCATTGCGGTGAGCCCACAGTGCAGAGAGGAAACAAGGGCCCCCTGTTGCCTCATAGCTATCGTCTGCATGCAGGGGGGCACATGTTGTCCCCTGTGTGCATGCACCCCAGTTCCTACATGGCATGGACTGCAGAGTCCATGCCATGCAGGAACTGCCTTTGAGGTTCCCATTGCCGTGCCCGTTTTCAGAGGCCCGGCCATGGGACTGCCAAAGAAACAGCCAACAGACACGAGAAAACTCGTAATTTGGCAGATGATGCTTACACAGGTTTGGCAGTGTGGGAGCGGGGCATTGGCTTGGCGGCCCCGTTTCCACACCCCAAATTCCTAATCGGGCCCTTAATAAGCCGCAGGCTAGGGGATTTTGAGGACTGAGCTCTGCTGAATGGCCTGCAACTAATCAGGGTCAGTGCCTAATAGATTGAATACAGCTGAAACATATTGTGATCTGCAGGTCATGATTTGGAATCCGTTCAAGGCCAATCCCAGACTTCTACAAGGCAGCAGCACATAATGCGTGCTATCCTTTAAAATCTATAGCGACAGGAACGATAGCTGGAGTTTTGACTTTCGTAATTTCAGTTTGTGCAACTTCGCCAAAATCCCTGGAGATTGGTACTTCTGGTAGCTAAAACAAACCAGTCAGCTGTGACTCCTTTTCTCAAAAAGGTTGTAGGTTAAACAAATCTGACTCTTTTCTTTAAGTCCCTTTTGGAGCCATGGTAAGGTAAGCCCTGATCCAGGTTGTCTGCATGTAGGGTTGGGATAGGCCTGTGTCTACAGCTAGGTGCCATGGGGTTGCTTTTGTGTGAATGGGTAGGTTTAGTTCTTGGCATGGGGTGCACTTGAGTGCCCCTTTGTTGGTACCTTTTAGTTTAGGCTAACACCTTAGGACGACTGCTTTCTTTACAAGTGACTGGTCCTGAAGCCTGAATTCAAGACACATTTGTGCTTTGCTGTGCAAGTGAGGGAATTGAAACAGTGCTCTAAACAACTTTTGCTTAGCCAGGAATCAAAATGGCCTGGGAATGCTTCAAGGCCATACTTGAGCACTGTTGGGAACTTTACGCTAATTACATTATCAAAGGGTTTGAAGGTCGTCCACGATACGTTTTTAGATAGTTTCAAAGAGGCAAACTTTAAGGGCGCAATTTTAATTTTTAGTGAAGTAAGCTATGCTGATGCTGAATTATTTGAGGGAAATGAGACCCTAAGTCCATATAAATAGTAACACAGACTCCATGTCCTTACCATGCAATTTCCACTGGGCTGTTGCACAACTGTGGCTTTTGATTTTGTGTGGTTGATGTCTAAATTATTCGGCTTGCACTTATCTAGTGGTTGATGTCTAAATTATTCTGCTTGCACTTATCACCTAAAGCATTTAATGTGTACTACAACCAACCTTGGTGTGATCTATAAGGACAGTGTGATCCGCATATTGGACAATATACAGTTGTAGACAATTCAATTTGCAGGGTAGGAGGGGGAATAATTTTGCTGAGGTTTTAAGTAGCACCGATGTTGGCGATACACAGGTTAAATACTATTGCTGAAGAATAGTAAATCTATACTTTCCTGCAAATATTTACATTGACAATATTTTGGTTTTCAACATTTTGGCCACAATATAGATGGTATTTCTGTTACTGATATTCTGACATACAGTCAAAGTACATGTGTGTTATTAAGCATTATTTGAACCATGATTTAATTTATTGCTGTAATTATTATTATTATTATGAAATTCTTTGTTGGAGAACCCCCTCACATCCATCACATGCTAAACACATTCAGTAGATTTATTCCTGGGCTGCTTTCCACTCCTGCCTGTCAGTGCTGCACTCTGCTGTGCAGTAGGTGCACACAAAAATTGATTCCAAGGGCCTGATTTAGGCCATTCATCGCCGCGCTGAGACGGACACGTACGCCCCCCGAACCAAGTTGCTAAGTGATCGCTAGAGGCGGCACTTACTCCTACTTTCTCCAACGGCTGGTGAAGAAGGTCCGCATTTCCTGCTCAAGATTCTCAAAGAAAAAACGCACAGGGGTATCGGCTGACACCCAGGCCAGAAGAGCTACTGAAGATACCACTCTAGCTCTCCACTTTGTTTCAGGATGTCCTTTTCATCCCTTTGTCCTGATGAAGACCTGCCCTAGATGCAAATCAATCTGCACTACCTTATAGGGTCGAAACGTCGACGTTGTTTTTGTCAATTCGTCCATATGGAGTCTCAACAAAAGAAACAATTTTGAGTCTGTTGTGACAATCTAACTCAGAAGTGGACACACGAGAGTTTATGTTTTTTGTATTTATATTGAATATATGTCACCTTTTCTATTTTTGTACAGCACGGTCATCACTACTCACTACCAGTCACTAAACCTTGCACTACTTATGTGTATTTTGATGTCATTTTTTGTCATTGACAGCCATTGTCTTTATTGATTAATACATGCACGGTATCTATAATCAGAAGATAACTTTAAACCAAAATTGGAGTTGTGTGTCATTGTGTACAGTACATTCAATGTATATACCGAATCTATTTTGAGTGCATGAAAACTAAGAAATTGCTACATGCCCAACAGAACCACTGTTTTTGTTTAGTTTTGATTTAGAGTTTGACAGATGGACTAAAGGCAATCATCGTAGTGGAGGACTCTATGTCTGCCACCCTCCCATTACTCTGCCTGTCAGATTTAGAATTCACTACCGGCCCTGCGGTGAACTCTATGGGTTTGTATGAACTGCCTTCACAGTGGTTCATAAAATCAATCAATCAAGACATTTCTAGAGCGCACGATTGCCTGCGAAGGTGTTCTAGCACTAGCGTGGTGGCCCTCTTTCTCACCTAGACAACAGATTACCAAGTAAATATCTAGGTTTTGATCAGCTTTCTGAATTGACTGAGGTCCGTGTTATTGTAAGAGAAACTGGTAGGGCTATTCCGTAGGTCGCCTGTGGCGAAGACACTCTTCTGCTGCCTGCCTGAGAGAGTCTGAGTTTTGGCTGCATCACAAGTTTAACTTCAGCAGAACACAAACAGCAGTACCAAATAAACATGTCTCGCAGGTACACCCATCTAACCTTGTAGAAAGCCCTATGAACAAATCACAAAGATTTAAAGAGAACCCATTTTGGCACAGGAAGCAAATGCAATTTGTTTTTTTGCGTAGAGGTGACCGATGAAACTCGTGGAAGTGAGAGGGCCAAGTGTGCTAAGATTTTTGAATACACGAGAGACGATTGATCAAATAGTCTGGAGAACCAAGGACCAACAAATTCTCATAGTTTAATGGACTGAGAATGGTGGCTTGGATGATCAATGATCTGTGTTCAGTAGGAAGGAGTGGTAATAACTTCTGAAACACTTTAAGTAGTAAAGAGCAAGTGGATGCAAGACTATTCACATGGGAGGCCACTGATCATCCACTATCAAAGAAGAACCTAATGTTCCTTATCACAGGAGATCCCACAGTGGGAAAAATCCCATTCAGGAGCAAAAAGTCAGACAAAAAGCCATTCAAAAGTTAGGTGTGTGACTGTCATTGGTGACAGATGCTTACATTCAACTTTTAAAAATGCTACTTTTCTAAAATGAAACTCCCAAACTTGGAGTTTGCTTTTGGAAAAGTAAAACTTAATGACCCTGACACTATGGGCGATTTCCTCCTTGGTGTGGGGCATCATCTTTTTCATTTTTAAAGCCCCCCCCCCCAGCGCCAGGATATTTTAGTTCATCTGCGTAAACCTGTCAGTCTGCCGAAACCTAAATTGGGCTGGCAGGTCGAAGGTTTAGCAGACACAGTACTCCATAGCTGTTGTGTGGAGTACCATGTTCACCAAACTTTAAATTGGATACTAAATTCATACTCAAAGCCAGTATAATTACATAAATGTTTCTGAACAGTATTCAAACGAATTAGCTAAATTAGTACATGCAACAAACTCTGAGCAAGCATTATGTTGCAGGTCTTTGATGCACCCAATGACATGCTATGTACCCACATTAGTACATGCCATAAAATGTCAGAAAACATACTTTGTTGCGGTTCCTAGCTATCCCTATGACATGCTGTGAAGCAAATGTATGGGATCAGCAAGTGAATGGTTTTAAGTTAAAGTTTATCACAATATCCTATTTTTGGTCCTTTCACTTTGTGAAGTTTCCTTACTGTCAGCGGTTGGTGAGATGTAGGAGTGGAGAAAGTGTTAATCAACTCTGAACATTTCTCAGGTGTTGATGCTAAAGAGGGAAGCAACACATTTAGGGCATGTAACAACCCATCTCTCACACACACTTCACCATACTATGCAAAATAGCACTTCCAACTTTTTCTATGACCTAAGTCCTAGAAATTTACAGCAAATTCTATTACTTTGTTGTAAAGTTAGAAAACGATTTCTGACTGAAATGCTTCTGAAGAAAGAGGATGGGAAGCCCTTAAACGTACGCCCTTAAACGTAGTGCTATTCTAATCTGAATTGCATCATAGCAAAAAGTCAGTAAAATGCAATGAAGTGTGTGTGGTAATGCACAATGTGAGGAGGGTGGTTTGTTGCCTTTTTGTTTGTCATGGGAGAAATCTTCCAACCTCCACCAACTCGATAACTGAGCTGCCAATCAGGGTGGAAGAGATTTCTCCTCCAAATGTGGGAGGAGCCATTTTGGTGGAGAAATATTTGGTGGAAAATGAGTCAATGCTGGTGAAAATTATGCAGCAAATGTGAGCAGGGAGAGTGTTTCGCAAGTGGCGGTACATCGTCTCTCTGACTTATTGAGGGCTATCAAACTATATTAGGAACACTAACTACATTTATGATTTCCTTTAAGACTGCCACATCCGTCGTACTCTTTATGCAGGTTAAGGCTTATGGAGCAATCTGGGCCAGAAGTGGTGAGGTACTAGTGACTATAGATTGGGTGACTGCTCTGTCATCATGTTTGTCAAAGTCAGCTCCAGACCTTGACTAAATCGATGGCAGAGCTGGCAGAGTCTCTACGAGAGTAATTGCCCCACCTAACGCTCTTTAGATAAAAGTCTATACCCTATGAATCAGACCCTTAGTTTCCAGCACTGATGGTTGTTGCATCAGATGACTAAACACAAACATATTGGATTGACCTGAATAAACCAGCCAGACTGTCAGGCAAAAAGAGGGACAATCAGCATAATGTCTTTCAGGTCCTGCCTGAGCATTTAATCTGTCTGTAAGAGATCCACTGATCATGGTCTGAGAGTCTATTGAATCGTAGGAAAGATTGAAGGTAGAAGACCCCAGTTGCTGCTCTTGTTGGAGCTCTGAGAAAATCAATCTTCTGGATCTGCTGGATTTTCCAGCCGTGTGTATCACTTTTATTCTGATCAGACTAATCTTATAATTCTCATTCTATAAGAAAGATACAATGCACTGAGAACCCTCAATCTGCTTATATACTACTGAGGGACTAGTCTCCATTTTCACAATCACAGGGAGAAGCTTATTCTGTCACTGGACATACTGTAAACAGCAACAAATCCTGAAAAGTATGGGTATAAAGCAATATAACGATTTAACAATGTTGCCCTCCTTAGCAATCAAGCCAAATCCTTTTCTGTCTTTATCCATTTAATCTAAAAGTGAAAACCTCTTGGTCAAAAGTGCATGTTGCCTTTACTGCGGAATGGAGCTCTGAGTAGTGGTACGGCTATACTACTGCCATGAATCATCAGATTGTAGACTCAAAGGGAGGTATTTACAATAAAATGTCGGAGCATGGCTCTACTCGAAAATTGGTAATGCGGCGTTCCAACATTTTTTAAATGCAGGGATTTACGGTATTTACAAAAATACGGCACACCCCTGTGTTTCCCCTAGCGCTGAAGCTATAAAAGCTGCCTTGAACCAGCGCAGACACCCTTGCACCATGTTACAAAGGTGCCTGCGCTGCAGGGACAATTGTGTATGTGCAGAAAGGGACACATTCCTAACACATAAACAATCTTTAAAGGCAGTTTGCTGTTTCTGTGTGTGTTGCAGAATGCAGTACACATAGAAAGAGCAAAATACGAGGAGAAATTAATCATTACTCCTCGTATAGCCATACTAAGACCCGGTTTTACCTTGTCTTAATTTTTGGTGCTGCCCCATCCTTGTAAATATGGGCCAGTATCAAAAAGCAATGGGTGTTGCGATGGAACGCCCAATGCAACCCCCATTGCACGTCCCGCTCACGGTAAGTGAAGCGTTAAAAAGGACCTTATTTACAAGGTGGCTTAACGTTGCCATGCAAATAAGGAGAAGGGGATATCACCACCAGAGCATCACTAAAAGTCACATTCTGTTGGCGATATCCCCGTGTAAATATGCCCCAAAGGCTTTTCATAGGTACATTTCGGAATGAAGGAAGAGAGTTGCCAGTCTCTTTATTTAGATTGCATCAGGGGAGAAAACAGACTCCCTCTAGGATCTCTTATGTTGTCTCTTTGAATATTTACCCTCCCTAGAAAGTTGGTCTTTTATTGAAGAAGAGCTCACTGATCAGTAAGGAATAACTCCTTCCTCTGGTTAATACCCAGACAAATATACATGTATGTCTAATGAAATGACTTCACGTTCAGGCAGGCAATGGGAATTATTGTTCAAAGAGATGGATTCATGACTATCACCTACCAGCTAACCCCCCCTCTCACAGCGGTGGTGCAGAGATGGAAGGTCTCACCTTGACAGAAGGGATGGAGAAGCGCCTAACACAAGCCTTCATGTCTCTAGCCGCTCTGTACATGGGCTTTGGTAGGCACCAGAACAGACAGAGAATAGAACTGGGATCATCTCAATAGGTGATATTTCCTGTTAATGGGAAACAACAAGGACTCTGTGATGTGTTTGACCAATACCTAGCTGAGGAGACTAGGACAAAGCGCAAAGAGGAGCTGTGCTGTGTAGAATGTGTGAATGTGTGCCTAACATGCAGACATAGGAAATACGTTTTAGTTATTGGATAAAGCTTTGAAAGGGGATACAGAAGAACCCAAATATTTAATTTCACCCTTTTTCACTTTTGATGATAAAAGAAAATCACCTCCCTGATGAGACAGACAAAAGGGCTCCTTTGCTGCTGTAGGCTTGACGAAAAATTGAGGATGAGCCTTGAAACAGAGTACTTTTACTGCATCAAAGGCACCCTGGAATCCCCTGTGATCATGGTATGGGCAGTCCAGTGACTGTATTTTAAATGTGTGACTGACATGATGATAGAATGCCCTAAAACTAGTCCAATAGCAATTAAAGGCACATTTTGGAAGACCAATTTATCTGTGAATCGTTATATTCTTGGATTTTGACAAAGAGTTAAAAACAGCCAACCTTTAGTTATGTTTTCTTTAGTTAGAAATAAACCCCTTTATCTTTTCCAGAGACATTTTCACTGTCATGCTATAGATTCAATAGTAATAACAGAGAATTAGGATGTCGCATTTGGCGATGCAGCGGGTGCAACAAAATTTGTTTTATTTGTTTGTGTACTTACCTCTGCGCGGTCGTATTCTGGAGTTTACTACCCGCCACCCTGCCCCACTCCTGCCCCACGTCAGCGCCCAGCAGCACTCCCACCGCGTGCTGCTACTGGTTGAATCCTTTATCGTTCTTTAGCTCACTTCGTCACCCCAGTTCAGACCCAGCTATATTGCAAATCAGTCTTGACCCTGTGCCTCATGGGAACAGTCCAGACCGAACTGCCAAGCCAGGTCTTCCCTGTACCGGAAACAAGCATCCTGGGACCGGTTTCGGGGTAACACCCTTCATCAGCCAGGCTAGCTGGAAACCAGTGACAAATTGAGCAAGGGACCCACGTCTGGGCATACCCTGCTAACGTTGGGCAAATAAAGCAAACACAAGGAGATGATGGACAGAGCTCCAAATCTTTTCAGGTGCTCACCCCCTGTCACAGATCTGGGTTGAATTCATCATCGTTCTTTAGCTCGCTTTGCCACATCAGTTCAGACCCAGCTATATACAAATCAGTCTTGACCCTGTGCCTCATGGGAACAGTCAGCTTTTTATAGTTTGCAGTGCTCTGGCCATGGGTTCAGGGTAGGTGACATTGTAAATTGGACCCTAAGTTTGGACAAAGACATAACTGCTAACAGGATAATCTTTGCAGCCTGGCCCCTGTATGTCTGGTTGCAGACGGGGAATTTGCAAGTTGCTAGATAAAAATGTAGCATTTTTCTCCAACAACAAACTGACAGATAGATGGGTACAGTTAATGCTACAACCATGCATGCTATTTAGAGGCGGCAAGTTGGAATAGCGTCAGGGCAAACTTTGCATTTTAATGTTAAAATTTTAATGTTAATGAAAAGCGCACCATTGAGTTGGAATTGTAAAACCTACTCTTTAAGCACCAAGAAACAATTCAATGGAGTGTGGGAGATAGGCATGACTGCTACTGAGAGTAGCCCTCCAGAGAAGGTGTGCAAGAAATGTATGTGTGTTTTAAGATGATCAACTTCTGCTGCCTGGTTTTCATTTCCTCTTATCAAACTATGGCATCATTTACAGTAGCAGTCGGCAACATTAAAATACAGCGGGCACAGTGCCCAAAAAACTCACCATATATGTGTTGTGTTTGCTGTGGGCAGTCTTGCGGTCTTTCTCTTCTTCTGGTGCTCTCCTTGGCGGGGACGGGGGCAGAAAGGGAAGTACTTCCTCCCTTGTGCAAAGTGAAAACAACCAATCCTAACCAATTCTGGAGCAGCAGCGCAGCTCTAGGATTGGTTGGAGCAGGCTAACCCAGGCCTGCTGGGCTGGGGGCTGCTGCAATCCCTCGCCTGTTTCTCAGCCCTGGGATTGCGCACTGGCAGGGGCTGAAGCAATAGTCCCATTGCACTAACCAGCTCCGCCCCTGCCCTTGCCCTGTAACATCGCGAGCCTGCGACACATAATAAAATGGTATTTATTACCAATTATTAATGTGTGTGCCTGCTGCGCTCACATATGTGGCAACGATCCTCCGCCATAACGGAGAAGCCTACGCTGGTCATTCACATTCATAAGAACATTCATCAGATGTTTATTAGGAATATCGATGGCAGAATATTGAAGGGTCACAATATTGTGACAAGAATATTGAGGTACCAAATATTGAACGGTTAGTTTGTATAGATTTTGTATTCCTAACTCCAAATATATGTATCTATTTATATTTATAGCTATATATCCATATATCTATATATATATATACATATCTATCTATCTATCTATCTATCTATCTATATTTTCTTGGTGAAAAAAAATAAAAAAAAAAAAATATATATATATATATATATATATATATCATCAAGGTACCTACATGTACAGTTAAAACAGCAAATATATACCTTCCTCTGTGCACTTACCTCTTCTATATTTTCTCCATTAATATTCTGGTTACTATACTGTGACCCTTCAATATTCTGCCTTCGGTATTCCCATGTACAATCATATCTTAGTAGGCCAGGAACATTAACCTAATTTATGTGCAAAATAAATAAATGAGGACTGCGGTTCTGCTGTTCCTCTATATGGAGGTGTCAATGCACCCCAGGCCTTTGCTGCACCGAGGTGCCTGTCAGTCAGGAATACACAAGATAACGCAGAGGCGAAAGGAGGTTTTAATGATCAACAAAAGCAGCCCAGAAAGTGGACTGTCAGGAATCAAATGCAAGTGCAGGAAGCCGGATACTTTTATCTAAAATTAGGTTCTGGCACGCTTCTTCTCCCTTTGAAATGATGATAAAAGGATGGTAGCTGCATTAAGTGTCACACGGTCTTGTGCTGAAAATGTCTTGGAAGCAACAAATAGAGTCCCTACTTACTTATATTTTCATAAGGAGAAATCACACACAAGGCATCTGACTGCATTTTCAAAATATGGAATAGGGTTTGCATGATATTATCTAATAATTACCAACGGTTTCTTTACAGCTTGCTCTCATTGCGAGCTCCCCGGATTTATCTGCGAGGATACAGTGGGAAAGGGAAAATACTGATTTTTAAATCTCCCATTGCATTTCCTATCCATACACCAAAAATCCAGGGATTCAGAGGTATTTTTAGGCCTGGGCAGTAAATTCCGTTCTGCTCTTAGAATTTGGTTAATTTCATGTTCCATGGAGAATGCTGAATTGGCAAAAATTCCGCGATCCGCCGCTTCGTGGAATCTTTTGCTTGTTCACGCTTTCAACATGCGTGTTCATGAGATATTTCTCCCTGAGCACGCAAACCGCATTCACGAACAGGAAAAAAGCATTACGAACGGGCGGAACAAGCAATTCCGTGTGTTTGCTGAATTTTTGCGCGCTCGCGTTTCGCGGAGCTTTGCGTAGCGCGACTACGCAAATTCCGCCCACCCCTAGTTATTTTCCCTGAAATGGGAACCAGCCCTTAGACCCACGAAAACTGATTCCAGTACCACATGGGTGTTCCCTTTTTGGGGGAAATTGTCCAGATCCACACCCATTTTCCTCCTACTTAATTCAGGTGGTAGATGGGTGCAGGGGCTATTTTGAACGCAGAAGTGCAGGTGAAGAGAGTAGGGAGAGCGGAGTAGACGTGGGAACAGCTTGGGGGCATTCGCTGCTCCCCACACTGTGTAGGAATGTGGTGGAGGGGCGCAGAAGATGCTTACATCCCCGCAGCACCCTACACCGCTGCAAAACCGCTGCTATAGTAACAAGAAAACACCCCCCACCATGCCAGCCTCCCAGGAAAACGCCCGATGCCCGCTACGGCCCGTCTGGCCCTGAACACACGGCGACTCTCAATGGCTCAGAGGTACCACTCTGGGACACTCGTAATGAGAGCCTATGTCTGTTTTCTAAAACTAAAGTGGAATCCCATGCTGTTTATGGATATGTTTGTTGACCATTAATGTTTATAATTTGTTAACAATATTCATTGTTATTCCTATACTCGGTGGCACTGGCCCATTTATACCACCACCAACATACTGATTAATGCAGAAAAGCATTGAAAAGCATTACATGTTCACACCTGCTTTTAAGTATGACACAGATCAAAACAAGTGCTGACAGTGTGAAACGTGATCCACTCAGAAGCTTAAGGTGACACAAAAAAGATGCAAACTTCTTGGCAGACAGCAATTCAATGTAAACACATCACTCCACCAATGACACTTACTTAGCCAGTACACATGTCTGCATTCTGGCAATGTCTTAAAAGGATTTGGTTACCAAAAAACTGTTGGCACCGAGACAGAAAGGGACATAACTAATTACCATTCTAGGCAAAATACTGCAATGTTTTGAGTAATAAATTACCATCCAAGCAATCCTTGAATACAGCAAAAGCCATTCCTGGCTCTTATCCAGAGTATTGCTCTAATCTAGAGTATTTTAATAATCCACATTTTTTTTGCATGGTATCATATTTTGTACTACGGTTACTCCAGAGTGCTAAACAAAACCGATAAGATTGTGTTGGGCAAAGATCAAGGAAAATTAGAGCACATCCAATATAGGGATAATCCTTATCTGAGACTCTCCAGTTACTGCAAAGCTACTCAGGTCTGAGGGCCCTTCTGCTCAGTGACTGACTGCTATGCTTCATCTTCTTGAAGGATCTCTTTGATGAATCAAGTGTGAAATGGCTATTCGAGGATTTCTGGCAGTGCTGTAGTAGACAGCCACACTTTACAGGTTGCTTGGCTCTGTGTTACAATAGATATGGAGCAAAGTTTGTAATGTTTTGGATTTAGCAGGACATTTTAGGTTTGACATTTTAAGTTTGACTCATAGGGAGTGCCCTGGAAAGTTACTGCCAGATGCCACGCTGAGCCATTCTGAGTAGCCCAGTGTTTCCAGGCTTAGAATTACTGAGTCTCAAAATACTGGACCTCATACTACAGGCACCAGAACACATTGGAATGAAACCTGGATGCGGGGCTGGTGGGGCTGCAGGCATCCGCAGAGAATGCCCCCGCCTGCCCTCCTCCTGCATAATGGAGTAACATGAACAGGAAACTTCAGTGTTGGTGTTAGCAAGCTGGCACTAAGAAATGTAGCTGTTCCAGTGCCGAAAGGCCAGCAGCCCTCTGGAGGCTGAACCAAGAACTAAGGGTTTCTGGCAGTATAGCCAGCTGAGGCTTCACTGTCAAAGTGTGAAGTTCAAAGTTTATTCTGATTGCAAGATGAAATAAAATCATTGCAAACATAACAAGACATAAGAGCATAAAAATATAAAAGAACGTCACCATACAGGTTAAAATAAAATACCACAGACAATGAAAAGGCATCTTTCAAAAGGAATAAACATTGTCTCATGATGAAAAGTAGACAAATGCTACATATGCAAGTGTGGGTATCAATTTTCTTTTGATGACTTTGAGAATTGCTGTTGGGTCTGGGCCAGAAAGATGCTTAAGAAGGTGCTGGAAGGAAAAGGTAAGAGCCTTAGCTGATGTAGACAAATCATCCATATGTGGAGTTGGAAGGCAAAGTTAATTTATCCAGACTGCTAAATACTTGATATTAGATGCTCTTTCAACCTTCTGGCCGTTTACAAACCATGCTCTTTTTTTGATTCTCTTATTACCAAAAATGAAGATCTTAGGGCCAGATTACGCTGGTGGGGAGCCCGCCACCGACAGCCTGTCGGTGGCAGTTTCCCCGCCATCGTAACCAACTTTACCACCCACCATATTATGATGGGGGCGGAAGTGTGGCAATTGTAAAGACCAACTGACACACATCTGCTGGGCTCCCTGAGCCCGCCATTGCGGCGAAGGGGCTAGTAGTCCCTACTATGGTGGCGGTGCATGCCAGGCACTACCGTAGGGATTACGATGTCCCTTTCCGCCTGCCTGTTCATGGTGGTTAACCCGCCATCAACAGGCAGGCAAAAAGGGACTTTGGGGGCTTGCAGTGGGCCCCCCTTCCGCCCTGGCTTGCAGACATGGGACCTGAGGGGCATCTATGGTGCCCCCTACATATCCCTGCACCATGTGGCAGGCACTGCATGGTGCCTGCCATGTAGTGCAAGGGATATGTATATTGTCCCTTTTTTGCATTGCGGCGGGTGCTGCACCCACCACAATGTAAAACATGCTCAACGTGAATGCCTTGGTGGCGGTCGCATCGTAATTCATACTGTGGGACTGCAGCCTTGTAGGCGGGCGGTCTCAAATACGAAACAATGGCATATGGACTGAATTGGTGCCTATTTTATTAATCTTGCACTATTCGGCCAGGTTTATCAGCGCTCTTTGGATACCAATTAAAGTTTGGTCCAAAAGTATTCTGTCATCAGCTTATTGTATAGCATATGCACCTTCTTTCCATGGAGTTTCAGTGGAAAACAGTTTACTCTGGTAATGCGGCCATTCAGGTCTGCAAGGTACAAATTAAAGAGTAAGGGGGCCAAAATACAGCCTTGCTTAAGACCATGGTCAGTATGAATCTCAACTGAATACGCCCATTTACTGGACCCATGTATTTGTATAAAGACTCCTAATGGCTATCAGTAGATGTGACGGAATACACCATACTGTGAGTTTGGCCCACAGCAGGTTTCTGTCTACTTTGTCAAAGGCCATTGCAAAATCAATAAATGTACTATAGAGCTGTCCAGCCCCCTTTTTGTCGCATTATTGGTGAAGTCCGACACACATAATGAATTAATCTAGGTGCGCTGCTCCTTTTGATTTCCAGTCTGTGTGGCTGGAATTATTTTATTGTGTTGTGCCCTTTTTAAGATTGGGACTAGGTGGTATCCTCACCAGCTCCCGAGCACCAGGTTGTTCTGTAAGCAGATTTTAAACAGACGGATCAAAAAGGTAGCCCGATTGTCAATTGCTACCTTAAAAATAGATTATAGAAGGATTTTGGGATCAGGGGCACCTGCAGAGAGGATCGTTGCCAAGGCATTCTAGACTATTTTGTCCATAATTTGATTCAAAGGACAGCCTGCAAGGCTGAGCATGCTATCAGAGTGTAAAAGCAGAGAGGCCTCCTGAGCAGGGAACTGGTCATCGTTTAGAGTGTATATGTATCCCACACTCAAAAGGAGGTCCTTAGTCTCTATCTCCTCTGTGCCACTACACTGTATGACAGTAACACTCAACGTTATTCCACTCTACTGTACGCTTCTTTACTGTATGCCACTACACTCTTTATCACTTCATTTTCTGCTATTCCACTGTACGCTACTCCATTCCACTGAACAGCACTCCACTATACGCTATTCCATAGTACTTTATTACACTGTATGCCACGACACTCCACCTCACTACGCTCTAGCCCACTCCATTCTACAACACTACTCTCTAAGGTATTCCACTCTGCAACACTCCACTCTACGCCACTAGACTGTACGCCTTTCTAGCCTACTCTATTCTACTGAACGCTACTACACAGTAGCTTAGTCCACTATACACCAATCTTGTCTACGCAATTCTACTGTGCGCCACTACACTTTATGCTATTGCACTCTTTCTCTCCACTTTATGCCACTCCACTCTACCCACACTCCAGTGTACGCTATCCACTGTATGTCACGCCAGTATACACCACTCCACTCTACATCACTCCACTCAGCGCTATTACAATTTACGCCACTAAGCTGTACCTCACTACATTCTATGTCAGTCCACTATACCACACTCCACTGTACACGACTCCACTCTATGCCACGCTAGTCTAAGCTAATCCACTATACACCACTCCGCTCTAACAGACTCCAGTGTAAGCCACTGCACTGTACACCACTCCATTGTACGGTATTCCAACATATGCTGTTCAACTGTACGACCTAGGGGGCAGGGTATTCCTACCCTAATCCCAGATGTCATTTTTTAATACAAGCTCAGGACAGGGGACTAAGACGTAGGACTTGTGCTCACTGTGCCATTCGAATCAAGCTATACCTGGCTAATGAACCCATGTGAAGGCGAAACCAGTCCTAGATTTTTTGTATTCCGGTTCAGGGAGGACCTGGCTCGGCAATTCGGGCTGGACTGTTCCCATGAGGAGCAGGGTCAAGACTGATTTGCATATGGATAGGTCCAAACTGAGGTGGCGGAGTGGGCAAAAAACGATGGACAGGGATGTAGCCCCAAGTGATTGTCAGCAGCTGAGATTATTTCAAGCATTCCATCCATTACCTTGTTGTTATTGCAGTTGCTGTGCTACTGTTGAGCATGTCTTGCTGATGCACCTACTAGAACATGGAGCGCGTGGCTTGGCTGACACACAAGTGAGCCGAGAGAACAGATGCACTGAAGAGAGTATCCAACTGCACTCACCCAGCTACTATGTATTCTTATGTTGGGAGTTACCTATCTCTTGTACAATGAAAATTTATATATTGAACCCATAGTAGTATTCCCTGAAATATGACTCTAATGCAAGCAAATCAGACTACCTACCAGTGCTCACCCAAGAGGACTTGGTGGAAACACATTCATTCATCTTTTGAAATACCAGGTAAGGTATAACATATTGACATAGGCCCTAAGATAAAGCTCAGACTGCCAACAACAGATAAGTTGGTCTCGAAGATTCTGTAATTTAAAATATACCTGTACAAAAACGTCATGGATAACAGAGAGCCAGCAGGCCCTGTCACTTGTGGGACATCTCGTCTGCGCCATGACAACAACAGGACAAGGACGCACGGATTCACGGAAAATGGCGGCTCGAAAGAGTAGGGTTCAGTTCATTTCTAACTTAATCAAAATGTAATCAAGCAGAATGAAAGCTGTCTCCGCCTCATTTAACATCGGCCCTCGGTACTGACAGACTTTAATCTCGCGTCTAAACGGCCTCAGATGGTGGGAAATATCGCGGCCAGTTCCTGTCACAGCAGCTCTCAGGTTTGATTACTAATGACGGCTTGACATTTCCGAGTGGGGAGAATGTCGGTGATGGAGAGGGGGCGCTGGCCTCTTCAAGTTACTGCAGCTAACTGCAATGAAAAGTGGCCATAGAGAATTTTCCTTCTCCCGCCATTTGCTGATTGCGAGGCTTGATTGCGCGCGGGTTTGATTGCTGCAGTCACTTCTCATGGACTAGGATTAAATACAATCAAAGAGATTGTATTGGAAGCTCCGAGCCTTAAAAATACTGCGTGGTTTGAAAATTGTAGGCCTTTAGGAGTGTGGCAAATGTGAATCCTGAAACTACATGCACTTCAAGATGGCGATGCTCTCCGTGGAGGAAGTAGACTGCGTCATCGTAACATGGAAAGTAAGAGGGTGTTAGTGGCTGCAAGAGCTGAGACCTCAACCATTAAAGCGTTAGGGCCGTGCAGCACCGGAACGTTACTTTTTGATGTTCCAGTGGCGCAATGTGCCCTGCCATATTTACAGAGCCAGGTGAAGCCAATTTACGTGGCTTTTCGAGGCCTTGTAGATATGTGCCCCTTTCAAGCGAATACTGCTTGAATGGGGCGTTCCATAGGTGTTGTTGGGTGTGTTCCCACGTAACACCCATGGAATCAGACACATTCCCCGATTTACGAGAAACCGATAACCTGGGAATGCCTCAGAATCTAACGCCAACCTAGGGGTGGCGTTACGGAGGCGCAATGAGGAAATGTTTTTAATTTCTCCTAGTTTTTTCCTTTTCTATGTGTTCTGAAATCGCCTTAATTTATTGATTTTGTCTAGGGAGGTGTTCTTTCCTGAACAAAATCAATCAGCCCCTCAACACAGGCACACTTGCACCATGGTGCAAGGGTGCCTGTGTTGGCACACGGCAGCCCATTGTGCTCTGGCTGTGGGAAAAAGGAAAGGAATGCACCGTTTCTTATAGCTACAGCCCATTCCTGCCCTTTTCTTTTGATGAAGGGCAGTGCAGCAAGATTCCTTGCAGCGCTGCCTTAGGTCAAAACCTCAAAAATGAGGCTCTTAGTCTCCTGTCCCACATTATACCCAAGGCTTTTTTCCACAGAGTGTCAGGACAGTTGTGTGCAATGCTAGTGAGCAAGTGAGCACCAAAATATTGTGCAACAAAATATCATAATCAAAATGTTGACAACTAAAATATTAGTGAGGAAAATATAGATAGGAAAGTGCAGATTTACTTCTCTCAATGGCACATCTATATACCTTCTTGTATTTATATATATATTGCTGTTTTACACTGTTAACATGCCACTCTATGATATCCCACTATACTCTACAGTACGACATGCCACTCCATTCTATGCCACTCCACAACACTTTGCCCAACTCTATGCCCCTCCATTCGAGGCCACGCTACACCACTCTACGTCACGTCACGCCACTCCATGACACACCACTCCAATCTAAGACATGCCGTTCCACTCTACCAAACGCCACTCCACAACACTCCACTCCACTCCACTCAAAGACACTTCATGCCACTCACTCTAAGACATGCCACTCCAGTCTACGACATGTCACTCTATTCTATGTCACTCCATGCCCCTCCACTCTAAGACACTCTACGACATGTCATTCCATTCCACTCTACTCTACTCTACGACAGGGCAAAACACTCCACTTTACTCCACTCTGTACCACTCTACGATACTCTACTCCGCTCTATGCGATTCCCTCTGTGCTACTCAACTACACTTTACTTTATTACACACTACTTCTCTGTACTCCGCTGTTCCACTCTATGCCTCTTGACTCTATGCCACTCTATGACACTCTACTCCACTGCACACCATTCAACTCCACAACACTTTACTCCACTCTATGGCACTCCACTCTGCTCCACTACCCCACTCAATGCCACTTTACTCCAGGACACACTACTCTGCTGTACTCCACTGAACTCCACTTCTCCACTGTTCAGCCATCATTTATGTGAAGACTGTGCATGGTAGAGGGCTGAGTTATAGTTAATTTGTTCTGGCTAGCGAGTTGACAAGACTGGATGGAGTTGCATGTTATATTAATTTTAGGGTGTGCAAAAACCATAACATTAAGTTATAACTATAAAGCTATATCTTAGTATTTTTTAAGGTTTATGTAGTTTAAGATATTTATCTATAGAAATAATAAATGAAGCTTTTCTTAACTATAACTAATCCTAAACCTTTGATTGATATATATATATATACTGCTTACTCAGTTTCGTGACTCTTTCTACACTCCAAACAACGGACGCAGACTCAAAATCGGTGCAATACTATTTTATGTTTGAAATAACGCCCTGCACCACCGCCATATATATATATATATATATATATATATATATATATATAGATATATATATATATATATATATATATATATACCCCAGCGCTCCAAAACCAATTCACCAGCACTCACGGGGGTATATTATCCTCCTTGCATGTACAGGGGAATTACCTCGCGGGGCCCACTCGAAGTGCACAATCACCCTCGCATACCCCAAATCTCACAAGCACATATTTGCCGGTTTTCTTTTTGCATTATTATTGGCATTTACATATCATTATCAAAACAAATGACATTGATAAACCCTCAATGGGTTGGTGTAACGGGGTACTGCAGTATATACATACCATAATAGTGCTCTGTATGGGCCTACTCCCATGGGTACCCAACCTCGTTTGTGCTGCAAGTAGTGCCTGCGCATATGCCACAAGCACTACTTGCAGCGCAAATCAGGTAATTCACGTTTGTTTGCTTATTTACGTGCCAATAAAATCCGAAGGAGGATAATATATCCGAGTGAGTGCAGGTGATTTGGTTTAGAGCGCTGAGGTTAATTGCGAGTCTGCCCTCACGCACAGAGCATCCGTGAGTGCAGGAGCACTGGCATGTTTTGGAGTCGTGATTTTGGAAAAGCTCCCAAACCGCTCCGCTCCAGAGAAATGTTGCCGGCTGAAGAAAAACATCTCTGACTGCCGAGCGTTGACCGCGGCAAGTAGGGGTAAGGAATTGACATTGAACTGACATTCACTGTAACCATTTGGGTTAGGAATAAGCAGCTGGGCATAGCCAGGGGGGAGAGCACATTACAGATTACTGATTTTACAATCACAGATGTTCAGCAAAGCAGCGCGCTGCAAAGCGGCCTTAGATATTTTCAGAACACGACCAGGTGTGCGCTCTATGGGAAAAAGCGGCACCCCAAGCCAGTCTCTACAGGACCTGAAATCTAAATATCTGCAGCTCGAATGGCTGTATGAAAGGGAAATCAGGAAGTGGTGGGAGGCCACTTCCCTGCAACACTATATTGAGGTGAACAGAGTGCCTAGAGGACTTAGAATTTACACGGTCCCGGCGTATGAGAGTCCTGACCCTAAGCTTTTAGCTGAATGAGCAGAGTATATGGCGGACTCCTCGAAGAGAATGCTGGCGATTCTTGTGAAGCTTGCCTGGAGTGATTGGGAAAAGGCATTGAAGGAAATCGAGGAAGTCAAGAACATCACCAGCGAGGGTGACAAACCAAGACATGACGAACTGAAGAAACGCCTGGAAAACTATGAAGTAAAGATCAAACTGCGAAAACAACAGAAGTTCGACCGCGACGCGAGGGATTACGAACAGGGCAGAATCCTCACATTCGCTAGAAAGTACAATGGACTTACACGTGACCTGAGGAACAACAGAAACTGTAAGGTGGTGGAGCAAAGAGTTACATCAGAGTCGGAGGTGACGGACGCCGAGCAGTCTGAGGAGGAAGTAGGTGGTGCAGGAGCAAGTGGCCCAGCACCCCACCATTTTCACAAGGAATTCAGCTTCATCTGGCAAACGTGGCTTTGTGGAGGCAAGGGCAGACCACCAGAGCAACAAACTGCAGATCCACAACAGTGGCAACACAGGCAAGACCACCCGCCCCAAACAGAACAAAAAATTCAGGCAAAGAATGCTGCTGTCGAAGAGGGGAATCTTACTATCATTAACCTGACACCCAAAGAGCTGACACCATTGGGGAAACAGTCATAAAGCTAGGACTTTCGTTCTGCCCCACCAGCAATTTCGAATATGCACAAACTAGGATTGACATTTATAAATTTGAGAGGAAGATCAAATTCTTTAAATTCTTTAAATTGAAAGGATTGGACTCCAGATCAGGGATCACGGTGGCATTACGGACAGGAACAGATATCCTGAGTGGGAATGATTTAGACATGTTAGCTGTCTTGGAGGAACTTGGCAATAGTGGATCACAGTCTGATTATACACGTCCGGACGACATGGACCGCATTGTCCATTTAGGGACCAAACAATCGAGATCACCAAGTCCTTTCTGACCAACCTCTAAATGTTATCCTCAAATGCCAGTCGATGCTATTGACATATTTTCAGATAGAGTCAACCAAGATCTTCTTAAGCTGAGGGAGGATATTGATAAATCAAAGAATTCCTGGAATATCACATATGCGCACAGAAGGGCATTGAAGAATCTAGAGGCAGATGAGACAATTGTGATCAAGCCTTCTGACAAAGGAGGCAATTTGGTGTTGCAGACTCGAGAGAACTATTGTAAGGAGGCATACCTCCAACTGAATAACCCAGACAACTACTCACTGATTATGTTTACTGAATACATGAACAGCATAAGAGACTATGAACAACTGATCTCGAAGTGGCAAGCAAGAGGGATGCACTCAACAGAGGAATTCACCTTCCTATCGACACCGCATCCCCGTCTACCAACATTTTATCACCTGTCAAAGGTGCATAAAAACAAGTTGAACCCGCCGGAACGACCGATACTTTCTTCGATTGCTGGCCTTCTAGAGAATATGTCTAAATTCATTGACTATTTTTTATTTCCATTTATGTCTGAATTATCCTTGTATACTAGGAACACAGAAGACTTTTTGAAACACATTGAGGGTATTGTGTGGGAACCTGATTTCCTAATGAAAATGCTAGACGTAGCTAGCCTGTATACGAGCATAGCACACGAGGATGGAATTAAGGCCACTAGATATTTTCTGAAGAATCGTCCCTTAAAGCATTTAGAACATAGCGAGATGCTGCTAGAGTTTTTAAATTTCTGCTTGCACAATAACATGTTCATCTTTCAGGACTAGATATATATAAGCAGTTGAAAGGGACTGCCATGGGAGCCTGCTTCACCCCCAGCTATGCGAACTTGTTAGTAGACTGGTGGGAGAAGCAGGTGGCATGGTCTGACACATGCAACAGATGGGTAGAGAGCACAGTCAGTTGGAGACCTTATATTGATGATCTCTTTCTGATCTAGTGTGGCACAAAAAAAATCAGCCATACAATACATCGACCACCTCAATTCCAACAAACTTAACCTCAGATTCACAAGTGAGGTAAGCTCGACGGAGGTTACTTTCCTGGACCTGCGAGTATTTGTAGCAGAGAATAAAATTCAACCAGCACTTTTTAGGAAATCCATGGTAGAGAATTTGGTGTTGCATAACAGAAGCAGTCATCCTATTAATTTGAAGAATATCATCCCGTATGGGGAACTATTACGAATCAAAAGGAATAGCACAAGCAGAGATGATTTCCAGGGAGACGCATCGGAAAGTATCAGAAGATTTGAAGTGAGAGGGTGCCAGAAGGGCATCCTGAAGGAAACGATAAAGAAAGTGGCAGGCAAGTCTAGAACTGATTCATTAAATGCGGAACCCAAAAAGGTTAAACCTGATGCAAACAAGAGTTTCAGGCTGATAATAAGCTTCTCCAGTACGGCCAACAGTGTGAGGAAAATATGGTAGGCCAACTGGCATATATTGAAGTCTGATACAGTGATAGGTCAAGACTTACCTACACACCCCTCACTAACTTTCAGAAGCACAGGTTCCATCAGAGACCAGCTGGTAGAGAGCTACCTACCACCGCCTAGAGTGCAGAGAGGGATACAAGGCATAACAGGCTTTTTTCCTTGTGGCAGGTGCAAAGCCTGTGCTAACAGTAACAAGGTGACCACGTATTAAGTTGTAGGTCTTAATGATCCAGTCCGTATTACAAAATGTATGAATTGTGATACACCTTACGTGGTGTACTGCCTAACTTGCCCGTGCGGCCAGAAGTATGTGGGAAGCACAATCCATCCAGCAAAAGTAAGCATTTTGGAGCACCAGTGGGCGATCCAGAACTGAGATTCCAGTTACCCAGTTGCAAGGCACTTTCAGGCACACCACAACGCCAACAGACACCTTGTAAAATATTTTTGCATTGATGTTGTATTGCGTGATATGAGAGGGGGTGATAGAGAGAAGCGATTGCGAAGACTAGAATCATGTTATATTTTGGATATGGTGACGAGGTCACTGACAGGCCTGAACATGAGAGAGGAACTTGGGGTGCATTTGTTAATTTGTATATATGGTCTTGGGCAGCAGGCAGAACGTGAAGTTGATGTTCTTGTCATTAGATAGTTTGTGAAGTGGTAGCACAGAAGATGTAGCCCATTCAGGGCTCAATTGTGGCAGGCACTACTTGCAGTGCGAACGTGGTTGGGTACCCATGGGAGTAGGCCCATACAGGGCACTATTATGGTATGTATATTCTGCAGTAACCCGTTACACCAATCCATTGAGAGTTTATCAATGTAATTTGTTTTGATAATGATTTGTAAATGCCTGTAATAATGAAGAAAGGAAACCAGCAAATATGTGCTTGTGAGATTTGGGGTATGCGAGGGTGATTATGCACTCCGAGTGGGCCCCACGGGGTAATTCCTCTGTACATGCATTGATGCATCACTCCAACATGGCGCAATCCATTTATTTTTTGCCTGACTTGTGAACCATTTTTGCCTGACTTCCGATTGGCTTTGAATTTAATTGCTATGATGATGTATATAAGGAGGTGCGAACGCGCTAGCCGCCAACACAGAGGAAGGTGTACCGCTGAAACACGGTTGTTTGTTTATTTACGAGCCAATAAAATCCGAAAGAGGATTAAATACCTCCGTGAGTGCTGGTGATTTGGTTTTGGAGCGCGGAGGTCAATCGCGAGTCTGCCCTAGTGCACAGACCACCCGCTAGCGAGTGCAGGAGCACTGGCAGGTTTTGGTGCTGTGATATATATGTATATACCCGTCAACCTAGAAATTGCAGAGAGTTAACTATTAGTATACTTCTTGCATAACTTCATGACATTTTACAGTCGAAATGTACAGTTTTATATTCTCGTAGTATACCTTCAAAGGAGGGGATAAGGCCTGGGGCAGGGGGGTGCATAAGGCACAGATAGGAGGCGTGGTTTGCGCTACCCACCCATAGCCTCTTCCTGCCTCTCACTGTCCTAGAGAGTTTATATTACATTTGGCATCCATAGGGATGTTCCTTAGATTTCAGGCTGCGCGTTACAGACGATCTTGCACTTTTTCTCTGTTTTTTCTGTTCCAGAACTGTCTTCTAACTCAAACTTGTGGGTGGATCTGACTCGTAGCCAAAGCTAACCTACTCTCCTTCGCTCACAGCGTCTGTAAACAGATTTATCCACTGTAAAGTCTGGGTGTTGGGTAAGGTCGATATTGGTCTCAAGATCCTGCTTCCTGGATATTCATCTTTGTAATATATGCTCTGTTATGCAATGTGATATTATGTGGAAATTATTATCCCTTTAGAATCAATGCACATCACTGGGATTGTGTTATTATTGATGCGGTTTACAAACCTGTTGAAGGCAGGAAATTTACACTTGAAAGATTCTGCTTATGTTTTGTGTTAACTTCTAACTTAATGAAATTCATAAGGAATACCAGGAGTGCTGCTGGGAATATTGACTTCCACATACTCCCAGGTCTACTGACTTACACAACAGTAGTCTCACACCCAAGAACCTGCGAGTTGGAGGGTGTTAAGCAACTTTTGCAGAACAATCCACTTTTCAAGTATCACAAACTCATACATGTAAAGAGTCTTGATTACAGGAAAAATAACTGTGCCATACTGGTGTCGCCCCCATGTGGCAAATTCAAATTAATGGGTGAAATAGACATATGATACTGCCCTCATGCATAAATGAAATAAATACAATTTGTGCATCAAATTTCCACTTAGGTGCGCAGATCGCTTGTTAAATTAGACCCTGAGTGTGTTCTCTTACTTTAAGTAGTTATATACATATTAAATGAGGGCACTTCCTTTTTGACCCATAGTTGCAGTTGTCCTTAATGCCAACTTGGTACTTGTGCTGACCATAAAAACACCTCTTTCTGATAATGTGTGATACGTGGAAAATGTCTCTGTTTTGGGTTCTCTGCCATTGAATTTGGTATTGGACATCACAATATTCTGAGTCTTGGGTGGCAAATTCACCAGAATTATAGTTTAAGGCAGAAAATAATTTTAAGTGTGGAAGTGAATAGTTTGAATATAGACTGGTACAGGTAGACCTTCTGCTTTCTTTACCATCTGAGTCTTGAGGTTTCCTGTGACTCTTTTAATCTACTTAACGTAAGGAAATCTTTGACATCCCATAAAACTGAAAACTATTTCAAGTGATTGGCAGAAAGAAGGAGTATATGAAGCAGCCTGAGCAAGGACTATTCAGTTTCAGAGAAAAGGTGACTATCAATGGATCAGATTTGTAATGTTCTTGAAAGACTCACCAGGACACTCACTTGTAGTGTAACTACAGCAGCTTTATCACAATTAGGGCTCCCGGTTATATGGTATTTATTTTTTAACATTTCCGTCTGTATTTATCCATTTTTATTTTTTGCCCATTTTATCTCACAATTTAGGGTATGTGCCCCACTATTCATTGTCACACTTCGCTGATATGGTATATGAAGAATCATACTGTAAGAATATTGTTATATTTTCCCCTGTCCCCAGCGTGCATCTCGTGCTGCGCTCGAGCTGCCCGCTTACATTACGTGGCCAGTGTTCTATTCTAACGGCTGTTATTGCCCGTTGGATCCCGGTCCTGTTGGTCGGGTCTTTCTGCGCTCTACCTGAATAAACTCCTTTACTGAGTTGACATCCTGTGTGACTTCGTCATTACTTTTTACAACATTTTGGCGACTTGTGATCGAGGACGAAGACGGGAGAGACAACCGACGACGGACATCCATGTTAAGGAAGGAAAATAGCGGAAGACCCGACCGAAGGAGAATCCCCGCGATCCAGTGAGAGAGATCGCTCAAAGTGTTGAAAATAACGTAAGCCTCATTTGAAGGTATGTGAAAAAAATAACTCACCGGGGAAGAATACAGCTTTGGGTGAAGCGTGACGGGGCAGTAACTTTAAGCTCTTAGCCCGTCAACGCAAGCAACAGCGCCCCAGTGTCGTCGTGGTTAAAAGGGAAATCACTTGCTGAAGCGAAAGGCAGCATTGGTGAGCCCCACCACTGGGACCAATTAAAAGGGCAACGCGCTCAAGGAGGTGGAGCACTTATAACAAATTAAAAAAGATAGCGCACTCGAGATGAAGTGCATTTAAAACCAGCACAAAGAAGTGGAGTACTTTGGCTAACTGGAAAGGATAGCGCACTCGCGGTGAAGTGCATTTAGAACCAGCACAGACAACTATTTGAAACGACATTTGCAAAATACAGACAACAGTGACACACTCACTTTAAAATACAGTGTGTCATATATTTGCGGGTTGAAACAACAGTGACACACACACTTATACGAAAGATCGCATGAAATCCAGACAACAGTGACACACTCACTTTAAAACACAGTGTGTCATACACATTACCAATCAAAACTGCAGTGGCACACACACTTATATGGGGGTAACATCTACCATTTAGTGTGTAAATTGTTTATCTTGCTGTAACCTGAGTTTAGCCATGAATGTAAGCAATACCATCCAAGCCCCCGTCCCTTTCTTGAGTGCCCCAGGTGAGCCATCCATGGAATGGGATGATTGGTGTGAAGCATTTGAAAATTACATCATAGCCCTAGATGGCACAAAGTTTTCTGCCATCAGGAAAAAGGCTTTGTTACTGGGTGCCTTAGGGAAGGAGGGGCAAAGAATTTTCAAATATTTACCGAATCCCCCCTTAGATATTGATGATGTATATAAGGATGCTTTGTTTAGATTGTACACTAGATTTGCAAAACAAGAAAATGTTGTAATGCGCAGACATAAGTTTTACACTGCTCCCCAAAGAGAAAATGAGACAATTGATGAATTTGTGTCTAGGTTGAGGGAGCTTTCCGTGAAGTGCCAATTTGGCAATATTCAGGATGAAATGATCCGTGATCAGTTAATTGTGCAGTGTCTTAGCAAAAAAACACAAGAAAAGCTGTGGGCAGCTAAGAACCCCACTCTCACAGAGGCAATTACAATAGCAAAGGTTGCTGAAGAGAGCGACAGATGTATGAAGGAGCTTAAAAGAATACAACATGGGCATGCCAGCGGACAAGATGTTGCAGTCCTGCAAACAGATAGTTCAGAGAGCATTAACCTACTACAAGGGAGACAGACAAATAGAGGGGGGAAGGCTACAACCTCGTTTAATAAGGGTGGGCAACCAAACAAATTCAGACAGGTCACGCGCTCATGCAACAGGTGTGGTAGCCCTTTTCACTTGGCTGACTCAAAAAATTGTACAGCTTTGTCCAGAGATTGTTTGAAGTGTGGAAAGAAAGGACATTATGCACGCATGTGTAGAACAAATAGTTCAAAAAAGATTGCCATAGTGGAGAGTGAAACCACTGATGATGAGGCGGAGGTAATGATGATTTCTGCTGGGAGCCAGGAATTGATGGAAGGTGTTATTTTGTCTCGCCCAAAAGCAGACTTTGAATTAAATGGGTGTGTAATAAATTTGATGGTGGATACTGGGTCATTATACACAATTATTCCAAAGAGTTTGTTTAACTCCTCTTGTAAAGAGTCGACTCTTGTCAAATCCGACATCACCTTGAGAGGTTATCAAGGGGTGAGCATCGGTGTCCTTGGGTTCTTTGAGGCCACCATTAAGTTTAAAGGAAGAATTACCCGAGGGAAGGTTTATGTATCACCACACGGCCCTGCTATATTGGGATGGTTACATCAGTACGAGTTAAACATAAGGGTGAACCCGAGAGCAGACCCACCTGTGATGTGTATAGATAGTGACAATGAGTGTAATAGTGTTCATGGAGACTTAGAGGCTATTCTTAAAAGGCAGGAGAGCATTTTCAGTGAGAAATTGGGGGAAGCTGTTGGCTATCAGCATATTATCAAAACAAAGAGGTGTGTTGCACCTGTAAAACACACTGCGAGGAAAATACCTTTGTCCGCCAGAGATGAGGTCAGAAAGATTATCAAACAGCTATTGGATGATAACATAATAGAACCCGTGGAGGCCACACAATGGTTAAGTCCTGTAGTTATCACACAGAAACCGGACAATTCTTTGCGTTTCTGTGTGGACATGCGAAGTCTAAACAAGGCTGTGATAATGGACAACTTTCCACTCCCCAATATAAATGAAATTGTTCTAAGTTTGGGTGGAGGCAAGGTTTTTTCGAAGTTGGATCTTCGCAGTGCATACCACCAGGTGAAACTTCACCCGGACTCAAAGCAGTTTACATCGTTCATCACCCCGGAAGGAACATACCAATTCAAAAGACTTCCCTTCGGCCTTTGCTCTGCGGCAAGCGCTTTTCAAAGAATCATCACTGACGTCCTGAAAGACATTAAAAGAGTGGTATTTTTTCAGGACGATATCCTGATTTATGGTTTAGACGTTAATGATCACAATGCCATTCTTGACAAAGTTCTCACTGCTCTTTCAAGGGCTGGTATGACCTTGCGTAAGGAGAAATGTGTTTTTGCTGTTGGGGAGGTAGACTATTTGGGGTATCATGTGTCTGGCCTTGGGATTCAGCCAAAGAAGGATCTAGTAAGCGCAATATGCAATGTGGCTGAACCTGATGACAAAGACAAGCTAAGATCCTTCATGGGCATGGTAGAGTACTATGCTAAATTTGTTAAACATTTTGCAGAAAAAGTAGAACCCTTGCGTGCCATCATGAGAAAAGGAAAAGGTTTTACATGGGGAGCTGACCAAAAGAACGCCTTTTTAATAATCAAACAAAATATTGTGGATGCTAACATTCTCTCAAGTTTTGTACAGTCATTTCACACCATTCTCACTGTAGACGCAAGTTCGGTTGGGATCGGAGCTGTCCTTACACAGAAAGGTAATGGTAGACAGAACACTGTTGTGTTTGCTTCGCGTTCCTTGACTGAGACTGAAAGGAACTACTCGGTCATAGAGCGTGAAGCATTGGCGGCTGCTTGGGCCACTCGGTACTTCCGTGTGTATCTGTGGGGGATCACATTCACACTCAGAACGGACCACAAACCACTCTTGAAAGTTTTGGCCCCTGGGGGTATTAGGAATTGCTCAGGGCGATTAGCGAGGTTAGCTGTCAGCGTCCAAGAGTTTACGTGCAATGTGGAATATCTACCTGGTTGGTGCAACAGTGTTGCTGATTGCTTATCGAGGTTGCCTGACACTAAGGTACTACCTAGAGAGTTGGTGACTGAGAGTGTGGTTGCGTTTTTAGATGACCTAGAGAGTGACTTACCTTCTTCCATATCCAAGGCAGAATGGATGCAGGAAATGAAAAAGGATCTTGTGATGGAAAGTTTGATCAGGATGTGCAAGGAGGGTGTATCTAGGCAAAATACGGTCTCACCCGCCCTCAGGCCTTACGTACAGTTACAGGATGAAATTTCTTTACTGACTGAGTTCATCCTTGTGCGGGGTGAGAAATACATACCACCTGTTTCCCTTAGACCCCGTATCATTGCTTTGGCGCATGAGGGCCACCTAGGACAGACCCTTACTGGCAAACGTGTTAAGGCTGTCTTTTGGTGGCCGGGAGTTGATGTACAGGTGAAGAGTTGGGTTGAGCAATGTCAGTCATGCAAAGAGTCGGAAAAGAGGCTACAGGTCCGTGCCAATAAGGGTACTACGGGACAGATCGTCTCGGACGATGGTGCGTGGCAGAAGGTCTGTGTTGACTTCATAGGACCTTTTCATGACCTGCTGGATTCAGAGAGGTTTGCTTTGGTGTTAGTGGACTCGACTTCAAGGTGGGTGGAGGTTGCCTTTATGAAGAGCATCACTGCTGAATCCACGGTTAAGGTTCTAGATGAGATATTTAGGCGTGAAGGGATCCCTTCAGTAGTTTTAACAGACAATGGCACACAACTTACCTCGGCAATCATGGAGAACTATTTTGTGTTTTTGGGTTTAAAGCACCTGCGCACGTCACTCTACAACCCTCAAGGGAACGGATTGTGCGAGAGGGTGAACAGACTTGTAAAAGGCACTATGCAACTTGCCTTGGCCGCTGGTCGGTCTGTGCAGAAGGAGATTAAAGAAATGTTGTGGGCATACCGTACAACTGTTCATAGTAACATGTCTATTACACCTTTTGAACTCATGAGAGGGAGGCCTGCGGGTACGAAATTGATTCCCACTTGGCTACATGGGAAAGTAGAGAAAGATAGTCACTGTAAGTCAAGGAATTGTGCCCCCACTAACATTGCTGAAGGGGATTTGGTAAAGGTAAAACCTGGCGGGAATCAGAGTATGTTTAACAAGTTTAGAGGACCTTACCAGGTGAAGTCTGTGGCTGGTAATTACGTTAGGCTGCAGAATGGGCAAACTTGGAATTTGCGCAGGGTAGCGCTTTACCAGAAAAGGGCCAAGCCAACCACTCATGTGCCTGTCACCAAAAAGGTTATTGCTGAAGAGGCTTGCAGACCAATTCGCAAAAGAGTTGCTCCTGCTTACTTAAAAGATTTTGTGTAAATTTTGCTCATCCAAGGAAGGGTGTGGGGTTACATAGCTTTATGTTACTTGAAAAGCTTATGTTCTGAGCAGTGCCATTTACAATGCTATTTACATGGTCATGGCTTAATTGTTTCTTTTGTGTTCTTAAACTGAAAACTACGTGTTATAAGCAATATCTTCATTTTGTGTTCTGCTGTGTTTTTGCTTAATTTACTTTAAGGTGCCTTCCCTTTCCACTGTTTAAGGAAAGGAGATGTGTTATATTTTCCCCTGTCCCCAGCGTGCATCTCGTGCTGCGCTCGAGCTGCCCGCTTACATTACGTGGCCAGTGTTCTATTCTAACGGCTGTTATTGCCCGTTGGATCCCGGTCCTGTTGGTCGGGTCTTTCTGCGCTCTACCTGAATAAACTCCTTTACTGAGTTGACATCCTGTGTGACTTCGTCATTACTTTTTACAACAAATATATATACTATGTGCTCTTCCTGATGTTTTCACTAATGATCATTAATTCACAGCAGTCTGCAACTTTCTTCTTCTGCTCTGTTCATCTCTCTTCTAGGTGTCAAATCTCAGGAGCAGATTGGAGAAGGGTATCAAGGACTGCCCATCTGGGAATCCCAAGAGGCACATTCATACCTGAGGACTCTTAAGAGTGCAACCTTGAGGCTAGTGTAGTGTTCAGGGACTCCTAGGCAGACATGTGTTTAAGTTTCACAAAGAGATGAAAGTTTTAGTTTTGTCATCACATATTGTGGACATAGAAGCATGAGCTGCAGGTAACAAATCATGTAATCGGACATTTGCTACTTTTAAGGTGCTTAATATCACCCTTAAATGTTTTATGAGTTTGCAGTAAATGTTTGTAAAAAGTGGTGTTGAGATCAAAATTGCAAGATTGCCGGAACATGGTCTATCCATTTAGTTTGACGCGGACATTTTGGCTGCTTAAGGCAGCTGAAAACTCCTGGTGAAACTCCAATATAAAATAAGGAATGATCGGGATAATTGAACTCAGAATTACACATACCCCAAACATTCCTCTTATCTAAGGGGACCCTGAATGTCACACTTGTAATCATTGGTAACTGCAATTTAGAGTTAAGAATTGTGTTGTATTGTATTGTATTGAAATGTTTGGAAGAAGAGGGCCCAGTAATATGTGTTTAGTAATATGGAGAGAGCTGTGCATGTAAAGTAAAGTTTATGAGCTTGATTCCTGCTTAGCAACAAACTTCCCTGCACCATTTGTTAAATGCCAGCAATCGTCAGAGAAGTGAATTGTTATACAGAGTGCAATGAGTGAGGTCACTAGCAAGGGGATTCTGCAGAGGATTCACAACTCTCACATACCTGTTTTCTGTCCTTTCTCCCTACCTCCTTCCTTTCCCCTCTTTCCCAATAGAGCCCATCTTCTAAATATACCCAATGTAGACTTCCTGAAAAAGTTCAAGTAGCCATCGTCTTAGTGCTGTGGCCAGTCCCTCAGAGGTCCTCTCTACTTCTTTCGCAAGTTACAGAGAATTCAGAATGCAGCTTCCAGAGAAATCCTCTTCTTTTGAACCTCACATTTCACCAGCCCTCAAATTCCTACGCTGATTGCCATGTCATCTTTAAAGCGATGTGCATCGAATGTCAAGAACATCATGGAAATGGACCACCCTTCTTTCAGTACTAAGCCCACACCTAACAGAAAACAAAAATTGCTGTGCTCTAGGATGAATTTAATTTTTTTCAAAAAGTTACAATTTTGCCAAATCTCTTTAGCGCGATTCTTGCAAGAATAAGGAATATTGATTATTACTTCGAATTTTTGCCTTTCCCATTTCTCACCCACATAGTGGCATTATTTGCTACTTTGCTGATCCCCATTAGAGGCTTGTCACTTTCATGACATCACAAAGTGTCTTTGGTGTCTCAGAGGGAGTGTTTCTGCAAGAATTGCTCCACTGTTGGGGTATGCCTCGCTAGCAAAGTTGGTCTGCCACCTGCCGTAACTCAGTTCGCAAAACAGTTGCAGTTATTACAACTTTGAATAGACCAAGGACCCAGTCACGTTTCATCTATCATTAAGGTTTCTCTTTGGAAGTGAGCACAGGGTATACTGCAAGATTGGAACAGCATCAAAGGCCAACAAATTTCTAACTGAAGCGCATGCGGCAAATGATTTGAGATGGACAACTTTGTCTACTTTGAAACCAGAGGGCAGAGGCAGATACTATGGAGCACTCATTCTTGAAAAAATAGACCTACAAATGATCCTAAAATACAAAACATGTGAGAGAGGCCTTAAAGAAATATCAGAAATTCGAAATATGAGATTAAGTGGCAGCTTGCTATCTAGTAGATTCGTTCCTAATGCACTAGTACGCAGAACAGCAACATCAAGTCTTCCCAGTACCTAAGGTGAAGAGCATCCAATGCATCAGCTAAAGGATAGGTGCATCATATGCAATCAACTGCAGAAGTTCACAGACAACACAATAGTAATATTAGCGATGCAGAAACCATGAGAGGCTAATGTATTGTCAAAAATTCAAACCACCAGAACAACCTAGTGGCACTTGCAAGAACTATTTCCCACTGGCATCTAACACAAAAGAGATAGCATCCGTGGTAATCAGCAACGAGGCTAGGTCTCTGTATTTCCTCACTATCACTATCAACAATACCACAAACAGAGTTCTTCCACTCCTATTGCCTCCCTTCTACTACAGTCTGAGAAGCAACCAAGAAGGCAAACAAGGCAGAGGCCTTGTGGTCATATACAGAGGCTCTCTGAGCTGCAGATCACTCCCCAACACCCGCTTTCAATCCTCAAGTGCTTATCACTGGAATTCATCTCACAAGCTTCCTCTAACCTTAGGTTGAACCTTATCTACCACCCTCTTGGTCAAACCAATACCTTTATCGAGGAGTGCATGGAATTCTTCACAGCACAATAATTCAGCTCTGACAACATTATCATTCTTGGTGACTTCAACCTCTTTTTGGGTTCCAAAGGAAATAAATCACTGGATCACTTTGTAAGTTTTCTACAAGGAAATGTCCTCCATCCGCTCATCCAGAAAACCACACACTACAAAGGCGTCACTCTCCACCTGATCATCTCCAGATCACCACTCCTTTTGACCAGTGACCCCATTCTGGTTGATTGGTCAGATCACCTGCAGATTTCCTTCATAGAGTCTTTCTCAAACAAAAAAACCCTTGGTCAGCCGAAGAAAGAAAATATCTAGTTCAAAGATACCAGTAACATCAATACTGAAACCATGGTCAACCTAGCCCTATCAAAGTTCACCTATATAGTTCCTCAACTTGACATCAACAAGGTCACAGACAATTTCAACTCCTGCATTGACTCCCAGATCAGGAAATTTGCACCGGTGAAGTGCAAATACAGTAGACCCAAACCCTCTTGACCCTGGTATTCCAAAGCACTCTACAAAGAAAGGAAAAACATCAGAAAACTGGAGAAAGACTGATGATGAACCCCTCACCATTAAGTCTAAGAAAGTTTTGTATTGCAAGACAAAAGTACAAAGGCCACATCTCTACAGCCAAGGCATCATATATCAGATCCCTCCTTGACAAAGCGGAGAATAGATCAAAACAACTATTGGAGCTAATTAATCAAGCCAACAAACTTCCCTCCAACCCCTCTCTTAAGGCATTAAATATCCTTTGCAATAACTTTTCAGAGTTCTTTGACAAAAAAAATCAAAGACCTTAACATCTCTCTTCCTTCCAAAGTTGACAGTATATTTAAGGCAGTACTATCTTGCAAGGCACTACAGCCATAGTCCTGTTTCTCTGATCTCTGAGGCAGATACTACACACTCTTTCAAAAGTGAAACCATCGTTGTGACTCCATTCCGGCCCCCATCAGCAAATCCTGAGCCAAACTGCCTCTCCCCATTTGGAAAACCCTGGTTAACTCATCATTAGACCAGGGCTCGTTCCCAGACTGTCTAAAAAGGGGCCAATTTCTCCTCTCTTAAAAAAACAATCTTTGGACCCTGATGACTTCAACAACTTCCACCCAGTATCTACCCTGCCTCTCCTAGGCAAGTTGCTTGAAAGTTGCATAGTCTCCACACTATCATCCCACATCAAGGACAATAACCTCCTCGACTCCCTTCAATCTGGATTCCATAAGGACCTCAGCACTTAAACTGCAATTCGATAGATTTTGGATGATGCCCTCCACATCCTAGATGTGGGCAATTCCCGTCTACTTGTTCTCGTCGACCTCTCTGTGTTCGTTGACATAGTCAACCACCAGGCTTTGCTAAATATCCTGAAGCATTGATGGGAATTGATGGTGTAGTCCTTAAGTGGTTCACCTCTAACCTAACTAACCGCTATCAACTTGTAAAAAGTGGGAATGCCGTCCCAGATCCTGTTAGCCTTTCAAAAAGGAGTCCCACAAGGTTCGATTTTCTCCCCAAACCTTTTCAACCTCTACCTCGAAGTCCTATGCATAATCCTCAGGAACTTAGAGGTACTCTTCCATCTATACGCTGATGACACCGTAATCTACTTGAAAGTCTCATACCAAGAAGACTGCACAGACTTATCAAGCTCCCTGAAAGAATTCAAACCTTGATTGCTAACAATCACCTCATACTAACCCCGTTAAAACAGAATTTTTACTCATCTCTCCAGAGAAAGGTAACTTGCCAATCCAAGACTGACTGGATCTCCTCCCAGACATGGACAGCCGCCCTTCCATCATTCAGAATACCAAATCCCTAGGATTAACCCTCGACAGATGTCTGAAACTCCAGAACCATATCTCCTCCATGGCTAAGAGTGCCCTCTTCCAGCTATTGCTTCTTTGGGGAATCAGGAAACTCATCCCAGCAAACAACCTTAAATATGTTGTCCAGGCAGTTGAGCTCTCCAGACTCGACTATGGAATTGCACTCCTTTCTGGCATTCCCAAAGTTCACCTAGGTCCCCTCAGAGCAGCCCTACATGCAGCAGCCCAGTTGATGACAGGACACAATCTTCCCCATTTTGCATTCCCTTCAGTGGCTTCCCATTGAAGCGAGAGCTCCATTTAAAACGGCCTGCATCACTCAAAGCTTTGCACTCCTCTTTACCCTCTTTACCCTCTCTGAGAAACTGAAAATTGTAAGTGCTGGCAGAGACTCATGAAATGCTAAATCGCTCCTCCTCGAACCCGCCACCTTCTAGCATGAGCGATGCATGAGCTAATCCTTTTCCGTAAATCCCACAAGATTATGGAGCTCTCTCCCATAAAGCGAATGCCTGACCACATGTCTTGTCACCTTCAAAAATGACTCAAATCTTTTCTCTTTGTACCCCACCTGGCCTAGCCCGCTTCTACCCCTGCACACTCCAACAAGTGCAGACCAATCTCAACCAGCCAAACGATTTATGACCAGCTTGTGGTACTGTACCACCTGCTTGTCATAGCTGTGGTGAATAGCTCTAACTCATGGGGAGGCTAACCTGGTGTTCTCGCCACCTCTAAGGTGCATACATATTTTCTATTTGCTTTTGATACATTCTGTTTCATTGTAAAGGGCTCCGATGCTTACAAGCCATGTCTGTGTTACATAAAATCTAAATATCAAATAATAAATAAATATCACTACAAGATTTCAGATGCACACCGAGCGAGATTCCATGGTACTCAACAAGGGAAGTCAGCATGTCACTACCGCAGCCGCAAATGTGAGGCGGACAGGTGAGCGCACGCCATTGAAAAGAGTCACATGGAGATCTTTGATCTGTGCAAAGCTTCAGAACAGAATTGGGCAGTCTGGTGAGTGGAAGTTGTTTGTGTATAGCTTTCTAGGGCTAACATGCTTAGATGACAGCAATGGTGCTTTAAATTGGCTAACTTTAGTAGGAAGGCCACTGGTGCGGCAAAATGATTAACCAAACAAAATAAAGTATCCTCAACAGGCTCAGAATAGAAGCTAACTACTTAGAGGAAGCAACCAAACAAAGTAAAAGACAGTGATGCCCAAGATGTTATGACCACTTACATCCCTGATCATACTTTAGGTTTAATGTAACCAGAAGACAGGCATGATATACATCATACCATGGGTTTTTGTATCCCATACTTGTAAGCCATATATCTGTTTTTACGGACCATCCACCGCTCTGATTCAAAACAATTGACAACTTAAGATATATCATGGGTAAATAGTAACAACCTGGTGAACTTGAGTTTGGAAATAATGCATTTACTCAAATCGGGTAATCCATTTTTAGGTAAAACAGACCATACGGCTCTAGGCAGACCCAAAGACTCATTTAGTTCAACTGGGGGGTCAAATAGCATAGAAAAAAACAAGAAGGAGCCCATAAGACTTTCTTAAATCAATATTTAATGCCAAAGATGTGAATCTGGACAAAATCCATAATCCTTTGTATGCCCCATGCTTAGCATACATGTACTGATTTTCTGACAATTTAAAATGAACCAATACGTCTTCAATATATAGTTGTGTTCCTTTGCCCCCAAGCTTTAATAAATGCAACACAAGCAATCAACTTGTTTGTTTAAATGCATATTACCTGAAGTTTTAATTATTGGCATTGTAAAAGGTACCAGAGGCATATCCAGGGATTGTCTGTGTTTATAATTACTGATATTTTTAAAATCGATGACTTGAGATCCCACTGCTTGTACATTTGGAAAGTGAACTTGTAGCATGGCATCAAGACGTACAAGAAGCCTGTATATGGAAAATAAATGAGCCATGCATCAGCAACTCCCAGAATCTGACTTTCAGTCTGAGGTCAGGTAAGAGATTTAGTGAGGCCAGTGTTGACTTTTAATGAGACTGTGGGAAGAAATCTGGACAATGTGTGAAAGTTGACTTGTATTTCACTCTTTCAAAAGTTGTGATAATAAGTAACTGGTAGGATGATACTGACTGATGATTGTGGAATATAGCAGCAGCGGAAAAAATGAATCCTGTCTTTAAAGCACCATGTTGAGGCCAATCACCTTCTGTCATAGGGTGTTTCATATAACCACACTGTCTGATTCTAGCAAGTCATCTGTTAGAATATTTAGATTTTTCTTTATGCTCCATAAAAATGACTTATTAGAGGAAATTCATCATGTCTGCAGGGAAATATAAACACAGCATAATGCAAAACTTTTCAATGAATGCAGAATAAAAAGTATTTGCATTTTAGAGTTTGACCATTCATTACTGCTGTTGCAAAATATGATAGAAATCACAATCAATTTACTTGAAAGGAAGACAATGGAAATTAGGCAAATTATCAGCATCATAAATACTAAATGTCGTTTTTCTGTAGAAAATTAAATCTGTTAAAGTTCATGCATGCAGATTAAAGTGTAGATCTGGGGCTGTGAAATAGCCGAGTACACACTGAATACCACATTTCTAATCTTACAAACCAGTGCATTTTGGAGTTATAATCTTTACTTGCGTCAATTAATTGAATTGGATTTACACACAAAACAGAGAAATGATATGTGAAGTTAAACCATAGGCCTGGGCACATGGCATTTGGCATTGAGGGAGACGCCTGGCAATCATAAGTGTGATATATGTTAGAACTAGAGAGATGTTGGTATTGCACTGCTAAATAGGCATGATTATATAAAATAAAAATGATGTAAAGAGCTAAGGTGTGCATTGCATTGTTATCTATAACACATCAGTTCAACCAGGGAAGAGGTTAGATGCATGGGGAGACTGAGGGCTTCTATCACCCAGTAGAAGTCATTTCTTAAAGTAGAGGCTATTTATTTACTTTATTGACACTCACATTCTTTCTTTACTTGGAATGAAATTTCCTCCACACAGGGTCTAAACATTAAAACGGATTCACACATGCAAACCACCCATACCAATTATAAAGTCTGACTATCCATGTGGATTTTTTGTGTACTTTCTGTCACTGTATGTGTGTCTAAAGGTGAGTTTTCTGCGCTGCATACATGCCAACTGTGTGTTTTTGCCTGTAGGTATACGGGTGTCTACAATTCCATAGTCTGAGTATGCCCGTGTACCCGCATGGGAATGCTACCTTCATATGTTGGTGTATGTGCATGTTGTTCTGTGCAAAGCATACAAAACTTAAGGCAACTCATCAAGGTTCATCTAAAACATGACCAAACTTAGACAGACATATGAGGGCAACAATGTAATTGTGAAAACTAATACAAAAATGTATTCAGTGCATTCATAAAATCTAGACAGTACAAATGTGTTACCATTCACATCCACGCTCCAATCATATCTGCATTCACACTCAGTTCAACCACATTGTAAAAACAAGGTTCACAACCAAAGTACACAGATGAGAACATAAACAAAATTATAAAGAGAATCACTACAGGTTGCGCTCAGATCCTGCAATACAAGAATGTTCCAGAAGGACTAATGGTATATAACAAATTATTAATTAATTTAAAGGAACAATTGGTGGCTTGACAAAAGGATTTCATTTAAAAGAAATCCTATTGTCAAGCCACCGACTGTTGCAATGCAGCAGTTCCGAGACGCGACAAAGCTGCAGTGTGAATGCCTGTTGTGTTGATGTCGAGGTTGCCGTTGTCATGGCTGTTTATGTGAAGTGCAGTCCGGGATGCTGTATGCAGTCGGGGCGATGCATTGGTTACAAGGAGCTGCGAGGCTGCAATGCAGAGTTTGGTGTCATCATCGAGGCTGCCGTCGATGAGAGATGCAAGTGCCTGTGCCGAGGATGCGTTGTGCAGTGGAGGTTCCGAACCCAATGTGGGCGGTAGTGGTGATGCGAGACAGGTTGATTCCATGTAGCAGCGGAGATGCATCGGTTCTGTTCAGGGTTGCACCGCACAGCAGACAAGATAGATTGGTTCTGCTAGATCCTCAGAGGCTGGTCAAGCACCTTAAACCAACTTCCAAGGGTCCAGAACTGGAGTGGTGCCACTTGACAGGGTAGACTCACAGATGGCAGAGTCCAGGTGCAGATACAAGGTTGTTGGAAGCCTGTTATGTCTCTGAGACTTCTAATCAGAAGACCAGCCGACTACCCCTTGGAGTCACTCTGGGGTTTGGGCTCAAGTGATGCAGGTCCAGTCCTTCTCACCCAAGTAAGAGGGCAGCAGGTCAGCACAGCAAATCCAGAGTCCAGCAAAGTGCAGTCCAGCAGAGTAGCACTCCTTCAGCAGCACAGCAGTCCCTCTTCCTAGCAGAGTATCCACAGGTCCAGAAGTATACTGAAGTGGTGGTGTCTGAGGTACAGTATTTATACCCAGCTGTGCCTTTGAAGTGGGGGGAAGCTTCCAAGGGTTTCCATTTGAAGTCCCCAGGCACCATGCCTCCTCTATCCTGGCTCCAGACTACCTTCAGGGAGTATGCAGCCCTTTGTGTGGAGGAAGGACACAGCCTACTCAGGTATAAGTAGGGTTGGACCCAGCTCCTCCCTGCCATCCTGCCAGTGATGGCCCATTCTGGCACACCTAAGTTCCCTATTGTGTGTCGCTTTCTAGGAGAAATACAAAGAGCCTAACTGTCAGCTACACCAAGTTATGTGACCAGAGACAGGCTACAGGCACTAAATGGAAAAGACAGAAAAATGGCAACTTTTTAAAAGTGGCATTTTCAGAATGACAATTTCAAATCCCACTTCACCCTGAGTTAGGGTTTTAAATTGTGAGCCCAGAGACACTACATTTTAACTGTTTATCTCTTCTCATTTGGAAATTAGACTTCTAAAATGTAATAAGGCAATTCCAATATTATCCCATGGGGGCGAGGCCTATTAGTAGTGAAAAGCGAATTTGAGAGTTTTTTATTACCAGGACAAGTCAAACTTAAAAGTACATGTCCTACTTTTTAAATCCATTACAACATGCCCTCTGGACTGCCCACGGCCTACCCAATGAGTGACTTATATGTATTAAATAGGAAGGTTTGGGCTTGGCAAAAGGTTTATTTTGCCAGGTCGAAAATGTCAGTTTAAAACTGCACACACAAACTCTGCAATCACAGGCCTGAGACATGTTTAAAGGGCTACTTAAGTGGGAGGCACAACCAGTGCTACAGGCCCTCTAGTAGCATTTAATTTACAGGGCCTGTGTACCTGCAGTACCACTTTACTAGGACCTTATAAGTAAACTAAATATGCCAATTGGGGATAAGGCAATAGTACCATGTTTAGAGGAGGGGGCACACACACTTTAGCACTGGTTAAGAGTGGTAAAGTGCACAGAGTCCTATTGCCAGCAAAAGCTAGATCCGAAAAAATACTGAAAGAAGGGAAAAGTTTGGGGGAAGACCACCCTAAGGCTGACAGGTCTAACACATTGAATTTGGCAATATCTGTTTGCTTGCAACGTTGACATTCTAGTACTGTATATTTGATGAGTAAAAGTCAGAATACGATCTAGTTACTATCTGGCTAAATAGATATCTCCTGCTGCACAAGTTGCACGCTCATTGCTACTTTCAACCATAGACGTATAGCATTAAAAATGTATTACATTTTTAACTAGATCACTGAGCTGATGGATAATATCAATTTGGACAACAGTGTGATAGATTTAATTTGTGGGTGTAGCTACTGAATTATAATACTTCAGAATGGAATGAGTGATCTATTCCGGTGCTGTGAAGCATGTTTGGGGTGGAGGTTTTCTGGGACTGCTAACAGCTTCTCTGAACCTTTGGTAAGAAACGGGTGGTGAGAAGAAGTTATGCACCTATTGCTGCCCAGCCCCTAGGCAAGGTTTTGACATGTAAGGTGTTGCTAGGGCTACATGAGTTTGCTTCCAGGTATCTGGGCCAGGCCCAGGAGTCTAGGGGTGACAATTCACCACCTCCAGTCATGGGAAACCCAGAGACAATTAAGCTGGCTACTCAAGTACATGTTCAATACCACTCTGGCTGCTGTTTCAAGCTCAAGAAGAGGCTGGTAGAAATGTGCCTACTTGGGAGGAGTTTGTGACCTGAATTTCTTCAGGTATCACACAGAGTTAAAAGGGTGGATAACAAAGATGTATTTATTCGAGTCGTTTGAAGCGCAACAAGACAGACAGGAGGAAAAAGCATCGCACATGAGATTTGCTTTTTCACTCATGTATTGGCCACTGAACAAAAGTGTCAACAGAACATCATGACATTCAACATTTAATATATCAAAATGGCTTTAGACATTTACAACAAGCAACAATGGGATGTCAGGTTTGTCTAAGCTCTTCAATCCTAACAAGTTTCATATATTTTGGTCTAGCAGATTTTGCTATGTGCTTTAGCAAATATTCTATGGGACTTTTATTACACTAGTTATCTGACCACCCCATACAACTCCATCCCAGACCAATCTGCTTGAAAATTTACAGATCTATCTTAGGTGATGCATGCCCTCTTTGAACATTTCTTTATAGAAACACCAAACCAGCCAAAAGGTACTAGTTATTCCAAAATTGTTTTTATATGGATCTGTGGTGTCTGCCAAAACTACAGAGTCACTCTGTCCAGCTACATAGCATATACAATGCAGGTTTAAAATTCATTACAAAGGCAAATGGTTCGGCTTTCTGTCAGGGGAGGATTTTGTTGCTAATTTGGTGACTTTGTATATTTTGTCCCTAATTGTCTTAGAAACAAAAACCCATAATAAAGCAATATCTTGAGCTTAGGTTCTCTTTGCAATACAAGCTGAATTAGTAGAGTTAATCTCTAGTCTCAAAGAGGAGTGTTATTAAAAGAATTTCGAGGGTGAAGTTTGCTTTGTGGTGAACATAAAATGTATATACAGCAAAATACTGCATACTGGTCACTTTTAACATACACCTAGTATTTTGTTTTAATATCTTTAAGAATGTCTAACTGCATGTACATCTTTACTTGTGAAAAGAAAAAGCTGTAAATCCAGCAACTTGTTATCTTAAAGCAAAGTATAACAAATGAATGTATAAGGATATCTAGTGAGTAGCACTGTCTCCTTAAGACAGGAGAGGCTTCGAAACAGCAAACACTTCCTAAACGAAAAAGCCAGAAGACCACCAAATAAAATGTTGTTATGTCAGCATAGTAAACCCATTGAAAAGCAGACACTGCCTGTAACCTAACAAAATGGCTCCTTGATGCTCTATCTCTAGAACCTAATTGGAACACAAATGGAGCAATGTAATCTTCTACAAAATGCCATGGCCTTGAAAGACAGCCCAACCATGCAATTTCAAAAAGTGGAAAACACATGAAAAGCAATGGCTGTAGGGGACTGACACAATGTCCACTTTCTCTGTGCAGTTCATATTGCACTATTCTGAAGAACTGATGACATGAGGTGTTCCAGACAATTAAAGCTTTGGATTGCCAGATCTAAAAATAATGCCCACTCCTCCTTATATTTCCAATTGTCACATGGTAATGTTGATGGAATTAGTCTGGTGGCAGGACCAGTGACAAAGGTGGACCAATGTCTTCCTCCAGAATCGTCAAGCATAAAGTGGCCTATTATATCACTGTATCTTGTCATGATTGTTTTGAGCTGAAGGATATTAGCTAAGGCTCCAAGTGCATAGCATTTATGATCTCAACCTAAGAGGCGTAACGTGGCTGTGAGATACGGCTTGTACTTCTTGGTTAAAATGAGCACTGACAGCTCAGCTCCCCTTTTGCCTCTGGAGGTAACTTGATTTGTACACTGCAGAAATAGGGTCCAATTACTCGGACCGCCAGACTCGCGGTGGCGCGGCAGTGGCGGTACAGCCAACACCACACTAGCGGTCCAACTGTAGCATTAAGGTTTAAATATTTTATTAGTAATCACATGAATCAAAGACAGTGGAGTACAGTAGTCAAACCATCATTCGGCTTTCACATACTGTATGGAGGTCTCCATCTCAAGTGACTCCAAGCTTGACATGTGGTTTTTATCAGTTAACCTAACTCAACTAACAAGGAAAATGAAACACCCTCCCAACCCACCGCCTTCCGCCCCTCCAGTACTCAACTTTTGGGTGTGTGGCCTTTTATTGCAGGGGGTTGGATCTGAGGCCCTCCCTCATGGCATGTGGTTCGTGCTACTCCTTCTCCAGAAGCTGAAGGATTCGTATGTATTTAGGACAGGTAAGCTCCTTGAATTCTGTGAACAGGAGACTGAGAAATAGGTGCCCTATCTCACGAAACAAGGCCTTAGACATTGTGAGGGTGGCGGACATCCTCTCCATCTCCAGTATATACCATATCCTGTGGAGTCATCCAATGTGTGTGTGGGTGGCAACAGACCCCCAGTGCAAGAAATTATTCTGGAGCACGGCCCCCAGGGCCAACCCAATCTGTCTACCTCTGCGAGACTTAAGGGGAAAGGTCAATGGGTTTGGTAAATCCCAGGGCGGTTTAGGCCGAGATCCGGGGAATTTGAGTGTCAAATGCGTGTCTATTGCATCTAAAATCTGTGTCAAATATGCAGCAATCTGTGGACATTCCCAAAGTATGTGTAGAAGAATGCCTGGCTGTCCTCAGCCCCGCCAACAGTACGTCCTGGATTGACTCAGGGTAAAATCGACATTTTCAAACAGCGGTGTCATGGGGGATGGGAACGTGGTGAGACCCCTGCGACCTACTATGGAATCCCAGACGCCCAGAGCCATTTTAATGATGGGAGAGCCCAAAAGGCTCCGCGGTCTATCTGCTCTTTTGAGAAAGGGCACCTTCCAGAGGGGGAGCAGTGCAGGTGTCCTATCTTGAATCAACCAATGTTTCTCAGACTCCCCTCTATTCCATTCTACTAGGTACCTAGCCGCCCCAGTCTGATGCATTGACAAAATTGGGCACCACGAAACCGCAGAGGAAATGGACCAAGTTTTCTATGCCTAGTTTTAATTTGGCCCTACAAAAGGGTGGTCCACTTGGGGGTACAGATATCAATTCTGCATGTGATGCACTTGATAAACGTATCCTGGAGGCATTGGATAGTACTGCTCCTTGGTCCTTGAGAGAGTCGGGTAGGCGGCTTAAAACCGCACCATGGTTCAGCAATGAACTTAGAATAGCTAAATCAGCCTGTAAGAATCTCAAAAGAGTTTGGAGGAGAAATTTCGATGAGCCTAGGAAAACTGAATATAAATCTAGTCTAAAAAAATATCACGCTCTGATCAGGAATGTGCAGGACACTTACTGCAGTGACAGGATTGAGACAGCTAAGAACTCTTCGAAGGAACTTTTTACTATCTTCAAAGAGATCTCGTCACTAGCAAGAGTGACAGCGGACTTCTTCGCGGAGAATGTGGAAAAAATCTATTCTACCTTCTCTGACTCAGTACAACATGGATGTGCGGATAGCGAGGGGACATCCAATATATCAGAAGCAGAATGCCTCTGTGAATTTGTAGCCCCCAGTGGGGACGTACTTAAAGACGTAGCCCTAAGTATTAAGTCATGTTCACCTAGAGATCCGGCACCCCTAGATTCTTAAGAGGGAGTCTAGTTGTATTAGAGCCTTATGTCAGACACCTTCGTAGCTCTCATTCACCTCTGGAACTGTCCCTAAAAGATGGAAAGAGGCTATTGCCATTCGCCTAAAAAAGAAATTGAACATTATCATGAGCCAGATGGAAAATCTACGCCCCATTTCACTGCTGCTTTACTTTGCTAAATTAGCAGAGAAGGTGGTAAACACCCAATTGACAGCTCACATTAATCACCATAACCTACTTCACCCTACTCAATCGGGTTCCCGTGCCACATACTCTACCGAATCGGCACTGCTTTTATATACTGAAACCATCCGTAGACATGTAGACGAGGGACAAACGGTTGCTCTAGTCCTTTTAGACCTCAGTGCCGCATTTGACACTGTTGCCCATCATACTATACTTCAGCACCTAAGGGAAGAGGTAGGGCGATGGAATGGTTAAGGTCCTTCTTACATGTCAGCAGTTTTCAGGTGTCGCAGGAACTCTTCTATTCCATAAGCGTCAAGCTGGACCAAGGGGTCCCTCAGGGCTCCATACTCAGCCCCACCCTCTTTAATGTCTACATTACCCCCCTGGCAGAGATTATAGGGAAATTTGGTGTCAGTGTGGTGTCATACGCTGACGACACAAAACTGGTGGTGACATTAACTCAAGATTCTGATGAGGCAGCCATCAATTTTTCAACGTGTCTACAAGAACTGGTGTCATGGATGGCTTATAATTGCCTTAAAATCAATGGCAATAAAACTGAGGTGCCAGTGACAGGTAAGGCCTCAGACGTTGGGACCAACCCCTTCCCCAAAGGATCAGGTAAAAAACCTGGGAATGTGGTTGGATGCCAAACTATGTTTTGAAACTCACACCAGGCGGGTGACGGGAAACTGTTTTGGGGTCCTGCGTAGTCTCCGGTAGACCTTTGATATACTCCCTATTTCAGCGAGTAAAACGATGGTCCATGCTCTTGTGACATCACGTCTGGACTACGGAAATGTTCTTTACCTAGGAGCAAATATTAAATGTTTACAGAGACTCCAATGGATTCAGAATGCTGCAGCGCGTCTCGTTTTAATGCTCCCAAGGAGAGCCTCATCCAACAAGGCCCTGGCTTCCCTTCATTGGCTCCCGGTGAGGCAACGAGTTCTTTTTAAAGCTATGTGCGTCAGCCACCGCATCCTGCAGAAGAAGGGGCGTTCCTATCTGAATGACCTTCTTACCCCGCATACTCCCATCCGCCGTCTGAGATCAAGTGGGATGGGTCAGGTTAGCATTCCAACCATCAGAAGAGCTAGGATGGGCAGTCGCTCCTTTCGCTTTTTAGCTGCCACACATTCGAATAAACTCCCGATAGGGCTCCGGCTGGAATCCTCAGAGATTATTTTGCGGAGAAAGCTCAAGACGTGGCATTTCCCATCTGTTAATCTTCATGTTTGAAAGCAAATAACAAGGGTGATAGGGGGCATCCCTGTCTGGTACCTTTCCTGATGGGGAAAGGAAGAGAAGAAACCCTGTTTACTCTGACCACTGTCTTGGGGGAGCCTTAACAGCTCGTCACCCAAGCCCGGAAGCGGTCTCCAATTCCGAAGTGGGCTAGGTCTTCTCCATGTATTGCCAGTGAACCCTATTGAATGCCTTCTCAGCATCGAATTTCAGGAGAAGGGATTCCAGTCTTGTGTGGTCTACCTTATCTATGAGGTGCAGAATCTGCTTTGTGTTGCACTGCTCTACCTAACTTGGATGAAACCGGCCTGATCCAGGTCAATGGTGCTCGGCATTATAGGGCCCAGACGAGCTGCTAGAATGCTCGTAAAAAGCTTGATATTGACATTGAACAACAATATCGGGTGGTAAGAGCCACAGAGTTGCTTAACCTTCCCCGGCTTTGGGATTACGATGATAGCTGCTGCCAACATATTAGAGGGTACCGAGCCAGGGGCCCCAAATGAATTAATAGGTCTTGTGAGGACTGGAGCCAGGACCTGACAGAATGACTTGTATCCGTCTGGGCCTGGGGATTTTAATGGCTTGAGACAGGAGATAGCGAAGATTACCTCCTCCACCCTGATTGGGGTATCTAACGCGGTTGCCTGGGAATCATCCAAACTTGGGAGTTTTCATCCCTTCCAAATAAGACTCTATATGTTGCGTTGTTAGCTCTTGACTCTCGTATAGCTCTGCATAAAAATTGTGGAACTCATTTGCTATCTGCTCATCTCCCACTATCTCACCACCTACCTGGGATTTCAGTGACTGAACACTCGTCCGTTGTCTCTGGGCCCTTAACTTGTTTGCTAATAACCTCCCAGATTTGTCCCCCCCCCATGTAAAAAGAGTGTTTCAGGCAGAGGACAGCATACTCCACCCTGTCGATGTCAATCCCTGCCAGTTGAGCCTGCGCCAAGCGTAGTTGGTACCAAACCCTGGGAGCCCCGTGCGACTACGTATGCATTCCAGTTCCCTGACTTAGGCTGTCAGCTGGTCCCGTTTCGCTCTACGCGCCTTATTGTTGGCTGCTGATATCGCCATGAGTTCTCCCCTAACTACAGCGTTCATGGCCTCCCTGTGTGGAAATAGTGATATCAGGGGTATCGTTCTGTGCAAGATAACTGTGGATGGCGTCCGTAAGTTCCTGTACAACTGTGGGCCTTAACAGCAAGGTCTCCCTTAGCCTCCAGGTACCTTATTGATGTTTCTGCAGCAGGACCTCCAACGTGAGAATCACTGCATCGTGGTCTGTTAATTCTGCTGGCTCTATCTCTATGCCCTGCATGATGAGTTGGACCTCCCAGGTCCCTAGTATGTAGTCCAATCGGGCGTAGGTTTTGTGGGTATGTGAGTAGAATGTGTATTGGGTAGATTGCGGGTGGGCTTCCCTCCAAAGGTCTAGTAAACCCATTTTTCTGCAGCCACTTGCATCCTCCCTTACAAAGAGCCCTGCTTGATCAGACTTTGAGACAGACCTATGTTGAGTACTAGATTCAAGTCCCCCCCTCTCAGTGTCATGCGGTTGTGTGTGGACATCACCTCTGAGACTGCTGTCTTGAGGAACTGCTCCTGACCCGTGTTCGAGGCGTAAAGGTATCCCACTACAAGGTCGTGACCCCCAATTTGGACTGACTGTACTACATATCTGCTTTTGACCTCTGCTATTTTGGGGCCCACCTTCCCTTTAAACCTCTGCGCTACTAGCAGAGCCACTCCTGCTTTTTTATCCGGAGTGGTGGACAAGAATTGGGGTGGGAACGCTTGTGCTTTAAGGAGGTGGCAATCTTTGCTCAACAAGTGAGTCTCCTGGGGGAGGGAAATAGCCGCCTCTGTGTTTTTGTGGAATAATAACATGCTCTCCTCTTGATGGGGTATTTGGGCCCTTAACATTTAGTGAGAGTACCTTAATTACCTGTGGCACCATAACTAATGTGGGGTGAATCATCTAGGTGACCCCTGCCGTCTTTCATGATACAGGTCTCCTGCCGCCCCCTCGACCAGGGTATTACCCACGTATAGGCCATTTGTGCATGTGTGACCCTCTTTAAGTGAGTACTGGATACCCCCAAACATAAAGTAAACATAACTGAAAACTTAAGGCAGACAGTTTGAGTCAGAGACCCGCTGGTCGAGTCCACAAGTCCCTGACAAGGGTAAACATTAGGGATGTGTGGTGGCCCATGAGTCCCCACCTCCCCCCCGGCAGCCCCCGCCCGCCACCATATCAAACCAGTACTTTACTGGTCTGGGTTTCATGTTGCGGTGTTGTCTCGTTGTTCCCTTGACAGTGACTCCAGTACCGCCTGGCGCTCCTTCGCCATAGTGGCCGGTCGTCCTTTTCAGATCCAACGATTCCTCCTTCGCTGCGGCCTTGGCTCTCCCTTCTCCGAGTCTTTGTTTAAGGAGTAAAAGATGTTGCACTTTTCTTGGAGGGACCAAAGCTGGAGTAGTTTACCCTCCCACCGAAAGATAAAATGAAAAGGATGGCCCCAGGAATATGCAATCCCAAGGTTGCGTAGGTGTGCAGTGGCTGTACGGAACTCCCATCTTTTCTGAAGTGTGATCATGGCCAGATCCTTATATAGCATTGGAGTATGACCCCGGAACTCCAATGACTGTGTTTCCCTTGCTTTTCACAGGATCGTCTCCTTTAGCTGAAGTCTGGGAGGTATGCTAATATGCCCAGAGGCAGAGCCGCAGGGTGCTGCGGTAGGCCCACTCTGTGCGCCTGGTCAATTTTGATTTTGTTGTCCTGTTGGGCCCCTAGTATGTAATTGAAGAGTTCCCATAGATATTGAAAAAAAAAACAAGCCCTCTGCCTGTGATGGAACTCCTTTGATTCCGAAATTATTGCCTTCAACTGTGGTTCTCTAGGTCCTCAGTGTGCGCCTGTAGCTCAATTTGTTGCTCCCGGAGGTGAATCACTTTTTGTTGCAGGGACTCCACTTCCTCAAACCGCGCATGTTCACTGTCTTCCACAGTCGCCACTCTATCCCCCAGGGAGTCTACCTCCCGCCAAACGTCTTTGATGTCACTGGAGAGTTCCCCTTGAAGAGTCTGAATGTCGTCTCTCATTGAGGCTAAAAGGGACTCCAGGAATGTGCGAGTCACTGGCTCCTCCACTTTTCCCGACTCTTGGTCGGATTGGCTACTCTGGTGCGTTTGTCCATTGCCCTTCGGCCCCGAAGGGAGCCTGGTTAGCATATCTTTTAGAGTAAGGTCCTTCTTCCCCTTTGTGGCCGCCATATTGGGGATACGGTCCGGCAAGTGGTAAAAGCCCCAATTGCTGTTGCCCCTGTTGAGTGGGGGTTCTTTGTCCTAGGGGAAGCTTGCTAGGGTTCAAGAAGCTACTCTTCAGCTAGACCGTCCCACACTCCCTTCCACAGCTCTGAGGGCCCGGTCTCAGCGGCATTGTCCGCATCACTCCTCCTAACCCTCGGCAGTCCAGGGCCCGAAGCGATGCAGCCCCCTAGCTCCTGGGCCCTCTGAGGTCCAATAGACCCGACTCAGAATGCTGGCGCCTGGCCGGGGTGCCCCTGTTTTCCTGTTGGGCTTGGGATTCCATTGGCCGCTCCCTCGCCGACTCTCAGGGGAATATTGCAGGATCCTAATTTGGCCTCCTGTGCACTGCAGATTGGGATATGTCATTGGTGGGGGCCCGCTGCTCTCCTTCTCCACCCCTACTCCCTGGTGTCAGCGGCAAGGCTCGGCTGGCTGTCCCCACCTTCCTGCTTGGCCTGGCGAGGTTCCTTCTGGCTAGGAGTGCCCCTCAGTCTCACTCCGCTAGGCCACGGCATGCCCCAGTAGCATGGCGCCTGTGGTAGGCCTTGTGGCTCAGGCGCGGCACCCTCTGGTCGCTACCTCCGCACACCCAGGGATGATCACCCAGGTATGGCTGCTGTTGCTGCCAGTGCTCGTAGGCATGTGTGGCCGCCGCTCCCCAGCTCCATCCACTTTTTCGCATCTCCGCTGACCTCCGCCGAGGTCAAAGGCTCTGCTTTCCCCCACCGCAGGCCCCCGGTAACCAGCGGCTCCAGCTTGGGACTTCTTTGGTGTGCGCCCGCTGAGACCCTAGCTGCTTCCTTCCGAATGTGGCCTGAGGCTTGGTGTGGCGGCCGCCATTACATTTCTGTCTCGTCTCGCTTTGGCCGGTCACGATGCTGTAGAAACTCCCGCCGGCACAATCTCGCTCCAAGTCATAGTGCCAGATGGTGGTCCCCTCTGGGATCAATCTATGAGACCCCCAGAAGTCGGGGGTCGCCTTAGGAAAGTGGCTGCGGTGGCGAGCCAGGAGATGAAGACAAACACGTCCTATCCGCTCGCCATCTTGGCCACAACCCCCAACTATCCGATTATGATGGGTGGTCGAACTGCCATGGGACTGCCAACGCCACCAGGGAACCGCTTTCCCTGAAGGTGATGTGCGACGGTCCAACCAAGCATATTACGAGTTTCCCCTCCGCTCCCCGGTTCCACAGCCATAAAAACCATGGTGGAGAGGAAACAAAGGCCCCCCTGTGTGCATGCACACCAGTTCCGACACAGCATGGACATTACAGTCCATGCCGTGAAGGAACCTTGTGTGGAGTTCCCATTGCGGTGCCTTTTTCAAAGGCACAGCTGCCTTTGAAAGAGTTACCGCAGCGGGACCCGCCACGCCCCCTGCACGCCAGATCACTTTTAAGTTGTAATCTGGTAGGCCGGAGGTAGCAACTCTTGACGGTGCTGGGGCAAGGCGGTGGCTTACCGCCCACCCACCGCACAGCCAAAATGTTGTAATCGGGCCCATAGTGATTGTGACTTCTCTGTTAGTGTTAATAGCGTGTGGTCCTGATGCTGTGTTAGTGACGTGCCTGCTGGGCCAAGGAGCGTTTATACAATTCAACATGAAGTTTGTGTCACTCAGTCCAAAAATGGGCACAAAACTGATAAGTGTGCACTGTGCACCTAAATTAATTTGCTTTTTTTTAATTGTAGTTTCGTTTTGCTAAAACACATTTATACCAGCCCTGCATTCACTGGTACACCACCCCACCCAAGAGCACGCGCATGCAAGTGCGGCAGTTTGTTAGATTTCGGTACCGAAATATGAAAATAGCAAATCAGTGTTCATGAATGAATGTTTGTCACATATTGCGTTTGGACAGCTGCCAGGCAGCACATTTTATCACCGTCCATTATTCATATAAATTTCAGACCAATAACAAGGTGCACATAAGGGTTTGATGATCCCTGAGAAACTACAATATCTCTGTCCACCCCTCCCCCACTTTCAAGTCTGACTGGCCACAATGTATCACCCCCACAACAATAGCTCGTGACAAAAACATGAAAAGAAAAGGGATGTTTTAACATGACACTGTCTCACTGTAACCCACATGCACAGGGCTGCAAGATAACCTGTAGCATGCATTCAGGCAAGCAGTAAAAATATAAATAAAAAACCTCTCTGACTGAAAGAAATGAGTTTGATATGAACAGTTCCGAAAAAATAATTCTTACCTTCCTCAGTCATTGTGTCATAATATTTTAGTTTTCCATACGCTCCAAGCTCTATAACGTCACAGTAAAAGACACACAGTAAGGAACTAGAATACTTAAGAACCCACATGAATACTAGCGTGCTTAAAAAGAAACAGTCAGCAAACAAGCATGCACACGTACAATGCTAACAGCCAAAAGCGATTTTAATTTCACTACAAGCGTTTCAAATTATTAACGTTCGAAACGGCACAAACAACCTCCTTGACTGGAAAGGTGACTGATACACATGTTCCTCACCTATGACAATGATGCAATTCACAGTAGCGGCTCGCACAGGTAAGAGCGGTAAGGCGGGGTGGAAGTCGACAGATGGCAGGATAAGTAATAAAAAATAAATGAATATATAAAAACACTTACCTTGCGCTCGCTGCATTGCTGACTAGGTATGTGGTTTTATTTATTTAATATTACCTATCCTGTCGTCTGTCGACTTCCACCACCCCCACCTCGCTTCCGCCCTACCGCTATTACTTGTGCGAGCGGCTACTGGCATTTCATAATAATACAGAACTCCCAAGAAGGTCGATAACCTGGGCCAGAGCTTAATTTCGGACGATGGTGCAGGTGGCACTCATTGTTAGGGCCCAGAACTTTTTTTCCTACATCACACGTTGACATAGAACACGTGAAACAAATGCAGGAATGGTAGAAATGTGGGAAAACAGTGACAAAGGCAGGAAAGAAGCATGAAAAAAATGAGTAATAGTGAGATAAATGTGCAGGGAGTGTACGGTAGTGGACAAAAGAGACATGAAATGGAATTAAGACTAGATAACCTTGGTTATCAGCCGGCCCAGCACCTATCAACGCCGGCGGCATGCTTCTAAGAACAACTTTGAGCCCTGGCGTATATTCATTTATAATGTTTTTACAAATTCGGCACTGTGTACTACTATATCACATGAATTGTATTGCATAACAATTATATCGCATCCACTGCATCAACCTAAGCACTACCTTTCAAGGTAGGCATAGGTTTGAACGTGGGTACTCGCAAATATATTTCCAGAGGCCGAAGTTTGATCTTTGGTGTGACAGAGGACCACACTTATGCCAGCAGGGTGGTGGTGGTGGGCCTGGGGGCGTAGCGTGGGTGTAGCAGAAGAGAAGCATGTACATCTAGTGGCTGAACTGAATTGCACAATGTGGAACCAGAAAACCTGCGATGACTCCCGGCTTCACCACTTGACCAAATTGTATGATCCTAAGCAGTTGTTTCATTTCAATTTCCCTCTTTTTCTTTATCACATATAAGAGGACCTCGAAATACATGACTTCAGGTTGTGTGCTGTACAAAACCTTCTCCTGTGTTTGGATTTAATCACTAATGGCATTGTTGTCAGAATGGGGGTGGGGATCATAAACCGTTCTCAATTCATATTTGAACACTATCACTTTTTAAATTCTGAATGCACTGCTAAAATCTTATATACTAAGGTGAAGTAGTTATGCAGGTTACAGAAATAAACTTTATGAATTTTAAAGAGGCTCTCAAATATTTATTTTTTTACGTTTGTTGTCTTTAAAAACGAAGGTGTTCCTAAAGTTAAGGGGTGCAGTACATCCTAGTTACTTCCTTTCTTCAACTGCAATTAACCTTTAGATAAATGCCAGCTGTTTATTTGAAATGTATTTACTTTTTAATGCTGAGTCCAGTAAGCAGCAGCCCAGTAGAGCTGTTGCCCAGAGCGCCAAATGTAAAGATATCACGAGTCCCGCATGCGGCCCCCGGGCCGTACTTTGAGTATCACTGGGTTAGAATAACAAGGGTATACAATAGCTAAGAGGGTTAGATAGATGATGCAAAGATAAAAATAATAATAAAATACTTACTATGACAATGTGGTGGTATACGATGTACTATAACAGTGGGCCAATAATGGCGACATCAATATAACGTCATACTATCAATACAGAGATATCAATCGATGAACAGGAGATTATTATATGGAGATAAATCTGGCAAGAGTAGAAGCAGCATTAATTTGTAGAAAAGTTATCACAGGCATTTCAATTTTACAGTGGTCGATTAAACTCTCTTTTGTTAGTATTATTTATTTTACAATTTCATTTTAGACCCAATTTTTACTTCCAAAAAGTGTACCCCTCTCACATGCAAGGTATCCCATCTAAGGTATATTTCTTTGGTGTTTCTGAGGCATTCAGTACAGGGCTGCTCAGTGATGGAAGCTTATGAACTGCTGCACATGGTCCTGAGAAGCAGCAGGTACAGCATCTGTCTATTGCAAATGGCCATTAAAGCTCCACCCTTGTCCCTCCCTTTTTTTAGGTCTTACCAACAGACAGCTTTTAGCTGTCAATTTAAGAAAGACCTCATGTGGGCCATATCGAAAACATACAGTGTGCTTAGAGCTAGCCCATTACTTTTCACTGTTTGGCTTTCTGGTCATTGTCATTTGCTCGCTTATTTGATGGTTTTACTTTTTCTTCTTATGTTTGTCACACCTTTACAACTTTGTGTCTTTACCACATCTTTGCATGGATGACTTGTATCCTTCCACAGCTCACATCATCAGGGAACTACTTTTTTCCTTTTTCTTTGTGCACTCTATGGGAATGCATGTGTTTTTTTCTCTCTCTCTCTCCAAGGTGCTGCTTCCCTTACACCCTGCCCCTGCACTCTTCAGTAGAGGCACAGCAACATATACATTGTTAGATACCTAAACAATAGACCTTTTCAGGTTGTTTTATCGCTTGTGTTCCACAAGTTGTCTTAAATCCAAAGCACGTAGGCAAAAATGAAATTGTGGCACTGGTGGAGGGGAGGACTGCTACACTCACCTCAGCTGGAGATGTTCTTTCTCCCAAAGGCCTATACATCTGCTCCATGGGCTACTACGGAGCACTATTTGTTCCAGTTCGGAGTTGTGTGGAAAGTAAATTAGTCCTAAGCATACGTTTTCCTTTCATTTCTGACACCTCCTTCTTCACAGCCTCTGACAGCTGTTATGTTTTTTTTACAGCGGCTACTCCTCTGCTAAGGTGGAGAAGCATCGCCCCACTGCTTTTCAGCAGTGCAAAAAAGGAAAAATAAAATGATAACATAAATGTATCATTTAATTTATCAGTGTGAGTCAGGTTAGGGCGGGTCGGACTAGATTGTCAGAGAAGAGGGAGGAGGAAATGTGTACTTAATTGCGCTGATGGTTTACCCGGCCACCTTGGGCTGGCCAAACAGTCATGCACACTTAGCATGTTCTCCACCTGGCTGGATTGTACAGCCTGGGTGGAGAACATGCACCGGCTCCCACTCCATGTCTCTGCGCCGAACCAGGCTGCTTAGATCCCAATCGCGACGCTGATGTCATGCTGGTGACAGCAGCGTCGTGATTATCTTAGGGGAGCCTGTGTTCTTCCAGCTTCCCGGAGTCAGGAAGAGAAGCTGAGGAGAGACAGCGGCTGTGCAGATGTAAGGGTTATTTTTTTTTCACCCGCCACCCCCATTCCATACCAGCCACCAATGTTTTTCAAGTAACAGCAACTAGTCCTCTATGTTATTTTTTAGCTGGATCACCTGCAGAATCTGTTGTTTCCTGCGTGAAATGTATGTGGAAAATAAACCATGCTTTGTATTAAGTTTAAACTATTGAATTCAGAGTTCAATTTCGAGATACCTTAAGATATGTGTTTGCTGCTCCTCTTGCATTTAGGATTTTTTTTTCTTTTACCTTCAGTTTTAAACAATGCTTTACGAACCAGCAAAGGCAAAGCCAATATCTTGTGATTTTCATTATAAAAGTGACTCATTTTGCTTTTGATGATGCTTTTTAGAACTTTGACACATACAAATCTGTGTAATTTTTTTAAAAACACAGTACATGTGCGAAACACAAGGCTTCACAACAGCGCGCACCCGGCATACAGCTTTAGTTATATCCAAGTATGTGAAAAGAGTTCTTTTTTCACTGCTGTCACAGCCAGATTCCGGCTACTCAATATCAGAAAGACTCACAAGCACCCCTCTTACTGATAGTTCAGTTCCTGGATGCCATGTTGGCAATAACTAAGCTGGACGATTGTAAAAGCTTAATAGGGGACTCCCCCATATGCATTTTCACGCCTCTATAAAATCATCGGTTTTACTACACACTCTATGCATTCCTCAGCACCTACCGCCTGCCATACACCACTTCCCTAGGCTGTTTGCTAAACAAGGAATGGCCCATCCCTACCCCTCACAACCTATTTGAAAAATCCTGAAATGCTAATTTTGTCGTGCTTTAAAACCATAATACAATACAAACTTAGGGCCACATGCATCATTGTAAATTGCGGTCGCAAAGGGGCAGATTCGCAGAATGTGCCCCTTTGCAACTGCAATTTTTGCATTTGGGATGCATCATTCCAAATGCAAAAATTGCTATTTAGGTAATCGCTAAAATTGCGATTACCTAAATTGCAATTTCATTTAAGGAATGGCAAATTGCAATTCATTAAGAAACGCAAATTACCATCAATTCAAAGTTGATGATAATTTGCGAGAACTTTAAAAATTGCCCAAAAGTGCATTTTTCAAAGTTCTATGTTGTACACATACATGTCCTTGGGGCATGTGTGTGTGCAACATGTGTTAAAATAGCAACTTCAGGGTGTCCTTTTGGCACCCTTGCACCCTTGAAATTGCATGCGCAATTTGCGAGTACCTATTTGGTACTCGCAAATTGGGCATGCAATTCCCATTGGTTCCTATGGGCCTCCACTCCCCCAGGAATGATTTGGAAGCAATTCCTTATTTGCGATTTGCAATTTGTCAGTTGCAAATAAGGAATGTGTAGAAATCACAATTTATTTTGAGATTCCTACATGCATAAGCATTTGCGATTCCTAAATTGCGATGTCTTAAAAATCGCAATTAAGGAATCGCAAATGCACAGTTTGATGCATGTGGCCCTATGTCTTGCCACATTCTGCCTCCAATCACGCTCTCTCTCTGACAAAACTTGGTCTGTCTCAACTTTCAATGTACTGTAAGTAGGTATGTTTCTGTACATTATTATTTTAGTGTATGTAATGCTGAAAGGGTCTGTGTGCCACAATTCTAATTTAATTTTGTCTTAAAACGTTCTCTCTTTGTGACCACCCATCTACAGTCAGTGGCCTAGTCAATGTGTCATGGGACCTAGTGCAAGCAATGAAATGCCCCCCTGGCTGCTGTGAAATACAACAATAATCAGGGGTCAGTGGGCCCCTCAGGCCGCTGGGCCAATCGCCACTGCACCAGCTGAACCAATGGAAGCTTAGCCCCCCCCCGTCTGCAGCGTAGTTCTCATGTACTGGCATGGTGCTGGCATGGTGCTATGTGCATGACTTCTGGTAGTGGGCCACGTAATCTCTATAAATACAAAAACAAACATAAATTTAAGTGCATTTATTTCATTTGTCTGACATGTCCTCAGACATTTCGCCTTGGAAGCTACATAAGAGCTGCTTTTATTCAAACAACTGGACAGCAGATTAATTAAAAAAAATGGCCTGAGTGGAAAATGGTTTAGAGGGTCAAATAAAATACATTTAAATGTATACATATTGGGTGTAATCAGCATGTACATTATTGGTAAGGATGTTTTAAATGCCTCCGGTAGGAGGGAACCAGGATCACCCGCTCAGTGGTGTAGCATGGGAGGTGCCACAAGGGCGGTTGCCTTGGGTGAAAATATTTTAGGAGCGCAACATTTTAAAAGAAAAAAGCTTGGGGGCTAGGGGTTCAATACTGCATTCAGGAAGTGCTAATGGTCCACAGGTTAGGGGTGTAATGCTTGCCCCGGGCGCTGGCAACCCATGTTACGCCCCCCCCGCATCGTCTGTCGACAGATTCTGAAATAGAAGTTAACATTTAAAGCTTTTTGAATCGCCTGGATTTGAAGGGTTTTCTGAAAATCCGATAGCTTCCCTTTCTTGACAGTGATGGGTTCCAAGTAGTGCATCCCTGTACACCTAAAAATACTTTGGTGTTTTTTTCATACTAGGATTTTAGTGGTCATACTTAACATATTCTGGCCCTTCTTGAATACATTCTTGCTATCTCTTCAATAAAAGCATTATGGTTTAACCTTCCACAACAGTGCCCATCCGTGTTGTATTGTCGCCATTTTTTATGACGTTTTGGTTATCCCAAGGCACAATAGTGGCCCTCCCTTGACAGAATGTGGGTGTAATAGAGGCCAATCTAGAACATATTGTGGCCTTTCATTGCTAAATTCTTGCTACTGAACACAATCTAAGGGGGAAGAGGTACTCAATGGAAATGGTAGGGCTTTGAAACTAAGTATTATTATAAAGGTGTTACTTGAGGAAATGTAAGGCGCTCACCCATAGACTGTGGCATGCTTCTTCAGCTGGCTACCCACTCAGTTTCTGGATGGATTCCAGGTGAGCTCTACCACCTGATGTGGTTGCAAGGGTTTTCTTGTTTTCATTATTTTTTAAGGCCAGAGGGACAATCTTAAAACAACCTAGGGTTATCCTGTAAAGAGTTTGTTCTTGAGTGCTCTGGCTGGACTAAAAACTGTATTTTTAGTATACAAAATGGGTTGCTATTACCCTATCATCCTTCCTAAATTGTTGTAAACATGTTTCAACCAACCTTTGAACTTGTCTTATGGGTCATCATAACGTTTACATTTTCTGGCATAACTCACTATTCAAAATCCCTATTTGGCATACTACACTAGTGGCTTTGGTACATCAATGGTACTACATGCAACATACCATTCAAAAAAAATTAAACATAGACAACAGAAAAGATGGAATGCAAGTTATATGCAGACAACAGAAAGAATGCAATGCAAGTTATATGTATTTGTCATTGGAATAATTTATCAAGAGTTGAGTTAGTTAGTCTCAACCCGGAGAATAAGGGGAAGAGTCACTCTGTTGTCACACATTCTTCAAAGGTTGGATGATGTTGTTTTTAATCCTGACTTTTCGCTGCTATGGGGAGAGAAGGCTAACCCTGGCACAATAGTAGCCTATCCTTTATTTATTGCGGGCTTTCTTGTTGACAATAGTCTTTCTATCTGTGGCATACAAACTGTCCATCCTTGACACTTTTTAGCTGTTCTTGAACACATTATGGCTGTTCCTGGCAAGATGGTGTCAATTATTGGCATACTGCAAGAGTTCTTCATATAACAGTGGACCTGACACAATTATGCTCATCCATTATCTGATGGGGTCATTTGTGACACTGTTCTGGGTATGCTAGCCATTATGAAAATTCCTGCCATTTAATGGGAATCTGTTATATTTAATTATGGTGATGAATGGGCCATGAAAACAAAAATCCCTCCATTTGTGAAACTATCACTTGTAATCAAATGATAGTGTTGATTGGGACCAAATGTGGGAATTGAATATGAGTTTTGGCGGTGCAGAAGTGGTAGCACGCCACCGCCACGTTCCTGCACTGCCAAAACTCATTGCCGCCTGCCTGCCAAATTCCAAGTATTTTTGGGGTCTGGCAGGTGGGTGGCTTGGCGGTCCCAAGGCGGTGCAGTTTAAATGCTCACAGTGGAGCCTTAAACTGGACCTCTGCGGGACGACCAGTACACGTTCCTTATCAATCAATCATCACATTTTATTGATTTAGATCTCTTGCAATATCAACAATTTAAATAAAATGCATAGTCCATCATTTTTATAAAAGTCTTATACAAACAAATTTATAAACATCTCATTTAAAACATGAATAAAGCAGATTTCATAAAATTATACAATTTATAGCAAACAAATGAATTCGGTGGGGATTTCAAAAAAGCGATCACGTCAGTAGAGGAGGAAAGGTTATACATAACAAATAGGTTTTATAAAACGATTTCTAGTTCCTACTACCTCTTTATTAGAGCATACATATAAAATATGTATTAAATCCTGGATTCCATTATTACATTATTCACATATACCACTATCTTTATCTAGTTCACTCCATGTTCTTGTGTAAGACTTTAAAGGCAGTATACCTAGATGGAGCATAGTGATACATCTCCAGACACTATGCTCCAAAGTAAATCTCACATACTGTTGCGGAGTCTTAAAATCTATAGTGGGGGTGATACATTTATAATGGGATAGTTGAAGGCAGTATGCCTTATCAAGCTCATAGCTTAATCAGGGAGTCATATTTTTCAAAAGAGTTTCAAATGCGCTGGGGCCCAGGATTGGAGAATGCTTTCAGTGCACTTGAAGTATTCTAGAGGGGTCTTGACATCTGATTTTGAAGTGTCTTGGTTTTTCCCTGCCTTAAAAGTTTATTTTTTTAATAAGGCTCTTAAGGAACCTTTTCAGCAAGCAAGAGTTTAAAAGCCCATCTTATTATGATGGCTAAAACTATTGAAAATGCCCTTACTGTTCCATGTTATAAGGGACGGATCTGTACCGGGATGGCCTGGCTCAACAATGATATTTTTCATAATAATTTGCCTTCGCTAATATTCAATATGTTCCATCTAGCTATTGGAATATACTCAATGGCATAGGTAATGGTTAGTGGATTTTTTGCCCTGTATTTTTTTTAAAAGAGCATAAAAATGCCTCTCGCACGAAGAAAAGTAGAATTTCCTTAGGGCATTTATATGTGGTACTGCTTTATGTTTCATTTGTTGTAGGTAGAAGTGAACTTCTAGGGTTTGTGCGACAACCCGCCCATGATAGGTGTAAGCTTTTACCACCTCAATTATAGTACCACCTAGTTTCCATTTACAATGAGTATAACGTTTCCTACCTCTAAAAGAGACTACCTTAGTCTTAGAAATGTTTACATTCATACATTCAGGTAGTTGTCTTCTAAATATTTAATGAGTGTATCTATATTCCTCTGCAAGCGCAACGGGGTAAGGTCGAAGAGTACCATATCGTTGGTGTACATTAACAAATGTATATTTACTAAAGCTACTTTGGAGAGGGGGGGAATTGTTTACATATAAAAATGGTCTGGTAAATCACGTACGGAAAGGGTAAACAGGAGGGTAGCTAATAGGCAGCCCTGTTTTAGGCCGTTCTGAGTGACGATCTTGTGAGTCAGGCCTTTGTACCTCCAATCTGAACTTTACACCATGTTGAAGTGTGTTGGCCTACTATCAGTCTCAAAAGTGAATCTGGCATCTTCATTTTCTTTAATTTCCTCCAGAGAGTTGGTCTGTAGACCCTATCAAAAGCTGTAGAAAAATCAACAAAAAAACTATATTCTACTTGTTATTTAGATAATACATACTTATTTATGATTGACTGTAGAATGTCTATACTGTCGATCACAGAATGATTGGTCTTAAAGCCCGCTTGTATCATCGGGATTATGCCCCTGGCGGAAACCAATTCCCTTAGATGTTCAAGAATAATTGCTGCAAATATATTTTCCCTATAGCGTCCAGGAGTGTGATTTGCCAATAATTTCCAGTATTAATACGAGTGCCCTTTTTTAGTATTGGATTGATGATACTCCCAGTCCATGAATTTGGAGAGTGACGTACTCCACTTCGCTGAGTTGCTTTGCAGTACCTTTATTGGTATCATGTCTGGGCCCATGGCTGCTGAGGTTCTTGCCTTCTTGATGTGAAGCTCGATTTGCTTTCCTGTGGGAGAGGATATTGATTGTACAGTACTGTCAAAAGATCTCAAGTTGAATATTTTCCTGCTATCGGGGTACTCAGTGTTTGGTTTATAAAGATCAAGAAGGTAGCTTTCCCCTATGATCTCTGGTACAGGGGTGACTTTTAAGGATTTAAGTCTACCCATTCCATTGGCAATCAAGTGCCAGAATTGCCTGGTGTTTCTTTGCGTGGCTGCCATTTATCATTTCATCCAGTTTTTATCTGTGGCAGCTCTGTTTTTTCCCTCATTGAGTCTTTGCAGGTTTTTATTTCAAGCGAGCTACTTCTATTTTCCTTGACTCTGAGAAGTTTATGAATCGCCCTCTAATTAGTTGGTTTCCTTTTTTTTCAAGATGTTCCCCTTCCAGTGATCTTCTTAGGCTTGAGAGATCAGCTATATAGAAGAACCTCCATTAGTAACTTGTTAGTTATGGAACTGAGAATGTCCTTGAAATGTTTAAGTGGCCTCATGGTACTATCTGGCAACCGTAACTGTTGGGAAGGTATTGCATTATTAATTTTGTTTATGCATGCCGTATTCCAGATTATTCGTCCATGCTTGGAATCTAGAACCGTCTTGCCATTCATCCAAGAGAGCATCCATGGTGAGATCAAATATAGATTTAAGTTAAGACTCAAAGGAAGTTTCGCATGGGCGCTCTCAGGTGAGAAGTGGGTGTCAAGGAAGTTGCATTTTTGGGAATAGCACGTGGTTGGATAATATGTAATCTAATATTGAGCTACAATGCACGCCTTTTCTTGTATAGTTTGCAGGTGCAGGTCATTCTAACCTTCCATTTAAAATCACGCCACTCATTCCGTTAATTAGTTCAAGTACGATTTTCCCGCGTTTGTCTGCATTTACGGCATCAGGGAAAATAGGAGTTTGTTTAGACCAGGCGTCCTCTTCTCTGTTTCTACAAGATTTAATCATATGGTGAAAAATGTTTGCGTTGAAGTCTCCTGTTATGATCGCTTGATATCTTCCACATAGTTCTAGTATTAAGTCTATCTGATCAAAAATTCTTATGAGCATGGTGTTGAATTCAGAGCCGGGTGGGATATAAAGATTGAAAATGAATATAAATTCTGTATTTTGAGGATTTTTGTTCCCGGTATTTATTCTTATTCATTGCACGTTATTGCTACCCGGGATAATTCTTTCAAATGTCCACTTACTGTCTTCCTTCAGTAGCATCATCAGAACCCCCTGTGCATGACCTCGTTTTACCCTTGTTGCTGGGATTTCGAATAAAAAGTAATCTTTTTGATAAAAATCTCCAAGAGACCAGGTTTCCTGCAGGCAGATAATTGCTGGTGAACTTTTAAGAAGGCAATGTTGTTTTTGCTGCACAAAGCCTGCAATGTTCCATGAGAAAAAAATCAATTACTTTTCTAGAGGAGTAAGGAAGTTTCACACCTCGTCCTTGCACCATGCCCTGCATTCCTTCCCGTGCAGGAACTGGAGGTGCAAAACTACAGGGCGGCGCAACATGTGCCCTTCTACATGCACCTCTGTGCACAGGGGTAAGAGGAAGCCCTGTAGGGCCCCCATTCTTTCCTCTCCACCAGCAGTTTCATGGAGGAAGAATCTCCATGAGACGGCTGGCGGTGGGAAAAGTCGTAATGTGCTTGGTTGTTCCTCAGGGCACCACCAAGCATATTGCGGCCCTCAGACCTCTGTGCCACCGCCAGGGATCACTGATCCCTGGCGGCTGCGGCAGTGCAATGGCGGTCCGACTGCCAAACTTGTAATGGGGCGGTCAGACGGCTAGTGCAGTGGTGGCTGGCCCGCCACTGCCACGCCACTGTGAGGCTGGCAGTCTATGGACCGCCAGACTCATAATCAGGCCCTAAGTGTATTTATGCCAAATGAAAATACTATATTTTATTGTAAAATGTCAGCAGTTTCAGAAACTGGCAAGCTGATGTTTCAGAAAAAAATGATTCATTTCTTAAATATATATAAAGCTGACGTTTGAGGGGGAACACAATCTATATTTGGGAAGCTTATTTCTGAATTTAGTTTGGTACTAAAATACACCTATTTATACAGCTGTTAATTTATGCCTTGTGCGAAGGCACATCCTTATCAATAATACAGGAAGGATTAATACATTCTCAGTTAATTACTGATTATATACGTATATCTGGAGAATACTTCCATGTATGTAAATTCATTGAAATAGATCAAGAGAGGATAGTGATCACTAGTCCTAAAAAATCATACTCCATATAATGAAACCAGACTTAGAACCGGATTGATCACAACTAAGTAAGGGAGAGAACAAAAGACATATTAACTTGGAGAAACTAAAATGAGTAAATAATAGAAACCAAATGATATTCAACATGAATTAAGGAGCCCAAAACAAACATTAGCAGTGATAAAAAAATGTATTAAAGAGGTTGACCAAGGAAAGTTAATTATTCACAGTAAACTGCAAAGACGCCACTACTCACAACTAGTTTGAGCAAAAAATGTGCTTGAAAATGAAGAGTTAATAAATACATTAAACCTATAAACATAATCTAAAATCATCCAATGCCACAGACCTAGGGGGTGGACTTGCAAACATCTGAAGGCAATTCCGTGTTGATGGGCTCAAATACCATCAATTCAATTTAAAATGTATTGCAATCTAGAGACAAACCTGGTCAATGGAAAAGCACAAGAGGTGTTCCACAAAATGGCACTAGACAAGATCCTAATAAATAATGCCCACCATCTATTCTATATCCCCTAGTCAGAATCTTTTCCACAATGTTTATGAAAGAATTGCTTGAATCTTCAAATAACAACAAGACCATATGTATCTTTCAAAAACAATCTAAAAATGTTCATCCAACGATGGTCAACGCTGAGACTCTAGTAAACAAGATGAGCCCTTATTTGAGGGGGAATTCACTGTAATGGGCCTTCGTCAACTTCAAAGAGGCCTTCAACCACATATGTGGACCTGGATTATGGTCACAATTACTTATCACTTGTGCACACAGATTGAACGTTTACAAATTGGCTCAACTGCATGACTAAACCTGGACGGTTAATAAATAAAACCATCACCAGTAAATACGAAGAAAATCTTTTGCTACGCTGGTGTTAGACAAGAGTGTGTTCTAGCCCCATATTTATTTTTAAAAAACCTATAAGTGAGTGACCTTTTCACATCACAAAACATCAGATCACTATATGGCCCGCGTATAGGAAGGGGCAAATTACAAGGACTTTTAATGTGGTGAGTATTATCCACTTTAGCTGACTATGTCCATTACCATCATCTAACCGTAAATATAGAAAAAGGCAAATTATGACATTTGTGATAAAAGTATCTGAGAAATATTCGATCAGGTTCTAAAATTGAGGTCTCAAGTCAAGGAGAAGATGAAATCCATCAAGAGTTTGATCAATGGGTTAAAAAGATTAATTAAAAAATAAAGAGTTGTAGCTTTGGTACCATTAGTGAGAGATTATGAATTAAAAGTGACACCAATAGTACTAAATGGTGTTCATATTCGGCTCCCAACTTCAGTTAAACTGATTGAGATATGTGAAGCCGAAGCATGGCGAAATCTACTTTCCATAAGGAAAAGCAATCTGACGGAAGCCAATTGTTGGAAACCAAAATGGCTGCAATTAATTGGTTCTATGCTTGTATGTTGGTCACTTTCATGCTCCTGTTGACTTAATGCCAGAACAACTTTTTGAAGAGCTAAGAAGCGCCGAATCGCCGATATGTAAACATTATAAAATGGAGTATGACCACTGGAGTGGTACACTGGACCTCCGAAGATGTTTGGAGGACAGAAGTGTATCAGCCAATCTCATAGAAGTGATGTTGCAAAACCAATGCGATGTCTATCTAAGGAAAGCAATGTTGATTCAGTAAGCATGAAAGAGTTGTATAAAAAAAAGCCCCCCCTAGACTCTCATGTCAATTCAAATGGAAGGGAGATAATTTCCATGGCAACTACACTAAACAAGCTCAACGGCTATTGGTCTCTTAAAACCCAACTCTATCGGAATCAAATGACCGTACCTTTTCTAGCTCTTCACAATAACGTTTTAGAGGACAAACATGGCATTATTATATTGTATTAATATAACTAAAATGAATATGAACATGTTGAGGGTACTGATGGTATAAAATGATGGAGAACATTAATCTCATTCCTCTTGAACTTAATCCACACTAGAGGTGAGGTGACACCGTCAGCCGGTCGCGGGAATGTATAATCCAGGACAGGCAGCGCAAATATCCTCAGCGGGGTCTCTGATATTTTTAGATAGCTCCCAGAACAGGATTAAGAGAGAGTCTACAGGGATGTGTGTCAGAGAAGACACAGTATTGTATTCTTTTGTATTGCGCTTCAGCATTTCTATATCGCTTTTCTATCCCTTACGAGGTCCCACAGTGTTTTGTAGACCTCTGGTTCAGAGGTGCTTGGATGGGAAAAGGGTGTTAGTAGCAGTGTCATTCATTAGTGCTGAGTATTGGTGTTGAGCACGACTCCCAGCAGGGGGCTCTAAATGTGACGCAGCGGCACGTGAGCGTGTTTTACACACGTGGCGGAAATCATAGAAGTGTGAGGAGAGATTTCCAAGCAGCATTTAGACACCGAACAGGTGTCTGCCCTTCAAGGGACTGAGGGCCTGATTTAGAACTCGGCGGACCGGTCACGCTGTCAGAACGGTGACTGATACCCCGTCTGCCGAAATATAAATCCCAGAGGATGTAATGGGATTTATAATTCAACGGACCGGATATCCGTCACTGTTGTGTCAGAGTATTCCTCAGCGTTCTAAATCAGATCCTCAGTCTTCATTATGGGAAAAGCCAGGGCTTTATCACCCTTCTCAAATGCAAGTGATAATTGATGGATCTGGTTTTCTTATGCAGAATATCCCATAATTTGCCTGCCTTTATGGAGAAGGAGCTCCCTCCGAGGGTTGTTTTATGATAGACAGGATCTATTAGCGGTGGGGTCATTCCTGATCTGAAGTTTCTCCTTGGCAGTAAAGTCTCAATTTGCATTATAAGAAGCTTGGTCCCCAGCCGTGGACTGTCTGATGTGCAATGCAGGGGCCTTTAAATGATATTTTGTGGCCATTTGTAAACAGTGTGATGCTTTGAGGGCAGGTGTAATATGGTCCCGCCTGTCAAGGTAAAGGGCTCGCCTAATCGTTGTATTCGGAACTCTTTACAGTTTGACAAGTGATTTTATCATGAGTCCAATCGAGAGTTGTTTTCGATAATGCAATCTTGATATTACTTTGACCAGTAATGTGTGCATCCTGTGTGAGAACTCGAGGAAGGAGTTGATGAGTTGTAGAATTTTCATCATGTAAAATGACGCTTACTTTGTCGACTTGGGTTTGAGGTGCATAAAACCATAATGACTTCAAGGTTTTACTTCAGTCAAAGTGGTTGGTGGCTGCACCATTTACTGGGGCCAAGAGGATATTGAATTATGGTCTTGCCATGAACCTTGGCGCCATATTACGGTATGGGCACATTTTCCTGGTTAGCACGGGGTGCACCTTTAACCACATGGGTGCTAGAGCTATTCCCCTGCTATGCTGGACAGCAACCAAAACGGGTGTGGTCATGACGAGCTGAGCTCGTCATGAGCACCGAAGGGGTTAAAAATGTGCTGCCTCCAGGCAGCCACAAGCTCACGCTACCTTATGGGCAGTGCATTCATGTGAACAACAGAGCAGCCTGCACTTTGAAGGGGGTTAGAGATCCCCTTGCAGGTAGGTGCAGTGAGTGACTGCACCCGCCTGCAAGGGGATGTCTGGGGTGTCCATGGGATACCCCTTCTCCCCCCCTTCTCCCCTCAAGAGGGCTATTATCAGGGGGTGCACTGACAGTGCACCACCTGCTCCACCTTTTAGGTGGTGCACTGTCATAGCGCCCCCTGACAGCTTCTTTGCCTCTGCGCTTACATCGGCAATATGGCACGGACGCAGAGGCAAAGGAATTCCCTCATTTGCATCTGGCCACACCCCCATGCAAAAGAAGGAAAATCCTCAGATGATATCGCTGTCACTGTATGTGCATCAGCTCTATCGGCTTTACAGAAGGGGATGCACAAGCGTCTGAAGCCCTCAGTAATACAGGAGGCACGCAAATGCCTGTTGTACTCCAGAGGCACTCCAGTAATACGGTCCCCGGAGGACAACTACTGAACTGATGTAATGTGAACAATTGAAAGGTGTTAACAAGGTAATCTATGACCTTCCTTTAATATAGCCTTATAGCCTGCCGTAGCGGGCTATACCAGCTATTAAAGGGCCGCTCCAGCGTTAACAAGGGAGCAGGACTTTAATAGCCAGTATATCCCTGCAAAAAAGGGCTATAAGGCTATTAGAACATTCTGCCTCTAGAGGTCAGAATGTTCTAACAAATAAAACAAAGGCTTAAGGGAGCCCGAATCCCCTCGGGCTCCCTGACACCTTTGTTCACAGCCATAGCTGTGAACAAAGTCAAACATTAGAATGTTGGAGCTCCGGGCTTCTACCTGCCATTAGAAGCCCGGAGCACTCCGTTGTTTTCAATGGAGCTCCCAACATTCCAATGTTCTAATAAAGGTTTTCATAATATTGAAGGCTGTTTCCTGTATTCTGGAGTCGCACAGCCTTTGGGCTACTAGCAGGTGGACAACTGATTTGAAGCTGATGACTGATCAAACAACAGTGGAGCAGTAACAACACTGTTGTCGACACAGTATTTAAGATCATACCAAATGGAGGTCAGAGCAGAGTGCAAACTTCTTCCAGGTCTGAATCCATTCTGTCTGTCAGGAGATTATATTGTATTGAGATCCAAAGCAGGTCTGAGATATGTCTAGGCAGATTAAGAGAGAGCTGCCAACGCAGCTAGGTTGTCTTTCGTTTGTGAGTCCTTTGTTTTAAAGCAAAGCAATGGCAAACAACCTTTACAAAGCAGTCATTACATCGCAACATCCTTTACATCACATGTCATTACAATGCAGCCATTACATTGCATGTCACTACAACGCATATCATTACAACGCATGTCACTACAACGCATGTCATTACAATGTCACTATAACGCAGGCATTACATCGCAAGTCATTGCAATGCATAGTACCCTTATACTATCCAACACTTACTTTAAATGTAATGGTATGCATTGTAAAGGTATAATGTGATGGAATGGAATGCTTTGTAAAGGTAGTTTCTGAAAATGCGATGTAATGACATGCTATGTAAAAGAATGCGCTGTAAAGGATGTTGCGATGTAAAAACTGCGTTGTAAAGGCAAACATTGTAAATTTATGCGTTGTAACGTCATACATTCCAAAGCAATGCCCCAGCAGGATGTAAATGTGAAACAGGCACAGAGTTTTGTAAGGGAAAACAAACCAAGGGCCGTCACAGCCACAAAGGAAACATGGAGGGGCCCCCATCTTGTGCTTCATATATTGTGCCTTTGTTTGTGAACACCGTCCCCACAGCACAAGTACAAGTAAGCATGCAATACAGTAAAGCAACACAAACCGCATACATCCTACATGAAATAGATTTGCGCTCCCTTGGAGACTGGGAGCCTGTGCCTGCTGTCTCCAGCCCTGCAACGCAGCTCGGGTTGGAGACAGCTTCAGTGTGCGTGTCAGTTTGGCCGTCCTGAGATGGCTGGCCAAACCCACATGCGCACTGACAACAGTGGCAACCACTCCCTGCCCATGACTGCCCTCGCGATGGCCCCGCCCCCAAGACTCGCCCGGAAGAGAGAAATTAAATGATAATAAACCTGGTTAATTATCATTTTATTTTAACATTTCTGCAGCTGCTGGTGGGGAAGGGGCGACGCTCCTCAGCGAAGGAGCCGCCACTGGATTTAAGTTAGTAGAGAAATGAAATCAGAGTCGTTGTAGTCTTGCACGGTCACTTGAAGGACCCTTGTGTGCATTTCGTGCTTCGCTGCTTGATGACTCTACACCATCCTACATGCATCGTCTCATGGTTTAAGTGGATTTCAGACAGAAAGATTAGGAAAAGAGCACCCTGGTATCTAAAAATGAACCTCCTCCTACGCCTTGTAAGATTGCACACATAATTGACAAAGAATTACGAAGTCCTATCAAATTAGGTTGGAAGCTGAAGAAAAGAACATTTTGCATTCTAATTAAGCACAACTCACAAACCTTAGCATGGAGTGGACTGAGTCATCTTGTAATGCCCATTTGAACTCGGAATTTGGTAACAACAGGCTGTTTTACTTTCAACTGAGCTAATCTGACATAAGTCATCTAATTAAGATACAACTTTGCGAGACTTGAACTTGCATTAAAATTCAACCTCCCTTCCCTCTGAGTCATAGCCTTACAGGACATTTTGTTTGAATGTATTTCTGCTACTGAATTGTTGTTGTGAGGTTTCTCAGCGTCAAGCCATCAAACAAAGAGAGCTACAAACATTTACTGATTTCAGAGGATGTCCTGCCAGTTCTTATCCTATTCTTTACTCGGAGAAGACCTCTCCTCGGTGAACAGGAGCACTGTTTCATAGTTTTTACCCCCACCTATGTCCTTTGACTGTTCTCTCTCGTTTCAAACTTCTGTATAATCACCAAGACGCTCCTCAAGGCCCAGGCATTCACCATGGGGGAGAGGCTGAGAAGTTAGAAATATGACATGGAAGAGTAGAATTAGGAATAATGAAAATTACTTGTAAGTATTAACAGCCCTGTCACCATCCTGTATGTTGTCATCCTCCAATACCTTACCAGAGAAAGATACCAGCTACTAGACAGGTTCGGAAATGCACTATCTGCTTACTGATCGACCAATGCATTTATATAATGATCACCGCCTGCCTGCGCCAATCCACAGGGAACCAAAAGTACATCAATATAGCTTTAGAGCCCGACGTAGTGGGCTCTACCGGCCATTAAAGGCCCGCTCCAGCATTAAAGGCCCGAGCTGAAGACTATTTTATCGTGCTGGAGTATGTCTCCAACATACTTGTTTTCAATGTAAAGAAGTATAAAAGGCAACTGGCATTGGATGTAGGTAAGATTTATTCAACACACCCAGTCACAGACTCTCACAGCTGTCACCATCAACTGTCCTTGGATAGAATCCACCCCTAAGGTTCTGATTCTTAGAACTGAATGTGCAGAGCATCACCCAGTCCAAGACACCACACACCACCATTAAATCTACCTGCTTCAACATCAAAATGAAATGCTTATGTATCTCAGTCTTGAAATTATATGTTCATACATTGATGTTTACCCTTTCGAGTTCTAGGACTAAACAAAAACTCCAGGCACCTTCAATACTGGGAACCTCATGGAATGGGGGATACTGTAATCTTTTCTTGTAACTTTGGAATTAGGCCTTCAAGCCCTCGTCTGTTGGCTGTATTCCTAAGCCACTGAATCCTGAGCACTTCTTCCACTGTCTGCTGTCCACTTCCACTGCTGTAAATTCTATTTTGTAACCTCATCAAATCACCAGCAAGAGCCATTTATCTGTCTTGGACTCCTGATAGGCCTCCCCTTAGAACTGTAGACACCCTCCAACCACTAACTCCTCAATATTCACATCACTAGTGAGACTGTTGTACTTGGGCACTGCTGCTGACTGGTTCAACACTGCTCTCAAAAGAACTCTGGTAAAACTCTAATAAGATGCAATAGGTGCATGGGGGAATGACTGTTTTGCAGAAACCTCACATGTCGCAAATATGCTTGGCGGGAGAGCTGCGGTCCAGCCAACCATATTATGAGTATCCTTTCCTCCACGGTTTACATTGAGGTTCTTACTCCATGTAAACCCTGGAGGAGAGGAAACAAAGGGGGCCCTAGAGGGCCCCCTGTGCCATCTCTGCATGTGGATGCACACTTGTGGGCATAACGTGCCCTCTGTGTGCATGCACATAGGTTCCTGCACGGCATGGACTTTCAAGCTTTTTGACAATAGTTTTCCTATTTTAAGTGGATTATTATTTTTAATTACGTGATTATAGAGGAAGATCCGCAGTTACCGAACATTTAGTCCATCTTTACTTTATCTTTTGGCTGGTGAGGCTTACATTTGTTGTCTAAATAATGTATATGTTATTTTATTATCTCAGTCTTAATTAAGGTTGAAGTTTTGTTTAATTTTTAGACTGACGCCTCTAAGCCAGAAGCTCTGCCTCGTGCGGACGTAAAGTTAGTAGTTGTAAATCCATTCTGTGAATACCAAAAGTAGTAAGTGCATTCTGTGAATAACAAAAGTAGAAAGTGCATTCTGTGAATACCAAAAGTAGTAAGTTTAGGATTTTGTCTTAAGTTAGTTCTGTGAATCGGGTTCAAAGAGTATAACTTTAAATTGTAGCATGTCATACATTCTTTTGGTTTGTTTGCTAATTTCAGGTGCAATTTGGCTAACAGATTGTTCGATTCATAGTTGTTAGTAGGATTTGCTCTTTACTAATGCTTCTATACATTTACAGAGTGTAGTTTGGGTTCTGACTACTTTGGACTGGAAGGCATAGTGCCATTCTTCCACTGTGTTATTGGTTTTGGCTTCTTGTGCCAAGGTGCTGTCATAGACATTCCACCATGATATTTGTAATTTGGGTCGCTGTCTATGTCCGGAGTGATGTAGTTTGTCAACCCAAGTATCTTCAAAATATTCCAATAGGGGGCTTAGTTAGTCTTCATTTTATAGGAAGAAAGGACTTTCTATCAATAGTTTTTAGAGGTTAGCCATTTTATGAGTACGGCGGTCTTTAGACCTTCTTACTGTTGGTGGTGGTCCGACCGCTGCCTCCTCATCGGTCTGAATGCCAATTACGAGAAGGGCGGTTGAACCACCACAAGACCACCGCAACCACCAGGATCATGGATCCCACAGCAACTTTGGTCGGGAAAGCCCTGGGTAATGTAGACGGTGCAGATGCTGGCACTGCCGTGGCGATTATGACCTGCCTTTCCGCCAACCTTTTCATGGTGGGGATCCTGCCATGAAACGTTTGGAGGAAAGGCAGGGCAGAGGCCCCCAAGCAGGGTCCTAGGGCGTTGTAGCACATGAGTGGGGGGTGCATGGAGACACATGTTGTGCCCCCCTCTTCTTGCACTGTCATGCATGCACACAGTGCACCAACATGCAAGAGGCAGTGCCACGGCAGCAGCATGTGCTGCAGGCTCTTCAAGATTCTAGGCATGTCACCACCACTGCAACACAGCCAGCCTGGCAGTTTACTAATGCAGCAGTTAGGATGCCGCCGGCTTGCTGGCGTTCTTCCGACCGCCGCAATGGTGGGACCAGCAGTTGGACTGCCAAACTCAAAATCAGAGCCTAAATGCAGATTGTTGGAGGTGTCTCCATATGCGTTGGTTGAAATGAAATGACAGCCTTATATGGCTATGTAAGGGCTCATTTTTAAAATGGTTTGAATCATGGCTTGCTCAAAGTCTGTGATAATGTTTTGTGTTTAGTAGTTGTTTTATGTTTAATATGGTTTAAATGTCCATAGTAGGTGCTGATTTGTTTATTTGGTAGGCAATTTGCCATTGGTGACTCAACAGTGAGGGTCTTTTGGTCAACAAAATGGGAATTATATAGAAAATGACCCACGGCAAGAGGACACTGGCGGTAGTCTGGCATCTGTCCTTTATATGCTCGTTCCAGTATATACTATCTATTTACAGGCTACCTCTGTGCGTGTTATACACATTGCTGTTCTTATTATATACCATGTGATGTTAAGCGCTCTGATACCCAAGGGTCTAGTTCGCGCTATAGAAAACTGTTATAAATAAATAAAATAAATAAATAAATAAATAGGCCATATATAAAAGGGATATTTGTGTTTTAAAATTCATCATGTATGGCTTATATCTGAGTGAATCGTTTGGGTCACATTTTGAAGGTCCCATCCATCCTCCGGGTTTGATACTGGCTTAGTTTTAGTAAGATATTTGCTGGAGGGAATATTAGAATTTGTTTGTCATTGTTTAGTGTTCATATAAAAGGAAAGGTTCTTCATTATGGGTCTCATTAGGATGTCGGTGGGACTACAACTGACAGGCCGTCGGTGGCGGTCCCACAGACAGACAGCCCTTACAGTGCTGGTGGTCAGACCCTTGTCTGTCATGGAACGGACCACTGCCTCTGCCAGGATCAGTAATTCCAATGGGGCGGCGGTAGGAATTGTGATCCTGAATGGTTTTGCACTGAGGCAGGCACCGCCATTGGGTTTATGATGTCCCTTTCGGACAGCCTTTTCATGGCGGTCCAACTGCCATAAAGGCTTTCAGAATGGGACTTCAGGGGCCCCAAACAGGGCCCCCATCCCTCGTGGGCCACTGCTAAATGGCCCTGGGGGCACATGTAGTTCCCCCACACACATCCATGCACTGTGTTCCATGCACCACATGGCGCATGGCACACAGTGAATTGATGTGCACAAAGTGCTCTTTTACATGGAAGCTTGTGCTGCTGCCCTTTCCCTGGGCTGCAGCACAAGCTGCAGTGTAAAGAGCTGCTTTCCAACTGCCACCACTGCAGTCGTATTGTACTTGGGTGGTCAGACCGCCGACTGCTTGTTGGGCACAACTAACCGATATCATAATTGGGTCCTTTGTGTCATTGTTTAATGTTCAGGTATTTCTATGTCTTGTTATCTTCTATGGGCCGGAGCAGTAGCACTGGTAGCTTTGATAGTTCCTGCAATTAAATGGTGTAAAGTGGCTGTAGGAGGTGGTTGACCTGTGATGAGTTCGGGAACTTTAGACAGTATATCTAGTTTCTTTCTTTCTTTATAATCTTTATTCGATTTTAAAAATAAAATCATAAAAATCTAATTATTTAAGCTAACACACAAATTATCATTGACATACTCGTGCTTATTTTAAAACCCCAGTGAGAAAACGAACAAGAAAAAAGCAAACTGTGGGAGAATCTGGTAGCTGTAAGTACAATAAAGCAGGCCTCACTTGAGTAAAATTCAGTTGTTTTAAAATTGAGCGTAAAAGCTTGTGTTGCAGTCTATTATATTTTGGACAGGTCAACATGCAGTGTGTAGTTAATCGAAGTGTTGTCACAGTTACAGAGGGGCAAATCCGAGTTCGTAAAACAACCATGATTAAGACAAACTCGTTGAATAAATAAGTTCAAATAAGTTCAGGCAGCATTGGTGATGTGTCATGTTCCAGGTCAAATATGGTTCCATATTACAGACAGTTTTCACCAAAATTGAATGTCGCCTCAAATTTTTCATTAGTGCAGAATATTAACGATCTGCTGACAACTTAGCTCTTAAGGCAGATTCAACCCATTTGCAGTCAGAGCGAGTTATACTAGATGGCTTGTCATACAAGTCCGGCATCCCTAGTGTCCGTAATATATTTATGAGTATTTTGACTGTGGGTTTCTGACACCTAGTGCTTGCCGCTCCTATATCCTGCAATACTTCCCTTACTTCTACTTCTGTCACATATGGGTGGTGGTTGTGTTCTCTTGCATGAATTACAACATCATCTTCTGTGGTGACCCTCCAATAACATGCATATAAATAATATTTGGTTCATTTCCAATTTGCATTTTCTGTTAATGCACTTTCTTGGTTGTAGGTGTAGCCTATGTGACTTAGAAACTTCTTTCCTGTCTCCGCTTATATGTATTTGTCTCTCTCTCTCTCATTGTATCTGAAAGTAGTGCAGTAGTATAAATATATACAATATTCTACAGTTTGTATGTTTCTTATTTACATTTAAAATTATGCAACTGTTTCTATTTGATATACTTTCATGTATGTTCCTTTTAGAGGTTTCACACTGTTTTGCAGTTTTTCCCTTTTGGGGCAGCTCCTGTATAGAGCACCTTTACAGCTCAGCCTGGATGGCACTGTGCTAATCCAACGCTTAAAGATTATGCTGTAGAAATGGCAAAAGACTTTGGGGCAGATTTATAAGCCCCTTGCGCTGCCAGGATGTTGCTTTTTGTGATGCACTGGCAGTGCAGTTCTCTGCCCCATATTCAAAAGGACAGGAAAAGCCACCCTGCGTGGCTTTTCCTGTCCTTGTGAATATGGCCCCTTTACAAGCAGCACTTTGCGTGAAAGGGGCGTTCCATGGGTGTTGCTGTGGGTGTTCCCATGCAACACCCTTGGAACCCGACACATTTCCAGATTTATGAGGAATCGTGAATCTGGAAATGTGTGTGAATGCTACGCCTCCCCATGGGAGGCATAGAGAGGCGCAACGAGGAGTAATGTTTTAATTTCTCCTCTTTTTTTCCTCTTTCAATGCGTGCTGTATTCTACAGCACGCATTGAAAGAGGAAAATGCCTGTAGTGATTGTTTTTGTGCAGGAAGGTGACCCTTTGTGCACAAAAACAATCTCCCCATTACGCAGGCATCCCTGCACCATGGTGCAAGGGGGCCTGCACCGACGCATTGGAAGCTGTTTGTGCTCCAACGCAGGGGAGAGCATAGGAATGCGACATATCATTGTAAATAAGTCACATTCCTGTGCTTTGAAAGTGCCACAGCGTGGCGCAGCCAAAGGGCTTGTGGTGCCGCTCTGCGGCACTTCCTTGTAGATCTGCCCTTAGTTCTTTTCTAGCGCGGTGTGGATAGCACTGTGCTGAATGTAAGAGAAAGGTACAAACTGAAAGTACACTATTGAAAAAAACATTATATATATACACACACACACACACACGTATGTATATTCATAATTATTAACATTTAGTTTGTTGTCCAAATGTTGATAATTATTGCAAATATTGGTTCTTGGTTGTATTGTTGTGATTTTTGTAATATGAATTTTTTGGGGGTGAATTGTAATTATTTTTGTGATGTAATATATGTATATTCAATTTAAATGTATATAAAAATGTTTTAGGTTTATCTTAAATATTTGTTTAAGGTTAAAAAAGTACATTTATAAATGATAATGTCATTATTTTGGTGATACTTTTGTAGTCAATATTGTGTGAAACCATTTGACATATATGTTTATTTAAAGGTGACAATATTTTTGTTTCTGATATTTGTGTTTCAATATAAGTAAACATCAATATTTCTAACAATGATATTGATGTTCTCAATATTTGTAGTTTTACTAGTTTAATATAGGAAGTCCATATGTATGTGAAATATTTATTTTCTGATATTTTTGTGTTTTGATATTGTTTGCATCGATATTCTGTCATGATCCCCATGACATAATGTTAAATTACATTATTTAAAATATAAATAATTAAAATATAAATAAATATAAACTGATGTTAAAAATATATCAAATAGTATGTATTTATTGATTACTTACAATATTAAACTGATGGCGGTGGAGATTCTGGAATTATGGGGCATGGAATGATTCAGAAAAGAGGGACATGATAATGATCTGGGGGCACATGCCATAATTCTAGAACTTGGAGAAGGCATGAGTCTAGAACTATTGGGTATGCCATGAATCTGTAGGCTGCAACATGACTTTGGAACTAGGGGGCATGCCATGATTTGGAAAAAAAAGGTAGACATGCCATGCATTGAAATCTGGGGACCTATCATAATTCTTGAACTGGTAGATGTCATGATTCTAAATCTGGGGGACACGCCATGATTTTGAAAATTGGGGACAAGTTTGGGCCACTGATAGACATAATTCTGAAATCTAGGTACATGCCATGCTTCAAACAGTGATGTAAATGATATCCCAAGATTGAGGATCTTGAAGGAAATCTTAAGCTCTCACTTTACTTTTCAACAAAACTTTCTATTTTATTGACTAGTAAAAAATGTGCTTTACAATGCTTCATTTTCTCTGTTTTAATGTTAAACTTTTGTGAGGAATCCCTAACCGTGCCACCCATCAACACCATAAAAGTACATGACACACTCACTATGGGGATCATTAGTGATATGGAAAAGGTACATCAGATTTCACTTCCAAAATAAGACCCCCTGTCTCACAAGTAAGATTGAGAGGCCAATGTCTTACCATAACAACCGCCAGTTATACAGTAAACAAAGGAACATTAGAATATTCAAAATGGAGTGCTAAATATACAGAGGAACATTGTACAAGGCTCTAGAAGAGTTGTTTAATGTAAATGTTTGACATTGCATCGCTGTGTACTACTGTGAGAATGTTTTCTGCCCACTCTCTTTCTCTTTCAAGTGATAGTACCTTGAATAATTCTGCCCTTTAGGTGGCATGCTCTCTTTCTTGTGTCAATCTACTGAATGACTTTAAAATTGGGTGAGGAAACAAAGTCTATAGCACCAATATCAGTGTGTGTCCTGTTCTTGAACAAGAAATAAAAATAGATTACACATATATTCATACAGATTACAGTAACTCAGTTCCTAAATACATACCTTTGAGCTCAGCCATTTATTCTCAGACAAGGTGCTCATGTCTGATCAGTAGTGGCTAGTGCATCGTTCCCACAATGCATGTTGTCATACACTCATTTTCTCCTGACACATGTGCCTTGGAGTTTCCTAATACTTATCTGAAAACTGTTCAAATCATTACCTCTATTGCCTCAAAAGAGATGCAATCTTCCCTGGCAAGAGATGATTACATACTTGTAAGGAAGGAATTCACTTTAACACTCTATAGGAATACTGAATCAAATCTCTCCAAAATATCGCATAGACTCAAACACCTGGGAATCCAGTTTTATTAATCTCTTTTCACTCTTTCTCCAAGATATTCCTGACAGTCATATGCAGAGCTAGGGAATTGTTTGTTTCACAGAAGAAACAGAAGAAATCTTGAAGATCAGCTTCAGAGACAGGACCCTGAAACTGCAATCGGCCTCTAAAGAGCTTGACTGCATCCCTTTACTTAAGCATATGGTTGTGATGCACTTTAATGTGCCTATAAAGCAATATTTACAGCGTTGCCTATAATATACTAAGCTCATAAGGGGATAAAGTTATTCTCAAATCTTCATCAATATGGTGCCACTTGCTGGAGCTCTTACGCCCTTCCATATCTGAACACCAAGAGATTCCCTGCTTGATAAGTGCTCAAATACTTCTTGAGGTAAAAAAACATACTATCATGTTTTTAATGCTTTTATGAACTCCATGTTGAAGAACATACCAGGAAGCTGCTGACCAGAATCCCATGGAAATTAAGCAGACTACCCAGGCAACACAAAAGTGTCTCTGGCAGAGCAAGAGGACCGGCTCAGCAGAGACTTTCTACAGATGCCCGCTCCCTTGCAGAGCTGAGTAAAGCCTAAATCAGCAAGATAAGACTGAAAGCCGCTTAGTGGAGACCTGACTAGCAACTTTAGTTGAAGTTGAAGTTGAAAGGGTTTTGTAAAGCACTCTACTACCAAACGGTTTCTTGGCGTGAAACTTTAAACCCACGAAATGATGGTAAGCAGTTACGGTAGGCAGAGACATCCATCCCTCAATGTCCTAGTTATCAGAGCAATCTGTACTCAAAGGTGAAGCAGGAAAAACAGACCGCCCTCCTCTGAAGGATGCTTATGTTGCGAAGGGGTGGAGCCTGAATATCAGATCTAGTAGAAGGACTACAAATATATTTCCATTTCTTCTTGGTTTGGCGCAATTGAACTGCCCGTCTCCCTAGTGAGATTCACCCTCCAGTAGTTATGGCTGGGACGAGGAAGACTTCGGCTAGGAGCAATGAAGATTACCCATACGTAATGAGGACAATATACAGAAAATACCAATACGTGTTCAGAACTAAACTCCTAAGACCCAGATTCAGCCCTAGCGGTGCTCCTAAAACCTCAACCCTCAGATATTGGTTGCTAAAGCAGGGCTTCTAAGTGACAACTTATGACAAGCTGAGCAAAGCATATATATCCTTACAATCTTGTTTATTTCCAAAATGAATATTTGTTGACTGTGTGATGGCTTAAAAATGACAATAATATAGATACAGTCAATCCAAAATACCCTACAAAGCAAGTCTGTCAGCATATTTCCCATTTAAGATCTTCTGGGAATCCACACCCCAACAGAATAAACAATCTACAAGTCCACTGGGCATGGTTTCCAGGAAAGTAAATCACACCACACTACAAATTAAAATGTTCCATTGGGTATAAAAAAGGGATATGAAAAATCAGTCTGTAGGTGAAGAGCAAACAGTAGTGTTATCATTAAGTCAGCTGGTCCACATAGTAGACAGTGAGTTTTGCATTCAAACCTCCAATCTACTAAAAGCAAATTACATGCATGTGCATTTTTACTAAGAGCTTCTGATTTGTGTGCACATCCATGCTGGGCTACTTTGACAATTACTACAGTCCTCATCAGTAAATCTTAGTTTGACATTCCCTGAACCAGCTTTACAGGGCACTGCTGATTTTACTGAGGCACACATGCACAAATCTGACACACACACTGGCTTCACAAATACAGGTTCCCCAACAAGTCCTCTACTTGATACTTTTGTGTATTGTGTGTCTGATTAATAGTATTTTCACTGTAAAGCACTACTAGTACCTTGCCCTCACGTCTGTGTGGCAAGGACATATTTCTACTTTGAAGCATGCTGTCAAAACCCCTTTCTGAGGCCACGTGGCACGAATGGGCTTCTGGGCCCAACGGTGGTGGTACCGTGGTGGTTAAAGCCTTGTACTGCTGGTGTACTGAACCCTGAACTACTATGAATCCTGAGCAACTGGATCAAGTGCCCCTTTTGCGGCTCACTATCAGCGGTAGCTGTGGACAAGCAGTCAAAGGCTCCCTCCAGGCACGGGGAGGTGGGGTGGTGCAGCTACAGCTCAGTGAGCATGACTTATTACCCAAAATTAGAACATGACAAACAATAGATCATGTCCAGTCAAATACTTGCTTTTAAAAGAGAAAGAAGTATGTTTTTCTAACTCTACACATGTAAGGAATAATGATATGAACAAGCAATAGCACAGTCCCCTTGATGACGGGCCTCCTATAGTTGTAAGACAAATCCCTGTCCCATCCTCTTCCTTGTAACGTGCTTGGGGTTATTCCCTCATTTACTGGTGGCCACATCCAGGGAATGCTCACTAATAGGCCACACTCATGGCTTCCCCTTTGACTCTTCAGGAATTAGTCAGAAGCTCCCAGGTGCCATAGCACCTTTAGCAGTGAGTCCCTCTGGCTCAGCCTTCCCCAGCTAGAGGTGATACTTTCTTCAGCTTTCGACTGGAGCCTGGCAAGCGTTTGTGTGGCCTCCACAGCATCCAGTATAATCCTAGGGAGTTAGTCACCGGAAGTTCTCTCGCTGTGTGAGCTCGACTGTTAAACACAGCCTCAGTCTTTTTCTCGGGAGACAAAGCAAACTTCTTAGCAACATAGGTACCTGCAGTCCCTCCTGGCATACAGGAGTTGCTGAGGAACTTGGTAAATCAGGCACAGACTCCCAAGTGTAAATGTGTCCACCACAATGATTACGAGCCTTAGTGCTCCTTCAGCAGTAACTTTACCAGTGGCCTCTCATGGCACACGGGGTCACCGCAACATGGTGATACGGGCTTAGCAAGTGCCGCACGGTGCTTAGCACATGGCTCAGTTAACGGTGGTCCTTTCTTGGCATGCAGGGGTCGCCAAACTGACATTGCACATGGACATTGATCTGATCTGTGCACCACCGTTCCCTCAAACCTTGATCAGGGAGTCCTCTCTGCAGAGATCCCTACTGGACCTATCTCCCTCTAATGTTCTCCTCTTCCTCAGAGGGCACCCTGGTCTTGGCAAGTAGGCAGGCGCTGGTGCTCCATGCACCAGGTCAGGTGGTTTTGGCTTTCCTGGGTTATGTCCCCTTATCCAGCACGGGGACGAGCAGGCATTGGCCCTCAGTCCTGGTCACAGGCAGAAGTCTTGCAGAGCTTCTCTTCCTCAAACAGACTGTCTGGCTGCTTGACAGATGACAACGTTTTGGGGTCTCAACCTACCCTTCTTATATTTCCAGACATCAAAATAAATAAATAATTCCTATTTGTAAAGCGCAAACATATCACCCCTTAAGGTTTTAAGACAATGGGAGCTAGCGGAGAGATTAAGTGAGCCAGTGCCCAGAGTCACATGATGCTGAATTGAGCTGCCGCTGGTGCCGGGGATCCAACCATGAGCCCCGCGCTCCGGAGTCAGCCGCTCTCACTCTGATTTAGGGGCTGAGCCTTTTACATTTTATGATGGGGTTCTGCTTATTGTTAAGTGGACACTTCTCCTTTTCATCTTCCGTCTTGAAAGAGGTCTGTCACAGTAGGCACAACTCTAAGGCTGATTATCTATAACATGATTCTTGGGAGTGACTAGAGTTCACACCTGGATGTCAGACACAGTGATATGTGCATCAAAAGATTGATTCCAGACTTCCATTCCTACTCTATATAATTCTCTTATCAGCCCCAACTCCCTTCCTGAAATGTGCCTAGGCCGCTTCCTTGTGATCTATCACTGAATCAGACGAGTCTATGAAATTCAAAGGAAGTCTGTTCTCTCCAGCGTGTCCCCTCTCAGATCCCAGCAATGCACCAATTCACAAATCTGTCTAGGGGGATTCCTCTACTCCTCATGTCTTCACCAGGCAAGGCAAGCCTGGGCCTCCTAACATGGAACCCATGTCCTCCATTTAATGTACCATTGTAGGCACACTTGCACTCAGTTTACTTTCCCAGAACACTTAATCTCCAGTACAGTAACCTCCAAGCACTGTGCCACTAAAGCCACGCATGCATTCAGCACACACATTCAGTCTGCGCACACTGCTTGCTACTGCATCCTTTCTGTACTGTACCAGGGTGTGCTATTTGTAAATACACACACTACCAGCACGTACACTCACCACATGGATGCTGCACAACACTTTACCCTTCAAGTATTGTACTTCACACAAGCTCACATACAGCCAGCACATGCTTCAATTGCGCATGCACTGCATCGCACTGCATCTTTCATGTCAAGTATTCCTTGCAGACATACATACTCTCAGCACAAGCACTAATCTCACAGGTAATACACATAACTGCTTTAGCCTTGCACTGTACCCTTCCCAGGTACATGTTTCTGATGTAAGCTAAGGGTGAGTTAAGCACACAACAGTGGAACTTTTAAAACGGTGAGTGAATCTGTGGGTCTCACTCCAGTGACACAGAGTAAAAAGACCTGTTCACTACAATGGATCACTACATGGTATGCGGTCACCACCGTGCTTGTGGTGCTTAACTTCTGGTAGCCTTCCACCAATATGAGGGTAGCTTTTTGTGCATCCCTCCCATTCCAAAAAGATCGCAATCCGTGAGACTGGCCTATGACACGGCACACACGCATGACCCCAATTCACTATGACACAAAAATCAGCATTAGTGATCCAGACAACAGTACAGTTGGGCACTCAGTGCAGGGGTACACGTATTTAACCATGCACATGACTTTTTTGTTCCAACAGGTGACTATTTTAAACAGTGCTCCAATGACCGGATGGCATGGTCTCACTTCAGAAAAACATGTAAATGAAATGTATATTACAAAGGCTGAGATTCAGTCCTGGCAGGTCATCGGGCTGCTTCACCACAAGGATGAGCTAGGATTGGTGTACGATGGGACTGCTCTGCAAAGCCAGATTGCATAAAAATTAACGGCTTATACAAACAGAGACAGTGATAGCAACAGTAGTTATGTGTTTTATTTTACAGTTAAAAAGGATTTGGCAAATTTATACTATGGTCAGACCAGATGACTGACGCTTGATATGCCTCCTATAATCCAAACGTACTGAGGTCATTGTGTCATAAACCTCTAAATTGCTTGCAGCTCTGCTCTTAAAACATAAGCACTATTCCAGTTTCTCTTTCTTTCTAACTCTACCTCGTTCTCTCTGTCTTTTCTCTTCATTTTTGTCTGCCTTCCTAGTGACTCTTTAAATCTGTCTTCTCTTCTGTCCTATCTTTGTATCCCTATATCTCTCCCTTTCTGTCTCTTAAAAACTATCCATTGCTGTTTCTATGGAACCAAAAGAGCTGCATTCCAGTGATATTTAGAAGGTAAACACAGAAGCTGAAGCAGACATCCCATTACCACTTTATATTTTAGACTTTGGAAGCTCTCGCCAACAGCCACATCTCCCATGAAAGAAACAAACCTCACTCTCATAATACCTGTTGCACAGCATTCCCAGTCTTTCAAAGGAACAAGCAGGGCCGGACTAGCAGTAGCGAGCACTGGGACATTCCCCGGTGGGCCGCCAGGGTGAGGGCTGCTTTTGTTACCGGGGGTGGCAATATTGGCCCACTGTAACAAAATAATCTGAAACTGGCCCCAGCAAACAACTCAGCCGCACCCCTCCTACCCCCCCATCAGGGGCCGGCCGAGCAGTTTGCCAGGGCCCGTTTCGGTTATCAGTCCAGCCCTGGGCACAAGGCTTTCAGCAATCTTTCTATCTTCCCTTTAGAACTGCCCCCTGCATTTCTGAGCAGTCCTGTCCTAGAGGTGATGGGCTCTGTTTACTGTGTCATCTCCTGTGCCACCCTGACCAAGTGGAGGCCTTTCCCTGAACCAATTCATCGAGTGATTCATACCTATGTGTGAAAAGCTCTCTATCAGTCTAAGCATCCATTGTAACATGGTTTAATCTCTATGATAGAAATGACAAATTCAGAATTTTGATGCCAATTTCTAAAAACAATTCAACCCCAGTGGGGATAGGCCCTGTTTTCCTTTGCCAGTATCCTAACTCATCCAACCCTGCAGGAGACAGGCTCCCTGTCTTTGAGCCAATACCCTGAGACATTCAACCCTTGCAGTGACAGGCTCACCATGTTAAGCTGATCTAATGAACTTGAAGTCCTAGAAATGACAAGCTCTGTATCTCATTGTCAATCCATTCAGTCATCTAACTATGGAATTTTTAGGATCGGTGTCTTTGAGCCTATCATCTCAGCCCATCCAGCAATAAAGGTATCTAGCTATGCATTCCTGTTTCATGCCCAGAGCCATCGTGCTAAAGAGCTAATATAGTCCCTGCACCAATCTCCGAAGCAACGCGGTCTTATGGGCAACAAGCTCTACTTCAATCAATCAGCATTCGTAAAGTGCACTCTGTCACCCCTAGGGGTATCTGGCCACTGTGTCTCTATCGAAGAGCCAGCTGTTGAGTTTCTTTCTGAAGTCTGCCAGCGAGGGGGGCGTACAGAGCTGGAGGGGGAGGTCCTTCCAGGTCTTAGCTGGGATGTGGGAGAAGGAGCAGCTGCCGCTGCGTGTGCGGCGAATAAGGGGGTTGAGGGCGAGTGAAGAGGAGTGCAGGTGTCTAGCGGGTTGGTGGAAGTTGTCAATTGTTGAAGTAGGCAGGTCTTTGGTCGTGGAGGGCTTTGTAGGCCTCATACGTCCACATGCACATCCCTTCACCACTGGTTATATAGACCTAGATATGACAAGCTCTGTATCTTTATTCCAACATAGTTAACCATCCAACCAGAAAAGTGACTAACTGAGTGCCCAGGAGTCACCCAGATCTAGATGTGACAAGCTCAGCATTCTTCTTTCAGTGATGATGAGCCATAACATATTTGCACACTGTACCGGACTGACCTCCAGGATTTAAACAATGTTCTACTTGTTTGTACTCAATTGATTGCTCTCAGTTGCTCCTGATTACACTGTTTATTGATTTATTTAATTTTTAATGAGCAAAACAGATGCTGGGGCTGAGCCTCGCCACATGGTATCAAACATAATACATTATTGCAGACACAGAGACCTTACAGTGCTGAGAAACAATAAAAAGAGCAAAACATCAACAACAAAATTAACCACCCAACAACTGAAATCGCTTATCTCCTAGATTTCCACTGTCCTACCTCGGCACACGAAGTTAAGGGTCCGGGGATGATCATAAAGCCCTTAGTGATATACAAACTAAAAGGCGTAGATAAATGATCGGGGCGAATCCATGGATGACCATCTAGTTTATACAAAGCACCATCAAGTTTAACCAGTATCTCCATCCTGAGCCAACCTACAATCTTCCATTGGTTGGACACATGGATGAACCTGCATAGACCAGGCACAACCCGCACAGATCTATTCTGAGGACCTGATCTTTGCTTAGAAGGGTTTAGAAATGTTTAAATTGACAGGTGAACAATATATCAGTCTGGGAAACAAAACAGCCAGATAATGAACTGCTCTGTTGGCATCTCTAAGAATGGAACACATTTTAGAAAGATTGTAAAGCCTCCTGATACTCTGACAACAATTTATCTCCAATTTTGCTGCCCGTGGAATATAGGAACTAATAATATGTATGGTGTATCTGATTTAGGTAAGCCTGTGATTATTCCACCTGTCCTAAATGCAGTAAACAGAGCACCTATCCATTCAGGGTGAATCAGCCAGGTTAGAAGTTTCCCTGCTTTGTCCCCCGCATCGTGCGTAGTGGCAGTAACGCCTTGCTATTTATGGCATCTTAATCTGCGTGTCAGCTGCACATGCATCTATTTGGCTACCTCTTTGGGGAGTACAGTGGCTGGCCCCACTTGTTGTAATGTTTGAATAATAATAACACTCTGCAGACCTCAACTTCCTAAGCACTCATATGATGTTCGGATGCAATGACCCCTGCTTTTTGAATGTCACTATATTTATGTCCCAGTAAATTGGCCACTGACTTGTACTTTGGGATGTAGTAGGAAAATGCAAAATGCAAGTCATTGGATATTTGGAGAAAATATTGTGAAAGGTCCTGTTATTCATACATATAAATATAATTACTAGAGGGCCCTCTCGAGTGAGATGCAAAGACCCTATAATTGTTTCACAGAGTTGCAGTTCCTCAAAGTAAACACAAGGAGATGCTGGACAGAGCGCTGATTATTTTCAGACACTTACCCCCAGTCACAGATCTGGGTTGAATCCATCATCATTCTTTAGCTCACTTCGCCACCTCAGTTCAGACCCAGCCATATGCAAATCATTCTTGACCCTGTGCCTCATGGGAACAGTCCAGCCCGAACTGTCAAGCCAGGTCTTCCCTGAACCGGAAACAAGCATCCTGGGACCGGTTTCTGAGAAACACCCTTCATCAGCCAGGCTAGCTTGAATCCAGTTGCAAAGTGAGCAAGGGACCCACGTCTGGGCATACCCTGCCAACTTAGAGCGAACAAGGCAAACACAAGGAGATGATGGACAAAGCACTGAAACTTTTCAGACACTCACCCGAGTCACAGATCTGGGTTGAATCCATCATCATTCTTTAGCTCACTTCTCCACCTCAGTTCAGACCCAGCCATGTTCAAATCAGTCTTGACCCTGTGCCTCATGGGAACAGTCCAGACCGAACTGCCAAGCCAGGTCTTCCCTGAACCGGAACCTGAAGTTCCTCAATGCATTGTTAGAGCTCCCTCTCAAGTCAGATGCAAAGCATGGATATTCTTTCAATGAAGCTGCAGTTCCAATAGTTGTTAAAAGAGGGTTCCTCTCAAGTCAGATGCAACTGCCTCATATGCCCTACAAGAAGCTGAGGGGGTGTGGTTGTAACATGTATATTTGCAGACACAATTTTGCTATTTTAATGATGTGTGCTTGTTTTACATAGGATAAATTAATTTGCCAAAGCTGGTTTGTAATAACGAGTCAAAATTACAGATTTGACAACTAAATAGGTTTTTGCTACCAAAAGTGACACAATTATGCTAATTATTTTGTACACATGGCGATTTTTCACCCTATGGGGGATTTGTGCTTAAATATCATTTATGCTGCTGAAAGTTTTCCACACATATACTGTTGTTGCACCAATGGTGATTACGCATGTCAGTGTGCTGTTAACTAAATGTGATATCAGACCGATGAGCACCTTTCACACCTAATGTGATATCTTACTACCACCTTTCCTCTCTGCATTGAATGATTTTGCATCTAAATGTGACACCACACTCCTGATATGTACCATGTCATCATTAGTGCCTAATTGTGTTTGTGCATTTAATGGCATTTTTCCTGTGAAATGTGTTTTTTGCACATAAATGAATACCCACACTATTGCTGATTTTTAATCAAGGATAATTTTGCGCAAGATGTAATTTTTAAACTTAAAATAGATTTTTTTCTAAATGTGGTTTTGCACCAAATAAGATTGTTGGCACAAAACCTAAAACAAAGCGATTTTCATATCACATTAGACTCCATGGAGTAGCTAACAATACCTTATGATATGATTTATAGAGCACACAGATAACCTAGAAAGGGTGTCTTGGCTGTTTATCCTTTTGCCCTCTGCCCTATCCAAAACTACCCTCATACACCACAAACCTAGCTCTGATGCCCAAGTCAGAAACCTTAATCAGTAAAAAAAACAATGTATTCTCAAAACGGGGCTCCTGAAAACATTACCCGATTTTAACATAGGCACTCCCTCCAGGATCAATATGCTATGCTTTGTCATCTTAGGATCAAGGAACATAAAAATGCCTCACTGAGATGTGATCACCACATCTCCCCATATGAAAATGTGAAGGTCATCATCTAATCATCAGATATCAAGCTACATACCTTCCCCATATTGTTTGATACTGTAATGGTAAGGGGCATTACCCCCAACATCATGCCTACTATCTCCAATGAATACATCCCTTCTAGTTTACCCTCTACCTTGTCTCCATTATCACCCACACAACTTGTGAGGAAAGAAATCAGAATTCTTACTCAGCTCACCACATAAAAATCAATCCTTAGTGAAAGAATGGTCCAAAATGATTACAGCATTAAATTGCATCCCAACCCTAGTGGACTCGGCGAAATCTCTCGGAATCACACTGGATGAGAACCTGGATATGAAAACGCACATTAACTCCATGTCAAAAAACGCTTGTTTCCACTTGAACTATCTGAGAAAGATGAAATCTTTTTTAACGAAGACAGACCTGAAACTAGCAGTGCATTCGCTGGTTATCTCCAGGATCGAATACGGCTGTACTACACTGGCTGGTCTACCAAAAATTTCAACTGCACCCCTAAAAGCCTGCCTCAATGCAGCGGCAAGGCTTATTACAGGATCGAGGAAATTTGACCACATCAAACCCCACTTGAAGGCCTTAAATTGGTTACCATATGAAGCCAGAGTACAGATGAAAATGGCTTGTATAACCCATAAAGCGATTCATCACAACACACCTAAATATCTCGCCCACAAAATTGAAATCTCAGGAAGAAACAGATCTGTCAGGAGTGCCAATTATCTGCTCTTGAAACCTCCTATCTTTAAGAAGAAAAAAACATATGAAAGGACATGCTCAGGCGTAGCTCCCAGGATTTGGAACTCCCTTCCTGCAAACATCAGAAAAATTAGAAACATGACAACATTCAAGAAAGAAATAAAGAACTTTCTTATGAGAAAGTTCCTCCAATAAACAAGATAATCGAAACCGAAGACTTGTCATGGATTTTATGACCATAGGATCTGATTTTACCTCTAAGAAACTCTACCACAGAACTTTATTGACTCAGGTCTTAACTCAATACCTTACATGTTGCTTCTCAAGATATTAACCTATAATTACTATGTCTAAATCGCCATTACTAAGTCAGCACGGCGTACTGCTCTTTGTACACTGCATTTTGTAATCTTTACCACATGATGTTAAGCGCTCTGACACCCATGGGTCACGTACGTGCTATATAAAACTGTTAATAAATAAATAAATAAATAAATAAAAATCAGACAGCAGAATGCCAGCATTAGTCAGAGGAGTCTGGTCCACAACCTAAAACAAAGCAACATCTCCACTAAAGCAGTCTGAAATACTGTCAGGAGCCAAAGCCACAGCCCTCCCAGTAGCCACCTCCACCACCAGGCAACAATGCAGCTTCTCTCTCTAAGCAACCTTTTGGCCCAGTCAAGCTATGACAAAACCACAGCATGCAGACTGAATCTCCACTGACTGACTTAACCACCCCTAGGCATGATTCACAGAAAAGGGGAAATAACTTGCCTCGTTACTGCCATTAACTACAGACCAGAAGACAAATCTCTTATCCACTTCCCAAAGTTGACTGCTTGAAATCAAGCTGAAGCTGTATCATCTTCATTATATGATCCAAAGTATGTAAACCACAGTCTCAATGTCTGTCCCGGAAGACTGGTCTTCCAACTTTCTCATTACGCCTCACTTGACACAACTACTCTTGAAGAGCCAAGCATGCTCACTGGCCCCAGTACTGTACAACATTCACCCATTCACATACCTGATATACCACCCTATACGACTAAATAGTGTGTGGACACAACACTTCCTTTAACCACAATTGTCATAGTTAGATGTCCTAAAATCAAAGAGTAACCTACCCAACCAAAATCAGAAGCATCACCCCTTCTCAAACTAATCAGCCGTCTCTTACATATCACAGCAAAGCTGCCCTACTAAACTGTAGGTCTGCAGTCTCTAATGTAGCTTCCACAGCTGCCCTCATCTAAACTTTTGACCTGGAGCCTACTGCATAGAAACCTGACTCTGCTTGTACTCCATACCAGATTTTAGCCACTATGACACAACATTCTGAACCTAAATAGGACAGCCAAAACTATTTAGGGGAAGGTTCTATTGTCCACAAGGAGTCCCTAAAATGTATACTGATTATCTCAAAAAACTCCTCCTCATTCTAGTGCCTCACTGCGGAGCAGTGGCAGCTCCTCCGCTAAGGCGGAGGAGCATTTCCCCACTGCTCTTTAGCAGTGAAATAAAGGAATAACATTGATAATAACTTAACGTTATTAGCATTTTATTTATTCCTGCTGTGGCAGCTTTGCTGGGGCTGGGCGGGACTGATCTGATGACAGGAGCAGGAGAACTGGGAAACACATTTTATAAGTTCGCATGAATGTTTGGCTGGCTGTCTCGGGTGGGCCAATTATTCATGCGCACTTTGCTTGTTTTCCACCCAAGCTGTATTGAAGCCTCGGTGGAGAACATGCCCAGGCTCCCATTCCCTGGCTGAGCGACGAACCACAGCGCTCAGACCAATCACAACACTGCATTGCAGCGTATTGATTGGTTATGGGAGCCTGGGTGTGCTTCCTGTTCCGGCCAGTCATTTTTGTTACACAAGGGAACCCAAGGAAGCAATATGCTAGGGACCTTAGGGAATTATATCTTTATACAGGACAATGGTGCCTAGACAAGAGGAGTTTTAAGAGATAAATATAGGCTAAATAGACACTATATTCATTGTCCAGCCAGACAGTTTTATTTTATGATAAACAATTATACAAAAAATCTAGTGTGATAACAGCAGGACACCAGCCGATGTCCAACTAACACACCTAGTAAGGGGACAAACAAGGAATATTGGAGGCAATTTAGACAGTCTGTGTAGTACAATTCACAGTCAGACAATATTAATTGCACACTATTGCTAGCGTCAAATAGCACAATTCATACACATATAGTGTGACAAGGTCGACGACGTTTCAAACCTATAACTTATTCAAGGTTCATCTTCAGGACATCAAATGTATGCCTTCTTATTTAAAAAGTCACAATTAACTGCAAGGCTGGTATGAGGGCCGAATGCCTGGGTATTATGAAAATGGTCCGCCGAATATACAGCAAGACTACCGCAACTAGGTGAGGGGAATGCATAAAGTTGCTTAGAACGGGCCGTCAATGCGATCCGCGTTCAAGGGGAAAATCGCCCACCTAAGGCGGAGGAGCATTTCCCCACTGCTCTTTAGCAGTGAAATAAAGGAATAACATTGATAATAACTCAACGTTATTAGCATTTTATTTGTTCCTGCTGTGGCAGCTTTGCTGGGGCTGGGCGGGACTGATCTGATGACAGGAGCAGGAGGACTGGGGAACATATTTTATAAGTGCGCATGAATGTTTGGCTGGCTGTCTCGGGTGGGACAATTATTCATGCGCACTTTGCATGTTTTCCACCCAAGCTGTATTGAAGCCTGGGTGGAGAACATGCCCAGGCTCCCATTCCCTGGCTGAGCGACGAACCACACCGCTCAGACCAATCACAACACAGCATTGCAGCGTATTGATTGGTTATGGGGAGCCTGGGTGTGCTTCCTGTTCCGGCCAGAGCAAGGGACTATGGAGGACAGATGCAGCGAGGAAGCGGCGAAAAGGTAAGTTTTATCTTTCTTTTTTTTTTTACACATGATTACCCCTGTCCAGCCCCCTGCCCTGCCACCCAGAGTCATCCCGGCCCCCACTGCTGTGGAGATTACAAACACAACACCTAAAACACAGATACTAAACATTGTATACCACTCATGTGGCAACACAAAGTGTGGTCAATGAATATAGTACAGATCAACTCACATCCACTTGTCATTTAATTGTAACCTCCTCTGGGCAAAAGGCAAAGACACCCACACTTTTCGCCTCAAATCCTTCCGATTGCACAAGAACCTATTCCACATTACACCTTCCATACCCAGAGTAAGAATTCTACGCATGACAAGTTTTTCAGTAAAAAACTACACATACAAATCTCTAACCCTCCCAAATTTGATTGGTCAGATCACTTCTTGATTCCTTTAAACATCCTGACCTTAATACACCCTTAAGCCAGAGACGCAAAAGGTCAAATCTAAGGAACTCAAACACGATGACAACAAGTACTAGTATAGCCAAAAGATCTAGCTTTAATATGCTAATGATGGAGCGAGATTCAGAAATGTTTTCATTTCAACTCGTGAAGTCACACTTCCATAATAAAAATTAATCAGGCTAACAATTTGTGCTGTGTGTTTATTAATTCAACTTAGTTTAAAGTTACATTCACGAATATGTACACGAGGGTTACTAACATGCGTGCTCATAAATGTGCTCTATGTTGCATTCTCTTGTATGTGAAGAATAATAAATTTATTTTGTCTATCGTTGTGTCATGACTAATTGCAGCTGTTCTAAATAATGGCATGTGCTTATTTTGCTTTCTTGTCTATGTGGTGTCACTTTACTCTTTACAGGTGCATAAAGAACCCTGTTGGATTAAATGAAGAATGGTAGATATAAATGCTGCTTTAATTGTACGCTTCAGCTAGGTAATTTAGACTAATGGGTTAATCATTAGCTATGGTGGGTGGCAACAGAACGAATTATATTTCTCACATTAATTATTATTCTTGTGTTTGTTTATATAATAGTTCACGAAAAGAGGCTTTGGGCCTAGTGCATTTATGTTTGCTAAAATTCTGCTCGGAGCAAAAGAAAGTCCATGACAGATGAATTCCTGCTGCCTGAAACATTTTGTTGAAATGAGCTGACTGTTCCTTAGTCAAGCAAGGCCAAGGCCAGGAACCGGCAAAAGAACGTGCGACAAATTTCATATCTAAGGAAGCAAAATTGACTTTACTTGGTTAAATGTTGCAAACTGGAGGAAGCCTTGTTGTTCGAAAACTAGAGACAATGGACTCTAAGAAAGTGACGGAACTGATGTTCTAAAAAGTGGAATGACACGATGGCGTCACTTTTTAGCCAATGGGACTCCGATTTCAGCAGAAAAGTTATACTTTTGCTTAGATTAGCTTAGTGCAGAAAGGTATAAAAACTCTTCCCCGTGGAAGAGGAGCGTTGCTTCTTGCTGACCTTTGATGAGGGCGTTGTGCTGATGAACTTTCCTTGGAGCACGTAAGGGCCTTCAAAGATTTTACTCTTTTAAATTTTTTGATAGTTAGCTATGTTAGGGACTTAGGTTTTGAAAAATGCTAAACTGATAATTTTCATTTGCAATAATATTTTGATTTACATAAAACTGTTATAACTATTTGCAATGATTCAAATAAAAATACTTTAATAAAATTTCTAATTGCAAATTCCAAATAAGTAGCTAATAAAAATCTTACTTTGGAAAACAAGCTGGTCTTGTTATTTCATGAGTTTAGGTTACCATTAGCAAGATTTTATCGCCACAGTGGCTTAATTAATTTGTAGGGTTTTGTAAATTATGATGAATTCATTTACCGCGGTTGTATATAAATGTATATAATTTGTATATAGGTTAATTAGGTCACATGATTCAGTTGGTCAAAATATATCATGTTATTTTATGGGCCTTGTGATTGATTTATGTTTAATGGTGAATATAGTGAAGTTAGATAACGTAGTTTATGATATATTTCATATAGGCCGCTGGATCAATTTCCTGGTAGCAGACTTGATGGTTGCTATGGTAACCAACATACATGGTAGTTACATAGGATCGATGTCTAACATATGTTGAATTCGTTCTCGTGTTATATGTAAGGATTTTTCCAGCAGCGTGAAAATTCCTAGTTGTACCGGTACAGCGTAGTGTGATGAGAAGGTAGTCACACAGTACATTTGATCTGTTTCTGATTTGTGGTATCGCCGTGTATCACAAGTGTTGTGGCCGTACAACACATGTTAGGGATAGGTGTGTTAGTTAGAATGTATGTATAGTGAGAATTATCTATGAAATTGAAACTTTGAGTATAGGGATAAAGAGCCCGTTCTAAAACTTACTGCGAGAAAGTAATAGAATATATTCAAACTTGAGTGAAGGGTAAAATAACGTCGCTTATTTTACTAACGGTTCATGTTATCTGTGGCAGGTTAGAGTCCTACCAAGATTTAATGTGTGTATGGTTAGGGATACTTTCCGTTTGAAAGTGCGTAATTGATTTTGTAATTTTCGTTCGGGTCAAACTTTGAATTGCTACTTTAAGTACATTCAGAGGGAAACGCGTTCGTTATTTTCCTGTTTGAAGGGTAAAGTAAAGGTTTACTTTATCGACGAATGTATATTCTGTGAGAATAGCGCCGTCTATTCCACGAAAAAGAATTCTTGTATGACTGAAATTTCTATCACTTTATTTAGAGAAACAGACAGATGAGTCTTTGTCGTTGTTAATTAATTTTCATTGAAAAGCGTTCTTAAAATGGCGCTGTAAAAAGTTTTTGTTAAGGAGGGGTGAGCTCTAAAAGTGAGAAGCAAGAAACCGCAGCGGCTGTGTATGTCATACGGTCCGCGCAGTGATTGGATATCATACGTCACAAGCTGTATTGTGATTGGCTCACGTGACTTACTCGAACTGAACACTGATTGGCTTTTGTGGGAAGCTCCATTCTTATTGGTCGAGCAAAGTAGTGACGTAGCTGGAACCTGATTGGCTTGTTGGTGTGTTTCGCGCACGGATTGGTTGGTGTCACGGAACAACCAGGAAACTTTTACGATCATTTCCAATTAAGTGGATTTGATTTAAAAATGAGTTATTATTGCAAAAATGTTGAGAAAAAGCTTACTATGTTTCAGAAATTATTTTTTTTTATTTCACCTGACAAGAAAATTGAAACGCGAGGTGGTAAATTACTTCATAAATACAAAACACCTGCAGCGTATATGGAAGGTGAATATGGTTATCATACTGTTCTGTGGTTTGATGTATGGAAACATTACACTAAAGATGACGGCGTATTGGCTTGGCCGGACGATGGTTCATTCAATATGAAAATTTTAAGGAATTTAAGATAAAAGATGTCAGCTCTTATACCTAAGCCTAGACCAACACAATTATAAGCATTAGTTGAATGGGAGGATGAGATGTTTCAACTTCAAAAAGAAGCAAGTGGAATAAAAAGACCTCCAAAAATACCGAGTTACAGAAGAGAAACGCATGAAGATAGAATGCGTATGTGGAGACAGGGAGACATGTGCGATGGTCTTTATTTAATTAGAGAAATGGTTTTAGGGTCTCCAGATAAAAAGAGATCTGAAAATAAAAATAAAATTGCTGTAGAAAGTGAATCAGAAGATGCAGTTTTAGAAGAAATTTTTACCACAAATAAAAAGCAAACTCCACTTAGACAGCCACGTTCATGGTCTACTCCGATGGTTTCTACAGGAACCACACCAAGTGCACCTCCATTAAATGAATCTCCTAAATTATACCCAAATAATTCTGAATCTTTTGAAACTCCAGAAATATTTGAAACCAGAACTAATTCTAGTATTCATAATGAAAGCAGAAATTTTTCAGAAATTTCAACGGGAAGCCCCTAGAAATTTAACGAAAACTGCCAGAAATGAGGAAGTTGTAAATACTTCAGAATATTTACGATCGAAAGAAAAATTCATTTAACAAATAACTAAGAGTATGGAAGCAGTAACAGTTCCAGTAACGATTGGTCCTGTTCAGCCTATTTCGATCAAAAAAAGAATTAAAACAACCGGGTTTGACAATTCCTTTAAATGCTGAAATTCAAAAGGTAGCTGAGAAATTTTATTCAGATTTGTCTGAAATTCATCGTGAGAAAACAAGAATGCCTGATTTAACTTTTAATCAAGGTTCTTTTAACCAGTCACCAATGGGTGCAGAATCAGATGCAGAGACTCCTGAGAAAAGAGAATCAAATTCAAAACTTGATGTTGCAAAATTGAAAGCTGATTTGGAAGAATTAATAATTGGCACAATTGGTCCAGACAGTCTAAAATGTTATCGTGATGATGAACTTCTGTTCATCTGTAAGAGCATTCAATGGAAAACAAAGAATAAATACGATCATTTAGAAGAATTGGCAGTTGAACTGGAAATCGATTTGAGCAGACAGAAAATGTTGGGGAAACATTACAGATTAGACTTTACTGAGAGGGACATTGAGAATTTTAATACAATGGGAAGAATACTCCATATAAAGGAATTGATTGTTTACATCAAAAAGTTAGGTGACTTGAGCAAGTGGAGAGTGAAATGGACTAAAAAGAAGGAAGATGAAAGGTTGGACATACTGGATAAACTGTCTAAACAGTTTCCTATGAGAGAAATTGCAGGTGGAGGATATGTCCATGTCCCATGGTCAAGACAAGATATTTTACTTTTCACAAATGACTTTCCTCGGCTAAGAGAAAAGCCTGTGGAATGGTATCCACAGGTAGATAGATTCATCAAAGTTTCAAAAGTTCTGTGGATTGATCTGGATGGATTTTTTGACATTGTTGTCCCATCAGATCTTTGGACAGAATGTAAAATTGCTGTAAGTTGGCCAAAAGAGGAACCGGAGCGAATTAAAGAAACAGGTGCTCCAGCACCAATAGTCATGGATTTATATGAAAAAGTGATTTACTGGTTGAAAAATAAAATTGCCCCAAAAGAAGTTGATTGGGTAAAAATAGACAGGACAAATCAGGAACCGAAAGAATCAGTTCATTCATTTTATGAAAGATTATTACTGGTTTTCAAACAGTACAGTGGTTATGAAAAATTAGACGAAAAGGATATGAGTCATTTTATCTACAGATTTGTTTATGGTCTTAGACCAGAAATTGGAGAGATGATCAGGAATAATATTGTCGGATGGCAATCAAATTCAGTTGATGATATTTTGAGAAAAGCAAAATACGGCAGTTATGAATTAGAAGTGAAACAGAAAAAGTTAAAGGAAAAAGCTATGTGGGCGCACGTGAAGGTGGCTGAGCAACAGATTGCAAGTCTTGAGAATAATAATGTAAAATTTACACAGAATCAGAACCAGAGTCAAGGTCAAGGAAAGTTTAAAATTAATTTTAACAAATCAAAGAATAATGCTAGAATGGAAGAATTAAAACAGAAATTACCTTGTTTTAACTGCGGCGAGTTCGGTCATTGGAAAAGCGAGTGTAAAAATCCACCCAGAAATTTTTAAAATACATCATTAAACCCACAGATGTAAAACGATGTTGATCTGCAGCAACAGTTACAGCGTCAACTGAATGACCTGAGTCTTCAGCCACAGCTACAGCAACAGTTAACACAACAACAAAATCAGATTCCACAGCCTCCATTTCCAAATTGTGGGGGAGGTCAAAAATATAATCCAGGTGTGGGATTCGGAGGATGTGATCAGGTAATAAGAACTCAAAGATCTAATTTGCAAAATACGACAGGACAATTTTTGTTGTCAGAAAAACAAGGAAGTGATTCTGATGACTGCTTCTGACGGTGCCCGAGAGAGGGGGAAGAGTGTGTAATTGGAGCCACTCTTGAGGTTGACCAGACTGGTCCATTTGTTAATGGAAAAGTGAATGATGTAGAAATCACTTTTCTGGTGGACACTGGTGCTACCCGTTCTACTGTTAGATCAGTAGAAATTGAAAACCTGCCTCTCTCTGGGGATACCATCCAAGTAGTCGGAGTAAGTAATCAACAGATTAAAACTGATCTAACTGATCCTGTTAAGGTAGAAATTGGCAATTTTAAAGACGAACACAGATTTGTAGTTTGCAACAGCAGTCCAGTAAACTTATTGGGAAGAGATATATTATTCAAAATGAATTGCAAAATATATTGTTCACCTGATGGAATTGAATTACAGACCATGGAAGAAGATGGGTTATATCGATTGACAATGTTATTAGTGGAAACAAATGAAACAAAATTGTTTTCTACTTTTGAAAAAGAAAATTTACCAGAGGAATTAAAGGAGACTGTCAAAACTGAAATTTGGGATTTGAATGGAAATGAAATGGGTCTAATGAAACATATTGATCCAGTCAAAATTATAGTGAAACAGGGAATAGAATTTCCAAATATTCCTCAGTATAAAATGAAAACTGAAACAATTGAGGGTGTCATTCCTGTGATTGAAAAATTCATTAAAACAAGGTGTATTAAAAGAAATTGAGAGCAGCCCTTGTAACTCACCGATTATGGGGATCAAAAAGTCAAATGGAACGTACAGGATAGTTCAGGATTTGAGAAAAGTTAACCAAATTGTTGTTCCATGTTGTCCAATTGTTCCAAATCCAGCAGTCATTCTTTATCAAATTCCGCATGATGCAGAATGGTACACAGTCATTGATCTTTGTAATGCGTTCTTTACTGTTCCATTGCATCCAGAGAGCCAAGAAATCTTTGCTTTCAGATTCCAAAATAGGACCCTCGCGTGGTGTAGAATTCCTCAAGGGTATACAGAGAGTCCTTCTATCTTTAATGAATTGTTAAAGAAATCCTTGGAAGATCTTAATCTACCTGGTAAGTCAACATTGGTGCAGTACATTGACGATTTGTTAATAGCTGCATAAACAAGAGACAATTGTGTGATAGATACAATTACACTTTTGAATCATTTGGCTGACGAGGGACATAAAGTGTCCCCTGCAAAATTGCAGTTTTGTAAACAGGAAGTAAAATACCTTGGACATAGAATTGCAAAGGGAATGATACAGGTAACAATTGAGAGAATAAAAATGATTCAGGGAATGCAACCTCCAAAAACACAGAAACAGGTCAGAATGTTTTTGGGAATGGTTGGTTATTGTCGTCAATGGATTAGTGGATTTTCAGTAATTGCAAAGCCACTACAAAGATTGACAAAATCAGATATAAAAGATCCAATTATTCTAACTGAAATTGAATTGGAAGCTTTTGAAAAGTTAAAAAGAAGTCTATGTGAAGCTCCTGCTCTGGGTATGCCTGATTATGAGAAGGATTTCGAACTTTACTGTAGTGAAAGGGAAGGGTGTGCTTTGTCCGTGTTGATACAGAGACATGGAAACATGAGAAAACCTATTGCTTATTTCTCAGCAGTTCTTGACCCAGTTGCAAAAGCATTACCAGGTTGCTTAAAAGCAGTTGCAGCAACTAGTATTAGTCTTGAACAGAGTGAGGGAATCATAATGGGATTTCCTGTAAGAGTCTATGTTCCTCATTCAGTTGAAATTCTCCTTACAAGGAGCAAAACGCAACATTTGACAAGTAATAGATTGACCAAATATGAAAAGATAATTTTAGATTCAGACAATGTATCAATTGCAAGGTGTGTGAATTTAAATCCTTCTACACTATTACCAGATACTGAAATTAGTGATGAAAATAATGTGGAACATGAATGCTTGGATGTTATGGAATACTGTACCAAGCCAAGACAGGATATTAAAGATATACCATTGCCTGAATCAGATTATGTCTACTTTGTGGATGGCTTGAAGGAATTCGTTCAGCACAAGTAGCTGAATTAATTGCTTTAATTCGTGCTTGTGAGCTGGCAACAGATCTGAGAGTCACCATAATTACTGATAGTCAGTATGGGTACGGAGTTGTGCATGATTATGGACAACTCTGGTCTCAGAGAGGCTATATGACATCAGCAGGTTCACCAATTAAAAATGCAGAGTTCATTAAAAGATTAATTGATGGCATACAGTTGCCTAAAGAAATAGCTGTAGTAAAGTGTGCAGCTCACAGAAAAGGTGAGGATTTTATCACCAAAGGCAATGCTTATGCAGACGAAATTGGAAAGTATTGCGCAAGGAATAATTATGCACTTAATCAGGAGAAAAACAAAGAATTTGATTCAAGTTCACTAATGCTAACATCAATTGTTGAGACATGGCAAGAAATCAGAGATATACAAAATGAAGCTGATGATGATGAGAAAAACACATGGTTGATAGCAGAATATAGACAGAGAGATGAAGATGGAGTTTGGACATACAAAGATGGCAGAGTAGTTTTACCAAATTGCATGATTGCTGACATGGCCAGAATGTGCCATGGCCCTGGTCATATTGGAAGAGATTCAATGATTTGGCTTTTTAAAGAAACTTGGTTTAATACCAAGTTCAGAACAATTACAGAGTCTCTCTGCCAAAGGTGTTTGATCTGTCAACAAATGAACCCAAACAGGAAATCAGTTGTGGGAACAGGAATAATAGGTCGAAAGGGTGGTCCTTTGACCAGGTTACAGATGGATTTCATTGAAATGCCCAAGCACAACAGACTGCAATATGTTTTGGTGATTGTTTATTTTCAAGATGGGTAGAAGCTTTCCCCACACGACACAATGATTCAATTACTGTAGCAAAATTGCTTCTACGTGAGATTATCCCTAGGTACGGATTTCCTGTGACCATAGAGAGTGATAGAGGAGGACATTTTGATAACAGATTGTTGAAATTGATCTGTGAAGCCTTACACATTGAGCAGAAGTTACACTGTGCATACAGACCAGAGGCATCTGGAGTTGTAGAGCAAATTAATGGAACAATTAAAAATAGAATTGGAAAAATGTGTCTAGATATAGGCATAAAATGGACAGATGCTCTTCCACTTGTTTTGATGACTTTGAGAAGTACACCAGATAAAAAGACAGGTCTGAGTCCTCATGATATTATCATGGGTAGAATAATGTGACAAGCATATATACCAGTAGGAAAACTGTTGAGCATTAATGACAGTGCAATTTTGGAGTATTGTAAAAAGCTGTCTGACGTCGTGACTTCTGTGTCTAATCAGGTGGGAACTGAAATACAGTCAAAAGACAAAGTGCAAACACATGATCTGAGACCTGGAGATTGGGTCAGAACAAAAGTTCACCGAAGAAGAAACTGTCTGGTTCCGAGGTGGCAGAAACCAAGGCAGGTGATACTTGTAACGACAAATGCAGTAAAGTGTAGGGGAATAAAAAGGTGGATTCATCCAAGCCATACTATTCCGATACCTACACCTGAAAACTCTGATGAAGAGAGTGATACAACAGCTGATTCAGATTCTGAAGAAGAAGCTGAGGAAAACCCAGATTCTGAAGATTGACAGAGACGTCGACATCTGGAAAAACCTTTAGTGAATGAAAAGGATTTGGAAATTATTGAAATAGATTCTGAAAATGATGAAGATCTGTTAGAAAAAGAAAATATACAAGAATCTAATCAAGATAAAGAAAGAGAAGTTGAGAAGAAAGAAAAATCGAATCAAGTTCAGAAGCAAGACCAGGAGAGTATCGAAAAGCAGAGAATAAGCTCCGAAAGCAGGAACAAGAAATCTGGAACTGGGAAGTTGAAGGTAATTGATGAAGTGGAGGAAGACGAATTGCCAAGTACCAGTGATGGAATAAAAAGTATAGTTCCTAACGGAGTGAAGCTGCCGATTAGAAAAGATCCTGAGTCAAGAATTGAAATTTGTGACAGTGATTCTGGAGAAAGTGATGAAGATTGTCAAAGGGAAAGTGTGAGAAAGAGATCTTGGAAAACAGAAACTAATGTGACTGAACCAAGAAGGAAAATTCTGAGAAAAGGTGAAACCTGGCCAAGTGAAAATGGAAGTTTAAGAGTCAGACTAATAAAAAGATCAAAGGAGCAGGTGAATGAGATTACTAGTCAAGAGGATCCTGAAAAGAAAGCAGAAAAAGGAAAGAAAATAGAAGTTATCTCTAGAAAAACAAAAATGGTTTTGAGACCAAACCAGAAATAGAAGTCTCCTGAATGGGCTTATATAATAATTCCGCCTGTGATTGAGATAAATAGTAGTAGTCAGGAAGAAGTTGAAGACAATAGTGACAACGATTGAAATACTATTATTTTAGAATTTGAGTTTTTATTTTTAGCATAAGGCTGAAGAAATTGTGTTAGGTGACACAAGGTCGAAGAAATTGTGTTTAGTTGGAAAATAAACTTGTGACGCAAGGTCGAAGAAAAATTGTTAGGGTGTTTAAAAAAAAAATTTGAAAGGGGGGTGTTTTAAAAAATATTTAGGTTTTTATTAGATATATTTTTACATTTTTGTTTTCTTTTTCTAAGATAAGACTAACTAAAATGCCTCTTGTTTTGAAGCGTAGTACTTCAAAATCTTCCATTCTTAAAAATTGCTGTAAGATGACTCTGATATGTATGCTCATATTGATTCTGCTCTGGTTAGTGTTAGCTGTCATTTTTCCTTTCGGGATCGATAAGGAAATGTACAAAGTCAATATGACAAGTAAGCATGAGCGCAAAATCCGCTCCGATCGCGGATTTTGCGGATTTTCGGCAAATCCGCGATCCGCGAACTCTCGCGGATTTGCCGAAAATCCGCAATCCGCGAGCGGAGCGGATTTTGCGGTCAAAAGTTCAAGCGCGCGCGCCTAATTAACGATGGCGCCGGCAAGCTGCCAGCGCCCATCCTGCAATAGTTACTTAATTAGCTTCAACAGGAAGCTCTAACAGATAAGATACAGCAGGGGCTCGAGCGCCTGCTTTATTTTAGCAGTTGGAGCTTCCTGTTGAAGCTAATTAAGTAACTTTTGCAGGATGGCGCTGGCAGCTTGCCGGCGCCATCGTAAATTACTTCAACAGTGGTGTCTTGAATAAATATGAAGGGCAGGGTTCATTCGGGCACGACGGTCCTGGCACAATTAAATAATTAATCTGCTGCTCTGATCGGTCTCTGACCTTTTATACACACAAGAGGCATGCTCGCATGGACGCCCCGTCCGTTTGGCCCCGCCCACACACTCGAGGTGTGCACCGTCTTCCCGCCATTTACCCACTATGATGGACATTTCACTCAAGGGACCCCTGCGCACTTCGGCGCGATTGCATAGTGACACACACTTGGTCGCTGGAACTAGTTGAAGCGCAAATGCAGTGACTCATTCAGCAGCCCAAAAAAAAACGTGAGCGTTGGGAGGCTGGGCATCTTTGACTTTTACGAGCGCAACCCCCGTGCTGTTCCTGTGACCAGGGGCTTCTGTCTCTTAATCTGCTGCTCTGATCGGTCTCTGACCTTTTAGACACACAAGAGGCATGTGCGCTCGCGTGGAAGCCCCGTCCGTTTGGCCCCGCCCACACGCTCGAGGAAGCCCCGCCCCCAAATCCGCAAATCCGCTGAATCCGCGGATTTTGCGGATCCACGATCCGTGAATCCGCTGAATCCGCGAATCGTGGATCCGCAAAATCCGCCCATGCTTACAAGCCAAGCTTCAGTTAGTCAAGAAAAACATAGTGCAACAAACAAAGCTAACAAAGTTATTGGTCACAGACCAGAGGCTCATCAAGATAGGTCTGTTAGTCATTTTTCTAGCAATACATTTTCGAGACTTTTGGGAGACTATGTTAAGGTTATGAGTGTCAAAGATTGCTATATCTGTGTAAAGTTACCTGCTTCTGTTTCTGAGGGAGTGACATACAATATGCTTCCTCTTACTTATGGCATAACTTGCAGTGTGATAGCTAGCTTATTTTATCAGACTGGTCGCTTGGAGTATTATTATTCTAATTATGATGAGATTTTTGCTAATCTGAAAATTGAGAATGCTTTAAATAAACATAAACAAGCCAAACAGATGAGGGATTTCTTTTTAGTTACTAATGAACTCACCTATGAGTATGCTTACAGAAATAATCTAACTTGCAAATTGAGAACAGAGGAAAAGACTTTCCTAAACTTAGTTGAAGAGAGAAGGGCAATTTATAAGAGGAATGAAAAGGTCAAACAGACCAAATCTAAATTTTGGCAGAAAGAGGACGAGAAGCTTAATGGCAAATCTTTTGACAATGTTGCAATTCACATAGATAAACCAATTAGTGGTAAGCTTTGCATTAGAAGAGATAATATATTTTTGATAATTATTTTGTAGGTGCTAGCAATTGTGAGGACACTTATCAAATCATGGGAGGTTGGGGATTCAAAGGTGGTAAAGATCCAATTTTTCCTGGGATCTATTTTATCTGTGGAGATAAAGCTTATTATAATCTTCCGGACCATTGGTAAGGGACATGTTATGTTGGACTTGTTTTTCCCAAAATATTTCATGTTGACAGAAATGCAGAAGGTTCGTTTGAAATCAGTAATCATGTAAATAGGTTTAAGAGAGAAAGTTTCTCAGAAATTTTGGGAGACATTTTTGAAGCAGTGATACCCTTAGTAGGTATAACCTTAAATGCAGGAAGAATTAGAAAACTGTCCACAATTGTTGATAGATTATCAACTGACACAGCAGGTGGTTTCCAATTAGTAGATACCGAGGTCATTGCGGTTAGGTCAATGGTGATGCAGAATCGCCTTGCCTTAGATATACTCCTAGCAAAAGAGGGAGGAGTCTGTGGTATTTTACATGTCCAGCACTGTTGTACATATATTCCAGATGAAAGCAAGAATATTGAAATGTACATTAGGAACATGACAGAAATGCATTCAGAAATAGTTCCCTTAGAAGAAGATGATTTTACAGAACGTCTTTCAAAAAGATTTCAAACTATAAAAACCTGGTTTCAAGAAATTGGTGGTTCAGTTCTTGGCAAGATTCTAACACCTTTGTTTGTTATAATTTTTGTGATAGTTTTGACGAAGATCAGTTGCATGTTACACAAGAGAAAGAAGGACATTAAGGAAAAGAAAAGAATTTACAAAATCAGAAAGGAACAAGAAAGGGAAATTGAGCTAGAAGAGTTACACAGAGCTCAATATGATAGTTGTAAAGATTTTGCCGAAACAAAACTTTAGAAATACTAACACAGTGAAATCGAATCATATTCTTTTAGGTAAAATTTTATTAAAATTTGGGTGTGGTGTGGTGATTTGTAAATCACCAGATGAGGGAGTTGATGGAGCGAGATTCAGAAATGTTTTCATTTCAACTCGTGAAGTCACACTTCCATAATAAAAATTAATCAGGCTAACAATTTGTGCTGTGTGTTTATTAATTCAACTTAGTTTAAAGTTACATTCACGAATATGTACACGAGGGTTACTAACATGCGTGCTCATAAATGTGCTCTATGTTGCATTCTCTTGTATGTGAAGAATAATAAATTAATTTTGTCTATCGTTGTGTCATGACTAATTGCAGCTGTTCTAAATAATGGCATGTGCTTATTTTGCTTTCTTGTCTATGTGGTGTCACTTTACTCTTTACAGGTGCATAAAGAATCCTGTTGGATTAAATGAAGAATGGTAGATAAAAATGCTGCTTTAATTGTACGCTTCAGCGAGGTAATTTAGACTAATGGGTTAATCATTAGCTATGGTGGGTGGCAACAGAACGAATTATATTTCTCACATTAATTATTATTCTTGCGTTTGTTTATATAATAGTTCACGAAAAGAGGCTTTGGGTCTAGTGCATTTATGTTTGCTAAAATTCTGCTCGGAGCAAAAGAAAGTCCATGACAGATGAATTCCTGCTGCCTGAAACATTTTGTTGAAATGAGCTGACTGTTCCTTAGTCAAGCAAGGCCAAGGCCAGGAACCGGCAAAAGAACGTGCGACAAATTTCATATCTAAGGAAGCAAAATTGACTTTACTTGGTTAAATGTTGCAAACTGGAGGAAGCCTTGTTGTTTGAAAACTAGAGACAATGGACTCTAAGAAAGTGACGGAACTGATGTTCTAAAAAGTGGAATGACACGATGGCGTCACTTTTTAGCCAATGGGACTCCGATTTCAGCAGAAAAGTTATACTTTTGCTTAGATTAGCTTAGTGCAGAGAGGTATAACAACTCTTCCCCGTGGAAGAGGAGCGTTGCTTCTTGCTGACCTTTGATGAGGGCGTTGTGCTGATGAACTTTCCTTGGAGCACGTAAGGGCCTTCAAAGATTTTCCTCTTTTACATTTTTTGATAGTTAGCTATGCTAGGGACTTAGGTTTTGAAAAATGCTAAACTGATAATTTTCATTTGCAATAATATTTTGATTTACATAAAACTGTTATAACTATTTGCAATGATTCAAATAAAAATACTTTAATAAAATTTCTGATTGCAAATTCCAAATAAGTAGCTAATAAAAATCTTACTTTGGAAAACAAGCTGGTCTTGTTATTTCATGAGTTTAGGTTACCATTAGCAAGATTTTATCACCACAGTGGCTTAATTTATTTGTAGGGTTTTGTAAATTATGATGAATTCATTTACCGCGGTTGTATATAAATGTATATAATTTGTGTATAGGTTAATTAGGTCACATGATTCAGTTGGTCAAAATATATCATGTTATTTTATGGGCCTTGTGATTGATTTATGTTTAATGGTGAATATAGTGAAGTTAGATAACGTAGTTTATGATATATTTCATATAGGCCGCTGGATCACTAACACCAGAATGCACACACATCGATTTTACAATGTCTCTCTACAACCTGTCGCTTTCTCTGCTTCCTATGTCTGTACGCAGTGTTTTATTCCCAAGCATGTTGTGCTGCTCCTTTTTTATTCCCTGCGTGTGCATTGTTGGTGTTATTTAGCACTTTTCCCATGACTGTAATTGCATGTGTTAGCACATTAAGGCCGTACCTATTGGCTTTGCAGCATGCTTGAATCGGGTAGTATGCATGTGTGCTAATAGAGAGCAGGGCCGGCTTTAGAGCAGTGCGACCAGTGCAGCTGCACCAGCCGCTGACCTGCGGAGGAGCCGCTGACCTCAGGGGGGGCGCTGTGTTTAGCAATAACTTATGATTGGAGAGATGAGGGGCACTTTTGCCCAGTGGTAGTGAGAGAATCTGAGGAGGCGATCATGGGGTGTAGCAGCGCCAAAAATGATAGTTGCGCCGGGCATGACCTGCGCTAAATATGGCCTGATAGGGAGTGCAAGACTCTAGGAAAAGATTATCGATTCCACATAATGCCAGTGTTTATTGCAATCAGGTGTGATTACTTTTCCTATGCCCATGTCCCGGTGACTGTTGATGTATGGACTTTTTGTGGAGGGCATTAATTATATGGATCACGTCTTAGTGCCATTCGATATATCCGGTATTGCATTCTGCAATTACCATTATTTGGATTTTTGTACAATTCGTCTGTGATTGTAAAGAGAAGGTTACAAAACTTTAGAAGGCAAGAGCGCCACTTTCCAAATAAAAAAACAAAAAAACTTATAATTGCTGAAAGCAGAGGCCATCCTCATAGCTCTCAGCTGTGCTGTCATATGTCAGAAAGAGTGCAGGCTGCAATAAGTACCTTTTTAAAGAGCTTCTGATTCAATTTCCCGTCTCATTTTCTTTGACAAATGAAAGCAAAGCTTGAAGATCCCCTGAGGGCAGAAACTGTTTAACTTGTCACCTCAGCTTCCTGACAAGTGTCACTGAAGCTAAGAACCCCCATCCTTCGGGAGAGACCAAGCTGCTCTGAGACAAAGCATATTTTCTAAAGCAGTGCCACTTGGGACACGTCAAAGTCATAAATGTGATCCACAGTGTTTGAGATGCTGTCAAAAAAAGAATTCATAAGAATTTTTCGAGCTCTTTATAGTGTAATTAGAATTCATTTTCAATTCAAATTTTTGATTGGTTCCCTGGTCAGAATCCTCTTCCAAGCACTCATTCAGCTGCCTATCTTTATTTCTTTCCTACTTCCTGTGAACTGTGGCATCTTTTTGCATGTGGCATTTCGCCTTTACAGAGACCTAAATTGTTCTTGAAATGAGGTAACCCTGCAATCTCCGGTACTTTCTTGTGTATGCAACTATCTGGCAGTTCTTTATTTAATTCAACACACACTGTGGCTTTTAAACAAGAAATGGCATTACCCTATTTATTTATTGTCCCCCTTCTACTGTTTCATTAATGTATCACATGTTCACAGATACAAGAAGCTTTGCCGAAGTAAGCGTGTCCGGCTGGCACTCATATCTGCCAACTGTCCCGTTTTAGCCGGGAAGTCCAGGCAAGTTGGCAATGCAAACTTTAGGCCAAAGTAGCCGAGTTGGAAAAATTCTCCAATGCAGCTGAATGGGAGAATTATTCCAAATCAGCTACTTTGGCCTTAAGTTTGAAATTCCCATCTCAATTCCCTGCAATTCTCTTCTTTTATTGAGTAGCCCCTATAATCTGCATTATGATGAGTAGGCAGAGTTAAATTATGCTAATTATGTTGGTTGGGAAGAGTAGGCGGAGCTTTGGGCCAGAGGGTGTGGTAAATTTTTAACTAAGAAATTATTAGCTGTGCTGTAAAGTGTCCCTGGAAATTAGTTTCAAATGTTGGCAACTATGGCCACTGTGTGAAGAACGCTGCGGAGGGTTACATGCGGAGGGCTACCTTCAGCTGAAGAGGGTTGGGAGAGTGCAAGAAGTGGGGCTCTGAGCCTTAGGTGGGAAGCCTCTACCAGGGCTGCAGAAGCCAGGTGCTTCTGCTGCTGACAGATCTGCCCTGTCTCTAGGTGCAGTATCAACAACTTTACCAAAGAACACAGCTTCCCACAGCTTGACATTCTTTAAAAGGCAAATAATGCACACACCGTCCTATTCAGCTTAATTACTTGAAATGGCTACTGATCACTATGCTAAGTCGTGTGCATTAAGCAGGGCCGGACTGGGAACCAAAACCGGCCCAGACAAAGTGCTCGGCTGGTCCCCCCCCCAGGGGGTTGTGGGTACCGCCGAGCTCTTTGACAGGGCCGGTTTTCGGCCGATTTTGTTACAGGGCCAATTTTTTTGGGCAGCTATGCTGCAAAAACGGCCCTGCAACAAAAACAAAAAACAATCCGGCCCCCCACCAGTGCGGTGCACCGGGGAATTGCCCGGTGCCCGCTACGGCCAGTCCGGCCCTGGCATTAAGTGCCTGGTAAAGAGACCCAAAGACATCTTACGTGACTACAGTTTGGTAAGTGAGTGTGTATATTAATTACCTTTTTAAAATGGACAAACATAGGTAAGCTGTATTTTGCAGTATTGTGTCTGTTCCCCCATGCCAATGCTCTAAGTGGGAATCCTTCTCTGGTAAAAAGAGAGGTAAGGAACTACTTGGCCACATTACCAAAGCCATAACATACAGCCAATGGCACAGTGTAACCTTACATGAAAGCCATGGATCTGTTTTGATCATGTGAGTGCTACCACTACGGGTTCTGTGGCTAGAGGATAAAAAAATGGAAGCGAGAGAGAAACAAAATACAACAAGCATTTACAATGCAACGGTTTCGCCTTTGTAAAAGTTAGAGCTATTGGCATTGTAAATGACAAATTTTGTATTTATGTGTTGGTTTTGAAAACAGATAAATAAATGGCATTGTCATTTACAATGCCAATAGCTTAATCTCTCACAAATGCGAGACCTATTGCATTTGCACACGCACACAGAGCACAAACACACACAGACAGAGCCACACACACACACAGACAGAGCCACACAGACAGAGCCACATACACACACAGAGCCACCCACAGAGTCATTCACATAGAGCCACCCGCACACACAGAGCCACCTACACAGAGCCACCCTCACACACACAGCCACCTACACAGAGCCACCCTCACATGGAACTGCACCAATCTGTCATCATCACTCAGGTGACCTCGCAATTGGATTACTGCAATTCTCTATACCTCATCATTAATGCCTCCTGCCTTAATCAGCTTCAAATAGCCCAGATTGCAGCAGCCCGATTGGCCCTTAACACTTCTCGGTCAGGGATGGGATTTGTTCCCTTCACTGGCTCACCATAATAACAAGGTATGAAGCGCTATAAGAAAGCACTTTGCTGATCTAATTAATATGTGCTGATAGAGCTCCACGCACAATGTGGGAGAGTTTGCTTCACCCCTCGGGGACCAGGTGTCCGAGTTATTGTCTCGTGTGTGCTCCACACTCAGCTGAGGGAATCTGACACACTCCTGCTGGACACCCTCATACACGAGTGAGGTCTGACACCACAGAAAGGAGGGCGGGGCACTGACATGGCAGAAGTGTGGGTGGCACAATGTGCATGGGCATGCTTCGGGTTCGAGGTGCTGCATGCAACACTTTATTTTATTTACATGCATAGATATAGCGCAATGTGGCATTCATCGTGCTAGTAAGTAGGGGTGGGACACAGGTCTGACTCTCCCTTATAAATTAACCTCGGGTGTAAATTGGCGCTGCATTGACTCCTATGCCCCTCCCTCTGTGACCCCTCTTCACAGCTGACACCTCTTGAAGGTTCTCTGAAGCGCGGATTTCACACACCAGTGAATTCTGATTGCAGGGAGGACGGGGGTCCTTTGGTGATGCCCACAGCTGCAGCCCTGTGGCTGTTTTTTCAGTTTTATGTAACTCGAACTCGCACCGAAGGTCTTGGAGGCTTTACATGAAGCACCAGTTACATTACACAAGGACACAACAGACCGACCCCCCCCCCCCCCCGGCTACCTCGAGGAGCATAGTGCTTGTGGGGTGGGGGGCCGAGGCAAGAGGACGAAGGTGAAGTGTGAAGGTGAGAGAAGGGGGGGGGGGCACCTGTGAGATAGTGGTGCACCGTCGCCGGGGAGTGGAGGCGAATGCACGGGGGTGGAGGTGTTTGAAGAAAGTAAGGAGGGAGTGGTCTGAGGGAGAAGCATTTAAGGAAGGAAAAATTGGGGGTAAGAAAACAAATATGGAAATAAGAGGAACGCGGGGCAAAGGAATTGGGGTGGGGTCAGGCCTAAGCTGATAGATCGGGGAAAGAGGTTTCGGAGGTCAGAAAAAGGCAGGATACAAGAGGAGTGAAATAGCGTAAGAAAGGAGGGAGAAACAGGGGAGACCCGAAGATACACAATAATGTGGAGGGTGAAGGAAAGAAGAAAGGGGAGGGGTCACGAAGGAGGCTGGGGCTCGCCTTCCCGTGCCTCTGTGCGGCCGCAGCCCTGACTGGGAGCCCAACAGCGCCTTGAAGACCGAGTGGCATTTCCTTTGCTGCTGGACACGGAGGGGCGGAGGGGCGGAAGCGGGGGGGGTTGCTGGAGCCTTAGCGAGGGGGAGGAGCCTCAGCAGGAGCCTCAGCATGGGGGGCAGGAGCCTCAGCGAGGGGGGCAGAGCCGGTGGTAAGAGGAGCGCAGATGCGCGCTCACTGTTTACTGAGCCCTTATTTACTTTAAAATAGAGTGACACGTATAGCTCCTGGAGGTCTGAGTACACCTCACAAATAAAGATCTGTGAGGTGAATTTTAAATACAGCCCCACCAACAATCGAACGTTGCAAGACTCCTTAATGTTGATACACAGTTTGGTATGTATTATGTTACTGTAAATAACTACATGTAATTTAAAATCCAACAAATTCAAGTGCAGGGTAGAGTGCCATACTCATACAGAGATTGTCCAAGTAAAATAAGTTCTTTTCGGAGGTATGTCTGGAAGTGTCTACCCGTAAATATTGGAAGCAATGGGGGGCTTATCCCATGTATTATTTTGTAGCAGGAGGTTATCGATCTATGATGGTCCGCACTGCAGTCATGAGTGTTTTGTAGCGCTCCATGCAAACGGAAGTGTCTGTGGGCGCTTTATCGTTGTGACTCAATGATGCTCCTACTGACCTCAGAGGAGTGAAAAGCTTCCTTGATGATATGTCTCAAACTTCGATCCTGCAGATTCCCGGGGACTCCAAAGCCCTGTGGTGTCCCAAAGGCCTCGATGACAGAGTCTGGAAATGGGACGAGTGGGCACACTTGCATGGAGCGTGTCGGGCACTGGGGGGAAGGGGGCAACACGGTCATCAAAGCCATCCCTGCCTCAGACCCGTTAGTTAATAAAACTGGGCATTGCAAAAGGTCCCTGTCGGGTCCTGTATTGATCACATCCTTGAATTTACTGGTCAATAACACGGATCAATTTCTGAACAAGTCATGTTAAAAAGATTAGTGTAATCCAAGTCAGACATTTAGTTTCTGTTTATATTTCACATGTTTTAATTAATCTTGTACCAAAATACCAGTTGGTGGTACGCTATAGAGGTCACATAAGTACCCCACGCCCTTATTTTCATAGGCCACGCCCCTTTTAGAGGTACCTTCATCCAGTTTTGCACCCCAGTTAAACTCATGTTAAACAGCGTAGAGCCCCGCTGACAAGTGCTGTGCTCGTTTTAGACGTAAAGGGCCCCCGCTGAGCGGTACTGGGGCCGCTCCCTGTTCCGTACAGGATAGTACTGCTGGACCACAGAAAGCGCCGGGCGCAGGACGGCTACACCCGCCCCCACCTGCCCCCCCTCCTGCTCCCTGAGCAGCGGTCCGGCATATTCAGCAGCTCTGGGGTCCTCGGAGGCTGCGGGCAGGGACGGGGTCCCCTCGGAGGGTACTGCCCCGCGCCCCAGTGGTGCACCCGGCGGGGGCTGTTGCTGCAAGGGTGGTAGATCCATCGTCCCAGCGGCGGCGGAGAGGCTCTCCTGGGAGCGCGCTGGCATGGCTTCGGACACAGGACCGCTGCACAGGTGGTGACTGCGCTGTGCAGGGGGGGAGTGTGAGACGACAGCAACAAAACACGCAAAGACGGAAAACAAACACGGAGACGACATGAGACGGAGACACGTACAAAGTGAAAAAAAAATTATAACAAAATGCTGCTTACCTGATCTCAAATAGAAAGTACACCCTGGCAACTTAAATCTAGCAGCCTACTCCTGCAAAAACACTTTCAAAAAGACCAAAACATGCCGGAAAAAATAAAAAAACACCCGCCCACTGCCGCTATGATGTTCTAAAAGGGGCGGGATGAGTAAAAATCGCCAGAACGCCCACAAATCTGCTCGGGCAATGACTGACAGATCTCTCTTCCAATGGCTAGCTTCCATTTATGGAGCTAGCCAATGGAAGAGAGAGGCGGGACAAAGCCCCGTACTGTTCTAACATAAGATTTCGCCTGCGCGAACACTGCTGCGCAGTGCCACACCAGGCGAAACCTAAAAAGGAGAAGCAAAGGGAGTGGGCCAAGGGGATCATTGGGAGAGGAACATAAGAGTATGTATTTTTTCAACATGAATGTCTTGAAACAGTTTATGCAATGCAGCAATATCAGATGCAGCAATCGTGTGTGCCCAATTCATTAGTCCATGCTGCTCACACCTCTATGTAACGCAAACAGAAGCATCTGTGACTGCCTAAAACATGAATGAAGTAGTTGAGGAAACTGTGAAGGATACAGTGGCATACTGCGACACTGGAAGACACGCGTTGGGAAGGGTTGGTGGAGGGACAGAGGATCACAGTGAAACCACCAGGGATGCAGTGATGCTTTATGGAATAAGATATATTCACCTTTAGAAGGTTGGGATGTCGCATTGACAGCTGGAAAGGGAATACACACATCGGCAAAGAATGGCTCGGAGAGTGGCAAGCAGGGCAAGTGCTTGCAGAGAAGCAAAGACTTGTACATGGGGGGGCTTCCTTATTGTATTATTAAAAAAAGTAAGAGTTTGATGCCAATTCCATTCCTTGACTTTAATGCCTTCGGTCGACACACATCAAACTGACCAAATGAAAATAATTCGGAACATCTGGAAACGTACTGGTTTTCTTCCATTGAGTTTTTATCTGAGGAGATACTTCAAATGAAAGTACATTGTCAAAATACATTCAGAAGAACAAACTTTACAACAGATACATTCACAGATGAAAAAGGGGAGGGGGGCAATAATTAAGTGTGGAATGCAAAATCCGTTCCGTTCGCGGAATTTGTGGATTTTTGGCAATTTCGTGATCCTCGAATCTCGTGAAATTGCCAAAAAATCCGCAAATCCGCTCGCGGGCAGCTTTACATTCTGGCAGGATGCTCCTGCAGATTTAAGGCAGGTAATGGCGCCGGTAAGCTGCCAGAGTTCAAGTTGCTTACTTGTTGCAACTATTCTCGGACCCTGTCCTGACCCTAAACAGCCGGGTGCCCGAGGCAGGGTCAGAGAATAGTTACAAATGGCGCTGGCAAGCTGCCAGAGTTGAAGTTGCTTACTTGCAACTATTCTCTAACCCTGTCCTGACCCTAAACAGTTGGGTGCCCGAGGCAGGGTCAGAGAATAGTTACAACAAAGCAGGTGCCCGAGTTGAAGCTCAAATTCAGTAACGCATTCATCAGCCAAAAACAATTGTGAGCTTTGTCGAGGCTGGGCAGGTGTGCTTTCTCCCCATATCTACCGTTGAAAATTAGCTGTGATACTGGATAGAGGCCTCTGCATCCTTCACTTTCACGAGCGCAATCCCCGTGCAGTTCCTGTGTCCAGGAGCTTCTTTCTCCTCATCTACTGCTCTGATCGGTCTCTGACCTTTTTTACACACAAGAGGCATGTGAACTCGCATAGAGGCCCCGCCCACACACTAGTGGTGTGCACCATTTTCCCGCCCTGACCCACTATGATGGACAGCTCACTCAAGGGACCCCGGCGCTGGGCAGGTGTGCTTTTTCCCCATATCTACCATTGAAAATTAGCTGTGATGCTGGATAGAGGCCTCTGCATCCTTCACTTTCACGAGCGCAATCCCTGTGCAGTTCCTGTGTCCAGGAGCTTCTTTCTCCTCATCTGCTGCTCTGATCAGTCTCTGACCTTTTTTACACACAAGAGGCATGTGAACTCGCATAGAAGCCCCGTTCTTTGGCCCCGCCCACACACTAGTGGTGTGCACCGTTTTCCCACCCTGACCCACTATGATGGACAGCTCACTCAAGGGCCCCCGGCGCTGGGCAGGTGTGCTTTCTCCCCATATCTACTGTCGAAAATTAGCTGTGATGCTGGATAGAGGCCTCTGCATCCTTCACTTTCACAAGCGCAATCCCCGTGCAGTTCCTGTGTCCAGGAGCTTCTTTCTCTTCATCTGCTGCTCTGATCGGTCTCTGACCTTTTTTACACACAAGAAGCATGTGAACTCGCATAGAAGCCCCACTCTTTGGCCCCGCCCACACACTAGTGGTGTGCACCGTCTTCCCGCCATGTACCCACTATGATGGACAGCTCACTCAAGGGACCCCGGCGCCCTTCGGCGCGATGGCATAGTAACACACACATGGTCACTGGAGACAACTCTTCTGGCCCTTTCGCAGCAGCAGTGTTGGAAAAGCACTATACATTTTTCCCAAGGAGCTAGCACTTATTGTTAGCCAGTAGAAACAGTCATTTGTGCAAATCCGCGAGTTCGCGGATTTTTCGCAAACTCGCAGATTTTTTGGTTTGGGCAGTTTCGCGCAAATTTGCGGACCGCAAATCCAAAAAATTCGCCCATGCTTAGCAATAATGGAGTTGGCTGATGCTTTTTTCAGTACCGGAGTGGCCTCCTGTGTCAGCAGGCATTTTTCCAGTGATGAGGAGCTCTTGGAGGATAGTTTTGAAAGCCCAGGGCGCTCCTGGTGCCTCTGTCATTTATCTCGGCTGCCTGAGGTTAAATACAGGAGCCACAAACTGCGACTCAGGGGAAAGAGAATGAGAGGGAGAAAGGAAGGGGAGGACAAAGTGTAAACAATCCGAGAGGGAAAACAGAGAGGAGAGAAGAAGCGAGAGGAGAGGGAAGAGAGAGAGGAGAGAAGAAGCGAGAGGAGAGGGAAAAGGAGAGAATAGACAGACGGATGAAACAAGAGGGGAAACAGCCTTTACAATGAGGTTTTTACCAGGTTGTGCCTTTACCACACATTTTTTACCACACATGTTTTTATCATGTTTATGTTTTTACAATGCATGCCTTTACCATGCATTAAAGGTAAGTTGAAGGGAGGGTGGGGGTCTCCCCTCACAAATACATTGTACATAAATAATGTGCAGTATGGCATACTTTGTAGAAGCATGTGCGTTGTAAAAGAATGTGATGTAAAAAACACGTGCTTAAGACTTGCAATGTATTTCCCTGCGTTATTCTGTCGTACAACCAACGAGCGATAAATGAGTGGGTCTGGTTTGAGCATTTTTGTCACTACTGCTTTTGGTTCCTCAGTCCACCCTTTCTCTATGGTCTATACAGATGGAATGCCATGGACCACACGTTTTCCACATTCTGCATAGTGAGGAATGTACATATTGAGGAATGCTTGTACAATGCTCAACACTTTCAATGCCGACAATATCATTACCTTCAGAGTAATTGCATAAGTTAACTGCATTGGCAGTGCATGAAAGCAACTTCCCCAGCATAAGAGGTTTTTTGGGGGGCCTGCCCTCTGGAGTGTCAAAATAACTCTACAGTCAGGCGCCACACACTGGCTTCGAAGCACCGCACACAGGCTTCACTGCTGGGGGAGATGGTTGAAGAGTACTGTCGGCGGTCCAGGCAATGTACTTACCTTGATACAACTACCTTTAGGATAACAACATTGTGCAACCCCCTACAAGCAACTGTGCTGGGCTCTGGAGTCACTCCTTTGTTTCCACCTGCAGAGCAACTCAAATCCAGCTCTACCGCCAAAATAAATTAAACCACACATCACATTCTGACTATTTTGAAATTCACCATTAATTTCAGTCACTCCTTTCTGTAACAGTGCCAAGCGCTGAAAATAATGGAATGCCCTGGCCTAAACTAATTACAATTGGTACAGATTAATTCGAGCATACTAAATCAATACTTATTGGCTGTCTAAATTAAACAGATGATCCACCAGTATTCTTTGTTGACGGGCCAGACTGGGTAACCAAATGCTGCCCAACAAAAAATGTGGACACCAGTCCCGCCCCCTTCATCTCCTCGCCCAATTTCTCTCTTTCCATCTAGTCTCTCTCTCTTCTCTGATCGCTTTCTCTCTATCGGTCTCCTTCCTTCCTCTTTCCCTCTTGAAACCTGCCTGTGCCTGCTGCAATTAAACTCGGTGAGCTGAGGAAAGTGACAGAGACATCTGGGCTCCAGCCACCGGGGAAATGCCCTGTGGCACAAAAGGCCAGCCCGGCGGCTCCCTCAGTGTGCTTGTGAGTGAGCCCTTTCATGTAGTGAACGTTTAAGTAAGTTTGTAGTTCATATTCCTCGGTTGTCGATCATCTGTGTCTTCCTCCTTCTTAGACTAACTTGTTCTTCGTTCTCTTGTGTTACGTTACGAGCAGATGGGAAGCGTCCCTCACTGGGCATGTCGTAACTTGCGTCAAATCCCTCGAGTAATCAAACGCAGCATTTCCTTGCGATATTTCCTCACTAAATATTCTCCGAAGTGAACCTCCCATGTCAGTGTGCATAGCAACAAATTTCCAATATGGTAATGATGCCGCACCCATCTGCCAAGACGCAAGAAGCTCTGTGGGGAGCTCGGACGCTTAGCAGAACTGCAGCCCTCGCTGGAAAGAACACGTTGTACAACAGGCAAATTAATGTTCAGGGAACACATTCTAGCTTTTGGTCATCTGGGTGGGTGAGTGAATTAATGAGACAGGAAACAGCCGAGATGGAGGAGAAAAAACACAAGGTCCACGTTTTCTTTCATAATTATGTTCTGTTCTTGCATGATAATTCTGTGCCTGCGAGGAATCCCAACCAACTGTGCGTTGGCCATGTTACCGCTTCCTCCCTCTCAGGCGTCAGATGTGGGAGGAATGCGATCAGTGAGAGACGAGCAGTTCTCCCTGCTTGTCGACTTGACCAAAGTGTGGGGCATATGTACAAGGTGGAGCGCGGTCTTACGCAAATATTGGTAACGCCGCGGTCCATCAGTTTCAAAACGCAGGGATGTGCTGTATTTACAAAAATACAGCGCACCTCGGGATTTCCCCTAGCGCTGTCACTAAAGAAGCTGCCTAGCAGAAGCGCAGGCACCCTAGCGCAATATTTCTAGGGTGTGTGTGCTGCAGTGGTGATTGTTTATGTGCAGGAAGGGACGCCTTCCTGCACATAAACAATCTTTATCTCTTCCTGCACACAATCTTAACAGGTGATTTGCTCTATCCAGGTGTGCTGCAGATGCAGCACACGTAGAAGAGCAATATAAGAGGAGAAATAAATGTGGGCGTAAAATCTGTTTCGCTCGCGGAATTTGTGGATTTTCGGCAATTTCGCGATCCGCAAATCTCGCGAAATTGCCGAAAAGTCCGCAAATCTGCTCGCGGGCGGATTTACATTCTGGCAGGATGCTCCTGCAGAGTTAAGGCAGGTAATGGCGCCGGCAAGCTGCCAGAGTTCAAGTTGCTTACTTGTTGCAACTATTCTCTGACCCTGTCCTGACCCTAAACAGCCGGGTGCCCGAGGCAGGGTCAGAGAATAGTTACAACTAAGCAGGTGCTCGAGTTGAAGCTCAAATTCAGTAACGTATTCATCAGCCCATAAACAATTGTGAGCTTTGTCGAGGCTGGGCAATATAAGAGGAGAAATAAAAGAAATTCTCCTCGTATCGACAGTTTAAGACCAGGTAGTTCCTGGTCATATTTTTGCCACTGCCCCATACATTGTAAATATTGGGCAGTGTCAAAAAGCAATTGGTCTTGTGGTGGAACGCCCACTGCAACACCTATTTTCCCTCCCCCTTTCAAGCTAAGTGTTGCATGAATAGAGGATTAATTTACAAGGCGGGATTAAGCCACGTTAAGTGGCTTAACACTGCCTAGTAAATAAGGCGGAAGACATAATGCCACCAGAAGGTCTCAAAAATGGATACTCTGGTGGTGTGAACTTCTTGTAAATATTCCCCTGTGTCAGCCAATGCAAACAACTCCTGTGTGCCTAGATTCATTCATCCCAAAACTGGGGATCACTATGACGTCAATTGCAACTATGGGGTGATATACCGGTCCCCGCCCAAACCCCTGCTTGCCCAGGGACTGGAATTTTTAAATCTGTATGGGATAATAACCAGGTGCAATAAACATAACATCACAGTGACATACGTAGATTTGCAGATGACAAAGTTGTCAGGGCTCTGGCTCTATTAGCCCTTCCAGGAGCCTTCGACTCTGGCTGATAATGCCATTGTTCTTACCATTCGCCCAGAAGTGAGCACTGGAAGCACCACACGTAAATCGTTGTGTCTTGACCAAGAGGGAGCAAACTACCAACCGATGTCAATTACATATGAGGCACAGAAGATCACCTGCCATGTACTCCAGGGTGTGGTGCTCTTCTCACTCTTATTTTCAACATCTGTTAGATGTCCCCACGGTGGGATTGTCACAGAAAATAGGCCAGAGCACCAAAATAAAAGTGCCCGCCATTAGTGAATTGGTTAGCTAAAAAGTGTCCCATGACTGATAATTGGGGCAGTTTTGAACTTGTAAAGACACAGTGTATTGGTGTTTTGGAAGTTATGGAAGACTGCATGGATTTCAGCTTGACACAGGCAATGCTTGTTTTAATAAAACAGGGAACTCGCCAGAAAAAATTGGCCCATCAAACCATAAAACAGGCCCACGCACTGACCTGCCAGACCAGCCCATCAGGCAGGGCCTAACTGCCCTATAGGCCAATCCGATGATGGCTGCCTTTCACCAACCGATTGCACTCTGTGGGTGTCCAATTCCACATATACAGTAAAAGCAACCTGCCGATTTGCAGGTACTTCGCACGAGGTCATGCATCGGGTCAGGTGGGGCTCTTCAGGTTTCTTTCACCAGCATCTTGGTATCCGTATGCAGGTGGACGTCATCTCACTTCCTCAAACTCCATCCAGCGAACATACAGATCCTTGCCATTAGCAATGACCTGGATCAAAGGTATTTGAATGACTGGGATCCTCCTGTCTGGCCTCAGGCTATGGGTTCTCCTAATTTCCATCTGTTACCATATGCAAATCAGGTATTTATGTTGATGCTAAGCTGGCCCTGGAGGGAGTAGTCTCAAAAGTTACTAGCGCATGCTTTTGGCAAATCAGACTGTTTACCTTTGTCATACAAAAAACAGAACAGCATATTCCAGGGCATGGTATGTCAGTGGTCTGATCCAATCTCACACATATGGTTCCTCCAGAGAAACTGACAAAAGATTGCGATTGGAGTAAAATACAAACTCCTGAATGGAGCCATGTGAAGAGACCCTTTCACTCCCATGCTGAGATCCCTTCACTGGCTGCCAATGCATAATGCATTCTATTTAAAGCGCTAATTCTTGTTAATTGACCAACACGCGACCTCCCTAGACTTACACACCACAATGCACCCTACATTCAATAGAACTATGGCTACTTCATATCCTTAAAGCAAGGACAGCTTTGCTTGATGTCAGGGCCTGTTCTGTGGCAGTGTCAAAGGCTGATACCAGCCTCTCACATGAGCTCTGGTCACTTTCCTCCATTCAGACTTGTCGAAGACAACCGAAGACTCTGATTTTGAATTATTGACTATCTGTTAGTTTCTGGAAACCTGTGGCCTTAATTTTGTTATATCTCTGTTCTGCGGTTGTTATGCTTGATTTGATAGTGCCAAGCGGCATCGTTCTACATAGTGCGATTTATAATAACGTAACAAAACCTCATACAATTTTCCCCAGGACAATTTTGCCAGGTGAGGCCCACTGAGGTTTACTTGGGGTAAGATGCCTGGCAATGCATGCAGAATTCACGGCATGAGGCACTACAATGTGCTGTTATTGCTAATTTCCAAGTTAGTACAGGGGGTAGTCATAGGTGATATACCAATAACCGCACTTTCCATATATCAAATTTTAACAGAAATGTTGTCGCCTCTTTTAACACCAATTCCACACAATTGTTGGTTACTGATGCAGATGCTGCACCTTCTTGAAGAAACATCTCTTGCATGAACTTCACATCAACTTGAGCAAATATAAATCTTAGTAGCTGGCAATTTGAACGTAAATTTAGCAATACTTTTTTATTTGGAATGCTGCTTGTAGGATTACAGGTAACACAATTTCAGTTTGTGCGAGATGCCTATGAGGCATCGATCAAAGCCCTCAACTGTGTTTTCTGCATGTAAACAGAGAAAAACATCTGCCCAATCAATCTACAGACCATCAGCCCACAACATTAAGATCTGAGAAGCATGCGGCAAATGCCTGCAAACAGAAGGCCCTACAGAAAATCGCGAGGGCATCTCCAGAAACACTGCCAATCTGCCCAGGCAGCTCTGTAGAGGGTTTCTGTTAATGGGGAAGAGGCTGTAAAGGGCCTCTAGACACATTTCAACAAGTGCAGTATTACTATGCTCTTATTTAATATGCCAAATTTTCTAGGATGAGTATCTGAGGTACACATTGGTGTTTCCTTATATATTTTTCCTGAGTATAGAATAGAAGACAATCATTCTAGAAGGAAACCCACATATAACATGAGTAATCTTAACAAAATGTTTCTTTTAGTTGAATATAGGAGGGTCTAATTTCCCTGATTAAAAGCCTCATGCAGCCAGGTTTTTAGAGCCACGTCTATGATAACCTGCCGGCAGAGGTCTGGAGAAACATAACGTGTATTTGTAAAGCGCACATTCAACCAAGGGTATCTCGGCATTGAATAACAGATCTTTATTGTTACCCAACTCAATGGCACTCATTTTATCAACCTCAGAAAGATGAAAAGCTGAGTGGATCAAATGGAATTTGAACCTATGACCATGAGGTTGAACACAGGCCCCTGCAATGGACGCATTAGTCCACTAAGCCACCAGATCCCAGACAAGGACGGAAGGAAGGAAAGTCTAATGTGTATTTTTGCTCTTCTGACTACATTATGAGGAGAGGGTTCCCAAAGGAAATATTGTATTTTCCTTGAAACTCAGGTGTCACTGGGAAATTAGTAATTTGGTCATGTATTTAAAAACAAAAACGATGAAGGCATGTGCATTACATAGCTGATTTACTTTAAGACTTATATATAGGGTGCTGGGAAATTCCTTAATGCCAATGTTTGGTAAACCTATATTTACAACAATAAAATGATGACTGAAACTTTTCGTGCCACAGAATGTGGTACGGGTGGTGCAGTGACCAATGAAAATGTGGATGGGGTAGTCATATAGTAATAGTAGCAATAAACAAAAAGAAACTTTAATGACATGGATCAACAGTCAGAAAAGAAAACATCAATTCCTTCAAAGACATTAAATCTTCTATGCCACACTCAACAACATTTCGACCCCAGATATATAGAAAAGGTTGGGTCCGCCTCAGGACATGTAGCCATAGCTAATTTAAGATAACACAATTTGATGTATGCTCCAGACTTACTGTCAATAGGGGAAGGAAGGCACTGTTGGTAAGGGCCTACAGGTGTACATGCCACTAAGGTCTGCCATGATTAGTAGTAAATGCTGTAAAAAATGGACTAACGTGTTAGTTGTATGGGCCTTTAGTTACATCTACTTTTATGGTGGTCTGCAGGTGATGTATGTGAATTAATGGAAAAACGAAAACTGAGACACCCATTAGAGAAAACCAAATCATGGAAAAACTATTTTAAGGAAATACAAATTTATCGAAAATTAAAGGCAACATTTTAAAGGAAATATCCAAAACCACACACTTGGGTGAAGATTTGGTGTAGTGAGGGTTCTTTTGGGTTCAGAGATGGGTTATGTTTAGGGGAGGTCAGAGGTTTGTAGGGATCATGGTTCGGTAGAGTTTAGGGGTGGTGAGGGTTTTTTAGGGATCAGGCATGGGTAAAGTTTTGAGTGGTTAGGGGTTTCTAGGGTTTAGGGAAGAGAGGAGTTTAGGGGTGATGCCAGATTTTAAGGGATCAGGGACTGGCGGGGTTTAGGCATAGAAATTAGTTTTTAGGGGGTGTAGTCTGGTGGTAGTGAGGGGGTTTTAAGGTAAGAGATGGGTAGGGTTTAAAGGAGCAGAAAGAACCTTAAGGGTACATGGATGGTTGGAGTTTAGGGGTCAGAGAGGAGTATAGTTTATGCATGTAGTGGCATTTTTAGGGGCAGAGCTGGATGGTGTTTAGCGGTGGTAAGTGTTCAGTCAATTAAAAGCATCCTTATTAATTGTTTGACATTGTAAAGGATATAAATAAAAAAGAACGTCCCCCTGACGTAAAGATTTGGAATAAATCCCTTCACAGAAATGGTTCTGAAGGTAAGACCTGCAACCATTTCATTTACACCTTAAAAATGAGTATGCAGAGGCCAATTGTGAAAAAAACCTTTCTATGAAATAGAAAATGCCATTCATCCTGAAAGTTTCCACTAAACTGTTTAAATAAAATGATTTCTCAGTAATGGTATTCCACTGAATCATTTTTCTATGAAATCACATACAACTGTCTGCCAGGGTCAGCCACTGTAAAACTAATGACATTCTAGGGAAAAAGACCTTGAATAAAAATATACCACATACGCCTTGAGACCCTTACGGGTGAGTAGTCGCGCTTAACAAACGCCTGATTGACTGAAGATATGTTTATCCCAATAAATTATATTTTTGGAAACCAAAATGGTCTTATGCTGCTTGCTTCCCATTCTGAGGGAATCGGGACTGCAGCAGCATCAGGCCTCATTTGTCTGAGGGTGGTTCTTGTGGGAAATGGCTCAGTGGAGAAAAAATGATGGACGAGAATGCAGTCCAAAGTAACTACCACAACAATGACCATAGACTGCTATAAATTCAAGCATTTCAGCCACCACATTTTTATTTTCCTCATTACGACACTGGTGGTCAGAATACCTGTATTCGATCCAGCAGACCAGGATAGTAGAACGTGGTGGGCATTTGTCAAGGAAGACCACGTATGTCCCAGATGCATCCTGTATCAAAATTCTTAAAACCATAGTGAAATGAAACATTTCACAACTACTTCAATCAGACTCACTGAAACACAAAATATATCGGCCAAGCGACAGTACAAAGCAACCACTAAGGTGGAACACCACGCATCACTCGAGGGATAGAGCAAAACATCTAAGGATTTCCCCACTTTTGCATTCAACAAAACATTCAATCCATCCTCTGTTCAGCCCTGCCATGTTTTCTTTGATAACCAGCATAATAATTCACTATGTGGCCTTTCTCCGCACTCTTACATCTACCGCCCTCTTTTCCCTATAATTTATGCTGAGTGAGGGTAGACTGCATTGCTTCATGAAAAGATGCCTCTTTGGAGGCTTTGAAAATAAATTATTTCACATCAAAGTAAAAAGTATAACACACAAAACCTCCCAAGGCATCAAACCTTGACTGATTTCTCAGTAATGAAGTACTCTCGACATTCCAACATCATTCAAGTTTGAAAATGATGAGGTTTGAAGATAAAGCATCATTTCAGATCTCTTTTTAATAACTACAGTGATGATGTGAGCGATCAGGCACTAGTTGGGATCAAGGAACAGTTTCCATCTGAAATTGAAAGAAACTTCAAACGATACAAAATGTTTGTAAAACGTAGGTCCAGGATCTATTATCCGTTCAAGATATCATCGATAACAAATGTATGTATAAATGAGTGGCATCGGGAATAATTACATGAACATGTATTTCATATGAATATCCTCAACTCTGGCATGGATTGGACCCGCCCTCTCCCCCAATATTAGAAGTCTAAAGAGTTAATTCATTCATATCAAGCTGCAAAATGGTAATGTATTTCCCCACATCATGTTTTTTTTCTTGAACATGAATTAGGCATTTTTTTAAACTTATCATTCTATGGTGATGTAAGCGGATCAGACACATTAACTAGTTAGGATCAACAAACATTTTTCCATTTTAAATTTCAAAAAGCAAACATTGCAAAATGTACTTAGAAGTTGACGTGTAGCTGTGGGCAATGGAAGAGCAAGTGACTCTGACCACTAACAATTACTTACATTTCATCGTGTCTCTTACAAGTGCCCTTCTCCAGTCAGAGAACTAAAGGTTACATACTACTTGGTCTGGGAGGTGAACTTCGCTCCGTTCACGCAGTTTGTGGAGTTTTTTGCGCTCCACGGAGCATACATAGTTCAGAAAAACTACACTCCACAAAGCAGAGCAAACTTTTTCCCTCGCTTGCCAACGTTAGGTTAAGTTGGCGAGAGCAGGCGTTGAAAATTCAACGCCAGACCACCTCCCAGTGAGATTTCTTGGCATGGGTGGTCGCGGATTGTCGCAACGGCTTGCGTTGAGATACCATCCGTTTGCGTTGAGGATGCTGCTGCTCGAGTAGAAAATATACTCGAGCAGCAGAAAGAAGCAGTGCCATCTTACGCTGCGCATGGTGCCACATGCACTGATTTTCCAGCACGGGACAAACACCTGGCGCTAAAATTCTGCGTGAATGGCAAGACTGAAAGCACTCCGCCACTTCCGGAACTTTGCATAGCACAACGAAGTGTTTTTGATCCATTTACAGAGTTCTGCATAGCAGAACTCCGCCCAGGCCTACATACTGCCCTTTGAATAACATACATCTATCTGTTACAACTGCCCCTTAAACCGCAGGGAGACTCAGGCTGCTATATAATAAGGTCTAAACCAGAGCTGATCAACATAGGTCCAGGAGGGTTGGACCCATGGACAATTACAAGGATAACAACAGTAGGTCAATGAGCAACATCTGATCAACTGTATGTAAACTAATTTCATGTTGATATCCTGAAACTCTGGCATGGATTGGGCCCGCCTACATTAGATACTCCATATCCAGAGGGTTGAAAATCCAACAAGCTCTAAAATGTTAGTGAGTTTAAGGATATTCAATGTGTTTACCCACATCAATGTGCTTTTCTTTTTCTGGAACAAAAAATAAGCATTTTTGCAACACATCAGTCTGCTCCTCGTGGATCTGGAATATAAATTCTAAACTTTTGTGGCATGTATCTTTCCGTTTGCCAATCCCTCGCTTTCCCTCCTTCTATAATGAGAAGCGCCCAAGCTCAGGGTCATCAAATGACACTGTGCCACAGGGGTCACCGTGCCAGTGTCCTGGTGTCCATTTTATATTATAATGCATTATGTGAGCTGTTCTATATTTCACACCACTTAAACAAATTGGCCTAAATGTAGTGATTAAATTGATGTTTAAAGAGTGGTTCCAGTAGTGGTCATTATGTTTCCTTGGCACAGAATCGTGAAGTAGAGGTAGCTGAACAGTGAGAATTGAACTACCTACTGTCAACACCTGTTATTTCATTTTTATTAATGCTTTTGTCCTGATTGATGGCAAATTACCATTGGACATGTGGTACATGTTCCTCAAGCTTTGAGTAATGGTTCCTTAGTGAATTTATAGCTAGCTTATGTGGTGCTAGCTTTCATGCCTTTTGTTATTCTTTTGTGAGTTTTCCCAGATGCAGTAGATGCAATGTTTATTTTTACACTATTATGAGACTTTTACCAAGAGCACATATTGAATAAGCCTCAAGTTAAGGCCCTTTCTTTATGTTTAGAGGTGTGTGTGTGTGTGGATTGATCTCTATGTCTATACATATGTGTGTCTGTGTGACAGGTCATGTATAACCAACACTATGGGTACAGGAATGGTTGTTGATGTGTTGTAGTACAGACTGTGCTATGAAAACTGGTCCTTACATTGTGTTTAGGTACTAAAGAGCAAAGATACTTAAAATGCAATTGTGGAGAAACATTTACTTTGGTCCTCTGAATAACCTAGCCCGTTATTAAAGTGCTCTTAGGTTTATAATAAAAAATATTGAATTTGGTATGGTCTGTGGCTAGTATTCATAAACACTCCTACTTTCAAGTTCTGGGTCAGAAAGAGGCCAAGTGGGAACCCCTTTGAGGTTTCCCACCCTCGCTCTCTTATCAAGTTTCTTTACCCAAGAGAAGGTTGAATGCTTGAGTAGCAGTGACAAAGGGTAAAGTAACAAAGTAACCCACCCTTGCCAATTCCATATAACGATGCTGAATACAGGGAAGACAAACTAAATCTACAGGATTTATTCAAAGGGAAGACCATCTTTAAACAATAGACTAACAGCCACGCGAAGAGCCACAGAGGGGCCATACCATGGGCTGGGAGTCATCTAGAGTGTTGTGTTAATTGGGGATCCACCAAAAACCAGTGATTGCCCCTTTTGGCCACACTTGCAGTCCCCTTGCCACATTTAAACGTGGGAGACCACTGTTTTTTTTTTTTTAAAAACTCTTTTTATTATATAGAAATAATACAAACAATCAAGGCAAAAGGAGCATTACAATACAGGCGCGGTTCTGAGCGGGAAGGAAAAGGCAATAAAATCTCAATGCAAGTCAATCAACAAAAATCAGAGGGGGGGCATAATCGGGGGGAAAAGACACAAGATTCTAAAACATGTAAATTAGAACAAATCATGGAATGTCGGATCAGGGAGAGTGTGGGGCATCGGGGACATCAGGAAGGGGTGGTGTGCATATATCTCCTCTGTAGGAGTTCCATTGACTCAAAATGTTACTCCACTTTTTGGGCCTACCTCGCGCCACATACACCGTCTTCTCTCGAAACATACACCAATCCATGTTCTCCTTCCACACCAAGACCGTCGGCGGGCAGGGAGCTCCCCACAGCTGTGCAATGTCTCGTTTCGCAATCATGTTGGCCAGGGTCGCCCATCGCGTCTGAGCCACGTCATAGTCATTCGGTTCCCATACATTCAAAAGACACCGCCTAGCTTCCGGTTGGTCCACTGGGTTTTTGATGGTGGAGGCTTAGTTGGCACAACTGTTAGAACCCCCTATCTGTCACCCCCTCCACCACAGGAAAGGCAGCATTACAGCAGTAGAAGGCCCACCCCGAGGAAATATCTATCCCCCCTCCCTTGGTCAAACCGGCATAACATTATATACAGCAGGTACTGGGCACACGTATGGTACAAATAACTTTAAGTAATTCAGTTGTTTTGAGACAAAATAATAGACACTGGTTGTATGGTGAAGACAATATATTAGACTTTATATACGTCTTTTTCTTTTGGTATATTTACAGAACGCCAGCCGACACGTGTTTCATCAACAGGGCAGTGCCTGTGACTCATCAGGGCTGATATGGCGCTTGTTTACTGATCGATGGTTCCGGGGAAATCAGGGCAAAATCTCAGAGGGAAATGACGGGCAAGGGTCATCCATCTGACGGATGGCTTGCACGCACCGTCGGGTATGACTGGGGCGTTGTCTCCTGGGAAAGCGTGGTAGCTTCACTTCTCGTAGGGTTCAAATGGAGTGGAGACAAACCGGCATCACATAACAGACCATTAGGCATTCACATTTTGCCAAAAGCGTTCTCTGTGTCAGAGCAAGCACTTTTGGCAAAAAAGACCCACTATAACGGCTGGGAAATGTACATAAAGTAGGTTTGCTGCAGCAAGGTCAGTGGAAGCTGGGGCCCCTGCTGGCACAGTGGCTCAGCAGCAATTCCTCCATTGTTTTTGTTGCAAAGCAGTGAAATTTAACATTCTGCAAAAAAGGTGTATACCAAACTGGACCAGGGACAATAACAGAACTCTACAATTACTCTATATACCTTAAGGGGCTATTTCCAAAGGTAATTTTGGACAGAAACATAAGTTTACAATGAAATGTACCTTTTGTACTCCTGGCAGGGTTCTACAAAGGGATTCTTGTGAGAGTAAACAGCTTTACAACAGTGGAGATCTCTGCCATGAGTCAGAGATATCCACATCAGGTGTGGTTTGCCTTGAAAGTCAGAAAATACTCATACACATCAAAGTGTGTAGGCATTCTCAGACTTCTCCCTGTCCCCCCTCCAACCTGGAAACGGTCAGAGAATTCCACCAGCCAAGAGCTGTAGTAACTACTCTTCCAGGATTTAAATGGAAAAGGATCACCCCAGAATTAGTGGGGCTGTAGAAAGTGTAAATTTTTCTCCAGGGGGAAATATGTGCTCAGGTGAAGACATACATCTCCACCCATATACTTTTGTATTGCTTTGAGTGAATTGGTGGCTATATATAGTTACCAAAAACTGGTATATTTGTTATTTATCCTTTGCATATATCAATCTCACGAATCACTTCATATCACATAGTGCATAAAATGTCATTAGCAATGCCATATGCCCACACAATATGGAGCAAATGTTTAAATCTTTAAAGTTAATTTACAACATATCATCCATAGTAAGCATCAATGACAGAAAATACTCAGAGCAACAGTGACCAATCCCCTGGCCGTTTTCACTCCCCCTAACAGCATTTCTGTAGTATAGTTATATGCAGCTTAGGCTATTTTGATGCCTGACAATCTCAAAACGAATGTTTCAATCATGGTTCCAGCTGATATGATTTGATTTTAGCCGCCCTATTATTTGATGCTTTACAATAGAAGTGTAGTAGCTGATCTTGCTGCTTCATACCATTTTTACATATTTATAAATGATCAATTAATGGTCATTATGGCTCCATGTGTGGCACCTGATGCCTAAAGGTACCATGGGCAGACCTTCTTTCATGGGTGTTTGTCTACACTCTGGTACAGTTATGGTATCTAAATACAATTCATACTTGTACTCAAAGTTAATTTCACCAAACCTATCTACAACTCTGTAGTTTTACTCTCTGATTTTTTCCATCCTCCTTTCTTTGAGCAATTTTAGCCAGCCATTTAAGGTATAGTTTAGGAGCATCCATCCTAGAGTGTTGGTCTCAGCGAACATTTTATCTTCTCGGAAATTGGCACTTCAAGACTTAATATATTTCAAAGTATTTTTCAACCACATCTGCATTTCATCGTGCATTTATTCACATCTTATGCTGCTCTTTGTATTATTGGAATAGGGTGTTTGGTGTACACCTAGATATATTAATGTGACTTCCTAATATTGTAGCGTATTCGCTGCTTGATATTTTACAAAATGATACTCTGGAAAGTCCTTTATTGATTAGTTATCAACCTGCATTATTTTGTTCATTTTATTGTGCTTTCCTTCACCTTAGAGGGGAGCCTTGTACTTGCCCTGTTACATAAAATTGTAGGCCTTTGGGTGCTGTGACGTGACATGGTAATCTCTTTGGAAATTATTAACAATGCCTTATTTTGGTGGGAGATGAGGGCCTCTCTACACTATTTGTAGTCTTTCCTCTGACTTAGAGACACGAAAAATTATCACACCTACACAAGTTTGCACTTCCAACACACATCTGCTTAGAACAAGGTAAACATCGCAACTGGATTAGTGTTCCATCTTGCCAACCATTGTGGAATACGTTTACAAGGTTCTTTATTTGAATCTGATTAAGTATTCATGGTCATGGGGGTGACCATGTATAAACCACTAGTTACCATGGTTTACCTTTAAAAGGGATCAGCACAAAAGAGTCTAAAGCCAACATTACCATCTAAGTACCTTAAAGTACCCACATAAGGTGGTAGGGCCTGGTATATGGGTGGAACGTATGACTGACACAATCGAGTCTGTGTTGATCAAATAGGGCTTTCAGTAATGGCAGACACACTACAACCAGCATATACAACACCACAGCAGTCGACTCAGACATCAACATTGCCATAAAATTAAGTGTAAGGTTTTCACATAAATATGTTCCATTGGTACAAGAGAACAAAATGGCCTCTATCAACAAAGTAATTCAGCAGAAAAAACATTGCACGGCACACATTATTTTTTAATACCCGGAAACAGGTACTTCGTGGTCACTAAGTTCACAATCTACACTTTTCACTCACTTAGCAGGAAGCCCCCGTGTCGTTGCAAATTAAAGTCAAACAGGTAAAGCGCGGCAAAATAAAGTATTTCAAGCAAACGTGGCTTTTGCGTAAAGAAACAAACGTCGCCCTTCCCGCCCAATTGAATGCACACAATACATGCATGCAGGGAGCGAGGGTGAACTCTGGAACTGGATGGATTACCTTCAGAGAGGGGGTCCAGCGTGTGGATCATGAGCTGGAAGATGCTGTTCCTCATCAGACTGTTGTGGAGGGACGCGGAGCTGCCTCCTCTCTGGAGACGCGGCTTCGCCTGCACGGGAAATCAATACAGGAAGGACAGAGTTCATCACTTTAATTCACAAATAACACATCTTTGTGACAAACAAATATTTACAAAGTAGAAAGGAGAAAGCCTGATGTGCTACTGCTTCATAATTTCATAGCTGTTCGGAAGGCCTCCCAGGACCATTTTCCTTCACAACATGTAGTTACAGATACTTAGTCAGAAGAGGAGAGTCCCTGTTAGGGTGTAGCAGACAAGGATTGCTGTGGCAGAGACTCAGGGGAGGTTAAACAGTGTAACATCTATCAGCTATATCACCAAACATCCATATCAAACTCTATCGGGTATGCAGTACACTATGACTAAACCAATAACTAATGATGATGCAAGGAATTTATAAAAATACGAAAATTTATTCATATAGGCCTCCCACTTGGGTCACAATCTAAAACATAATTCATACATTTGTTGAAAATAACATTCAGGATAGCAGCACATATAAAAAATATACAGTCAAAAAAAGTTTTTTTTAAAAAGGTCGACGCGGCGTTTCGGTGTCACTTTATCTTGGCACCTTCATCAGGACATTTAAGACTTTTGACTTTGTATCTGTTTATTTAGGTTGAGGAAGCTTTTCAATTGCTGTCCGTTTTGCGTAATTGCTCTAGGAATGCTCTCGGTTTTTTATTGGTCCGGTTTTGTAATGCGCACCGTTCAACTCTTAAGTGATGGAGTTTGTTATTTATCAATATGCACGGAGAAACCACCGTTGGGGATCGATGTAGATAATTCAAAAGGCTGTGGTAATCAGCTCACTTGTGAATGTCCTTTATATATTTGTTGTATTCACAAGTGAGCTGATTACCACAGCCTTTTGAATTATCTACATCGATCCCCAACGGTGGTTTCTCCGTGCATATTGATAAATAACAAACTCCATCACTTAAGAGTTGAACGGTGCGCATTACAAAACCGGACCAATAAAAAACCGAGAGCATTCCTAGAGCAATTACGCAAAACGGACAGCAATTGAAAAGCTTCCTCAAACTAAATAAACAGATACAAAGTCAAAAGTCTTAAATGTCCTGATGAAGGTGCCAAGATAAAGTGACACCGAAACGCCGCGTCGACCTTTTTAAAAAAAACTTTTTTTGACTGTATATTTTTTATATGTGCTGCTATCCTGAATGTTATTTTTAACAAATGTATGAATTATGTTTTAGATTGTGACCCAAGTGGGAGGCCTATATGAATAAATTTTCGTATTTTTATAAATTCCTTGCATCATCATTAGTTATTGGTTTAGTCATAGTGTACTGCATACCCGATAGAGTTTGATATGGATGTTTGGTGATATAGCTGATAGATGTTACACTGTTTAACCTCCCCTGAGTCTCTGCCACAGCAATCCTTGTCTGCTACACCCTAACAGGGACTCTCCTCTTCTGACTGAATTTCCCCCTCCCTGTAACACAGAGCATTGGGGAACCTCCATTTATGTTGTTGGGTTACAGATACTCACCCTTACCAATAGATGGCGCAACCACAGAGTAAAGTACAGGCAAATGGACCACCTCTTCAGTCTAAGTGCAGTCACGTGTTTTCTGCAAGAAGATCGAAGTTCCCTCCAGATATAAATAAGTCTTCTCGCATTGACAGTTCGACAAAGCCACACCCCACCAATGAAGCAAAACAAATGACATAGACTCTTGCTCGACTATGAGACGGTGCCCCAAGGCCTCGGGGTATGAAAAGGCACGCAAAAGCAACAACGTAATAGAATAGTATCCAAAGACACCATTTTCCTTTTTTTATTTCACTAGGTGTGGACAAAGTGCCATGGGTCACAATGAGGCAGGCAGGCTGCGAGGAGTAATGCACCAGGCCCCACCCAGGATTTTCAAAGTCCTATATCCTCCACAACATTTATAGTTGACTACACCACTAGATCTCGCCAGACACCATGTTTTCTCTTTCCCTGGAGTACATTATTATTTTATACCCAGAAAAGGGTACTTAAGGCACCTGACAAAAAAGGATGAGAATCCAGAAGGCCCTGGATTCAGTTTTAGACCCTGGTCTGGCAAGAACGACAGACAAGCTTGGCTCCTAATGACATCGGTGGATGAACCTATTGTTTTCCTCTTTGCCGCTCAACAGCCTCCTATTTACTCCTTATGAGAATGGGAAGGTGCAAGGAGTGCAAACTTCCCAAACTACACCTGGCTCATGAGGCTTGCTTACTCTCTGCTGCCGCTGCCGCCATCTTGAACCCTGACACCATGAGTGATAAGAGCATTGCCCGAGATACCAAGGGCAAAATGGGAGTAGCATCTGCTTTCTCTGGCTCAACTAATCCTCCTTGGTGTTCCTTCTATATTGTAGCATTGGTGTAGCGCTTACGACCCTTATATGGGGCACTGAAGGGCTTCCCCCAAGGATAGCAAGCTGCGCCGTGTTGGGGGTGTGGTTGGAATGTTGTTGTTTTTGGTTTGAGCCTATGAGAAAGTAGGTAGGCAGGCCAGTGGTGTAATCAGGAAACTGGGAGTGCTCATTAAGGTTTAGTAAAGGACCCATCATGTTGTTTCTTTACAGGTACAGAGGATCGTGGGATAGCTTTTTATCTGCAACCACATCCCTGCAACATGAAACAGGTTACTGGTAGACCAGGCATCCTTCGTGACAGCCCCACGGGCAGGGTACAGTGTATTCAAAAAGCTGAACAAGTACTTTTAAGTTTTACATGTGCTGGTAGTGAAAACCTCTTAAATTCATTTTTCCCTACTGCAAGGCGTATCTCCTCCAAAGGATAACATTGGAGTTGCCTTATTACATTTTATAAGTGTAATTTCCAATTGGGAAGACATAATATTTTGTGCTCTTGGCCCAAAACATGAGAAGGTAACCCGGAGCAGGACTAATTTGGGACTGTTTCCGAATAGCGCTCCATCGTGGTCAATTTTAACTGTTGATTTTGTCCCAGTCCAGTGCAACCAGAAAGCCGTAAAGACAGTTTGCGCATTATGCTTTTAGGCGCAATATTGCAGTTTATTCTTCAAAATTCATAACTCCGGTTCTACTGATTGGATTTTTTTGTCATTCTGTTCTTGTTTTATTTATTAAATATTGCTCAAGTCTTCTAACTTGGTGTAGGGTCCTTTTTTGTGTGATGTTTTCACTGTTTTACTGTTTGAAGTGTTACACAAACACTTTACACATTGCCTCTAAGTTAAGCCTGATTACTATCTGCCATGCTACCAGGGGGTTGAGCACAGGTTAATTTGGGGTTTGGTTGGGTCTTACACTGACTAGGGTTGTAATTGCTGCTTGACCAGGGCTTACACCCCAATCAATCAAGAACATGATTTTTAACAGTTACACAGAAGAAAACTCTGGGAGAAAGAAGGGTGATTTCAGTCCCCTTCTTTGAAGGTCACAGACAGTAGCTGATTGGTTTTACAATTTAAAAGGCACCGCTGACCATTTCCAAGGAGAGAATGGCATGGTAAAATAAGGCTTCCATGCTTGCCTAATCTAACACTTGTAGGTAAAGAAGTCTTCAGCTCTGTTTTGAATCTTTGGGAACAGACCTTTTCTTCTTCACTAGTGGTGCTGGCATTATAGTGACCCCAATGCTATTGGGGTTTAGTTCCTGGCAGTGAAGCCTGCTGCCCTTTATGGAACTTTCCTCCTATAACAAGAGGATGAATATCATGGAGCAGATAAAAGTCATGTATGACATATATGTACCATTAAGTTTTTCTACTGACAGTCATATGAATTAATATTATATCTATATCATACTTTTACAATTCTGAGGTACTGTATTCTTCAAATTAACAAATGCAGTGGAAGAACACCGGACTCGACCCACGCAACCAAATGTAGCGCCCATTATTTTAGTGACCTTTTTGCGCTGTACAAGTGCTAAATAAAGCCAAGTAACACAATGTGCTTTCAAGTCTACGCAATCAATATATTCGGTGCAATTGCCTGTCTGCCAATGCAACCGGCTTCAGGTTGATATATTTGGTTGCTTTTGGTTTATATTGTAATTCTGGAAAAGCTGAAACACTGAACTTGGCATTCAGGAGACAATAATAGCTAAATTATATGGCAGAGTGTGGGTGCCTGAACATAATGTCTTGTCTGTTTTAGTCTCCTAAAACCTTAAATGAAACATGTATAGGTTGCAACCATACACTATCCTGGGCCCCTTCTGAAAGTACCCTGCATTGCCACACATAAGGAAAACGATTTAGAAGTATACAGTGAAAAAAACAGAAGAAATGTTTAGAGCCATGTAACCACCCAACAGGCCATTCACAATTCCATACTAATTAACAATCAGTGAGACTTGATCTGTAATCTACACTGTGTACATCCTAAACATTTTATAATGGCCCCAATATACAGTTTCTACCTCTTATCGCATGGTGCTAACTCTGGCAAACATTTTGGATAAGCAGACATTCTCACTCAAATCATGGTGCAGAAGGGACACATGTCCCGTAATGAGGTGGATGTGGAAAGGAAAAGTACCCGATAATGAGGTTAAATGGCATGTCTTTTCTTCCTTGCCATTATAAACATTTTCAGAAAGACCGCACACTCTTCTTAATAGCTTAAAAGGATTCTGATGTCTCCGGCAGCGTTCTGCTGCTAAGGGATTTTTTTTGCTAATAGACGTGCAAACAAATGTTTCCACTGCTTAATCCTCAAAAAGTAAAAAATATTGAATAATGATGACCGGATACATGAATGCCGGACCTGCTATTTCCGCACTAGTTTGCCGAGGACTGTGTGTGTGTGTGATGACTCCCGAGCGCATGGCTGGCTGGCCTTTGGCATGTTTAAGCTGGCACCTCGCACAGGGCGGCAAGCCCTAGAGGGGCCGTGGGGCCGTGGAGCTCCTGGGGCAGTTTCCTTATGACTTAGGTCCATAGAAAAGTGTGGGAGGGGGCGTTATCTTGGTTTGGCCTAGGGCTCTCTCTGAGCAGAGGCTAGCTCTGCTTGCGCATGCGTGGGGCGAATGGCGCAGCCACGCTGGAGGGGCTTCCGCCATCTGCCAAACGCATAGGGCCCAACTCTAAGGTATGCCAGGGCTACTGCATGGGTATTACCTTACACAGAAATACCGAAACCTCATATAGGGAAACTGGCCTGTTACTACAGTGCCCCTGGAAAATGGGGATAAAATGTGAGGATGTGTGTTTCTGTACTGTTTCCAGTTCCATAAACTGGGCTCGAGTCAGGATACCACGCGGGTGGACGGCGTCCCACACTTATTTTACCACGATTACTGGAGCAAATGGAGCCACACATTCACTCTTTGGCCTCTCCGGAGCTCATTTAGAACACTGCTCACGCGCTGGCTTCTCTGATGCAATCGCATCTAAGGGGTGAGTGAGGGGAGGCAATGAGTCTGATGGTGCAAGTCACCTTTCGTGACGTCACTTCCTGTCGTGACGTCAGTGTCCCCCCACTTCTTTTTTTAGGACTTGTGCCCTGGCCATAACAGTCGCCCCCGCAGTAGCTGCAGTGCGGGGTTGATGGGGGCTAGCTCCAGGGGGCCCCCTCAGGCACTGTGCACGGGCGGTAGACCCCTGAACTTAAAGCTCCGGACTGGGTTTTGACCGTGGGGGGCCCCCTCCATGAACTTTGCAGGGGGGCTCAACTTTTATTCCATCACTGACTGATTCCTACATCTTTTTCACAAACGACAGATTTCTTTTATGCGGGACATTGAAAATCTCACAAGTCACGTTATTTCCCAGGTCTTGTGATTCCCTATTCAGGTGAATGTGAAAAATCCCTCTGCCTGGCAATATTAGCAATTACAGTGAATCTGCGATGTACACAGTGAGTTCTCGGACACCCCACTGCCCTATTTCAGGTCCACATAATGTTAAACAGTGTTCCCACCATTTCCGCTTCAACAAAGGAAGTACTTATTCACCTTGACTTCATGATGATAAATTCACAATGCCTCCTTTTTGGTTCACTAATATTGCTCAAAGCAATCCTTCGAAGGTGAATATAGAGCACCATCCATCTTTTCAACAGTATGGGGAAGACGATAACATTTGACTGAATATGGTATATTCTTGGGTAAGGTTTATAATATTACATTGTAACCCTCTTATGGTGCTTCAAGTCACACTGATGGCACATAATGCCAATGTGGTCCAAGTAATGCTGCTTTTTAGGTCAAAGTCAGCTGTCTAGCTGCGTAAGACTTATTTGAGACATTTTGATAGCTGACTGGAAAGAAACCCCATCCATTGCTTACTATTGGCTTTTTGTTTTGTCTCTCCTATTTTCTTGCTTTCTAGGCAATAGTTGTATTTGTTTTAGCCCTTCCATTTAGTCTTTGTCGCTCCTGTGGAGCATGGCCTGTTTTCCCTCTCCCTTATTGGTCCCGTTTATCCTTCCACAAGTGTATTGTTTTGGGGAACTTTTTTTTCTTTTTCTAAAAGAACTCAATGAAAGTTTATGTATTTCTCAAGCTCTCCTTGTTCTTCCACTTCTCCCAGCACATTTCTTTTCATAACATTAAAGAAATTCCTTTTCATAACTTTGTCCTTGAGCTGCTGTTAATTACCCTTTCACTTTTATGCAGCTTTGCTATTCCATTCGAGCTAATTTACAATGTGCTTTAACTCCATGTTTTGTTCTCACTTATTTGCTGACTTCCAAACCCCCATTGTTGCTCTGTCTCTGTTTGATTCCCCCCCACCCACTCGATCCATGTTGATTCTCCCCCACTCACACCATGATGCACTAAAGTACATAAAAAGGTGATGGATGGAATACTTGAATTAATCTCAACCACTGATAATTACACTGGGAGACATCGCAGTCCATCACTGCTATGCACATCATGCCACCTCAGTTTGGACCCAGCCATATGCAAATCAGTCTTGACCCTGCACCGTTGGAAACAATCCAGACCGAACTGCCAAGTCTGGTTCTTCCTGAACCAGAATTCAAGCAACCTAGGACTGTTATCACCCTAAGTCATCAGCCAGGTACAGCCCGATTCTAGTGACATAGTGTGAACGGGATCCACGTTTTTGCTGTCACACTTAGGGTGACACACTAAAGTATACAAAAAAGTTATGGATGAAATGCTTGAATTAATTTCAGCCACGGGTAATTGCTCGGGCTACATCCCAGTCCATCGTAATTTTGCCCACCATGCCACCTCAGTTTGGACCCAGCTATATGCAAATCAGCCTAGACCCTACACCAATGAGAACAGTTCAGCCATTTTCAAATATAATATACAACATCTTCACTTCTTGCCATTCCTACAACAAGCACTGCAAGGACATTTAACACAAACAACGATCACAAGACATGCCTATACATTCAAAATAAACTGTGAGGTACAGTGAAGAAACTTGATGAGTTCCTGATGCCAGATCGCAACACACAGCTGCATAGCCTGTTGCGTCTGCAGCAAGTATGGTTGCTGAGTCATAAGAGGACAATGGGTGGCTGCCATTTTGGAAAAGGCTGCATCACTCATTGCTGTGAGCTCTAGAAAGGCACATACATAAAGACTTATTGAGTTCCTACCGTTAATGTGTTCTCGTCATTGTTCCCTCCTAGGGTTGACTGAATGAGGCATAAAATAAACAAATGAAAAGGATCATGTCAAATAAAATGACAGTAAAGACAATGGAAACATAGACAGAGAGATGGTTCTAGGGAATGGAGGTCTTACTCGTTTAATGGATAGCACAATTTAAAGGAAAATGATCACTAACATGGGAAATGTAGGAAACCATAAATAGTCAGAAATGGTGAGACAGTACACTTCAATCACATCCCATGAATTTGCCTCAAAGTAGACATCTCATTTAACACATGCAATGCCTGCAGTAATAGGTGAAACTAGATTTGGACATATCTCATGTAAGATGCAAAGCACAGATGCCTAATAACAGGAGGATACATTCCTTACTACAAAGGTTTTACATTATTTTGAACTATACCACATTAGAACATAAATAACCAAGTCAAAACAGAAACAGAAAAGGGGAAAGGAGAAGACATATGCAGATATACAATGTTCAGACAGCAGGAGGAGGATCAGAAGACTGTGGTGAAACAATCCCTTAAGATGTGGTTAAGAATCTGGTGCCACACTAAGGACCCGATTTACAGTTTGGCGGACGGGTTAGTCGGTCACAAACGTGACGAATGCCCTGTCTGTTGTATTACAAGCACGTTATATTCTATCGCACTTGTGATAGAGCCGATGGGCTATCCGTCATGTTTGTGATAGAGTACCTTATCCACCAAACTCTAAAACAGGCCCTAAGTGAGCAACATACAAATTATAAATTTGAATTCGAGTAGGGTTCAATGAACCTTTACCCTTATGAGTTCAATAAAATGGGTATCAATTAGTAACAGACACAGGGTAAGCAGTAAACAATTCAGAGATATGTAGAATGTCAGGTAACATTAATACAGGCTGGGGACACTGTGAAAATCAAAGGACAGTATTATCCAAAATTACTTGTGTTATCATACCTAGGATGGAGGCCTGGGGGGAGGGAGGGGGGGTGCCGACGTCAGGCAAGGTCTCCGTGGGGCCATTTCTGCAGGTGGTGAAATTGATTTGACTAAAAGCCAAGGATTGGTCTGGGGTGAAGATCTGTTAACTACAATGGCCCATCTGAATGAAGGTCTAACAAAAATTGCAACCTTGGAAAGGATCATTTCCTCATTGGTAGACTACTCTACCCACTAAAATTCATAGGGGATTGCAAAACCATGATATGTAGAGGCAGCCTCTAAACCCAGTAGAACACACATGGTATAAGGACGAGCTGTAAACATTGAGAAAATCTATCATCAACAGCTAAAACAACTTGAAAAACATGGCCATGTAGCAATAAATCAACCATCAAAAGACGAAAAAATAAATACAGAGTCAAATGTGGGGAAACAAAGACAACATCTGAGAGTAGGAGATGGTACAATATCAGTAAATGGGCTAGCACTAGGGACAGCAAGACATTCTGGAGGCTAATTTACAACTTAGAATATCCTAACGAGCCAGGTGTAGAAATGCATACTTACCAAGATCAATGAACAAATCCCTGGAACTACCAAAAATGGGGCCCACTTGATGGCCGAAGCCCGCACCCTAATGCCAACTCACAGCTGATAATTTCAGTATCGGACATAGTAAAAGCCAACGAGCCGTGAGTAGGCCACACTTGCACATTATTAAGACTAATGAGCAAATCCCTGGACATAGTAAAAAATGTATCATCTTCAAAAGCAGCGGAGCACCTGGGTCAAATGGAGTGCCCATGGCAGTTTTCAAACACAACCTAGACAGCTGGGAGAATCTCCCAACTGATTCAATTTAAAGAAATCTTAGTCACTGAAACTACCCACAAAAATGGTGGGGTTAAATATTACACCCCATTCACAAAAAGGGGCCCACCTAACATCCTCAGTATCATCATCAATAGCTCTCCTTGACACTGAAGTCAAGGCTTTCGCTAAAGCGCTGGTGGCAGAACTAGAAGATTCTGCTAACAAACGAATGATCTTGCTAATATTCCAGACTGGGTGAAGAAAAGGCTGAGACATTGGTCAATATAACAAACATTAACCTATTAGCTAACAAGGCGATCGGTCACATCTCATCTCTGTATGTGTTCCTTCTGGATTTAAGTGTCGCCTTTGACAAAGTCAACCGTAGAACACGGTGGCAAAAGTTAAACGATTGGAATATTCCAGAACAACACTTTAGAGCGATTTGCCTCCTATACGCTGACAAACGGGTAATATGAAAGTTGGCTAACGGCTCATCAATCTCCAAGATAATTCCAATCAACCGGGGCTTGAAACAGAGCTGTGTGTTGGCATCTGTGTTTCTCAATCTATATACAGCAGACCATCTTTGAAAAAGCCGAAGCTCTTTCCACAAAGCTAGGGGCAAGACATCTTCCACTTCTACGGTTTGTTATTGCTATTGCCCTCCAAAGAGCCCTAAACGGCCTGCAGCAGTACAACCAAGGAAACACATTAATATTATGTTTGCCAAAAGCAAAGATCATGAAATGTGGACACCGCAAGACCAACTACGTATGGTGGAGAGGAAACCAAAAGATATCTACCATAGCGTCATATCTTTTTTTACGAGTATAGTTAGATACTAATTTAAAATTGAAAAACCAGCTCGGATTGATTCAAACTCGTATCCTCTCTCTGGAAAACCAACAATGAAAAAATTACAGAAGCTTGAATAGCCCAAGTGGTACTTGTGTGCTAGAAGTATTCCAAGCGAAGCTAGCCCCAGCAGTATTATACGGGTCCTCTACCTGTGGTTCCAAGCTCCATTTAGACCTCAAAAAATCTATTTTCCACAATTAGGTCTGTGTTCGGGTCACCAAAGGGAACACCAGTTTGTCAACTCAGGCTTGAGTTTGGCATCGTCAACATAACAACTCTGGCACATTAGCAATTTATTATTATTATTTTTTTTTAAACATTTCATTTATTTTTTAAGTTGAAATGAGGAACATGGTTCGATAGAATTAGAGTAAAAAAAAGGCCGGACGAAAACCAAATACCTGCACCCTTTTCCCCGCGCTGCCCCCCACCCAAATTCCATCAATGAAACACAGAAGTCCAAATGTTGCACTGCTTGTCCGGCACCCACCCAACCTGCCCTCATCCCATGAATGTCCAGACTTCATCATGAACCAAGCGATACACAGGAGGGATGGGTTCCAATTCTACGCCCCGATAATCCGCCCATACCTGCCATATCTTGGGGTGTTTCTGGGGTCAGCCTCTTGCTTTATAAACTGCCACTTGTAAAATCCATACAGAGTGGTTCATCCCTCTTTTCCACACAGCCAGATACGGGGGAGTCTTGGCCTTCCATTCCGTGCTACATCCTGTTTTGATCAAGTCAGATTCAAAAATAAAAGTGACAGTTCACACCTATCACCACCTAAATAGTTGGTGACATCGAGAGGGTGAGTTTCAGGTCCATTGGAATCGGTGAGGACAAAACCCTGCCCAAACCGGCTGTCATCCCATGTCAGAAATGCCTCAACTCAGGAGAGCTCAATACTATGTGAATAAATGTGCCGCCGCGAGTGCGGTAACAAAGACAGGACAAGGAGACTATATCCCCCATCCACCAAAGCAATGACACATAAAATAAACCCTGTGAAGATATTTAAACTGAATCAGCCACAGTCTGGCTGCAATAGCAGCCACAGCAGTCATGCAGTCCCTCAGTCCAATCCACATTCTCAAGAGTCCCCACATCAGCCTCCCATACTGCCCGAAGGGTACTAAATGAGTTCGGATGGCTAGATAAGCGTCTGATAGACCTTCATGGATTTATGATCTCCCAGGTTGCCCATAAAAAGTTTGCCCTATAATGGGTTAAACACGGGAAGATCAGACAGGGTGCTAATGTAAGGGGTCAGTGCATGACAAAGCTGAAGGTAACAGTGAAAGGTGCTGCAATGGCCCTGATGTACCATCTGCAGGGTCTGAAAAAAATTGCACCTTTCTTCGCATAACGTCCCCCAGAGTAGAAACCCCAATGCGGTCCCACAGTTTATTACAGTTTGCTTCAAATTAATGAACGCACCCGTGGAGTCCTTAAAATCCCTGACCTGGAAGGAACTGGAAGATCATTTTAAAAATTCAGAACAGCAATGGCATTGCCAAACCGGGTAAAACCCTAAGTGAATAACAGCTCAAAGAAATTTGGGATAACAACATTGAATAACCTAATTTCAAAGGACAAGCACAGTCGGCGGCTAGGATGCACTCTTACATGAAAAATGTTGAAGCCTTTGGGCAAATTGTCTACAGCGCAGCTTCTGTTACCATCATATCCTTCGCCCTCACCCCAATCATGTCTTTCCATGAACAGAAAATAGACCACAAGAGCCAGATTCATACGTTTGAGGTTTTTATCGTTACCTTAGACAACATCAAAGTCATGGATGAACCAGATGTCATGTAAATGCTGCAACGGGTGGGGTTATTGATTGCAATCAGTAGCACACAATCTGTATCTCTCCCTTCATAATGCTTCTAAGAGTGAAGTTTTTACGCCCATGTTTTAATCAGCTTGGTGTAAGATCGATCAAGCAAGCACTTACGGCGCAAATACACAGCCGATTTGTTGATTGCTAAGCTTTTTGGAATTACCAACATCAGAACTACAGAATGTGGGAATGGCAACCCAGCACTGTCAAGCAAATTGCAATGAAGCTTCTGTGATCTTGGCCAGAGCTAAAATCCGGATTGCCATCATCAAGTCGGCGATTTCCACAATGGTGCAGCAGGTGGAATACTTGATGTTGTGCCCCCCTGTGTGCATCCACATGCGGAGGAGGTACCTTTCTGCCACGTGTTTATGGAGTAAGAACCTCCATGACACCCCCTGCAAAGAGGAAACTCGTAATATGCTTAGCGGTTCCACCAAGCATATTGCGGCCTCCTGACCGCCGCAACACCATAAGGGAACAGCGGTCCATGGACCGCCAAACTTGTAATCGAGGCTCTATTTGTTTTTTCACCCTGATGAAGTGCACCTTTCATTTCTAGCGTATGCAGCAAGATGACAGAGACAGCTGAACCAAATGCCTTCAAAGCAGGTTATTCAATTCCCAGCTGTGTTAACATTGAGTGCATTACTGTGACAGGCTTGTAGGAAGTGGTTGGTGCTGCACATGGGGAGATAACAACCTTGCGCGTCACACTCATGGTAGCCTTCTGCATTGCTGTTCAATTTGTCTAGTGTGCTTTAATGTACAAAGGGATTTCGCCATAAGTCCCTTGTGTCATGCAGAGGCATTGCTTGACTATATCGTCTACAAGTTGTCTGCTGGTTGGTTGTGGTGCTACCACCTGCATGCACTGCTTGTGTGCATGTGTGTACGCGGATTAATGTAGACTAGCACCGCTGCCTCAGATTGGATCTCCATTCCTGTGGCTACTACAGTTGTACGTTTGTGATCAGTTGTAACTTGCACAGAAGGAAGTAGCACCTTTTCCAGGCATTATTCTGAATGACACCTAAAAAAGTCCTTCGTAATTGGAGCCTGTGTTCTTTCTCTTTTAAAATAGTGGTCAGCACCGTCCATGCTCAGTGTTTACTCAGTCTTCACTTAGACAGCATAAATGTCCCCTTTGCTTCTATTTGTTGCTAGCTTCCTTATGAATGTCGTGCAGCCTATTTTGCTGCAATAACTCCATTTTACCCTGATTATATTATCCTTCCCTGGACAAGACAAATTAGAAGTGACCCTAACTAGAGGGCCAGTGTCATTGAGATGTTAATCAGTAGATTTCATCTTGTTGGGGCTTTGAATCAACATGTTCTCCTGCCCCGAATTCGTCCTAATCATCATAAAAAGATTACTTGAGAATTAAATCCGTTCTACGCTATCATTTCATCACCAAAAATATTTCAAAATCTATTCCTGCACTGATCAATTACTTGTCTTAACTACTAGATGTACAGCTGCAAATGAAGAGAGCTAGAGGTAAATAATAAAAATAAAGGGAGGAGCTTTAATGATGGCCATGCACAGCCTGGGATTCTGGCTGCTAATTCGGCCGTTGGCACACAGGCAACTCAGAGCTTAATTTTTAGAAGAATACGTTCTGGGACCTATAGTTTGCTCAACAGTCCATGGACTGCGCTATTGAAAGCCGAGGTGCAAAATAGTCTTGATTCCACCTCATGCCTCTTTCATCCACTACCAGACAATCTTTGCCTCTTTATCTCACTCCCATATGTCCTTTTCCATCCCTGGTTTCTATATTTGTCTGTTTTTCTTTCTGTTCCCCCTTTCCCCTGTGTTTTTCCCTCTTTGGTGGAGTCAAAATTCTGATAAGGAAAAATAAGTTCAGGTCCCCAAAAATGAGCACCCCTGGGCCCCAACTGCAAACACTGGCTCAAATTAAGCACTGGACCAACCCTGTACATATACATATGTCTCCAACAGAGGCATGAAGTTTAAGATCCCACCCTGGTTTCTTGGAACCACTTTAATTCAATACAAGAGTTTAAAGTTGTAACCTCACTATGTAGTGATCGCTTTACTCCGCACATTATTATTAACAATGAATTGGTGATAAATTATGTAGTGTATTTATTGGGTTGCCCCATTTGCAGAGAATCCATCAAAAGGCTGTCGGAAAGGGACATCGTAAACCCCATGGTGGTGCCTGCCACAACACTGCCGCCACTCAAGGGATACAATTCCGACCGCTGCCCCGATGGGATTTAAATTTAGTCGGAGCCGGCAGTCTTCCCCCGATGGTTTCGGTCCAATCGCCTGCATCATAATGCGGCGGTCAGACCGAAGGGCTGTCTTTCGGTGGGTCCACCACTGACAGCTTGTCAGTGGCGGTCCAACCAACATCGTAATGAGGCCCTAAGGGTTGAGATAAAAAGAGAGATATCAGTTAAAACAACAGGGGAGGCAGAGGAGTTAGCTAAAGCTGCTAAGTAAGACAACAATGAAGAAGATACAACAAATGTGTCAGTCTGCTAGATGAGTTACAGATGGTACATATGATAAAACAGCACAGAATTCAGAGAGAGTTGGTTAATATATTTTTGGATGGCGCCAAAATTCAAAGTGTGCATGTAGCCCTCCAGGCATGAGTGAAAGATATAATGCAGAGGTTGCTTGAGCAGGAGAATGAAACATTTATAGCTAAGATGAAAGATTTTCAGAAGTACAGAAAAGAATTGCCATTTTAGCAGGGCCGGACTGGGAACCAAAACCAGCCCTGGCAAAGTGCTGGGCCGCCCAGCCGCTCCCCCCCCCCCGCCCCAGAACCCTCCCCCCAGTTGGGGGTGCGGCCGAGCAAAAACGGCCCTGTTACAAAAACGGCCCCCAGGGGCCCGGAAACCCGCCCCCACCCTTGCAGTGCACCGGGGGATTGCCCGGTGCCCGCAACGGCCTGCATTTTAGAATTTTTTTCTGATGCTAATGGAGGCTAATAAAAACATCCGAACAGAGTCCGAAACCTTGGTGGCGCGCAGTTGTATATTTGGTGTATGACAAAGCAAGGAGCCAGGCTCTGTTTGGTGTCCAAACTTTTCACTGAGGTCCTTGTGTGGAAGTGGATGTGTGTGCGTGTGCGAGCATTTATGTACCCAGTTTGGGAGGATAATTTATTTTTTATTGGCCACTGGGAGCAGAGGGGACTTTTCCCCCATTGACGTATATGTAGATCATGAGGGCGCCCTGTGGACACCCTTTCATGATGTATGTATGTATATCATTATGGCAAAGAGTTAATGGTTTTCCGTTGCTTGAATGTGCTGAACATCAATCCATTCTATTGAAGGTTACATTGCACCATTGTTTGGAGATGAGAAACAAGAAGTAGTCCCACACATTTCAGCACTCTCACTTTCCCTCCACTTCTCACTTCTGCTCTCTTACTTTCCCTCTCACTCCCACCTTCTTCACTTTCCCTTCTCCTCCTTTTCTTCACTGTGCTTCATGCATGTCACATCAGTGTGACTCATTACCACTTTCAAGATTAACAGAGGAGGGTGCGAGCCCGCTGCCTCACATCCCAGCAATCCGTTCATCCCAATGCATCATGGTAAATGCAGTGCATGATAACACTTACTTGAGTAGTAGTGCTGTCCAATGTCTGAGCTGACGAGCTTGTGTTGATGCACCTGCACCCAGTAAGTAGCGCAGAGATCTCAGAAGACTTTGGACAGCAATGCCAGCGCACCCAACATGGCGTGTTGCTCTCTACTGATTAAGGAATTAGTCCAGAAACATGTGCCTAAAGTTACACAGCACAAGTTCACCAACAAGGGTGAAAAATGAAAGACTACTAATGAAGTAAGTGTTATCATGCACTGCATTTACCATGATGCATTGGGGCAAATTGAGCCCTGGGGTGTGTGGCAGTGTGCTCCCTCCCTCCATTCACTTTCAAGAATAATAGAGCTCAGGTCTGGTCTGCTGAAAACTACAACACAATCAACTTTTTGCCCTCTTCCCTGGAAGTGAAAGGGTGGCATCAGCACTTCAAACACACCCTCAGCTGCATTACTAATAACCACTTTCTATATTATAACAGCAAATAAAACTTATTGTTGTAACTAAAAAATTGTGCTCTCTTTAAATGCAAGTGCCTGGTATTAGCTAAGAATGTTAGGCTCACTAGAAAAGACAATAGGCTAACGGAGGTAACCAGGGCCCATATTATGGAATGCACCACATTTTTCTTGTTAGCGCTGGATGCACATTTCAAGCTAGGGGAATGCGCCATAATACATTGAATGCGCTGCCCCCAGGGCAGCCACAAACTCGTGCTGCCCTGGGGGCAGCGCATTCAAGTGAAATACAGAGTGGCTTTGAAGCAGCCACTCCGTGTTTCACTTTGCAGGTTACAGCTCGTCTGCACTTTTTAAGGGGGATTAGGCAACTCCTTGCAGGCGGGTGCAGTGAGTGACTGCACCCACCTGCAAGGGGATGTCTGGGGATCCATAGGACCCTCTTTGCCCGTTCACGAGAGCTGCACTCAGTGCTCCTCCTGACAGCTTCTTTGCCTCGGTAATACGGCGCGGGCACAGAGGCAAAGGGATTCATTTGCATGGAGCCACGCCCCCATGCAAATGATGGTACACCCTCTGGTGAAGGCGCTGGCACTATATGTGCGCCAGCGCTATCTATATTACAGAAAGAGCTGCACAAGCATCTGCGGCCCCTTCTGTAACACCAAAGTGCCACGGGACGCGCACATGCCCATTGCGCCCCCGGGGCACTTTCTATAATACAGCCCCTGGTGAAGTGGGCAGAGATGCTGATATTAGACCACCATGAAAGCAAAAAAGGAGCAGGAGTATACCTGGCAAACTGGGAAGATTAAATTAGAGCAATAATATGGGAAGGGGGAAGTGCGCTTCTACCTGTATCCAATCATCAATATGTAATGATAGGCCTGAACTGTAACTACGGCAACAGTAATGCTGGGGTGACTTGTCAAAACACATTATACGAGGACATGAGGGGGGCTTAAGGGGCAGTAGAAAGAGAGACGAGGGCTGATTATTAGAGGCACTTAAAACACAACATTTTTCAAACTAATCAACCGTTTTAAGGCCTTCAAACCAGTGACGTTAGTGAGTGTATGTGCATGTGTTTTTGTCAGTGTGGGCATGTAAAACTCCCAGGTGAAATCTGACAGAAACTTCACAATAACTGACTGAAGGCCTTGTCCACAACAATTTTTACTAAAAAATAAAAAAATGTAGGGCGGTGTAACACCCCAAACGTCACCCCTGAAGCTACGCCCCTGGGGTATAAAATAATAAGTAGAGAAGTTACGGTGGATGGAGGCTGGAGCTGCAAAGGCATCACAAGAGATTAAGATTGAATCCGCTGCTATTGTATTTTAAATTGTGACAGGGTTGATCTGACCGACTGTAGGTGGATTGTTTATTCTCAAATTATGCCTGAGTTTAGGGGATGTGCTGATAAAATGTAATAAGCATATTTAAAAAAAAATGCTTTTAGACAGTTTTCTTGCAGACCATACAGGAATGCACTCAGAGCCTTAATAATGCCTATTGTCATCATAACCCGGCTTCAGCATGTTTATTTATGCCATAGAAAGGAAGTGCAAATCAATAGACCTATGTAACAGAATATGCAAAATATATGCTGCAGTTGCGCACTCTATGTGATCTGGCCTGCTGAAAACCAAAACAGTCATTTTTTGCAATTATTTTGTGTCCACTTTTAACCAAAGACATTTAAGGCCATCTGCTTTATTCATAATTCTGTGGTATCCTGATACTGAAGGGGAAGGGGTGGCACCAGTGGGACCTTGAGTAATTGCATAAAGTCCTGCAGCCTCACTTCAACAACAACATATCTCTGAATCCAGCAACCTCTAGTCACAATCTAAGGTACTTACCATTGCTACAGCAAAAATTGTTATTGACCCTAGATGTTAAATTGTTATTGACCCTAGATGTTAAATTGTTATTGACCCTAGATGTTAAATTGTTATTGACCCTAGTAATGGCCTAAGGTACCACAGCCTTCTACAGAGAAGGATTAGTGTCTGACCCCAGAGACTTCTAGTAGTGTTGTAAGGTACTAGACCTTGCTAAAGAGAAGCTCTGTTCCTGACTCCAGTGACCTCAAGTAACAACCTAAGGTACCGAATCCTGCTGCTAAAAGGATCTGTGTCTGACCCGAGAGGCCTCTCATAAAATCCTAAGATACTGAATCATGCTTCAGAAAACACTTGTTTCTTAGCCCAAGGGCCTGCAATAACAACCTAAGGTACTGTGTCCTCCTTCAGAAAAAAGCTGATCTGTCTCCAGGGCCCTCTAGTGATGACCTAAGGTACTGCAGCGTGCTATAGAAAAGGATTTGTGTTTGACTCCAGCGGCCACTAGTAACAGCCTAAGATACTACACCCTGCTTCAGAAAAGATATGTTTCTGACTCTAGATACCTTTAACAACGACGAAGATACTTCAGCCTGCTGCAGAAAAGGACTTATGTCTGACACCAAGGGATCTCTAGCAACAGCCTAAGATGCTGTATCTTACTACAGAAAAGGATTTGTGTCTGATTCCAGGGACCTATCACAAAAAGCCTGCAACAGGACTGACAAACTGCTGTTTTTCTAAACCTGGAGGGCATGTAAATGCCACATTCAGCTGAACATTTTAAAGATATTTCTGCTTATATAAATTTCATGTCTTTTGCAGCTACGGAGTGCAAAAACAGCAATTACTAGGACAGAGCATGAAGTACGAACAAACAGGAGCAAAGCAGATGGGCCTGGTTTGCATTTTCAGTTTCAAGCCAGGCCATCTGGTGTTGGCAATGCTTGTTTAAAAAAACAAGACCACTTGGCTTTGCTCATGCTTGTTACTTTTGTATTTCCCTCTCATAGCCCTTTGTACAGAAATTGGGGCCCTCAAAGCAAACAGCAGCCAGTGGAATGTTTAGGGCAGGCTAACACTGTGAGGTTGTCAAACGTCAAAGGGTGTGTAATGCCACTATCATCTTCCCAGTTGTCAGCAATATCAGCCCAATAATATATTGGGAGTACCATGTCATCTATCACTATATTGCTCAGGTAAGTGTATATAGGGAAGTATACATTTATCATTCTTATTAACTCCAGCTCTACTTGCCTTGACAATATGATGGAAGTCAATATAGTACATGCAATATTTTTGACAAGCACTACTTCACAAGCGATATAGTCAGCCGCAGCCCGTGCAGGTAACAGATGTGCCGGGTGGGGTGGATTGCGACGGACGATGGCGAGGGAAGATTAAATAAATAATTAATTTTCCCTCGCCGCCGTTTGTCAAAATCCCCTCACCCCCACCCACCCGGCTCCACCGCCCACCACTCTCACCTGGATATAGTGACTCTCCAATGCCACCTCAAACATTGTGGTGCATTTATACCAATGGGGTTAGGGAATATTTGATACTGATAGATGAAACCCTGGCAGCAGAAGTAGAACTATCAAAATATTTCCCTAGAAATGGATGATGCATGTGTCAGCACTCAATCCCTTTAGACCCAGGTGACTGGGATGCAGGCCATTATGGCAGAGTCTCTCTGCCATGCATATTAATTTTCTTATGAGAAAGGATCTTGCATTGCTCAGCACACATACACCTCCTGATTTTCCCTTTACATTGAGAAGCAGAAATAAATGGCTTATGCTAGCTCTGATGACACTGAGCATGAGAAGTACATCAATGAAAAAAACCTGGTTATCAAGGTAGGCAGGTCAGAAATGCCACCCTGTCCAGAGGTAGATATGATTTTATTGGTCTCTGGAAACTCCTGTCATCCCGGACGAACGTGCCATGGAATGTGATGGATATTACCAAAAAGGTGAACACCTGGCCCTAATTACGAATTTTTGAAGTACTTTGAAACACACAAAACTAAATACTATCTGCAGGAACAAACACATACCAAATAGCAGGTGCAGAAAACAATGAGGCCAACCTCTAAAGGTGTATTGTAGAGTACGGGCAGCAGTACCATTGAATATTTCAGTAAAAGCCTTGTTCTATCAACCACCAAGTTACCTAACAATTCCTGAGGACCCAACAACTCAACTGATTCACTACATCCCAGAGAACACCATGAGGTCAGCCCCCAGGAAATGTTTGAAATACTTGAAATCTCTCTGTTGCCACTGACACTGAGCCCAGGCAGTCTGAGGGTGTTGCAGCTTGACAACTGTCTTGGGGATCTCCCGTCAGGGCTGGACTGGCCATTGCGGGCACCGGGCAATCCCCCGGTGTACTGCATGGGTGGGGGCCGGTTTTGGGCCCCTGGGGGCCGTTTTTGTTACAGGGTCGTTTTTGCAGCATAGCTGCAAAATTGGCCCTGTACCAAAATCGGCCGAAAACCGGCACCGGCAAAGAGCTCGGCGGCACCTCCAACCCCCCCCCCCGCACCACCCTGAGTGGGGAGGGGGGGCGGCCGAGCACTTTGCCAGGGCCGGTTGTGGTTCCCAGTCCGGCCCTGTCTCCCGTGGGGCCTGCATTGCTTCCTGGAGACTTCCAGCAAGATAACTTTTAAATATTGTTGCTACTCCCTGACCCTCATACACAATTTTCCATCCCATGAAGGGGCTCATGGGGCGCTACTTCTTCCGCAAGCGATCCTTTTTAGGTAATGAACAATGTAGCCCGAACATAATTATTTTTGTTTTTTTACTTAAATTAAATCTCCTGCCAGTGCCAGGATCCTAAAGCAGGTGCTCCTGCCCTCATTGGGCACCTGCCACACTCAATCAGTTGGCCATGCTGGAGCCCTAAAACCTGCATGGGCAGTAGGGCTCCTCGCCCTACTGAGCACACTTGTTTCTGTTGCTAGTTTGCTCCTACATTGCTCTCTGTCCTTCCACAAGGGCGCTCTGGTCTTCTGTGGTAAGGGCGTGGAAAGGAAAGTAGTGCTGGTCGTCCTCCTTTTTGTCAGAAGAGCCTCTTGCTGAATGTCACTCAGAATGTTTGGTCTTCGTCCCCACTTCAAATAGGTCATCTAGAAAAATTCACAACACCATTAGGATTCTTGCTAGCCCCCTTGGGGACCCACAGATTTATGGGCTCGCTGGGGGGAGGTGAAAAGAAACTGAGCTTTTGGTACCTTTGGGCCTCATTACAAGTTTGGCAGTCCACGGACCGCAAGGCTTGTGGGGGCGAGGCAGTGGCGGTCTTCCGACTGCCCTATTACAACTAGGGAGGTCCCCTGACACCACCACAACAGTGGCACGGCAGTCTTGAGGCTGCAATATGCTTGGCTGGGCCGAAATTATATTATGAGTTTTCTCATCGCCACACTTTTCATGGTGGTGCGACCTCCATGAAAAGTGTTGCGGTGAGGAAGCAAAGGGGGGGCCTACAGGACCCCCTTGTGCCACTGCACCAGTGGGTGCATGCGGACCGCAATCATATTATGAGTTTTCTCACTGCCACACTTTTCATGGTGGTGCCACCGCCATGAAAAGTGTTGTGGTGAGGAAACAAAGGGGGGGCTAGAGGACCCCCTTGTGCCTCTGCACCAGTGGATGCATGCAGGGGGGCACATGTTGTGCCCCCCTGTGTGCACGCATCCCAGTACCTGCACGGCATAGATTGCAGCAGTTGATGTCGTGCAGTTACTGATTTTGACGTTCTAATTGTGGTGCCTATTTTACAGGCACCGTCGTGGGGATGCCAAAGAACCGCCCCCCGGCACGTGAAAACTCTTAATCTGGCAGGCGGTTCAAACGCAGTTTTGGCGGTCTTGCTCCTGCACTTCCAAACTCGTAATGAGGCCCTTCGTCCTAGAGTGTTCCAGGAGTCTCAGGTAGCCTGAGCAGATTATTCCTTCACTGATAATATGAGCAGTTAAAGCTTAGATATTATTGCTGACCCTAATCGGCTGTTTTTAACAGGACTTTCTCAATCATGTTCCTGGCAGGGTACTCCAGCCACCAGGGTGGTCTTCTAAGGCTCCTAATTGTTTGGGTCATTTTTCTGAATAGTTGAAAATACCTTCTATTGCCCCTTTGCACTTTTAGACTACCAGCTGTAGAATGATTAGATCCTAGGGCATTTCCTGCTATTTTAGCACTTGCTAGATTCTGACCTGCAGTATCCCTGCAGTAGCACCCCCCTTCCTCAAGGCAACCACTCTTCCTGCTTTACTTCCCAATCGCTTAGGCCTTTGGCTACCTGCAGGGTGCCTTTGTGTACAGCTGTAGCCTGGGAAACCCCTTCCTAGGACAGTTACGGCTAGAAACAGTCCTTAGATGTCTAAGTGGCCCCCGTTCCCTCTGGGTCTCCAGCAAGTACTCCCTCTACTGTCCCCAAAATGGTGGTGGTAAAATAGTAGTGCTAGTTCTAGAGGAGTTCAAGTTTCAAGTATCAAGTTTATTTTACGTTTATTCGGACCGTTGGTCCACAAACAATACATGTCGATAAAAGGTTCATCCAACAAGCTAAACAAAGCATTTCATTAGCACACATAAAACCTCCTAAAACATATTTAGTCTAAAAACCTACAATTATCTGATCTAAAAATAGCTATGTATTAAAACTCGTTAAAAAGATATAAAACTGCCTTCACTTTTTGCATATATTTCCCCATAGCCACAGCAATATCTAAGTGGGCCATTTCTGTCATCAGTGTCACAGCCTGGGTCCTAGTTTTAATATCATATTTCATAAAAATTGGTTTTAAAAATGTAATACGTAAGTCCAAAAATTTCAGGCAATCAAATAAGATGTGCAGCATATCACATTTGGACCCCAAAGAGCAAAAGCAGATTCCCTCCTCATTGATCATAGCCCGCTTTACAGAATTGTTCATGTAACAAGGGTTTACCCCAATTCTTACCCTCCGAACCTCATTCCGTAATTTGCGGTCCGGTAACTTATCAGTGATGGGGAAACATTTATCATTATTCCATGCGTCAATCATAAAACAGATCGAAGTTTTACTAGCGAGATTTTTGTCCTGTGCATGCGATAATTCCTTCCCCGCTGACCTCAGGAACTTTTTATCAATATTAGCCACAGAGACAGTAGGGCCTACATTAACGCTCATCTTCTTACATAACTTTGTTAATTTCCCCCTGATCTCTCATGCCCACTTTAGTTCACTATCCTGAATTTCATTTTTGCACCATTGTGAAATTTTGGTAATTGCGCCTATTTCTAGTCGTTGCCAAAATCACAAGAGAGCCATACCAACTAGTTCTAGAGGACAAAACATGTCTTTGAAGTCAAAGCCCAAAGTCAAGAGTTTGTTCACACTGTGGGTCTATCCTTCTCCTTCTTGTTTTCCCCCTCTTCTCAAAGGTTATCCCCTTGTGCATGGGGTTAAAAATGTCGGTAGACATTTCTAGAACATAGGAGTCTCAAGCCAGTCCAGAGATGCCACATCCTCCTCCATCCCTGACACCCACTTCCAGAGAGTAGCCTCTGGGCTGTCCAGTTGTATGGGAGATCTCAAAATGGCCGCTCAAAGCAACATCCCTCTTTGAAAGTCCAACTCTGCTCATCCATATCTGGTTTCCCCCCATCCAAGTCTGAAAGGGAATACATTTGTTAACTGGAGCCAGGCATCTGCCTTCCCTCTTTTTGTCCAACTTGAGATTATCCCGACAGTGCTTGTCTGAGAGAGATAACAAACTATCTTGTGAAAATTTCTCCCCACTCATCCTCTCTTGGGAGAGCTTTAAGCTTTCATAGGGGAGCTTTGAACTGCCAGCCAGACAGCAGAGTCATTAACCTAGATCAGCAGGGAAGCTGAAATCTTCAATTCCATTGAGGCTGGCTCAGGGAAACATGTCCAATTTCAAAATAAATAAATGAAAGAATATAGGACAAAACTGACTTTGAATATTCGCATGGGATCAAGGAAAAAATAGCAAAAGCCAAGCCAATTGTTTTCCCATGTTGCGCCAATCAGAAGTTACCATTTCGACACATTTTCCTCAAGTGCTAAAACAGTTTAAACATTACAGATTCTGCACTTCAGCCAATAGGACATTTCTTCTCGGATCCTCAATTAAATTATAAGGCCTTAGCTGGCATAGCCAATATAATCTGTGTCTTATCTGCAACAGTGTTACCTGTGTGCAGATACCAGGTAGAGTTAGAAAGGCAATCAAACTCTCAGCATCAATACACACGTACATGCTTGTGAAGCCATGCCAAGCAATAACTGTTCTTTACCCCAGATGCACAGAGCAGCTGACCTTACATTGAAACGTAGGCGCTGACAGTTGCAGCTCAAATTCATATTAAATAGAAGATTATACTGGGTGAAGCTCCATTAGAGAGACTCACAGCAGAGGTCCAAAAACCAAGGGGTGAACAAGCAAAATAAAACCAGGGAGTTTTTAGAGGGCAGAACTAGGGCCAGCAGAATTACATTTACGCTAGCCTAAACTTGCATAATTTCTGGCATTTCAAGTGAAATGTCCATGATTATGCTATTACGTCACATCACGTAATTGAGATTTAACTGAGGTAAAAATTCTATCACAGGAGCATACAAACAGCACCAATTAACAGAACACTAGAGCCTCTTGTTCACGTCACACATGAGTTACGCTATTTTTAGAGCAAAATGGATCCTTATGGGACACAGGGATGCATTTTAAACTAAGCAAATTCTGGTCTGACATTTTGTGTAAGAGCCACAAAGGAATCTACACAAATTTCACCAAGGCTTAGTCACCACCCGCTTTCTCACACCTGTTTCCATACAATAATGTTTAATGAGAGATGTGTATGACACTGTATCTAGAAACTGGCTAGCTATAAATGTGATAAAAAGTCCATTGGTCAAAACGCAGTGGCGGCTCTTCCGCTTGGCGGAGGAGCGTTGCCCTACTGCTCAAAATGGGAAATAAGATGATAAAAACATTGTTGTCATAATTTTTTTTCTCTTGCAGTCAGTGATTGGGAGGGGAGGGGGGGCTGGCCAGGGCAGGGGAGGGGTGGTGTGCCCTCCCAGAGTGCGCATGAACTTTTTGGCTGGCCCTCTTGGGCCGACCAAACAGTTCATGCGCACTTTGCATGTTACTACCAGGCTGCATTACACAGCCTGGTCAGGAACATGCACAGGCTCCCTGTTCCAGTCTGAGTGCCGATCCACAGCGTTCAGACCAATCACAAGTCTGCATTGCAGCGTTGTGATTACCTCAGAGGAGCATGTCTGTCCGGGTGCTTCCTGCTGCCGCTCGCCGGAGCAGGAAGATTACCAGGACGAGGGCGGAGGAGAGGCGGTGGCCGGCTGTTCAAGGTACGTCCTTTTTTTGTATTGTATGCCTCCCCCCTAAAGCCCCCACCGCCCCGTCTGGTAGCGGCTGATACTGTCAAAACCACTTCTAAAAACCTGAAACCTTCTCCAACTGTTAAGAAGAACATGTGTACTGAGTGCATCAATGCTACTTAGACGTGTGCCTCTGACATTGGACATTAGCCTACCCGTGCATGGTTCTAGCTGTATGCCCCTGAGTCCCGCCCACTCCTTCCAGATTTTATAGTGTTTCTGGGGGCACCCCCTCGCCATGTATATCGGGCGCTCTAATCCCATACAATAATCCATACCCTTAGCCCATGTCTCTACAGGAGGGGCTGTGTTGTCCTTCCAGGCTCTAGCAATGTCTCGCTTGACAAAAATCAAACCCAGCCAGAGTAGCGCCCTTTGATATCGAGTTCCTCCTAGGCCATCTGTGATATGAAGAAGGATAAGCTTGGGGTCCTGAGGGATATTGCAAACTAGCACGTCTTCCAACCATCCCAGAACTCCGTTCCTGAAGTGAGAGAGAGCAGGGCTGTGCTAGAATGTGTAGGGTATGTCTCCCTGTGAGTCATCACACCTCAGACAGTTCCCGGTAGCTTTCAGACCCATGCGGTGTAGCCGGGCTCTGGTGAGGTAAACGCAATGGAGAAACTTCAATTGTATTAGTGCGAACTGGGATGGAATTACCGCCTCTCTTGGGGCTTCCACAGACTCCCTCCAATCCTCATCATCCATCTGAACCCTCCGCCTCCATTGCTCTCCTCACGCCACCGTTAAGTCTGGCAAATTGAGCAAAAGCATTTTACAGATCTCAGACAGAGGATGTTCCTTAATGTTGATGAGAAGAACTTTGGCTTCTAATGGGGAGAATTCGGGGATGGCTTCCTCTGACTGAATGACTAGTAGAAGTGCGTGGCGAAGCTGAAAGTATCGAAAGAACTGCATTTGATGCATGTTGTATTCTACTTGTAGGTCCTAGAAGGACAGCAGCGTCCCACTATGATTCACGCCCCCGAGTGTTGAAATACTTATGGTGTCCCAGGCAGAAAAAACGACAAAGCCGCAACCTACAGGAGTCTAGTGCCCTGCCACAGTGGAGTCTCTAATTTCAACCAGCCACCCCACCCAAATGTTTCCATAGCTGCGGTCCAAACCCCGATCACAACTTGTGTGGTGGAAGGAAGGGTTCCTGGCATGATCCCACCATAAAGCAGTTGTGGAAGGTTTTGACGTCCCATCACCAATCCCTCTACTGCATACACCAGATGAACAAGTTACTTACCTTCGGTAACGCTTTTTCTGGTAGATACAATATCTGCCTGTGGATTCCTCACCTTGTGAATATCCCCTTGCGTCAGCAACATTCAGAAATTCTTTTCGTAGCCTCGCGCCCACGTGGACTCGGACGTCATAGAGACACGAAATCGCTCGCGACTCCGCTGACGTCACCGACGCCTATAATAGGCCCACGCCGGCGTGATGACATCAGTTCCGCCCTTTTTTCCGTGCCTTCGAGGCACACGGACGGACCAATGACAGTAGACATATACACAGTATACGCAGTACAAATATCAAGGTAACACACACAGTGTGAAGCAAATGCAATAAAACATTTGAAATAAACAACTCCTTGACAATAAAATAAGTACATTACAGAAACTCTGGTACAGAAGAGTGGACAATGGGGAGGCGGGCGGGTCAGTGAGGAATCCACAGGCAGATATTGTATCTACCAGAAAAAGCGTTACCGAAGGTAAGTAACTTGTTCTTCTGATAGATACATCTGCCGTGTGGATTCCTCACCTTGTGAATAGAGTCCCACAGCAGTCCCCACTCCCGAAGGAGGGCGTCCACTCTTCTAAACCAGGAAATCTGTGGTTCTGTAATTCTCAAACCTGACTCCATTTTAGTCTTGCCCTCACGTAGGCCTGTGAAGTAGGCCCAATGAACAAGTGGTCTGCCCTTCTGAGTTTGTGCATATATTAACTTGGGTTTTTCTGACTCTGAATGAACTGCAGAGAGAGTAACCCTTCTCACCTGAAACTGACCTTTTGCAAAAACCAGTTTCACTAGCTGATCGTTGTCTGAGTTTTTCAATCACTGTTCAGAACCTCGTTAACCTTTAGTTTCCTTGCACATATCTTATCCTAAACAATATCTAAATTGTTTCTTTCCTTACGGCTTTCTTTTCTAAACATAGGTTTTTGCCATGTGTTGTGACTGCCATCTGGTGTTGCCTTTTACTAGGCCTCAGAAGTTAGTCTGCGAGCAAAGCAGTCTGACCTTTTTTGGGTCATATATACATTAACTAAGGTTTTGTTCGTGCACTGGAGTTAATTTCAGAAGCTGGCCTTTTACCTAGGAATTGACCCTGCCAAGCCAATTTCCCTGCAAGATCGTTATCCACTTTTCCCAATCACCATTCAAGACATTTGTTAACTTTTAAGTTTCTTTACGTTTCTGTTATCTTGCACATTATCTGAAACTACTTTTCTTTACTGTTTCTTCATTTCATGGGTTACGCTTTCAATTAAGGGTTTGTTCGGCCCTTCAGATTATTATTTAGATATGCCTAAATATTAACTTGTGGGTTGGGACACTGTAAAATGAGCTTTACTGTATGATGCTGTGTGATGTCATGTATTTTCTATTGGTTGAATTTTGGTGCAGGGGCGTGCATTTTAAATGTACCTTTTTGTGTATAAATAGGGATGTCTCGCCTTAGTAAAATTGAGCAGTTTCTTGAGTTGCACACCGTGTTGTGTTACTGGGATTTCTGCTACTGGCAGCAGCTAATAAATTTGATCTCTGACGCCACCTAGAAGTATTCAGTGTCTCTGTATACCAAGGCAAGGGAACCCAGAGGACTTTGGGCGTGTCCCTGGCGCCGCTGGGTACTTGAAATCCCAGTTCTTCAAATCCTGGAGGACAGAGCGCGCAAAGTGGCCGTCCCTCCTCACTTCGGAATCCAAGCAGTAATGCTTTGCGAAAGTGTGGCGGGAAGACCAAGTTGCCTTAACTGTGGCAACAGCAAGCCCTTTCTGCGCCAAAGAAAGGGCAAACTGGAGAACATCAGACAAATGGGCTCTCAAAGGGTCAATAGATTTTCCCCCACACCAAGTGACAAATTTTGGCAATCTATAAGAATAGATGGACTTAGTGGAGTCACGCCTGGCCGACAAGATGACATCTACCACGTCAGGCGGGAAAGAAAAGGAATTCAGGTTGCCCCGTTCAATCTCCAGGCATGAAGGTGTAATGTCTGGAGGTGGGGGTCTAGAACCTGCCCCTCCATCTGAGGGAGGAGGTCTGCCCTGAGAGGGAGACGGAGCGGCGGGTGAGAGGAGAGGTGGAGAAGATCTGTATACCACACCCTTCTTGGCCAGTCCGGGGCGACCAATATGACTTGGGCCCGGTCTTGGCGAATCATCCTCAGAACCCGAGGAATCAAAGGTATGGGAGGAAATGCGTAAAGGAGTTGATTTCCCCAACTCAACTGAAATGCGTCCCCCAAGGCTCCTTGCATCGGATACTGGAGACTGCAGAATGACAGGCAGTGAGCATTCTCGCGAGTGGCGAACAGGTCCACCCGAGGAGTCCCCCACGTCCGAAAGATGTGACGAACCACCTCCGGGTGAAGCCTCCACTCGTGGTCGGCCGAGAACTGCCGACTGAGACTGTCTTCTCGCACGTTCAGAACTCCGGCCAGATGATTTGCCATCAGACAAATCTGATGGTCCTGAACCCAGGACCAGAGATGCAGAGCCTCTCTGCAGAGACACTGCGACCTCACACCTCCCTGCTTGTTGACATACCACATCGCGGTCGTGTTGTTCGTCAGGACCTGAACCAAACGACCGCGAAGGGAAGCGAGGAAGGCCTTGAGCGCCAAACGTATCGCCCGAAATTCTAGAAGGTTGATGTGAAGCAACCTTTCCTCTGGAGACCAAAGACCCTTGACCTCCAGATCCCCCAGATGAGCACCCCACCCTAGAGTGGATGCATCCGTTATTACGGTGGCCACCGGAGGAGGCAGCTGAAAAGGCTTCCCCTGAGACAGGTTGCCTTCCACGCCCCACCAAGATAGATCCGCCACAGCTTCTCTGGAGATCCTCACTGACTCCCTGAGATCTCCGTTGTGTTGATACCACTGCCTGCGGAGGCGCCACTGGAGCGCCCTCATGTGCCAGCGTGCATGGTTGACCAACAGAATACAAGAAGCCATCAGACCGAGCAGGCGAAGGACCTTCAGGACTGGAACAACCGCTCCAATGTAAAATAAAGGAATCATTTACTGTATGTCGCGAATCCTTTGAGGAGGAGGGAATGCGCGACATACAGTAGTGTCCAGTACTGCACCTATGAACAGGTTGCGCTAGGAGGGCACCAGGTGAGACTTGGGTACATTTATCGAAAAACCCAACCTGTACAACAACTGGGTTGTCACTCGCAGATGATGGAGCACTCTCTCTGTCGACTCTGCTTTGATCAGCCAGTCGTCCAAATAAGGGAATGCTGGAATCCCTGACCTTCTGAGATGCGCCGCCACCACTGCCATCACCTTGGTGAAGACTCGAGGCGCAGTAGTAAGTCCAAACGGAAGGACCGCAAACTGATAGTGCTGCGATCCCACCGTAAAACGGAGATACTTCCTGTGCGACTTCAGGATTGGGATGTGAAAGTACGCATCCTGCAAGTCGAGTGACACCATCCAGTCTTCTTCTAGCAGCGCTTGAAGAACCTGAGCAAGGGTGAGCATCTTGAATTTCTCCTGTTTCAGATAGAGATTCAAGATCCTGAGATCCAGGATTGGACGAAGTCTGCCATCCTTCTTGGGTATCAGGAAATACTGGGAGTAGCATCCCTGACCCCTTTCCTGCTCTGGGACCACCTCTATCGCACTCTTTCGTAACAAAGTCAACACTTCCTCCTGTAGAAGTAACAGATGTTCCTCGGTGCAAAAACCTTGGCAAGGCGGGTAATTGGGAGGGAAATCCCGAAAGGGAAGGACATACCCATTCTCTACAAGATTGAGAACCCAAAGATCTGATGTAACCGATTCCCAATCTTGTAGAAAATGGGTAAGTCGACCCCCCACCGGACCCACATGATCCTGAATGGCGGATCTAGGACTGCTTTTCTGAGGCAGGGGGGTTGGAGGAAGTGGAGGAGGAAGAGGACTGACGTCCACGAGGACGCGCTCTTTGTTTTCCCCTGTATGATCTGTACATGGAATTTTGCTGCTGCTGCTGTTGTTGCTGCTGCTGTTGACCTTGTTGGTAAATCCGAAAGGAAGAGCGACCAAAACCCCTGAATCTCTTGTTGGTCGAAGAGCTCCATATCTGAAGACCTAAAGATTTAGCAGTTGCCCTACTGTCTTTAAATCTCTCAAGGACCGCATCAGCTTTCTTCCCCAAGAGGCCAGACCCATCAAACGGAAGATCCAGTAAAGTCGCCTGAACATCCGCTGAAAAGTCTGAGGATCTCAGCCAAGCTGACCTTCTAGTGGCGACAGCAGTGCCCATGATACGCGCCACAGAGTCCGCAGTGTCCAGACCACTTTATATAACTTGGCGAGCCGCTGCCTGTGTATCTGAGATTACCTCCTCAAAATCCTTCCTGTTGGCATCAGGAACCTTAGGAGTTAGAACACGCAAAGAATCCATAAGGGCATGCACATATCTCCCCATCAGACAAGTGGCATTAGTCAACTTCAACGCCATGCTTGCAGAGGAGAAGGTATTTTTATCAACCTGATCTTGTTTCTTTGCTTCCTTTTCACAAGGGACCTGGGGAAAGGCACTTACATTCTTTTTAGAGCAAGCTGCTTGAATGACTAGGCTCTCTGGTGAAGGATGAGAAGTCAAAAAAGCAGGGTCTTCAGGTGCAACCCTGTACCTTCTTGCCACACTCTTGGAAACTGCAGGAGCTGACAGTGGTTTCTTCCACACTTCCAAAATGGGCTCGGTCAAGGCGTCATTAAATGGAAGCAACGGTTCTACTACAGAACTAGGAGAATGTGAAACCTCAGTGAGAAGATTGGATTTAAATTCCACTGTAGGTAAAGTTAACTGAAGAAGATCTGCCGCCTTCCTCATAACCATATGGTAAGGTTGGACATCTTTAGAAGGTGTATCAGAGCCTGAAGGCAACTCCCACTCCGGGGAGAAATCCAGGCTACTAGCATCAGCCAGTTTATCAAAACTATCTTCATCCAATTCACCTTCTTCCATATCAGGATGAGATTCTATATACCTTCTTTCTTCCAAAAGGCGTTGAGCCTCCTTTCTGGACCTCTCCTTCACACGCCTTGCAGCCAGATCCACCAACGGCTCCGACGGAGTCGGGTTCGACGTCGGTATCGAATCCGAAGGTCCAGCCGGATGCTCTCGAGGTCGCTCTAGAGCGGGTGACGCCGGAACCGGCGTCGACGGCCTCGGTGGAGCCGGAAATTGCCAAGGCGGTGTCGGGGCTGGCTTATAAGGCATAAATGGAGCAGGAGGATAGGAGTGAGGGACTCCTAGATTGAAAGCCAGCGGACCCATGGGACCCAAAGGTGCGCCATAGGGGTACCATGCCCTTGAAAAGACACCATACATAGCATTAAGAAACGCTGATGGATCTTGGCCTGGGGTTGGAAATGGTGGTTGGAAACCCTCAGGCTGGTCTTGAGGAGAATTCGGATTCGGCTCTTCGGCAGGCGCGGAATCCACATCCACTTGAACCTCTTCCTCATCTCGGGCGGAGGACGGCGCCGGTGACGGATTCGAAGCCGGCGTCGGTGACTGAACACGCGACTCCGAAGGTGAGGCCTCACCTTCCGGTTCAGAGACATCCAGAGTAACCACCTTAGAACGTACCTTCTTCGGTGACCTTGACCTCGAGTTCGACTCCTTACCGGAACGACGTTGGGATTCATGTCTCCTCTTCTTATGCTTCTTCTTCAACTTCGAAGTATGATCTGAAGCGGACCTCGAAGATGACTCCTCTCGAAATCTAGACCTCGACTTCGACCTCGCCTTTCGAGAACGAGACCTCGATGATTTTCCTTTTCCAGCTTTCAATTTTGCCACCAGGAGTTTGGTCTCTCTTTCCCTCAGGGCCTTCGGGTTCATCTTTCAACAAGAGGAACAACCATTGACATTGTGGTCGGAGCTTAAACACCAGATTCAGTCATCGTGTGGGTCGGTAATAGACATAATTTTCCCGCATTCCCTGCAGGGCTTGAAGCCAGTCTTCTTTGTCGACATCGTCGAAGAGACAAGATACAAAGAAGCAGAAAATAGAAACAAAAAGGCAACAAAGTACCAGTTGGCTACTGAGATTCCCGATAACCGTTAGCGTCGATGACGCGGAAAAAAGGGAACTGATGTCATCACGCCAGCGTGGGCCTATTATAGGCGTCGGTGAGTCGCGAGCGATGTCGTGTCTCTATGACGTCCGAGTCCACGTCGGCGCGAGGCTACGAAAATAATTTCCGAATGTTGCTGACGCAAGGGGATATTCACAAGGTGAGGAATCCACACGACAGATGTATCTATCAGAACATCAGAGTGTGCAGAGGAGCCTGCAACGGATCACTGTATTAGTTTGTATGTCAGCTTCTTCCTCCACCTTACTATGGCCCTTCTTACGCCAGAGTGCTCAGGATAAAAGGATCTTGCCCTTCGCTTCCTGAGGCACAGCCTCATCCTCAGAGCTGTGGGCGATTCCTTCTGAGGCCTGCCAATAATTCCCATGCTCTGCCCTCCACCCCAAAGTAAAGGATCACTGGTGTGTCATGAGTTGTGCTCCTCTATCAAGTCTCAGGACACCTCAGAAGTGTCAAAGAAAAAGAAGAGAAGCATACAGGTGATTTCCATACCCCTTAGCTTATGCTTTGCTTCTTGTAAGGCGTGCCTTTGCTCCTGCACTTTCAGGGTATAGTCCAGGAGAATCATCACAAGAGAGGATTGATAGGTCAGCAGACCAACCTTGTGTGCCACCCTGAGAACACCCGGTAAGCATCGCTAAGCACTCGCGCAATGAAGGGGCGAGGGTGTGTGCCCATGGAGGTCTAGCGGTCAAAGCCCTGTGCACCTGCTCAGTGATGAATCAGTTTGAAACCTCTTCTTTGGGGACCCAACTCAGTAGTCATTCAGACATAACCTTGGTAGGAGTGGTCCCCTCGCCCCCTCCGGAATGCCCCCAACATGCAGATTGTTGCGTGTAGACCTCCCCTCCGTATTCTTGGTGCGAGGCTGCAGTTGTCCTACCATGCATTGCTGAGTCACCAGGCATTCTTCATGAGATTTGACCACGTCTTTGGTCTCAGACAACTTGCCCTCCACTTCCGTGACTCTCTGGGTAGAGTTCCAAAGGTCTTGTCTGATTAACGCCAGGTCTACCTTAAGTTCCCCCAGCTTGCCTTCTAAGGTGACCTTGAGGTTCTGGGTAGCATGCAGTATGGGAGATGTTTCTGAATTATTATCCTCCGTTGAACTATCGCCTGAGCGACCAGCCTCTCCAGCGGGAGCACAGTGTTCGGTGTACTTATCAATTTTCTGTTGGGGGGAGGTGCCACTGGCTTGCCTCGTACCATGATGTGGCCAAGGTAAAGCAAACACGATTTTGTCAGAGCTGGTGATGGCTTCTCCATTTTCTCATTCCGACCGCAGCACCTCACTGCTGCCCCGGGGCTCGATCGTTGCCCCCACCTCTGCGTGACAAGGACCTCTCGATGAGTGAAGGCCCACTAGGCCACTGAGGATATCCGCTTTGAGGAAGGGTGAGAGAGAAAGAGGAAAATCAATTGCCTCATTTAAGTTTTCAGAGTTATTGACTGCCTCTGGGATCTTGACGCCGAGGGTCAGGCACCCAGAGCCCTTACAAAGATCCAGGTCTAGACCGCTCGTGGCCCCAATCAACTGGACTCCCCACTCGGAGACACCCAGCTATCTTCATAGCCCTAGCCGGGCCCTTGGATCATTCATGGCCCCAATTCTGTCACTGTTATTGGTTCTTTAAAGGGCCTCAATGGGCACTGCGGATCATGCAGCGCACATGGGCCCTGGCACATCTCCACAGCCACCGGCACCCCTCAGGGCATCCTCCCACCTGATTTGAGGAGCAGCACTGCAGAAAATGGGGCCCCAGCATCCCCAGCATCCCCTCACACCTCTCCTCAGTGCATCGCCAGTCAATCTCATGGCCTACAAGCACTCACCTGCCTCCGGGCCACCACTGACTTATCCAGTGGCGGCATAGGCCCTCCGGTTTCACCTCTCTCCTACTAGGCCATAGCGGATACAGGTGTGGGTCACAGAGGCCCCTCCCCTTGGGCCTCCGACATCCCCTGCAGGGGCGTCTCTCTTGTCGCTTGCCTGTCCCTCCCGGGCTTTTTCTGTTGCAGTGCAGGCCGAGTAGTCTCTCTGAGTCGGCCCTGCTCGTCAGCTGTGATGGCTCCAATCAAAGCGTCGCACCCTGTTTTGTCTGGCTGGGAGTGACCAGGGAAGATCCCTCCCAGCGGGGACTCCTTCCGCACCTCATCATGGGTCTGTGGGGGCCACACAGAGATGCCATCTCGTCCTCACTCTGGCTCTGCTCATCTTCGGTTGCAGCGGGGTCCGTCCCACGCCTCCGCGTGCTGAGGCACTTATCGTGTGCCGTTTTATCAAGGCTGTTCGATGTGCACTATCAGCCGCCCATATAGCCAACCCGGGTTGGATGACCCCGGGGAACAACGGTTTCTGGTAGATTGCCTGCGTGGGTAGAGGAGTTCTCTCACAGAGTGACTATCATATTCCTCGGCTTAACCACGCCCCATGAAGAGCTACATTTATTACTGGAAGTAATTATTACACCAGATAACTACAGTCATAGAGTACTGGATTTCACTGGTTGTGCTATTAATCTCACCCCCTCAAACTCAATTTTCCAGGGCACACATAGTTAGGGCCTAAGAATGCCCCATGCCAGAGTGTGTGGTTTGAACCGCTGTCAGACAGCTCAGGACTAACTTCTTTTGAAGCGATTAAACTTGAGGAGATGTCTCCCTCTGACCCTGCTGGTCCAGGGGTTCTGGAACGAGGAATATCAGTGAATGCACCTATGCTCTGTGACCGCTTGAATAGCTCCTTTGAGGCGGGTAAGGTCCCTCAAAGCTGGAAGCATGCCACTGTGGTGCCTCTTCTTTAAAAATCTTGTCTGTATCCATCTAAGCCTGAAATTTCAGGCCAATATCATTGCTCCCTTTTGCCTCTAAGGTGGCTGAAAAATTGGTAAATCAGCAGCTTTCCATCTTTATTGAGACAAAAGAGCTTCTTCGTAGGACTCAGGCAGGCTTTCGCCCCTGTATAGCACAGAGTTGGCATTGCTTCTAGCAACAGAGTCCAGCCGCCAAAAAAGTGAGACAGGGTTGATGCAGTGGCAATGCTGGTATTAGATCTTAGTGTAGCCTTCGACACCGTGTCCCACTACCTCCTGCTTGAACAGTTGTAGGTATGCAGCGTCAGGGACACTGCCTTGCAGTGGTTAGTCTCCTTTCTGCAGGATGGATCCCTTCAAGTGCCAATTAAACCTTTTCTATCCCAGGTTTTCCCACTGCAGCAGGGGGTGACCCAGGGTTCTTCCTTGAGCCCTACATTATTCAATCTGTATTTGTGCCCCCTGGCTGATATCGTCAAACGGTACGGATTTAATTTCGTATGCCGATGATCACAATTCATTATCACCCTGTCACAGAATGAAACTGGCACTCCTGGCTTGTTGAAGGGCCTATTTGATGGAGGTAGCCCAGTAGATGGACCTCAGTTGTCTCAAACTAAATGCTGGAAAAACTGAGGTCCTTATCTTGGGTGAGCAGCCATCCAATTGGCCCTCTGCCTGGTGGCCAGACGTGCTTGGCCCTCTGCCTCCTCCTTAGCCGAGAGTCAGGAACCTCGGCATCTGGTTCAATGCCAAGCTTTCCTTCGATAGTCAGATCACAGCCCTTGCAGGCAAGTGCTTCAGGATTTTAAAGCCCCTTAGCAAGATTCTTGAACTCTTCCCTGCCTGGACCCTTGTTCCAAAGGATCATTTGACAGTAACATATTGCTTTACAGTACGTTGTTTCTCGAGTGGTATCCAATGCAACTTTGAAAGAGCAGACCCCAACGAAGACCGTCTAGGGAGATTCCATTGCATATTTTCAAAATGCTGAAGTCTCATCAACCGAGACTGCGTTACTCCCAGATAGAGTACACTAGTTCAGCCTTGAAATGACCAAAGCCTGGACTACTGTCTTTCTGGCAACCTCAGGGAAGAGACGCAATAACTTGAGGGTTCTTGGTGTCCCAGTGGGTGCGGAGGGGGACAACGTTCTTAAATTTGTTGTTGACATTTTTAAAGGTGCTCTCCCCAAGTTGGGGAACTGGGACGGGGCTCAAAAGATCCAATGTACTCACAGATTTCCATTCAAGCAGAAGAGGTCTGCCTCAGTAGAAGGTAGTAAACCTTGAACGATACTGATATATGTCAGGAATCTTCTGCTTTGTCAGGCGATTTTTTATCTGGCTCAACCACATCAGCAGTGCTCCTTATTTGTCAGACCTGACTTTAGCCACTATATGGTGGAATGTCTCAGCCATTTACGCTAGCTGATTCAACCATTCCAGAGTAAGGGAGCTCAGGTATTTTTAATGACTCCAGCTAAGCTGAAAGTTGTCTGGAGGGATTAGCCTTATTTCTTCACATCGGAGATCAAGGCCAAAGAGTTTTGACAAACACTCGCATAAGTTTGCCTGTGACTGGGAAGGGAAAGAAGGGGGGAAGAAAAAAGGAAGAAAAGGGAAAAAAAGATTTTCTTTTAAAACAAGGATTCTTTTTAAAAGTCAACTTTGGAATGAGATCTTAGGGTCTTGGTGCCCATATTGGTGGGTGGTGTTTTTGTCATTTAATTTCACTCTGAGGAGCAGTAGTAGTGAGGATTTGTTTGGGGGGGTTTGTTTTCGTCAGGTTTGCGGTTGAGGTGGGTATTTGGGAAGGGTAACACTCCATCACAAGACCTGGCAGGTCCAACTGCCTGTGAGAGTTGGTTGGGTCAGGGGGGAGGTGAGAGGGTTTTGGGTGGGGTTGGAGGGTGGGGAAGGGGAGGGGAAGCAAACAGGTGTATTTTTGTATTAATGTACACAGCATCCTCAGCTTTATAAGGAGCAAGAAAATGGATGTTTTAGAGAGCATTAACATAATGTGCAGTAGTGAAAGAGTGCTGCCATCTAATTCTAAATATAATGACTGTAGGTAAAATTCGGATCTACACTGTGAAAATATCTGTTGCTTTAACGATAAGAACAAAAGGGGCAAAATAGCCAAGAGTCTACGATTTATGCAGGCTGATTTGGTTTGTCTCAAAGAGACTCATATACCATGGAATAAGTGAGGGTGGCTGAAGGATCTGGTATAGTATATTAGCATGTACCCGCCAAGGTACAACATCAAGAGGTGTGGCAATCTTAACAAAAAAAGGGATAGGTACCTATAAGAGAGTCAGAGAATATTGATTTGGGAGGTGGGCCATCAAAGATTATTGGGTGGTTGCTGGTGATGTATCCATTACAATCTGCTCCATGTATGGTTCTAATCTAGATGAGCCTGATCTACTGGACTACTTAAATACAGACCTTGCCTTGTGGCCACACCCCTTAATCGTTTGTATTGATCTAAATATTAACATAGACAGTCAAGTTGATCTCAATTGAGATCAAGTGTATCATGTGAAAAATTGAGGATCTATATCACATTGCAAGGTCTGGTGAGGGAAAACGGGCTGGAAGATATTTTGGCTAAACATAAAGCATCCGACCCAGGCTTTACATTCTATTCAGCTCCCCATAATAAATTAGTAGACTTGACTACTTCTTTGTCTCAATAACACTAGTGGGACAGGTTGGGATTGAGAGCTTCCCAAGGGCTGTTTCAGATCATAATCCCTTGGCGATCGAATTCCCAATGACGGGGATCCCCAGAGATCAAACACTCTGGATCTTTGAGAGAAAGCTTTTATTTAATCACGCATATAGAGATCATATGGTTAAGTGGATTGCAGAATTTTTTCCGAGACTAACAGGGTGTCTGCATCAGACCTTATAGTCTGGGACACTTTTAAAGCCGGGGTTCGAGAGGAAACCTTGAACTTCTCTCTCCACCACCAAAAGACAAAGCAGGTCGAGATTCGCGGCTGGTATGAGCAATTAAGAGCAGCAGAAAATGATCTTAAGTGTAAGGTGGCTAAGGGACAAGATATCCAAGGGAGCCAATGAGAAATCGCAATTTTGAAATCCAAAATTAACCAATATTTTGGGGCTGAAGTGGCAATGAAATTTACGCAACATAGGGCTGAATCTTATGAGCTGGGAGAGAACACAAGGTGCCTATTACCAAAACGTCTGCGGCAGCAAGACGTAGCCAACAGAATCTCAAATAGCAGAGATCAGTTAAGCCAAGTACATCAGTCATCACCAGGTGTGCTCAGTGTTTTTAAGGAGTTTTAAAAGCAACTCTATACTAAGGAAATAACTCCATCAGGGGTCGGGGAGCATTTTTTAAAGACCTTGATACGACAAAGGTTACATATGAACAAAATGACAGGCTGGCAGCCACAATAAGCAGGGAAGAGAGGGAAGTGGCTATACACTCTATAGCTATGGGCAAGGCGTCTGGACCTGATAGCATTCCATTGGAATTCTATGGAACATTTCTACATGTATTACAACAGGACATGCGGCTAACCTTTTTGCAAGCCCAAAGTGGATATGTGCCTCCTTTATCCCTCTTATTCTCTATCTTGTCTCTCCGTGACTGGGGCAAAATGGATCCCTCCAGAATGACGTTACTGTGTTTAATCGTATGAGGCACTTGCAATTTATAGGAAATGGGATTCTCTTTAAAGCTGCAGCACAAGAAAAGAGATTGGCTATGTTTCTTTCCACATTTGCTCGGATTTGTATGGCTATATATGAATATTTATTTGCTTGTTTTACTATCTAAACAATGAAATATGCTCTTAAGAATTTTTATGTATTTGGTGCAAGGATTGCTATTGACATGTATAACTGGTTTTGTCTGCAGGAAAAAAAATATTTAAAAAATAAAGCAAATAATGTCACATCAAAACACAAGCGACGTGGAGAATTAAAAGTGATGTAATTATATGTTAATAGAAGGTCATTTTACATGAATTTATGTATTCAAAAAGGTTGTTAAAATATTTTATAAATAAATAATATATGTTTTACTTCTAGATATTTTTTAACATTAAATTATATTTATTTATATTTTTTACTATTTTAAACAATTTAATTTAACATTATTTTACATGGGCTTTTATTTTAATTGCCTACCACCATTATTTTCTATGAGAGGGTTTTGCAGTACCAGTGGCTGGCAATGTGTGGCATTGGACAACTTCTACTCAGAGCTGTAGCAATTTACTACTGTTTTGGTTCCCTTTTTGGCTGTAGTAAATTTAGAAGTACTGTTTGTAGATAGTAATGTGCTAACCGTTTTGTGGGTGAGTTGGTGCATGTCCCTTCCTAAACCCTTCCCTTTTCTCCCCAAAAAATCTCCTTACACTTCTTTAAAACCCCTGCAGTTTCGAGGGACTGATTACAATTTTGGTGGTTCCACCGTTGTACCGCTGTGGTGGCGGTGCAAAGACGACAGCTGCGGCAGCAGTCTCACAGCCGCTGAAATATGATGTTCCCGCTGGCCCTGCGGTGGCCTTTCAGAAGGCATGTATATTTTTTCATATATGTTGATGCTGGTGTTATGTTTTGACTGCAGTGTACACATATGCATAACACAAATGAAAAAAAGCCTACTACAAGTACCTTCCCATTGCTGGGGACCATATGCGCTCAGTCCAGTCAATGGCTAAATATTGCAATATGGACTTACGTAGATGTTGGCGCCAAAAATGTTGTGTTCTTTGGGCTCAAGATGCTGCTGTCAGGGGGTATCTGGAGGAAGGGATCCACGTTTGAATAAAAGGAACCGGTTGAGTATGCACCCCAAACCCTTTGATTTCGCAGACTCATAGTAGGTGGGCCCAACGCAACGGTCGGCGTAAAGCCAACTCCTAATTCGGACAGTGGGGGAAGGTCTCTGTACTGCCCTATGACAGCTGCTATGCCTCGGCTGCAGTTGAGGCAGTCTGCAATGCTGTCGATGTTGGCAGTGCTTCAGCGGTCTCTCATTCTGAAAACCGACAACATATTAATGTGGCGTGGGACTGATGAACTCGTAATCAGGCCCTAAGAGTTCCCCTTTTTCCAGCCACTTACCCCTAGACGAAGTAGTAAACCTACATGTGTGAGGATCTCCCCATTGAAAAGATGGGCGCGGTGGATGTGAACATTTACACTTGCTGATTTGTGAATAGCATTTCCTAGCTCTTTAGCAGTACTAGTGTAGCAGTATTAAAGTACTACAAAATGCAGTTTGTGACTAGGCCTCCCATGGTTGAGGTCTAACCTTAGGGACATGCCAGCACCATAATGCTGCTCCACAATGACCTGACTGCAGGGGATCAAACATGGCTGCACAAAGAGAATAATTCCCCTACACTCTCATAGACAATAGAGAACACTCCCCTGCTGTCTAAAGGTAAATGTAGCAAATTAAAGATAGTGTGAATGAAATACTAAAAGCCTGCCACTGCCCTTTCCACACTGACAGCTGAATAAAAGCACAGTCTTGTAAGTACTTTATCTGCTACAGGCTCTTAATGGCATGCCCAGCACAAAAATGATAGATATGCAGCTTGAAAGATGAAATAACATTAATGAAATTTGGCAGCCCTGGGCCTAGATTAATTTTTCCCTGAATAATCGATAGCCTACACGTATTTCCTTGAAATAAATAATGTCTGCTTTATAAGTGTGGCAGTCCCAGAATAATAAGCACACTGTTGAAATCTAAATTGAAAACATTGACATTCAACTTGAAAGCAAATCCATTATTCCCATTAGAATGGCACAGTAGTGATTGCCATTAAGGAAACTCCGTGAAACAGAGGGAAAAGAATAATATCCTTCAAAAGTGGACAGCAAGTGGGCAGAGCTTGGGCTGAAATTAGTGGTGTGTGAAATTGCTTGTGTGTATTTATATAAAGTTACAGGAACATTTATGCAAACATTTGTGTAATTATGCAAGAATGTAAATCCATAATTTACACTATGTTGTAGTAGCATAAGCACCCCTAATCAATTTTTGACACAAGGGCACATTTAGCTGTAAATAAAGCATGAAAAGCGCAAGTGATGCGAGCAACAGACGCTCATGGGCTGAGTGTATGTTATTCCCCCACACTTACGGTAAAGTCTTGCCAAAAACTGCATATAATTATGCAATGTGCCATAATGACATAATTTCAGAAACTTGGTGTAACAAGCATAGAAATTGCCAAACTTATGTAAATTACACCAGTGTCATTTACATTTCACCTGGGCCTAGTTCAAATCTCGATGCCACAAAACAGCATTTTAAAGCTCTGAGAATTAAGAATAACTAGCCTACTTTGTAGGACAATTTGTATACAAAAGTCCAGATTATAATTGTAAATTTATTCTCAAAGGATACTATAGAAGATGAGTTGGCCTCCAAAGCGTCTGTTTGAGTTACATTTGAACATTGATAACTGCTTATGGGGATGCTCTGTAAGATACTGTAATCCATTACATCTCTTTTGTACTTGGTCAATGGTTTCTCAAGATTCCTTAGACTCAACTTGGTTATGGGAACAATGTTGAATGATAGTAAAGTCGCGGGAGGGATTACTAGAGGAAAGAAATATGACTTTCATGGGCTTTGTTGGTAGATAAAGTCAAATTCTGTTCAAGGGGAAGACAGAACTGAAATTTGATGTTTTTTCTCGAAAGCAAGACCTTTTCAAACTAACACTAATAGAGCAACTGTATTGTAACCATAATAACAGAATGGAGAGGTTTCACATCCTAATGAGAGTTTTGTTGGAAGCCTACATGATAGATAAGGATTTTACTAGTTGTCATCTATATATTATCCCTTTCCCTCTTTTCTACATCTGCATGTGCAATTCTACTCAGGGTTTAGCAATGGTAGGCATGTAGTAGCTGTCTGTTTTTTCGACAGGAATCAACAGTAGAAATGCACCACCCTGGGAGTATGAATCATGGGATCAGCCATGGATCTTTTAACTGATTATCAAAAAACTATGTAAAATGTATTCTAGGGGCTGATTTTGATGTCAGTACGACCGCCACCAACAAGCCGTCGGTGGCAGTCCGACCGACATTATGATGCAGGGGGTTGGACCCTTATCTGTCAGAGGGGAACCACCACCTCCACTGGTATCAGTGATCCCGATGGGGTGCCACTGGATTCAAGCTAGCCTGGCTGATGACGGCTGATCAGAAACCGGTCCCAGGATGCTTAATTCCGGTCCACGGAAGACATGGCTTGGCAGTTTGGGCTGGACTGTTCCCATGAGGAACAGGGTCAGACTGATTTGCATTTGGCCATGTCTGAACTGGGGTGGTGGAGTGAGCTAAAGAATGATGATGGATTAAACCCAGATCAGTGGACTGGGGGTGAGTGCTTGCAATGTTCAACACTCCGTCCCTCATCCTCTTTGGTTATGCTTTGTTCGCCCGAAGTTGGCAGCGTATGCCCAGATGTGGGTCCCTTGCTCACTTTGCCACAGGATTCAAGCTAGCCTGGCTGATGATGGCTGATTAGCCAGAAACCGGTCCCAGGATGCCTGTTTCCGGTCCAGGGAAGACATGGCTTGGCAGTTCGAGCTGGACTGTTCCCAGGAGGCACAGGGTCAGACTGATTTGCATTTGGCCATGTTTGAACTGCGGTGGCAGAGTGAGCTAAAGAATGATGATGGATCAAACCCAGATCAGTTGACTGGGGGTGAGTGCCTGCACGGTTCAATACTCCGTCCATCATCCCCTTTGGTTGCCCGACGGGATGAAGGCCAGGACTGCAATCCCTGAATGTCAGTGGTGCCTGCCTCGTCACTGCCATCTGGATTACAAAATCCCTTTCCGACAGCTTTTTCATGGCGGTCTGACCGCCATGAAAAGGCTGTCAGAACGGGGTTTTGGGGACCCCAAGGAGATCCCCCGTCCCTCCTGGACTACTGCAAATTGGCCCTGGGGGCACATGCAGTGCCCGAAGCACATCCATGCACTGTGTGCCATGCACCACATGGTGCATGGCACATGGTGCATGGATTGCACTAACCTTGCAATGGGCATTTACATTCTTCAATACAATTTTGAGTTCTTAAACAGAATCATTTTTTAAATCTCACTCTCAAGTTATGTTAGAAAAGATAAAGAATGCTTATGTATTAAAACACATACAAAGATGTTCCCAGCTGCATGTATATTGATGCTCAAGTCTTACTGTAGAACATGTGAAGCAGACTTATGATTCCTGCCTCAATAAAGTGTCCCTTTCCCTCTACTTGCTTCAAAACATGAATAAAATCCAAAAGTTATTTCACTCATCTTAGCTGTCAACTTCTTTTTTTTAAGTTTATGATATTTCTTCCATACCCATGACTCACTAGGCTTTTATGTTTCATCTACAGTATCTTTGTCTCTCTAGATGCCTCTGCTGGCCTCTCATGTCAGCAAGGAAGGCATCCCATTGAACACATTCTATTGGTGCATATGACCTATCCTTCTGTTCTTTCACCAGCATCAGGCATGCTCTCACAGCTTTTTGTTATTCAGTTTCAATAGGAAGTGTTTCCATTGAGCCCTAGAGATTTGTTGGGCACAATTCTATTGCTTTTTTCTGCTACTAAAGACAGCATTCCCGAATGGCTCTGGCTGTTAAATCACACATTAAAATGTTATATCTGGGCATCTCGATTTTCACCCACGATAATGCTGATCTTACAGAAAAATATAAAATGCCCTTTATTCTGATTTATTTTGCATCTGGTATCACATTTTGTTTTAAAGTTTACATTGTGACACCCTCGTATTTTAAATGTAGTATCTGGCTCACTTATTTGCCTCCTGATTGATTCAAAGGACAAACAAATAATGTCTTGGATTAATTTGCCAAGCTGTAATTTGTCCTATTTTGCCATATTTGTAATGCAGATTTAGTATTCAGTTTCACCCTTAAGGATCCCAAATGAATTTTGAAATTATAGTCAAACCTTTCTCATCATACCCAGAACACTGAGACTTGCTATTAGATTTCAAACAAATGTAAAGACCATTCTTGTATATCCAGTTACCAGGGCATGTGTAGCATCTCTCTGTCCATATGTCATCTTTGTTTTCTCATCCCCAGAATAATCTATAGTACTTTGCAGCCTACATATCATCACCTAAACGACTCTTACTTGAATTTAGTGCCAAGTGTTCAAGTTCTAATTAGTCAATATGTGTTAGTCCTTTAAGAATAGAATACAACACATTATCAGACCCTCAACTATCTCCAACTCTACCATGTCCAAATGAAATGCCACTTATATGACAAAGATGAAGAGCACCTATCTATCAATATCCTCCTCCTGTTATAAAACAAATTGGCCACATAAAAAAATAGCTCAAAAACACAAGTGCCACAAACTGCAGCTGCTTGAGCTCTGATCATTCAAACTGTTTGTGTGCTTCAATGCAATACTTTTGCCACAAGGTGGCATTATGCCACCCGGTGTAACTGCATACTTTTGGGATTTTCACTTAATAAGCATAACGCAATATTCTTGAAATCACTCAAACTATGTCAGCATAATCGGAATTTCGAAGCGGGCCTCATGCTACAGCTGCAAAATAGTTTATCCCAAAGCTGTTTGGAAGCTGAATGGCACACATTCTGCTATAAAGTACATTGAATATCTCAGCCTACCAAGTGGCTGAAATGAACTATAAAATATCTTATTTCAACACAAAAACAATGGAGGAACTATTCTGGATTGAAAAGTGATGATTTAAACCTCCATGTTCATTGATTTTACCAAGCCTTCAAAAACTGTATAATATAGTAGCCTACACCCCCAGGTAAACAAAATCTACTGAGACCAGGGGCGTAACGCAGACCTCTGTATTTCAGGGTGGCCCCCAACTCTTCCAGGGGCCTTTAAAGCTTCAGGGGGCCCAAGGACAATTAATATCTGTGATTTATAGAAGACTCAAGGGACCCTCCACACCTTCTGCAGGGGGGGGCATCATTTTGAGTTACTGAATTAGACATTTCAGAAGCTTCTCACTTGCTACCCCTAATTGTACACCTGTGGAAGTATTACCTGGCTCCGGGAGCCTGAATTCAGCTTAGTTCCAGTAAGAACTGAATCCATCCTCAAAACCCCACAAATATGGCGCTGCGAGCATGTGTATCAAGCAACCGATTTGGCGCTGAGAAATGAAAAGGATGTTCTTTGCAGTTGAGGCAAAGGACCGTTTGCCCTTATTGAGACCACTTTTTCGACAAAATTTGTAACGTGGAGATTGAATATATTAGTATTGGAAAATTGACGGTTTGAATGTTGGATATTCCGCGGTACCTATGCGGTGGTGATTTGGGTTTCCTTTTTTTATACTTAAGACTTCAAGTTACTTTACGAACAAAACTCTTACTTTGAATCAAGATTGAATAGAGAGAGATGAATCTGGAGTAATTTATTAAGCCCTGAGGAAGTCGTAGGGTTCATACCCAAAGACGACGAAACACGTTGGCATAAGGGAATTCCGCTAAAGTGAATAGGGTATTTGTATGGGTCAGCGAGCGGATGTGTGTGAAGAGCTATGAATCAGTGAGTAGGTGTATAAGTACTGGTATACTGGTATGTGTCTGTGAATGGGTTTGTGAATGGTTGTGTGGGAGTGGGTATATGAAAGGTCCTATTGAGGTGTGAAAGGGTGGGTCAGTGATTCTGTGGATGATGTCATCAGGGATGTCATTTGAGGAGTCACCAGTGATGTCATCAGTGATGTCACTGCCCATGTCAATAGTGATGTAATTTGTGGGGTCTTAAACAGTGCATTGCTGGGGCGCGAGTTATAGCTGCAGAATTTTACTGTTTTTTAATTTGATTTCATAACCATAACATCCCTGTAACCTTTGTTTTTTTCAGTGAATTTCTACGGTCTTTTAAATGCTAGTTCCTAACTATAATGTTCCTGTAACCTTTGGTTCTTTCAGTGAATTTCTATGTTTTTTTCAAAAGTAGTCGGGTTTGCGGAGTGGTGGAGAAAGGGGGCAGAACCTCTGACCAGCCCTCAGCAGCAATCAAGCTGTCTTGGACTTACTGGAGGTAACCGAAGGGGTTACTGGCCCCCGAGGACCCTTAGCATCCAAGGGGACTTCATCCCCAAACTAGCAGTGAGCCAGGAGGCATGTTTGGAGAGTGGTGTAGAAAAGGTCATGGCCCCCGAAGACCTCTCAGCCATCCTACAGAATGTAACTTAAAGGAGGTAATAGGAGAGGTAGTTGACCCCCAAGGACCCTCTGGGGCGGGGCCAGGGAAACTTCATTCCCCAGCCAGCAGTGCACCAGGAGGTGTATTTGCAGAGTGGTGGGGAAAGGGGACGTGGCCTCAGATGTCCTATCAGCAAACCCACTGTTTTGGACTTACAATAGGTAACAGGAGGACTTGTTAGTCCTCAAGGACCCTCAGCCTTCAAGGGGACTTCATCACCCAACTAGTAGTGCACCAGAACGCATATTTGCAGGGTAGTGGAAAAAGGGGGCATGGCCTCCGAACAGGTCTCAGCAATCCCGCTGTATGAGACTTACTGGAGGTAACAGGAAGGGGTTTCTGGCCCCAAGGACCCTCAGGAGGCAAGGGGACTTCATACCCCAACAAGTAGTGCACCAGGAGGCACGTTTGCAGAGAGGTGGAGAAAGGGGGCGTGGCCTCCGAAGACCTCTCAGCAATCCTACTGTGTAGGACTTACTTGAGGTAACAGAAGTTCATGTTGGCTCCTAAGGACCCTCAGCAGTCAAGGAGTCTTCATCACCCAACCAACAGTGTGCCAGGAGGCACGTTTTCAGAGTGGTGAAGAAAGGGGGCAGGGCCTCCGGCGACTTGCCAGTCTTTTTTTTTATATGTATTCAGGGAGGAGAGCCACAACGCCTCCCCCCCACCCCTTCCCTGGACCAATTTTGGCCCTAGGGATCCCATCCCCGGGGACTGGCCTATTTTAAATAGGGTAATGAGGGCCAAACGGCCTCCTAGGCTGATTTCGGCCCCAGGGACCCCATACCCTGGATCCCGGACTTTTAAAACATTTTCTTTTACACTGAAAGGGAGGGGGCCGAGCAGCCCCCTTTCGGGCTGATTTCAGCCCAAGGGACCCCCATCCCCCGGAGCCCAGGCTCTTTAAGAAACAAAATAATAATAATGGGAGGGGGACCCCACGGCCCCCCTCCCGGGCCGATTTCTATCCTGGGGGCCCCATTCCCTGGGGGCCCAGCCTCTATGTATGCCCTGGTCCCACCTATGGAACCCATTAACTACTGTTGGGGACTGCGGGTAAGCCTCAAGGCCCCGTGATCTCTGCCAGCTGCCTGCCTCCTGCAGGAGCCAGCATTGCTTTGACAGAGAGGGAGCTACCAACATGCAGCTCCCTCTGTGTCAAAGCAATTGTGCCCCACTTTGAGCAAGCGAGAGCAACATGCTCTAAATGGATTTCCATCAGGATGGGCTGATGGCATCATATTACTTTAAGGCACTGAATGAGATGCACCTCGGAGTTGAGGATGCCTCTTAGGTGTACTAGTGTGGAGTCCGGAAAGCCATGGAGGAGGTCATTACCACCATCCCCAGATAGAGTTTTTATGGAGGACAATGGTAAGATATCATCTTCATAAGAAGTGGGTTTGAGGGAGCTGAGTATGTTAGCGAGATCTGGGAGAGATAGGGCTTTAAAGGCTGACCATTGTGTAATTCTACCGGAAGGAGTGGGTGTAAAAGATGAAGCAGGCTGAGTGTTGTCAATGTGCTGTTAGATTTTCTGGCTTTTTTCAATAAAGAAGAAACTGACTGCATGCAGTTTTTCCTGTGGAGCGAGGAATAGGTGGTTCTGACAGGGGGTTTATGAAGTGCTTGATTGTCTTAGACAGAGCTGTTGGTGGGTTCATTGATGTTGTTGCTATAGTACGTTGCTTTGGCTGACGTGATCAGCTGTCTACATGTTGTGCGGAGGGACTTCTGTATTAAGAGATCCTTGGGAGTTCTTTTTTTCTTCCATTTTCTTTCCTATCTTTGGATGGCTCATTTATTGTCAGCAAGGTCTTTAGAATAACAGGGTGCTGAAGGCTTTAGCTTGCATTTGTGTGTTGCAATTGGGGCATGGATGCTTGCATAGCTTTTTAAAATATTGGTGAAGTTGTTTAGAAGGGTGTTAGCATCGGATGTAGAGATGCCTGGGTGAAAGTTGAGTTCACGCATTAGCTTGTTTCTGGAGAAGTCTTTGAGTGATCTGAAGGTTTGCTCTTCTCTTTTTTATTGACCTTGGTTTGTTGGTAGGACGCTGTGCAGGGAGATGTAAATGTAAATGTACAGGAATTTATATAGCGCAAATCACCAAGCGGTTTCTAAGCGCTTGCTTAGGGAACCCGTCCTGGTATTCCCCTGTGAGATAACCCCGGCAGGGTATCCGCAAGGTGAAAGCCAGGCATCCCGCCGCGAGGGGCCATTGTGGAGATTAAGCAAGCTATTGCCCAGAGTCGCAGAGTGTGAACCCGTGAATCGAATAGGCACCAGAGCGAGAATTGTCGAGTCCATGGGCATTTTAGGACTCAAGACCCCGCCGAGCCGGGAATTGAACCCTGGTCCCGGGCTGACCTCTGCATCCAGGTCTGCCTCCTCTAACCAGTGAGCCACACTTCTCCACTAGATAGGGCTGGCAAAGTGGTCAGTCCACTCCAGGGATACGGGTGGTTTGGATTGGATTATTGGTGAAACTGTGAAGACAAGGTCGAGAATGTGGCCTTTGGAGTTTGTTAGTTGTGTGACATGCTGTATCAAGTTGAGAGCATCAATGAGGTTCAAGAGGGTTCCTCTTGGTTTCTTTTATGCTCGTGTTGTCTGTGAGGTTGAAGTCACACGAGAGGTTGGTACTAAATCTTTGTTCTGCCCAGGAGACCTGTAGATGAGATGGAATGTGGCGGCCCGAGTTGCAGATAATGGGTAATGGCATTTCAACAGTTCCATGGAGTTGAGTGTTACTAGCTTGCATAGGATGCAGAACCAGGAGGACTAATGTATGACAGCGAAGACTCCTCCCTTCTTGTGTGTATGGTTTACGCAATGGATGCTGTAGCCTTTGGAGAGAAGGACGCCTAAGATGTGACAAGATGTGGGTGTGAACTATGTTACTGTGGTGCAGAGGGCATAAAGTGTTTAATAAGTCAAGTGGTCTGCATTGGCTGCTATGCGGAGAACTGCAGAGCGAGCGTCAATGAGCAAAAGTTGGAATGTGCGGTTTCTAGTGTGAGATTGTGTGATAGTCAGAATATGCAAGATAAGTCCTGACATCTTCCGCAGAGCTCTATCTTCTTTATACCACTCTCCACCTTCTCTAAACATCTGACTTCAGTATCATTGCTGCTATGTTTATCTCTGATTCTTTTTCCGTTCGCTCTATAAAGCTTATTAATCCTGTACAACGTTTCGGCCCCCACAGATGGTTCCCTTTTCTTCAACGCCATGGGTTCGGCAGGTGAACACAGCTTTCAATATCTCTCTGCATACAGAAGTCACTCCCTTACAGCTATGCATCCTTCTGTTATTGAACCAGGCAGGACCTCATACCCTAGTCAAAAATAAATTACAACTGTATTCTCCTTCTTGTATGTCTTTTCTTCAGGCTTTTCCTGCATGAAGACATGAGTATGTATTTCTTTGAAAATATTTAGATACATCCTGCCTACGTAATGTGACTCAATAATCCATAAATTTACATAAAAGGATCCAGAAACATGATGAGGCGGATACAGCCGTTCTTACACATGGTGGTCATTGCTGGTATATCATTTTTCTGCTCACAGGCGCCATGTTCCAATCTAAAATATGTCACATCCCAAGAACAGGGAGATGGATTTAAGATAGATACCGCACAGCAATCACTGCCTTTTTTTTCTTATCAGTGAGGTGTCTGAGAATCTGTGCACTGGCTTATACATATATTATTTTATTGCAAGCTCGGAAAGGCAATTTAGTGGCAGTGAGAGTTTAAAAATATATCTGCTATTTTGGCCTTTTTCCTTTGGCTGAAAATGTTTATCCTTCTTTCCCAACATTATGTTCTTTTAAATCTGGCTTTATTTCAGCATGGTTAACCTTGACATAAGAATGTTTTCAAATAAACGCACAGATGTCCCTAATCACATAAAACTAATTATAAATTTACTTCCAAAGGTTTACTCCTAAGTTTTGAGAAAATATATGATTTTCTTATATTTCTAAAAAAGGATTTATGAATACACAACGGACACTGACACAGTAGCTACTTTCGAAGTCTACTCAAGTTGGTAAGGATTTAAACATGTGGAAATGTACTTGATGTATATTTATGCATGTGTGACTGTTTACCGAAAGTGCATTTTTTATTATTTTTCTATAGAATAGGGCTGCCAAACTCGTGTTGGAGGTGCGGTGGCTGTCGGGGACTGCTACAAAGTGGTCCGACCGCCATATTACAACTATGGCGGTCGGATCTCAGGGGCATGCCGCAACCCAACAGAGATCTGGGATCCCTGCCGGTGGTGTGACGGTGTGAGGCTGCAATATCCTTGGCAGGGTCGCTGTGGCCCCACCAAGCATATTTAAAGTTTCCTCACTGCCAGGGGTCACGTGGTGGTGTCCATGCCATAATTCATTCCTGCATTATTAAGAATTTAGTGAAGGTGTAAGCGTCTCTTTTGTGGCATCGAAAAACTTGAAGAAATGATTAACATTGGATTACAATTGCAAAAATAAATAACTGGAAAACATGGTGAAGTTCGTGGCATTTTATTATGCGAAAAAAATTAAGGCTGTGCACCCGGATGGGGGCGGAGTCCCGCTCCCAATTCTCTTGCAGCATTCATACCAGCGTAGAAAAGGGTTGACCATGTTTTTCAGGGAGCATGCGGTTTGATGAAAAACATCCACAAAAAAAAGGAACAAACTTAAACTGATTAAATAAGGAGTGCACATCGTCGCTTTTTCAAAAATGAATGAACTACTTTCGGCCCACTGGACGAGTAGCACCCGTTGGAGCTAGGGTGACCAACTGACATGGGTGCAAATTCAGGACGGTGAGTGTAAAAATTCAGGACAAAGGGTCAAAATTCAGGACAAAAATTCAGGACAGGAGGTCAAAATTCAGGACAAAACTTCAGGACAAAAGGTAAGTTTTACAGACACATCAGTGGAGGTCGCGCAATAGAATATAATTAAGCTCATCCATATCCAAACATATTCAATCATTTGCAAACCTATCCATCATGTATCCTTCTATCCATCATTTCACTCATCCATCCACCCTTTCACTCATCCATCCATTATCCATCCACCCATCCATTCATTTATGGCGCGCTATATAAATTGCTCATAACATAACATCCAGCCTTTTATCCTTTCACCGATCCAGCCATCCTTTCACTCACTCATCCATCCACCCAGTCACTCATCCTTCCACCCATTCACTCTTTCAGTCATCAATCCTTCGTCCCTTTCTCTCTCCATCGACCCTTTCACTTAGCCATCCTTCCTTCCACCCATCCATCTACTCATCCACTCATGAATCCATCCATTGACCCTATCCGTCATCCATCCACCCTTTCACTCCTTCACTCATCTATCCATCCATTTGTCCATGTACCCTCCCTTTCACTCCCTCATCCATCCTTACATCCACCCGCTCACTCATCTGTCTAGCCATTCACCCTTGTACTTATCAATTTATCAATCCATCCATCATTTCACTCATCGATCCACCCATTAACTCACCCATCACCCACCCGTTCACTCATCCATCCTTTCACTCATCCATCCACCCTTTTACCCATCGATCTACCCTTCCACCCATACATACATCTTTTTACCGTTTCTCTCATCCGTCATTCCACTCATCCATACATCCTTTCCCTCATTATCCATCCATTCACCCTTTCATTCATCCATTCACCCTTTCACTAATCTATCCAGCCATCCACCCATCCCTTCATTTACTTACTCGCCCACCTTTTCATATTAATTATGAGCTGAGCCTTTGTCTGCAGAATTGCAGACAGAAGAGGCCCATCAAGAATGTAACCCATGTTGTAGTTCCTAAAGCAATGGGTGGGGGTAGGGTTCCCTATGCCCCTGCACATAGGAAATCTGAAAACATGAAATTCATGGGTTATGCATGATGCACAGTGCCAGGCCCTGAGGTGACTGTGAGATGGTGTTGTTTCCAGGGCTTTAAGTGGGATGAAAATACCGGGGGGGTTCCTCCAGAGGGGGTGTTCGATGTAATTAAGGGTGTGGCTTAAAACACGAAAGCTAAAAATCTGTGCTTAATATAGTGTGCTGCCTGACTGGTATTTTGCCTCTTCTGTCATTGTATCCAGATATATAACAAGTAATGTTACACCTGCAACAAGCCAGAACTATTGGCTTTGTCAATGGTTATTAATTTGAATAAAATAAAAAAGTAGCAATCTGGCTTCCTTGAATATAATATTGAAAATGCATCAGTTCAAAAATGACTGTGAAAGAACTCTAGCCCCTTCTTTTTAACTTATTTCACCAGCTCCTTTTGTTGAGCTGAATTCTCATGTAGCAACATTGGCGTTTTTGCACATTTCTTCTGTCTGACAGAATGCCCTGCCCTAGACAGAACCTGGAGAAACCTGGGGCCTAATTTATGAGGCCTTGCGTCAGTTTTGCGCTGCTGATGCGTCACTTTTTGTGACGCATCGGCGGCGTAAAACATGCGCCTTGTTGCGCCATATTTAAAAAGTGACGCATCTAGGTAGATGCGTCACTTTTTAAACCCCTGCGCCACATTATACCTGCGTCAGGTATAATGTATGCAGAGGGGGCGTTCCCCCGCAAAAAGCCTCGTAATAGTGACGCAGTGAAATCTATGAGATTTCACTGCGTCATTTTTAGGACGCTGTTGCGTCAAAATCTTGCGCCTGCCTCGCAGCAGGCGTAAGACTGACGCAGGCCCTTTCACATGGGGCTTTCCCCATGTGAAAGAACACATTGCTGGAGTTGCGTCACTTTTGTGACACACTCCAGCAATGCGTCACTTTTGCGCTTACAGATACGTCAGAAATACTGACGTATCTGTAACTCCTTGCGACATGATGCGTCATACATTAAATATGACGCATCATTGGTGTCGCAAGGAGGGTGCAATGAAAAGTGACGCATCGCTGTTTTCACGCAGCGATGCGTCACTTTTCATAAATAAGGCCCCACATGCTTTACCAGCCTAGACTGGACCATTGTCATTCTGTATGTGACAATCAGCCAGCATACAGAATGACAATGGGCAGGTGGGGCTGCTTTTGTGCTTCGAGGATTTGCCAGAATGACACTATGTTTAAACCTGAATTAATTTTTTTTTATTTCATTGTGTGTGTTTTGCTTTTTTGCGTTCGTAACTGTTTATTAAATAAAGTCCTTAAAGAAGAGTTTGTCCTTCTCAGCCACCTCTTTGACCCTGCCACCCCTCCAAATGACCCCAGCCCCCATAGCACGATTTGTATATTTTACACTTCAATGAAAACCGCCTGGAATTGTGCCAATAAAGAAGGCCACACTTCCAGGCAGTCTTCATTTACATTACACTTCTTTGCTAAGGCATTTGCACCCCCCTGGGAATGCAGTCACAGACACTCAGGGGGCGCGCCTCACTCCATGAAGACCTCTGGCAGGATGCAGCCCAGCAAATGCTGTATCTATACAGAGGGTCCCATTATCATTCTGTGTTTGATAATCAGGCAGACAACAGAATGATAATGGCCGATGGCAATCTGTGACGAGAGGGGCTGCTGCAGGCCTATCAGTTCACAGCAGGGCGAGCTGGGCCCCTGCAGTGAGAGTTAGAGAACTTTCAGGCTGCTTGCAGGGGGGACAGCTTGCACCAACGCCAGAATTACGGAAAAAAGGCGTCCGTGAAAGACTTCCTGACGGACAACGGACAAGAGGCCCAAATAACGGGCAGTCAGTGAAATTTACGGACGGTTGGTCACCCTAGTTGGAGCATTGTGAAAGATATGATGAAATTGAACATTGTCATAAAAGAGACAATTGTATGAACTTGTTTCCAAGAGTGGGATCTTATGAAATATATATGAAGGATAACTGAAGTTGGATATTTGGTTTACCTATGGGCTTATTTCTCATAATTCACACATGTAGAGTTTGTTGTTGCACAGTAGGTTTTTTAATAAGCTGACACTTGGAAGATCATGGGTAGGAAACTTCATACAATCGACGTTAGAAACTACATTAGTGGGTGGGCGGAGCATCATTATTGGGTATATTGATTGCTTTGGGAGGTGTAGGGAGAAACGGGATGAACTCAGGAGAGCAACTGTTGATGTATAGCATGAGTAGCAGGTTGTTATACGAAGTGCATTATGGGATTTGGAGGCAGCAACCGGGATAGGAAGGAAAGCAGGCGTAGGGTTACGTATTGAAAGAAGTTTAATTGGGAACAGGTGAACGGGAGGGGAAGAGACAACTGATGGAAAAAAGGACAAAAGTCAGAGAGCTGAGTATTAGGTTCATTCCGGTATAGTGGTGAAGACGTCTGGAGGATGCTTGCACTTTTTGATTGAAAGGTATGGATTTTCAAGCATGACGATTTAATGGGGAACACAATGTCGTTTTTAACAAAAAATCGTGGGCTCGTCAGTGAGGTGGGAGCAGTACAATGTAGATAATTAGTATCTGTCAGAGAGAACAAGGGGAGAAGGGTAGAAAGCAGGAGTATTCATTCAAAACAGCAGCATTAGGTTGCGTTTTTAAGCGGGAAAACGTTGATATGGGTAAACACCAGCAACTGTATGTGTAATAATCAATGAATGCTACTGGGTCATACATAGAGTCTAACAGATGTGTTTTGCATTCATAGAATATAACCCCTGACGAAGAGCCAGAATTTATGCTCGAAATGCATTGGGTGTATGAGAATGACGTTCGTGGATTAATTTACACACACTGTCATGGTGCAGGAGAATGCCTGGATTGACATTCCTGCATTATTAAGAATTTAGTGAAGGTGTAAGCGTCTCTTTTGTGACTTGGAAAAGCTTGAAGAAATGAGAATCATTGGATTACAATTGCAAAAATAAAAAACTGGAAAACATGGTGAAGTTTGTGTCATTTTATTATGCGAAAAAATTAAGGATGTGCACCCGGAAGGGGTAGAGTTCTGCTCCCAATTCTCTTGCAGTGGCTCATCCATCACCATTTTGTTGCAGGCAGCCATCCAGCGAAACACCGATTAGATTAAGACCATAGTTTAGTGCATCAACGACATATTTAGGAACATTAGATAGAAACTGGTACAGAGTTGAGAGTCAAAAAATGATGCTCATTCATAGTCTAGAATTTGAAGGACAGGTATTTTTTAATTTTTACCTACAGTTGTTCCTCCAGAGGGTGAAGAGTTATTTAAATATGGGGAGGCTGATAAGAGGTGGGTAAAGCATTCTGATCTTCAACACAGTCTGATATTTATGAGAGAGAAATTCTATTACAGGACCGGAGGCTTCAGATTATGCTTCTCTTTCTTTACTGTATAAAACACAGCAGCCAATAAACATACAGTTTAGTGCAAATAAAACTTCAAAGACCATGATGCTTGGCATAGCCATGCCTCCTTCAGCATCCATAAGAGCCTAGGTCACACCTCCAGCTTCCTCTTTCTTTGCTGCTCACACAGCAAGAGTTAAGTGCCCAACCCCTTATCTTTATGCCTGTGTGTTTTGGGCTTTGTTTGATTAATTTGGGGCGCTTGAAATGTATTTTAATGCTTTCAACGGCAAATGCGACTGTTGTGCTTAGCGCCTGTGTTACGCTTATGTTGCATACAGGGTAGTTGGGGCTTGTAGACTCTAGCGCGGGCTTCCCCGCTGTGTAATCCCCGCCGGAGGCGGGCGGTGTGGCAGGCGCGTCTCGCGTTTGATCGGAGCTCTGCTCCGACATCCCTGAGAGGTGCGCTTAACAGCGCGTGTCAGCACACGACCGCTTGACGGTCGCGCCTACCTGGGGCTTCCTCCATGCCCTTGACCCCGGGCAGGCTGCGCGAAGGCTACCCTAATCGCCGGGTCGCATATTGAGCCGCAAGCCACACGGCAGGAACGTGTAGCACAACGCGCACCCATTGGGCTTGTTTTTAGTAGGATTTGGGTGCGCGTTGGGCTACACACGCCGATTTGCCGTTTTTCACCATTCCTCCACGCAAATTGATCGGAGTTGGTTGTTTTCACGCCTGACTGGCTGCAATAATAGTCGTTGCCTTTGGTTGGAGTGGCACACGCTCCATATATTTATTGTTTGGCTCAGACGCCCTGCTGGGCTACAATAATAGACTACAGCATCTGCTGAGGGGGTCTGATACTGACTCTACCTTTTCTAAGTTACAGTGTGCAAGGGGCTGACCCCCCCCCCCCCGACTCCTCTTGTGCATACCTCTGAGATTGGGGTCAGTAGTTTGATTCTCGTATTCATTATGGAAAACTGACAATATTATGATGAGGAGGCGGAGGAAGGACCCTATGAGGAGCAGCGTTCTGCTGCAGTGGAAGATAAGATTGTTGAGGCCCTGGATGCATCTGTTCAGGCCTCAGTTAATAAGGCAGTGGAAAGTACAGTGCCAGCTACTGTACAACAAGCATTGGCAGCAGCATTAAAGCCGATCACCAAACAGCTCGAGAGTTTTGCTAAGCGCCACGGCTTTGCCAAAGACAAGTCCGGTAAAAAACAGACACCAACTCCTCAGGCAGGTTCTGTAGATAATTGGCCACACTCCGGCGCTTTGGGTTCTCTTCCGAACCCATCCAATTTGGATCCCGCTTACGCAGGCAGTGGTAAGGCCAAGAGCAAGCAGCATTACGTGGATACTGATACCACCACCACCACTGACACCAATACTACTGACACAGATGAAGAGCAGCCCCCGAAGAAGAGGGCAAAGAAGTCTGCCTCTTCCGCTTCGGAGCCTCCCCCTCCCGACACGCCATTTACGTTCAATCCTTCGGAAATTGTGCATCCCCGATCGCAAGATTGGGTTCCAGCTCCAGCCGTGGCACAATACTTAGAGGAGAATTTGAGGAAAGGGTTCGATAAGGAGGTCCGTAACAGACTGCGGTCTGAGTGTCCCCGCCCTGATCTTCCCCATAAGGTGGCCGAGACCCCAGAAATCGACGCCAGTATGCTGACGTTCCTAAAGAAGTTCGCCAAGGATCCCAAGAAGGGATTGGATCGTGCCTGGAGGGGATGCCAAGATAAGATGTTAGACGTGGTTGGGCCCCTAGCCAAGATCCTGGAAATGGCTTTGCACGCCAAGGAGACCAACGTCATTATAACTCCGGACATCCTGGCGGGCTGGACTCAGCGCGCCATTTGTCTGCTCGGCAACGCTAACTGCGCCGTGTCATCTGAAAGGCGCAAATCTCTACTAATGAGAATGGACTCCAATTTGACTGAATTGGCCACGGCGGAGCCGGGTCCCCTAGCAGAGGGCAATCTCTTTGGGGATCAATTCGTGAAGGACGTTTCCAAATACGTGGGAACCTTCATTTCCCTGGACAAGGCCCAATCGAGCATCAAGCGAGCCCTGCAGAATAACCTTTTTAATAGGGCCGGACGAGGTAGAGGACGCTCGCCAGGCCGTTTCGGCAATCAAGGTCCCCACAGAGGTGATTTTGGAAGAGGTCGAGGTGATTGGGACTCGAGCAGAGGAGGTACCTTCTACCCGACCCGTCGCGGGTACCCCAGAAACAGATACCATGGAGGCGGGAAAAGGGCAGGTTTCCACGCCCAGCATAATTCAGGTGAGCGCTCTAGATTGTTTTCCCATTCCTTTGGGGGGTCGTACGATGTTTTTCTTACACAATTGGAGTCTACTGACTCAGGACGCATGGGTTCTTCAGACCATTCAGGGGTTTCATCTAGATTTCTATCAAACTCCCACACAGAGGGTGGCCCCGAGGGTTCTCCATTTTTCCCAACTAGAGGCGAGTTCTATAGACAGCGAAATAGAAGAATTGCTTCACAAACATGCCATAGCAAGGTGCGAGTACAACCCGCACGGGTTTTGCAGCAATATCTTCCTGGTGCAGAAAAGAGGTGGAGGTCACAGACTTGTTTTAAACTTGAAGGATTTCAATTATTTCCTAGTCTACAACCACTTCAAGATGGAGGGGATCCATCTGTTAACAGATCTTTTGCAGTCAGGGGATTGGATGGTGCGTTTAGACCTGAAAGATGCTTATCTTTCCATTCCTATCTACCACCCTCATCGCCGGTTCTTTCAGTTTCAGTGGAGAGGACGGTGGTTCGAATACTCGGCCCTTCCTTTCGGGCTTTCCTCGGCTCCTTGGTGCTTCACCAAAGTGATGAAGCCGGTGGTCGCGCACCTCAGGGAACAGGGGGTGCGCCTCATCATATATCTGGACGACATCTTGATTTTGGCTCATTGCCCGGATCTGGTGTCCAGGCATCTACAGATGACCATATCCCTACTCCAGAATCTAGGATTTGTAATCAACAAGGTCAAATCAGCGCTAATTCCTCGCAGGAGATGGATTTTCTGGGATTTGTGATCAATTCACAGATGGCGCTATTGAGCATGCTGAAATCGAAGTTGAAGGACTTGAAGAAAGAGATCATATCTCTCTTAAGCAAGCAGGTGACATCTCTCAGGTCAGTTGCCAGAGTAGTGGGATTGTTGGCATCGTCAGTGCAAGCGATCTTTCCAGGCCCTCTCCATTACAGGGCTCTGCAGAGACTCAAAATCCAGCACCTTCAGAGAGGGCTGGCTTACTCCGATTTGGTCCCGCTGACTCAGGAAGTGCGGGACGAGATGCAATGGTGGTTGAGCCACGTGGAAGCGTGGAACGGCAGAGCCATCTTCGGCTCCGTGCCAGAAGTGGTCATAGAATCGCACGCCAGCCTTTGGGGCTGGGGCGTGCGTTGTGGCGATGTTTCCACAGGAGGAAGATGGTCGCAAGAAGAGCTAAAATTACACATAAATTGTCTGGAGCTCCTAGCGGGCTCCTTCGTGATCAAGACGCTCTCAACACAGAAGACCTCGTGTTGCATCCTTCTTCGGATGGACAACGTCTCTGCGGTTAGTTACATAAACAAGCTGGGAGGGACGAGATTGTCCATGCTAGTGGAGATAGCCAAGGATTTTTGGCATTATTGTCTCAGTCGTCAAATCTCGGTGATTGCGGAGTATATTCCGAGGCAGTCCAATGTAGTAGCGGACTGGAACTCGAGACATCTTCGGGATTACAGCGATTGGCAGCTGCTTCCCAGGATCTTCAGTTGGTTGCAGGACCTATGGGGTCCGTGCCAGAGAGACCTATTTGCATCCAGACTGAACCGTCAACTTCCCAGGTTTTTCAGCTGGAGACCGGATCCAGCAGCGGAAGCGACGGATGCATTCTTACAGGACTGGACGGGGTCGGTGAATTATGCATTCCCCCCCTTTCTATTGATTCCACGAGTGGCCTCTCACATTATCAAGCAGAAGGCCGAGGTGATTTTAGTGACGCCTCTGTGGCGGTCGCAACCATGGTTCCCGATGTTATTAGGGATATGTTGCGACCTTCCCAGGATGATTCCATGGTCGGAGTCGCTGCTCCTGGGACCAGTGCGGGAACAACATCCACTAATTCTGTCTCAACGCCTCACGCTGATGGCATGGAGGCTTTCAGGCAACAGTGGAACGTGCCTGGAGTTTCGGGAACGGCTAGCGATTTCATCAAGCAAGCCTGGGCCCCATCCACGAGAAAGAGGTACTCTTCAGCCTGGAAGAGCTGGTTATGTTGGTGCGTGGAACGGGATCTGGATCCCGTGGGGGCAGGACTTTCTCATATAGTGAATTTCTTGTCGGACAAAGCGACTAGCGGTTTGGCCTACAGATCCGTGAACAATTTCCGGTCGGCCATTTCTGCGGGACACGCCCACATTGACGGGAAACCGGTGGGCATGCATCCCTTGGTTTGTAAGCTCCTTAAGGGCGCACGGGTAGCAAATCCCCCCAAGCCAAAATATTCTGGGCTTTGGGATGTCTCTTCAGTTATTACATTTCTGGACGCCTGGCCATCTAACGATTTGCTTTCCAGAAAGCAGTTGTCAGCAAAGTTGGCTATGTTGTTATGTCTGTCAGCATGTAGGAGATCATCGGACGTTCGTGCCTTGGATATTACAGGTAGAGTATTTACACCGGAGGGAGTTTCTTTTACAATTACAGGTCGCACGAAAACACTTTCTAGACACTTTGAGTATAATGCTTTTCTTAGCAATCCAAAGTTGTGTGTGGTCCAATGCTTGAAATCCTACGAGGAGTGTACTCGTACGTTATGGCCCCCGGGGGCCACGCAGCTCTTGATAGCTGTACAAAAGCCATTTAAACCAGTGTCCTCGGCTACTATAGCGAGATGGCTGAAGTTTATCATGAAGGAGTCTGGCATTGATGTGCAATTGTTTGGGGCGCACTCGGTGCGAGGTGCCATGGCTTCAAAATCGTATTTGTTGTGGGCTAATATTCATGATATTATGCATTGTGCAGATTGGTCGTCTGAATCGACATTCAAACAGTTTTATTATAAGCCGGTGGGAGACATTACTTCTGTGGTATTTTTTTTTTTTTTAAAACCTTTATTGTGCAGATATAGCTGACAAATACGGGCCTACAACCCATCGGGCAGGCCACCACACTGTATTAGCACATAGGCCAGGAAAGAAACTCCAGCAGGTCTCCGATATAACAGATGCAACAAAGCAAAGCAAATAGCCACAAGGAAACCACAGTGAGAAGGAAAAGTGAAGGTTAATTTTATAATATAATAGGGTGAGGAGCAGGAACATTGCAGTTATTAAAGTCCAAAAGTCCGTGGCGGGTCGTCAACAGGCAGTGGAACAAAACACAGCGAGTTTCAAAAAAAGAACAGCTACATCATAGCAAGGGCAAAACATGATTCCCACATCAGCAAACAATACCATCCACTGCCCAACGCCCACCCGTTACCACAAGAATACGCATCAATACATAGAAAGGAAGTCAGGATTGCAATACGAAGCCATCCGCTACATCGACCCAGGGAAAGGGAGAAGGAAGGGGAAAAAGGGGAAAAGAGCATCAGAAAAAAGGGTTGAAAAAACAGGGAAAGAGGATGCGGCCCCACAGTATATGCCCCATGACAAATAAAGCACACGAAAAAGGGGCAGCCCACGGAGCCAAAGGAAACAGGAGTAATGGATGCGCAATGAACATCGGAATCAGGGAGGCCGTGTGCCCACGCTAGCAAAATACACCCCAGGAGGCCTACATGCAGACGCAGCGCCCAGAAAAAGAATACACAAGAGCCATAGAACCAAGAACAAAAGAAAAACAAAAAGACAGACCCCCCCCACCCACCCCACCCTGCACCCCTGCGGAAGGCTACGGCCTACCCCCCCAGCAGCATGCCTGTCGCCCTAACCGGAAACCCGAAATATAGAAGAGTCAAAAAGTAAGGAAGAAACCATATAGGCAAAAAGAGAGGAAAGGGAAAGGAAGGAAAAAACTATCGGGAGAGGAGACACATAATCAAAACTATCAGCCCCCAACTCCCCCGTCCGAGCACATTCAAAGCCCACGAGAAGAGAAAGTCATTGCAAAACAATAAACAGGTACCAGGAATATGAAGAGAAAGCAATCATACATGTAGAGCCGCAAGGCGGTCATCCGGTCACGCCACAAAGTAATAGTCCGGCGGTGCAAGGTCATCTGAACCCTGTCCTCGTCTGTCCAGTGCCATAGGCACAGAGTGCACAAAGAACCAGAACATGAGGGGGCAGAGGTGAAAAACAGGGATTCCAAACGTCGAGCTACTACACAAGTTATAACGGCTTCGGACCGGATGAGTAAAAAAGGACAGCAACAGCAGCAGGCAACTCAAGCGCAGCTCCGCAGACCAAGGGGAAAAAATTGTCCCGGTGAAACAGTTACAGGATCTCCGCTCGGCAGGCCGAGGCAAAAAATCACCGGGGGACCCGGCGAGACCGATCCGGACGGATCTCGGCTGGAGGCTCTCCAATGCATCAACCACTGGGAAGAACTCTTGACAATACCAGGCAGCAGGCATCTGAACGTCCAAACAAGCGGTGGCCTTAGTATTTTCAATTTCCAGGAAAGGCACCGCAGCACCCTGAAGCGGCGAAGCCATACACGCAGGGGACGGCCCAACGAGCCGGGAATAAAGGCTACCATCCAGCCCATCGACAGGCACAGTCATGGAAGCACGCCAGGAACACAAGGCGGCGAAAACGTCGCCAACTGTAGGCTCACCTTTACGGTATTCAGCAAACGTGCCGTGCGGCGAGCCAATGTCGCCGTCCCCAAATGGGCGTAGATGCAGGGTGTGGGCCGCCATCTTTGCAGCCCGGCGCGGCCGCGGCAATCTCCGACCCCAATCCGGCCACCAACAGAGCTCGATGGGAACCAGCCGGCGACAAGCAACGGAACCCTCAGGGCAAAAAGGCAGGCCACCAGAATATTGAGGCAGCCGGCGCCACCGACCCACGGGCGCCGCCCGCCGAGACCGGGCGGAGGGTTTCAAGATGGCCGGACAGGAGAACAAAGGGGAGACGAGTCGCCCATTCGGTCAACCCCCGTCCGTGAAAGGCAGCACTCCACCACCAGGTCCCCAGACAGCCAGACCAGGCCCGGTCAGTCGCCACCGTTCCAACCGCACAATGGCCGCTCCTGCCGACCCCGCTCCTCCACCAAGGGGTCGGCCCCGGCGCTCCGCCCCGCCTGGGCGCCGCAGATGAGTACCAGGCCTGCCCGCCCCGGAGCCCACGAAGCGAACAAGGGCGCAGCTCAGGATCCGCGGCACTTAAGAACATCCGGAGCAGACGGTGAGTGCCAGCAAAACGTCATAAGTCCATAGTCCAGCAAATAAGACTTCTCGGGGCAGGATAAGGTGCAGGATAGATAGTTCAGGCAGGAAGGTTTGACGGAGCCGAGCTACAACGCGGCCATCACGGTCGCGAGCTTGGCTCCTCCCCCCACTTCTGTGGTATTTAATACAGCTTTGAACTAGCATAATCTGAAGCCTCCGGTCCTGTAATAGAATCAAAAATTAGCTAGCATTCGTGCCAAGAATTTTTAACTCTATTAAGGACACGGAGGCGAGGATTATCCCACCCGGCTATGTTTAATGTATGATCATGCTTACCCACCCGTTGTATTACGATTAATCTGTTATATACAGAAGTTACGGGTTATCTATTTGGTTTTTTCCAGGCAATGACAAGAAAAGCGAGTAAGAAGTCTTCCGTTGAAGAATGAAGTTGGAACAAGGTTCCGGTTATTCCATGTTGGAGAAGTTTATAGACTGTTTATGGTTCATGGACTTGTGCAGTTCGCGCAAAGAAAGAGGAAGCTGGAGGTGTGACCTAGGCTCTTATGGATGCTGAAGGAGGCGTGGCTATGCCAAGCATCATGGTCTTTGAAGTTTTATTTGCACTAAACTGTATGTTTATTGGCTGCTGTGTTTTATACAGTAAAGAAAGAGAAGCATAATCCTCGCCTCCGTGTCCTTAATAGAATTGAAAATTCTTGGCGCGAATGCTAGCTAATTTTTGATTCTTCACCATGGTGCAGCCTTGAGAATTTTGAGTTTTTCAATTTCACAACACAGTTGACCAGGGATCAGATTGCAGTTATGTGGAGAGAATTACAAAGAGTCAACAAAGTCTTCTGTTGATGAAAAATCATCCCCACACGAAACCATTTACACAGCAAGACACACAGTAAAATCGCAGAACTCACACCGGAACGGGAAATGAAGGGAAGTGCAATGATTGTGATCCACAATGATGCAAACAAAAAATGCATGCGTTTCAGGAAGTGAAAAGAAACGTTTCAATGGAGTAACAGAAATTAATTTCTTAAACAGAAGAACATATTTTTAAGTGTGGGTATACCAGTCACAGTTCAAGGGCAGATTGTATCCAGCACGAAATGTGGCATTAAGAACGTTTGGGGTACTTTGCAAAGATGTGTGAGATACATAAAATCACTAAAGTAAATGTTGTGAAGGATGTGAATGTAGAAGAGATTAAGATTTCCATGGAAACTCTAGCGCTTGTGGTCACTGACAATACCAAGTGTAGAAGGGCATGACAAAAGGGAATTTAGATATTTTGAAGGTGAATTAGTGCTCAGGGTAAGAGCTTGTTATGAAAGAATTATGTTGCCAAGGCAGGGATTGATGTACCTTACATGACAGTTTAAAATGGCATCAAAACCAGTTAGAAAGGAGCATAACAGGGCAATTTAGCATTAAAAAGATTTACAGAGCAATTTGGATGAAGGTCAGGAATTTTTTTCACCTTAATCGGGTACGATTGTTTGGAGTTGCTTTAGTGCCCTCTGTTATCCTTATTTTTTGAAAGGACCTAGAAGAACATGGCAAGATTTTCAGTAATTTACCATTCTTCAGAAAAAAAGAGACAACCATAAAAATAGAAAAATATGATTTCTGGAAAAATGTTGTGAACTATCTGGAGAATGCGATTTCTACAGTGTTCACTGGACCTCAATTTTAATTGGTCAGAACCATTGTAAATGCTCAATCTCCAGTTAACAAACAACACCTGACGGACCTTAACAAATGTTAATGAGCATTTCTAATGGCCTTACATCAAACACAATATATGTGAAGGAACTGATGATAAAAGCATACTGAATTTGCTTCAGTTGGGAAAGGAAGATTTTGAGAAGAAAAAAAAGGTGGATAATATGTCTCCCAATGCCCTTAAATCATTGGTGCATGTTGTATCACAGTTGGTGGAGGTTTATATCTTGTGGGCACTGTGTAGTTGCAGGTATTAAGTTGTTTAGAAGTAACTGCTATCATGTGTGGCAGAAAAGTCCAAGGAATTTGTGAGGGGGGGGCAGATTGATTATGAAAACAGATAATAAGCCATTATTTTACATTCTCAAAGGGAAGATTGGGCATAAATCCACACCGGATCTGGCTAGGTTGACTTGTACTTTATTAAAGTAGCAATTTATTGAGGAATTCATTTTTAGCGGAAGAAACGTGTGCACTGATTGTCACATTTGCCATAGTTCAGCATGGCCAACTGGAATATGTGTTGAAATATGAAGTGTGTTTGATAGCACAGATTGAAGTTAGGAATGTTGTTGGAGTATCTGAGGTGTTTGGCAGCTTTGCACAGTGCACAGATATTATGAGATGTGAAAAGAAAAGTATAAATTAAGCTGTGCAACCATATGGCAAAACTGAAGAAGAACCGTGAATAGAACATATGATAGCATAATGAATCAATACATTTATATCAGCAGAATTTATTTATGGGTGCTTTACAGAAAAAAATTGCCTTATGCACGAGAAAAATGACATCACTGTTGAAAATTCACAAATTAAGAAAAAAAGAAAAAAGTACTACAATAAACAAGTATAGCATGCAACAAGGAAAAAGTGTGGATCAGGTTAGACTTCATCGTCTCGCAGTGAGCCATGTTTGATGATTTCAAGTTCCTCATCTCTGCTGAATGGTGATGTAGGAATGGACTACGTAACACATAGCATTAAGGTTAAGACACATTGCTTGACAAGAATATGGAAAATTATGGCCTGATTATGACTTTGGCGGTATGGCAGCAAGCCGCCACGCCAGCGCCCCGCTGCCACACCACTTAGGCAGACCACCTGCCAGATTGGGAGTTTTCTCCTGGTCAGGTGGACATGCTTTGCCGATGTCCCAGGTGGTGAGCCTTATAAAGGCAGATCAATGGGAACGCCAAAGCAAGTTCTTCGGCAATGCCGTGCACAAATAGGGGGTGCATAGAGACAGGGAGGGCACATCATGTGCCCCCCTGCATACATTTACTGGCCCAGAGGCCCTCAGTTTCCTCATCACCACACTTTTCATAGCAGGCTCACCAACATGAAAACTGTGGCGGTGATGAAAATCGTAGTATGTTTGGTGATGCCGCAGCGGCACCACCAGCATATTGCAGGCCTCAGACCACTGCAAGACTGCGAGGGATTGCGGATCCCTGGCAGTAGCAGAAGTCCTCTGGTGGTCCAACCGCCCAACTCGTATTAGGGCGGTTGGACCACTGGTTCCCACACCGCCAACATGGTTACAGCAGTCCATCTGACCACCGTATTCATAATAAGGCCCTTAGGGCCATATGTATGAAAGTTACATTTTGCGAATCTCAAATAACGATTTTTTGGGAATCGCTATTTGAGAATCGCAAAATGCTATGTACGTAGGATTTGAAAATAATTATGCGAATCCTACATATTCCTTAATTGCGAATCGCAAATTGCAATTCGCATTTAAGGAATACCTCCCCATTCATTCCTATGGGCCTAAAGGCCCATAGGAATGAATGGGAAGACATTCTCAATTTGCGATTCTCAATTAGAGAATCGCAAATTGAGAATGCAATTTCAAGGGTGCCAGGGTGTCAAAAGGACACCTTGTTGCACCCCTGAAATGTGCATGAGTGCCCACGTGGCACACATACATGCCCTAAGGGCATGTATGTGTGCCACATGGCACTTTGAAAAATGCGAAAAAGTGCATTTTTCAGAGAAATCACAAATTACCACCAACTTGAAGTTCGTGGTAATTTGCGATTCCTTATGGCAAAATTGCACTTTTTCTGGGCCTCATACATTGCATTTAAGGAATCGCAATTTGCGATTCCTTAATTGCAATCGCAAAATAGCGAATCGCAAATTTGCGATTTCTTATTTTGCGAGGCTGTTTTGCCTACATACATACCACTTAGCTATTTTGCGATCGCAAATGCCAAAATTCGGCGAATTTCGGCGTTTGCGATCGCAAAACTGCCTTCATACATATGGCCCAAAGTCTTTATTTTTTCATCACCAGCTAAGCACAGCAAGTCTGAAGAACCATATCCTCTTTTGTGTTGATTTTTTCCCTGGTTGGAGTGTCTTAGGTCCTAACTTTTAAAGAGATTTCTGCCTATGCATTTTGTCAATGCCTCTGAGATGTCACTGGGAAGAAAGCATGCTCTTTATCAGATCCTGTTGTTTCTTGTGCTGATTAGCTGCATGGCATTATACAAGGGGTTGAGGTCCATGCTTCTTGTAAGACTAATATTTAATGTTCAGTCAGAAAGTTTAATTGAGTGTCATCTATTTGTTATGGTATACTGACCATATTACGTGACAATGGAGTCGTTTTGATTCTTTTATGCTAGTTAGTCTTGGCTAGTTTGTTTTAATTTTTGGCTCACTTTTGCAAGTGACTGAATAGACAGACCGTCTCTTGTGGTAGGTTTGTTGTTGTTATTCTTACTTTTTTGTGAGCTGTAGACCTTATCTGTCTGTTTGTTAGGTGGAGTTTGAGGCAAGACTAGGGTCTCATATACTGGGGATTCTTCCTCCAGAAAGATGTATTCTATGAGGTTTTGTATTTTGATACTATTTGCATTAGATTGACTTTGGCGACTTTTGTGAGTGTGATGGTTTCTTGGATTGTTCGGTGTTTGTTTCCCCTCATGCCTTTTCTCGATTTGGATCCAATTATTTATTATTCTGTTTTCTAAAACACGGTTGGTAAGTGGATTCGATTCCTGCATTTAGCTTCTATCAGATTTGAATAACCTATACCTACAAGAAAATAGTCATCTCTAGGTCCTGGGGGCCTCATTTATGAGGTTTTGCCGTAGGGAAGCACAGCAGGCCTTCCTGCTGCGCTTCCCTACTGCAAAAGAAAAGGGCAGGAAAGGGCCGTATCTATGAGATACGGCGCATTCCTGTCCTTTTCCCCTGCGCCAGCGCACAATGGGCTGCCGAGTGCCAACGCAGGCACCTTTGCACAATGGTGAAAGGGTGCCTGCGTAGCGGGGATGATTATTTTGGTATAGGAAGGGAAACCTTTCTGTACAAAAATAATCACAAGAAGCTTCACTTCTTTCTATGTGTGCTGCAGAATGCAGCACACATAGAAAAAGGAAAAACTAAGAAAAATAGAGATATTCCTCTGAGTTGCGCCGCCCATACGCCTCCCCAGGGGAGGCGTAAGCCTTTGGCACTGCCTCAGATTTACGATTTCTCGTAAATCTGGGGCAGTGTCAAAAGGACATGGATGTTGCTGGGAACGCCCCCAGCAACACCCAATGCACGCCCCTTTAATGCAGAACACTGCGTTAAAAAGACTGATATTTATCAGGCAGCATTAAGGCAAAAAAAGTGGCTTAGTGCTGCTTAATAAATATCTCACAGGTTTTTGCGCCACGGAACATCACAAAAAGTGACGTTCCGATGGCGCAAGGGGCCTCATAAATGAGGCCCTGGGTCTTTTTCCAGATGTTTCACCAATTGAAGACAGTTCCTTTAAACTGTGCTTCCCCCAATATGCTTGTATGCTATTTAGTCACCCTGCTTGTAAGCAAGGATGGACTGGGACAAAAAACAGGCCCAGCCACCAAAATAAAAGTGTACCACATCTACAAATCAGGCCAGTTTGGGAATTCTAAAGACACAATGTATCGGTATTTTCCAAAGTACTTCAGACTGCATACATTTAGGCTTGCTGCAGGAAATGCTTGGGGCAAAATAGGAGAAATCATGAGTAAAAACCAGGCCACCTGACCATAAAACAGGCTCACAACCTGCTAAATAATCTGCCCACACAATGACCTGTCAGACCAGGCCATCGAGCACTACCTGGTTGCCCTCTATGCCAATCCGACCCCGCTTGTAAGCGAGGAACTTCTGTTTTTCATTATTGACTATTTTTGTAATGTTGCTGATGGCAAAAAAATTTGTATCGTCTAGTTACTTCGTCAAAGCTGTGTCGCCCGATATGATTATAGGATCCTGCAGCAACTTCAGATTTAACATTTCTGATGTGTTCCTGGGCCATTGTGGGTGGCTGAATGAGTCTTTTAGATAAAAGTATATTGAAGTTTCTCTTTTGTTTTAGGGGCATTTATGCCCTGAAATGCTTTAAATGGCTTTGTGCAGTTAGAAGGTTCTGCATGCGTGGGCTGCTGATGCGGGCTCCTTTAGTGATTTTGTGGTTAGATCTGGGTTTGGTCAAGATAGTTCTATCAGTGAGAATTACTTTTGGGTGGTTACCGTGATGGGCTATGGAGCCTGCCTGCTGTAATTTAAAAAAATGTAGTTGTAATTTTGCAATCTTATGTTATAGTTCCAGCAGGAGTGTGTTGACCTAAGGGCACAAGCAGTCTTTTTGTTTTTTGGGCCACAGCAATATGGGTGAGTCCATGCCCTTGAACTGCTTTCCTTATTTGGATCTTTGTTGAGCTGGGTTACTTGTCTGTTTTTTTCTCAGATTTCAGTTTGTTGTTGTTTTTTTGGTGGTGACGTAAACTGCCTACCAAAGTTCAACCTTCGTCAAGCGTTTGTGGGAACGTAGTCAATGTTAGATTCTTTGCTTAAGAAAAGATTTTGATTGATCGGCTAGACTAATTTCATTTCCTATTTAATTTGGGTCGTTTTTCGCTTTTCTATCAGCTACACGCTTGGAGAGGTTTTCTGTGTGTTCTCCGCCTCATTTTCTTCCAGATCATTCATAGAATCAACACAGAGAGGATTCTAATGTTATACTTGCAGAGAGGATCAAGAAGAGAATTGCATCTGGGGGTATGAAAGTGTTTTGGGGCCAAACCATGAATGACATGGCAAAAGTTTGGGCAGAGTTTTGGAGGTCCACTATGAATAAAGACCATGGGGAATGCTTAAAGGCTTTTGTTTAATATCCTTATAGTGTAACACATTCGCATATCAATACTTCACTGATGCAACCAGCGGAACTACCTGGAAGAACGTAGAGCAAAATAGCTACAGAGTTCATGACCATTCAATAGTTTGCCATTATAGCAAAGGTGTGCCATTGCAGATTATTACAGCCTGTGGTCAGAAAAGAAGTACCTGTCTGAGACCAACACTGCTAATGTGATCAACTATTTAACTTTTCTGTTAGTAGGCTTTCCTAGGGACTTCCTCTTTGACAACAGGGTTTATATCTAGAAAAAGCTAGAATGCATTCAAGAGTGTGATGATTGTTATCATTGGAAAGCTCTTATCCTCAAGTGAAGACTGATGGTCAATGTTACATTTGTGTCTGGAGATTACAAGAGTCACCTAGCATGCAGGGGAAGGTGATGCACTTATAGCACTACCAGACAATGTCTCAGGGGCCTCCGAATCAGTGCAAGGCTGAATGTCCACATGGATTCGGCTGCACCGACGTTTCCATGGACACGTTAGCCCCGAAGCATGCTTCTTGACTTGTGAGGAGCATCGAGCAGAAGAGCAAAGCCAGCATTGGACAAAAGATGTCAAACCTGGTCTTCTTCATGAGCTTCACCGATATCTTACATGGGAAAAAGAGACTTGGCTAACCCTAATCAAATGTCCTTTCCAAGATGGTGGTTTAGCCAGGAATTACTGTGTGAGCTTCCCAATTAATAATGAAGTTAAGTCTTTTCCTGGGATGTCAGTTCCTGTGATGTCAAATCCCTATAAAAAGGAGGCACTAACGAGTAATGGATACATTACAATCCATTAATTCCATTACTTTTACAACAATCTTCCCCCACTTGCGACTACTTTTATCCCTGTCACTAGCACCTTGCAGTCAGGATTCCCTTTGCATCTTCTAGTTGATGCCCTGGTTTGTCTCTTTTCTCTGCCCTGACATCAGACAGACTGTGGTGCCTTGCTAATCTACTTCTGCAGAATCTTAATTTTCAGTCAAGATCTACATGACTTTCAAGGAGATATTTTGCACTTGTTGTTTTTTCTTCATACTTGGGACCTTCGTAAGGAGATACTGGACTACTTTCAGGTATATTACGAAGTGAAGAGTGGCAATGTAGCTGCAGGTAGACGTCGCCCGTCCTTGGGCAGTCAAGAAGGAAACTTGACAGATCTTCTCAGCATCCAGTTTTTGACAGTCAAGTATGTTCACTGAGCACAAAGGATTGGAGTTAAGATTGGAAAGACTGTTCTGGGAATGTTGTGGGTTCACAGAACTAGCAACATTCAACTACTGATGTTTCCCCATATAAAATACTGGGGGAAAGACAAGCTTAGTCTGTCATATGTCCAGGTGAGACTAGAAAATGTGTTGAAAGAAGGATTAAGGATTAAGGATAAGGATTTTGAATAAAAGGTTTGGGACAACTTCGGAACCATACAAATGAAGCCTAAAGTGGAATATAATGTCAAAAGGAATGTTAGTAAAAGAGACATGGTGGCTGGTTACTTGGGTTGCATTAGGCTTGCAAAGGAGAGTCAAGGTTGTGGGATCTATGGAGGGTTGATCGTGTTTGCGAAACTTCAGGGAGACTGTGCTAGGAAGATTGGTGAAATATGGAAAGAATCAATAAAGTCAGAGGTTCAGATTTGCTTAAGAAAGAGTTGGTAGACCAGAGTACAGTGAAATTTCCTACGACGGTGTCTAAGGCACCGGCGATTCTGGTGAGGTGAAGTTTAGGATATTTTAGGTATCGGCAAGATTTTGTTAGTTACTTTCTAGCATGGTGTATAACACTATCATTGCACAGGATTTTTGGTTCTGTTTAATTGTAAAAAGGGGAAGATGTGTTTTATCTGTGTTTGTGTTATGGTTTATGCTAGTATGTCTAAGTGGCTTTGTTATGTTCAAGATCAAACTAGCTGGGTGTCTCAAGGTAAAAGTTCTGGTGCATTAGAATGAGTGTTCTTCCTACATTGTACTTTCAGTACTTTCAATACTCATAGCTTTCTTTATTCCAATATTTGTACACAGAGCACCCTTAATACCCACTCCTAAAAAGTATTTGCTGACACCTCTAGTGGATTGATATTGTGGAGTATGGAAAGTACTAAATTACTATGGCATGACCTGAGGCGCTCGGTGATATGTTTCATATCGGACCGGTTCTGAGGATTTAGTTAGCAAATCGTTATTGTCATTTATATAGTGCTTTCCTACCACTACTGTGGCCTTGAAGTGCTGCGACTCCTCAATTAGAAGGGCAATGTCAGATTATTCCATTTGTTCTCTGGGGTGCCCACTGCTTTCGCGACAAACCGCATGGAACTTATATTCCATGCTTCCCTTAGACTAGTCCGGAAGGCTAACTGTCCCCAACTTTCACATACAGGTGGAGAGAACCAAATTGGCCCAAACGTGATTGAAAATAGGGTGTTCCTTTGGTAAGGCTTACTTAAGTACGCCTACCACATCTATCCTGATACTTAGGTCAGAACCTTACATAAAGGGCTGCTGACCGTGGTAAGTGAGGAGGAGTTTGCAATGGATCGGATTGCTTACCATGAGTCTACATGGGATTCTATATACATCAGGGCACGGTTACCATATTTGTTTTTTCTAAAAGACCACAGTCATAATGATGAAATTCTAGATTAAAAATTCAAGTAAAATAGATTCATGTGGGTACGATGGCCCAGGGTACTGTAGAAATGGCATGGACTTTGCACATGCCCTGTCTGCAGTACCTGCAGATAATAGTCACAGGATATGCCTTGTAGTTCTGCTAGCAGGGGATACTCTGCAGAAGGCATGGCCTTTGTCCAAGTTCTGTGTCCACAAGGCAATTACCACAGTGCATGGCCTTGCCCTACACCAGTATCCAACGCAGCAGAACCCATAGGAAATGCCCCAGTACATATTTCTTTTTACAAGATGCAAACCTGCAAACCTCTAAATGCATTTTAAGCTACCCCATGTCCGATACAGTGCCCTAAAATGTGCATAACCAGTCCATACCTCAAACAATGGCAATGGATTTCTGCAAAAAACGAATTTTCTTGTGATCCTGGAGTAACATCTCAAGTGCCCTTGGGATAGGGCCCCACAACGTTGCCATATAAATGTAGTTCAGAGCCAGGCCTGCAGACCTCAACTCAGCTCTGCACATTTCATAAAATGTTTAACTCCTGGCAACCAAACACAGTCTCAAATTGAAATCTTGGGGTCCATGAACTGGTCTTCAGACCGACTATCATATATCCATAAACTACACTTGACAGTGCCATGTGCCTTATTTACAGATAATGGGCAAGGCCCGTGTGGGCGCCATATGCTGGCTCTGCCCTGTGCCCAGTACCCTTGTCGAGAGTGCCCAAAGGGTATGGCCAGTTGTCGAGAGTGCCCAAAGGATATGGCCAGTGCCCTTTTGGCTGACAGGACCTGTCCTCATTACAAGTTGTCCAGAGTGCTATCTGTGGGGATATCGCTCTGGAAAGTACAAGTGTCCTAGTGTTTCTAGAGCCAGTGATCTTGGGTCCAGTAATACTGGACTCAGCTATACCTGGTGCAACTCCGCACCCAGTGAAACCATGGATGACTCCAGGCAGCAACTGCCGACAGAGGTGCGGCTAAGTAACTGCCCTCCCAACCCTGTGAATAGGGAAACAAACACTTTCATCAGTGTTGCTCTGTCCTGCTGGGCACTCTCCTTGACCCAACCCCCTGGCTGACTTACAGCATCCCCCTGCAGGAATTTGCCACCTGCAAAAAGCAAGTGATAAATGGCATTGGTAAAGGGCCCATTACTGGACCTGTAGTCAGGATTGAAATTCTGCAAAGTATCCAGTATTCCTGGATTTGTGGGGTATTCTACATTCTGGAGTCAATACCCTATTATTTAGTACAGGGTTATCACATAAAATCGGAGATTTTGGCCCCTTCTATCATTGTATCAAGTAATGGTCTACTCTTAAGAAAGCTCAAATGAGACTTTTTGCCAAATAAACAAGTACTAGCAATGCTAATGGGTCTGGATTTATAAGAAAGCTGTATGGTAATGTTAAGTATTACAAGTAGGTAGCATGGGAATGTATATGTATTGTGTAGAAGCAAATAACTAGAATACTATTGATGTAGGTTAAAAGGTCAGATGACAGTTGCATTGCCAAGCCAGACCCAAAAATCGATGTAGTTCAATGACTGACTTCCTCCTACTGGTGCTTCTGTCAGAGAAAAACACCATAAGTTATCTAGCCCAATCAAAACATGTACTCCTGGCTCCCAACATGTGGGTGGAGATTAAAACCCTCTGTAGTGATGCTCACATCATTGTTTGATTTTTTTTTAAAATATATTTTTATTGCAGAATCAGGAAGAAAAACATCCAACAAACCAACCCGTACACCAACAGTCCCCATCATACAGTGCAATAATAATACAGTACACAGCCGATCGGCCCACATCCCGGAGGCTGGGCGGCGCATCAATAAGTCAGTTCACTGGAGGTACCTCGGTGCATGCCCTATTCGGGACACAGGTCAAGTATAACACTTCGTATCCGCTTTTATCCCACAACAACCAACCCACATTCTCCATCAGATCCCAGGCCACTCTAATGTCATGTCACTAAAGCATCACAAGTACTATCCTGGGCCAATCGGTTCTGGGAGGTTGCCGCTAGCCGGCAAACCGCTCCTCCATACAACTCCCTCCCAGTGCCCCCCCCCCACTGCTGCTAATGCAGGGTCCACCATCCCCCTCCTGCTCTCGGGTGACAACTATCAGAAAGCTTTGATAAGCAAGCAGCCACACGGAACCCCTGGTTATAACTAAGCAGTGTCCTCGCTTTCGGTGAGATAGTCCCTCAATGCCTGCACCACCAGCTCCCAGGACCGCGCCAGTTCCAAGCACTTCTCGTTGCCAGCCCTAGTCGCCTGGCGCATTCGTAACACACTCTCACAGCTCGACCACCTCACCAATTCATTCCTCCACCTCCGTACAGATGGCCCCTCTTTAGACTTCCAATGCCACGTGATCTCACGCTGTGCCAGTATCAGTCCCAACCCAATGAATTTGCTCGTAACCTTGGTCTTTTTGGTATGCGGGAACCAAAGAAGTAGGCATGCGGCCATGTCAAAATCTACCTCCCGATCCGTGACTGCATTCAAGAGGTCCCCTATCTCAGACCAGTAGTCCCCCAATTTCGGGCAACCCCACAGCATGTGGTCAAGATCCACCTCAGGTTCTAGACATCGCGGGCACATGGCATCAAGCACCTGGAAATGTCGCCGCAACCTCTCCGGGGTCAAATACGCCCTATGGAGCACAAAATAATGCACCTGTTGGAATCTCGCATTCCTCGTCCCCTTCCAGGTCCTGTGGAGCACCTGACCCCATACTGAGTCCGGGATTTGCCTGCCGACGCTGGTCTCCCAACGCGACTTCAGTTCAGCCAACGGGGCCAGACCTTCATTTAACATCCTATTGTGGAGGCAGGTCACCGCCTTAACGGTGCCCGCGGCCATCACTACATATTGGCACACCATCGTCACCTCCGGCTCCGTCAATCCGCCCCCCCCAATGCCTCTGCAGGGCCGCAATAACCGCCGCGTGCAACAGGAAGGTACCACTCGGCAGGCCGAATTGCTCCTGCAAGGTTTGGAACGGGGCCAGCGCCCCGTCCACATAAAGGTCACCTACCATCTGCAATCCCAGGTCCTCCCACTCTAACAATTGGGACCAATCACCCCCATGCGGTAAGGCAGTGAGCATTCCCAGCGGAATCTCCGGCGCGTACGGTCGGCGCTTCCCAGCCCTCTTCAGGTGCCTGTTCCAACATAACCTGAGCGTCCATTCCTCCATCGTGAGGTCCCTACTGGCCAGTCTCTGTTGCATCACGATAGACGACAAGACATACCTCCGAATGCCAACCCCCCGGTCATCTTCAGGCCCCCTGAACTCTCTGGCCACGTTCTGCGTCAGGACCTGGAGCTGCGCTGCCAGATAGTATAGCTCATAGTCGGGGACGGCCACCCCTCCCTCACACTTGGGTCTCATCAGGGTGGTCAATGCCACCCGTCTGCGGCCGCGGCCCCAGAGAAAGCCGGTCACCAACGTCCTCAGCTCCCGAAAGACACCCTGCGGGATCCACACCGGCAGTGTTCTAAAATAATAGAGGAGCCTCAGGAGTGCCACCATTTTCAACAGCGCCACACGGCCCAGTACAGACAGCGGGAGAGAGGCCCAGAAGTCCATACTGCCTCTCAGCGCCCTAATACAGCGCCCCACATTCCCCTCAAGGAGGTCCGCCGTGTCATGGTAGATACGCACTCCTAAATAAACAAAACAAGAGGGCTCCCACACTACCGGCCTCGTGAGCTGCGGGCAGAGCGTGGTCTTCCGCAGCGGAAACACACAAGTCTTAGTCCAGTTCACCCTGAGGCCTGAGAGCCTCCCGAACCTGTCCAGCATGTCCACCGCGCCCTCAAGAGCCCTCCCAGAGTCTGCCAGATACAGTAACAAGTCGTCGGCATACAACGAAATATAATGCGAGTCGAGCCCCAGCGCAATCCCGTCAAAAACAATTCCCTGCCTCGCCTGCGCCGCCAGCGGTTCCATTGCTAGAGCAAAGAGCAGAGGAGACAGCGAGCAGCCCTGCCTCGTGCCCCTGCAGACCGGATAAACCGAGGAGACCAAGGTCCCTAACCGCACCCTTGCCTTAGCCGAAGAATAGAGCACTTTCGTCCAGCCCCGGAACCCCTCCCCAACTCCGAACTTCAACAGCACACCATCTAAAAAATCCCATTCCAAGCTATCAAACGCCTTTTCAATATCAACCGTCAGCACTACCGGGCCTGGATCCGCCAGGGCAGCACTATCAATAACCCCAATCAGCCGGCGGATATTCATCGAAGTGCTCCTGGAGGGAATGAATCCCGCCTGATCCCTATGCACCAAAGAGGTCATCAGTGGGAGGAGCCGGGTGGCCAGGATGCGGCTCAAAATCTTATAATCTACAGTCAGCATAGACAACGGACGAAAAGAAGAAACATCCAATGCATCCCTGCCCGGCTTCAGCAGGGGCACAACCAGCGCCTCCGTCATAGAGTCAGGCAACCGCCCCAATTGTTCCGCCTCCGCATACACAACCTGCAGTCTGGGAGCCAACACTTCCATAAATTTGGCGTAGAACTCGATCGGCAACCCATCCACCCCAGGAGTTTTGTTCCGCGCCATATGACTAATCGCCCCTCTGATTTCCGCTAGAGTTACAGGGCCCCCCAGATCCCGCGCGTCCTCCTCATCCAATACCGGTAGAGGGATCTGAGCCAAATAATCGCCTATGTCCGCGGCATCCACTTCGAGGTGGCTGGTGTACAGGCTCGCGTAGTAGGACTGAAAGCGCCCCAGGACCGCCGATTGCGAATAAACCACCTCCCCATCCTCCTGGCGCACACTCATAACCGGACATCCTCTAGGGTTCGGATCAGCCAACTTCGCAAGGAGCGTGCCCACTTTATCTCGCTCGTCATGCACTTTCACCGCATACAACTTATAATCATAGCACCGCAGTCTCTCTGTCTCTGTCGCCACCGCCTCCTTAGCACGCAACAAGCTATCCTGCAGCTCCGGTCGCTCGGGCTGCCGCCGTTCCACCCCTCTCAGCACTTCCTACGCCTTCGTGAGGTCATTCAGCACTGTACCTCTCACAGTCAAAAACCGACCCATACACACCCCCCTCACCACCACTTTCATCACGTCCCATTCATTCGCCCTAGTCTCTGTCGACCCAGCATTAACCGTGAAGTATTCGTCTATACCCTGTCGGACCGTGTCACAGAACGCCGGATCCTCCAGCGTCTCCGGGCGAAGTCTCCACGTAGGGACCGCCGATCTCGCCAGCTGCCATTGCACAGAAATCAGCAGTGGGTTATGGTCCGAAATGGTTCTAGACAAATATTCAGAGTGAGTCACCATCTGCGCCAGAGACTCACAACACAGCACCGAATCCAGTCGAACATGCAGGTCATGCAGGGCAGAGTGATAGGAGTAATCTCGAGTTTCGGGGTGCTGCGCCCGCCATACATCCACCAAGCCCCACCTCTCCTGCCAGTCCCGCCTATGAGTTGCAAGTCTGCGCACTGGGGAGTCAGCTAAAGGCGGGTGCGACCTGTCCAACAGCACATCCGAAATAGAGTTAAAATCCCCCGCCAGCAATATCGGGCCCGCCAAATAATACGCCAGTGAGCGCGACAATCCCTCAAAGAAATGTGCTTGATCAGCATTGGGGGCATAGATGTTACACAGCACCACTTCCCTACCACACAGCCTCCCCTCCACCACCACATAACGACCCTCCGGATCAATCTTCTGACTCGTGACTTGGAATGGCGTGCCCGCTCTGATCCATATTAACACCCCTCTGGCGAACGCCGAGTAAGTCGTGCCGAACACCTGACCCCGCCACCTCCTCTGCAACGCCCCACATTCCTGCTGCGTCAGGTGAGTCTCTTGAAGCATCGCTATCTGAACTCCCCGCCTCACCAAGTAGGCATGTACCTTGTGGCGCTTAACCATAGTTCGAATTCCCCGGACATTCCATGTGACACATTTCAAATTAGGTAACGTCCCCATAGAGCATCAATCCCAACAGTGGCGCTCGCCAAGAACTGTGACCCGCATTGCAGCAATTGAACAACCCCTTCGAAACACACCCCATAACTCCCACTCCCCCCCTCCCCAGGACAGGGGCTAGTAACCCAGCTTCAGCCCCGTTCCAAACCTCAAACACCCAACACATCACACTAATCTGTGGTCGACACCACAGAAGACCTTAAGGGTCTAAAGAGGGCTATGGAGCCCCGAACCAGGACGACAGAGCAACCACCCCGCGCCCACAGCCCCATGCTGCTAATGCAGCCCCATACCTGGCAGTCCAAAAGAAGTCAGGAGCGTCCAGGCCCGATATAAGTTCAGCAACCACGAACTTCATCCATTAAAGATACCATCCGATGTCTGCGGGGTAACCTCTGGCCCCTGCGCTCCCCCCACCTCCAAATCTTCATCGCCGGTCTTCTCACCTTCACCGTCGTCCTCCGAAGCCGAGCCCCTGGAGGCGTCATCTCGTTGTGAGCCCGTGATGTTCGCCGTGGCCTCCAACGCACTCTTTCTATCTGCCAGTATTTGCGCCTCACGCTCGGCCCGTTGGCGCCTATTCCGGGAGCGGATGCGCTGCGACTTCCTGACCCTGACCGGCTGCTCTCGATCCCTGGCGGGCCTGTGAGCCCGATCCGTTCCTGCACGATATAGTTCCAGCCAGGACCACGCTTCGTCAGGTGTTTGGAAAAAGTGCGTCCTCTCATCAACGATGATCCGCAGCTTGGCCGGGAAAAGCAAGGAGTATTGAACCCCCTCCTCTCTCAGCTCTTTTTCACCGGCAGAAAAGAGGCCCTGCTCCTCTGTACCTCCTGCGTATAGTCCGGAAAGATCGTCACCTTACTGTTGTCCGCCTGGAAGGGCCCACGATCTCTCGCCCTTTGGATCAGCAGATCTCGGTCCTTATAGTGCAGCAGTCTGGCCACCATCGGTCGAGGCGGTCGGCCCTCCAGAGGAGGCCTCGCGGGCACCCTGTGCGCTCTTTCCAGGGAGAAGAAGGGGGAGAGGCCCTCCGGCGCCACCACTGTGCGGAACCAGTCCTCCAAGTAGGCTATCGCATCACCTTTCTCAATTTTCTCTGGTAGCCCCACCACCCGCACGTTGTTCCGGCGGTTGCGGCCTTCCGCGTCCTCCGTGCGGCGCTCCAGATTCGTTAGTCGACGGATAACGTCATCAATTTTATGCTCCGCCGTAACCACCGCCGGTTTCAGCTCCTGGAGCAGCAGTTCATTGGATTTCACACGGTCAGAGAGCTTGGTGTGGTCTGCCCTCAGCAGGCCGAGGCCGGACGCCACCTGCGCAATGTCTTGGCGCAGCTCATCTTTCGTAGCAGTGATCGCGGCCAGGATAGCATCAAGGCGGAGGTTTAGCCTCTGTTCCTGTGTTGAGGCCTCCATTGGGAAGCTGCCACTCGCATCCTCCGACCCCCGGCTTCCCCTTTCAGGCGGTTCGGCGGCGCCATTCCCCTTCGCGGCCATCTCGTGTGCAGGTATTCAGCCTCTCAAGCCGCCCCCTCGGAGAATGGCTAGGCGCACCAGAAACGCTCAGCGGAGTGTCCCAGCCAGCGCGGTCCACCAATCCCCAGGCAAGCGAGAATGCGCGGCGCCAACTGCACCCCACTCCCGGTCATTCGACAGTATCCAATTCGAAAGAGCATCCCATGCTGCCTCAGCCTCCCATAGAGCGTCTGCTAGGCTCACCAGGGCCAGGGGGAGCAGATTCCGCCTAAGAGGCCGCCAGTCAATGAAGTGGGTCCCAGGGCACGCCGAACACACTGCCCCTGGCAACACTGGTCTCCGTAACACACCATGCACAGCCCAGCACCTCGCTGTTAATTCGGCGTATCCGTGCCCTCCACCGGGCGGGACCCCCAGCAAGGTCCAGACCCACGGCCGTGTTCTTCGTGATCCGGGATGCGTGGGCGCCCTGGGCGGTCCCTCTCTCAGCGCCCCAGCTGCTTGCTGCACGTCTCTATGCGCCGTCGGCCCCCACTGCGGGCCGGCCGGCGGGCGAGCGGCCACACAGCTCAGCAGTGCCTCCGCCGGCACAGCGCACTCCCAGGCGCCGCTCTCGCGCTGATCGAGGGCCCGGGTGGGGGGAGGGGGTCCTTCCTACCGGCAACCCCTCCGACCTTCTCCGCAATTCGGGGCTCGCTCCGACGGGTCACCGCACTACCCACCGCCGCTCGGGGGTTCAGCAGGCGCCTGCCGCTGCTCCGGTGTCCCTCACCGCTCCGCTCCCGGAGCTATCTCGCAGTCGGCGCCGCCATCTTGCCTTTGTCCGCTCGCCGGAGGGAGCCGAGCACTACGTCCTCCCGCACACAGCAGCCAGGGCTCCGCCCGGGTTCAAACGTTCTCCAGTAGGGCAGCGGCCCCTCCGGTCCACATTCCTAGCCACCAGGCGACCCGGGGCAACGTTTGGCAGGATAAAGGACGGGACGCGGCGCGGAGCAACTCGCTCACGCAGCCATCCCGGTCGGCGCCGAAACCACGCCCCCACATCATTGTTTGATGCCAGCAGTGTTGTCAAGTCAGCCCTGCACAGCTTCTACCCAATCAAAAATGTACTTCTGTATCCCAACATGTGGGCGGAGCCAAAGCCCCTCTTCTGGTGTTCTCACATTACTGTGTGGCGACAGCTGCTCTTTCAAGCCGGACTAAAAAGATTATCAGACACACACTTGGAGTAGTTTGTAAATCGATGCCAGAGTGTGATTTTCGAGTCAAAATACAATTCTGAAGTTAAAAAAAACTGTGATTTTTTACTTTATTGCTTTTGAATGCCCCCTGCCTATTTTTCTTTTCTCTCTATCACAATAAATGTCTGATCAGTCCGCAACATTTATCACATGTCTATTTAAAAAAAACACAGAGGTTGGACAGTGATTGAAAAGTATATTTGCTTACCTTAGTTGGCGAAGGCTTGTTGTCGATCCATGTCTGTAGGAGAAAAAAAATACATATACTTAAAATGTATACCTAATATATACTCTTTTCACCTATTATTTTAAAAAGTTAAGATTGATGCAGGTGGGGCCGTCTGCAATTTTTGTTTTCCTGTATCTGCCATCTGGGAACACGTGGTAATTAACTTTACCTTCTGTTGCATCCTCTATCTATGCACTTAATGAGTTTAACATCTTTTCCTTAGCTGTTGCATTGTATGTCAGCAGATTCGTTAGGTTGTTCGCCGTAAGGATCATTCACATATACATTTTTTTTTTATCTCTTTAGCGCCTAGTTTGTCAAGACAGCGCAGTACCCTGTATCCTGTTTGGGCCATCTACCGCTATCTCGGGCTCGAGATACATTAAAATATCATTAGGTAACTGCTTGTATCTTTATCTTCTTTTTCTTTGAACCCTTTGCAGTACACTAATATGCATTCCGTACTTTCTGGTTTTCTCTTAAGTCTAAAATATCTCCATCCTTTTTGGCCCTTTTTATATTTACAGAGCCTCATTTCATCGCTTTTACCAATGTAAACATATCTTTTTACATGGTTGTATCTTCTGGTGGCCCCTTTGAACCTTCATCAATTTAAGGATCTCGTCATTTGGTTCTGATTCCTTCATCTCTTTGGAATCTAATTCAGTAAGTACCTATTCTTTTCTCCTTTTTCCTTCCTTAGTTATAGGACAAGGGACTGTTAGGACCATCTTGCAGGCTTGTTATATCTGTATACCTGTTTCTTGTTTTATATAGACAATAATCCCTGCTTCCATTTGAAGATCGTGTGGTTTTATGCACTCTTTTCTTGGAGACGTCTTCTTGTGATATGGTAAGAATGTGTTCTTCATCGTAGCATGGCCAATGTCTAATCTGTACCTTTTTGAACTGTCATGTAAGTCACAATGTTGCCTCCTTTGTTAATCTGTATAAGGTTGCATTTCCAATATGTAGTATTGTTTTTTATCTCTTTTTATCTTCTGTTGTGTTCTTGGCTCATCTTTATACACTACTAAGTGAATATGAGAATTTACCTTCATTGTGTTTCTACCATGTTTGTCTTTTTTGTTATTAAGTTTGCAAGTATCAGCATCTCAACAGTGACACATTATGAACAAATTAGATGTGTTTGGCCTTATACACATGTTGTTATCCCTTTTCAGAGCACAGCTTTCAAAGGTGAAAACTCCTGATGAAGACAGTGTTTCTATCGAAACGCGCGTTGAGTCAGCCGTCCACCTTGTCCAAATCCAAAGACCTAACAATCCATCTCCACAGAATTATTACTGTGTTTTTCTCTGTGATCATTGTGTATTAGATACTATCCATATCATTTTTGGTGTGACACAATATTTATGATATCCATTTGTGTGTGTATGTTTTAAGGGTACATGTTATTGTATGAAAGTAGTAAGAATGTTGTGCGTCTGTGCAAGTCTTTGTAGTTAAGGTCTGTCATCTTAGTTCTCCAATATATGTATGTGATTATAAAAAATATATCCGATAATTAACTAATAATAAAAAAAGAATAAATATTTTGTATTTTTCTAAAATATTGTTGTTGTTAGGAGTGTCACTGTTGTGTTTTTTCCACTAATTAAGTAATAGGGATTGCTAATTGTCATGAAGTAGCCCTAGAAATTTTACATATTTGTACCCTCCCTGTCTAGGTGTACTTCTCACTAGTTCCAGGGGTCCCCTTCTTTTTGCGGACACTGATAATGATGCCATTAACCTGAAAAAATAAGAGTAACAATGCAACACTCTTCTTAACATGAAAAAAAAAATCGGATTTCTGATTGTAGTAATGCTGCAATCCTCATCACCATTCCTGCTTGATTATCACGGGGGAGCATTATGGCTGCTTAGACTACCCCTTCTTTGGAAGTGTGCAGGGATTGTTGATTTACATTTATGACACTATTTGTGGTGAGATTTCATTGTGATGGTGAATACTGTCTTTCCCCCTTGCTCATTTAATTTAACTTTATTGTGTTGCTGTTGGATCTCGATACCATCAGTCTTAAGAGCCCCAGCCACAAATGTTTTAGAGTTGGCGTGACCGACTGGGGCCATTTGCTTATTGAATGCCCTGTGATGGCTGTGATGTTGGTGGTCACAAAAAAACAGGGGCAAAGGAAAGCCCTTTGACTGAAGAGAACACCATGGCTCGTCCAATAATCGTAAACTGGGGTACTTCCAACAGTATAGGGCACACACTGAAGTGCAGTGTTCTGAGTGAAGCTAACACTCCATTAGGGCAGTGGCTTATAATGGGGACCCCAGCCTAATCAGGCCATCTCTTGCCACTGATTTGAGAATGGTCTTCTTCCTACATATACATTTGTAGATTCCAAGTCCCCTCAGCAAACAAGGCGGCCATACTTTCATTTCTGCCGCCAACCTGGCAGTGCACTGGTCAATGCAGTGCTAGGTCAAGGAATCTCCTTTGTTATCAGCTGGTGAGCAGAAGAAAGCAGTCTCTCTCTTGTCTCACTCAAGTGGATCCCGCAGACTGGAATGTGGCGTAAGTGGGATGAGGAAGTATCAACTCAACAACACCACGGTGAGTGAAGCACTCTCACAGACAGAAAACACCCAAAGAGTAGTAAGAAAAGAAAGACAATATGCCCATCAGTCGTGGTGGCCATCTTGTGCGTGAGCTCTTGTCATAGCACAGAGACTCATAAGCAACGTACAGCATATAAGCTCAGAACAGGTCAATAAAAAGGAGTGTGTCAGAGCTGAATATCATCATTCCACCAGAAATGTAACCTTGTGTGCATCTCACTTTTGTTACATCTGTAAGGCAGATAGACATGAATTAATTTTTCTCATTTTCTTTCTATATTTTATAAGTGCTTTAGTTGAGTCATCTTGCAAGATCAAATGAATTCAGTAACTTTCAGAAATAAATTGAAACAGGCCCCATGAGTTACACAGCCGAGGTACATAACCAACTCGCGACTTTGGGTGGCTTAGGTGTTTTCGTTGGTTTATACAGTTACAACAATAATCCCAAAAAAGTCACTTGATGCAGCGGATACCTAGGCGTGACGTTCATCCTAGTGATTTGCCCATAATTTTTGTTTTACCAAATCTCAGAATCAGATATGCTAAACGTTTATCACCACTGGATGAGAACGGAATAATATGAGAAACAGAGGGGGGTATTGAGAAATAAGGACACTAGTGAGAAACTGAGTAAAAAGTAAAAGGGCGAGGTTAGTGAGCTATAAAAGTCAATAATGAGAGAGGGATAGGTTGATGTGAAACAGAGGTAGGTAGTGGGAGATTGGGGGGCTAGTAAGTGACAAAAAAGATAGACGGGGATGCAGAAGGTGGGTGATAATTGTGAGGGAAGATTGGCATTGGCAAATGGGGACATTAATGGGAGGTCACAGAGATTTGGACAGCAGCAAATGGAGGTTTGTGAGACATGGGGAATAGTGACAGATTAAAGATTGGAAGTGGGCAATGGGGACAGAGATAATAGGGTTATGGGAGATGAGGAAGGAAAAGATGGAGGATAATAGAGATGGGCAAGAGATGAAGGAGCAGAAAGAGATGAAAAGGGATAGTGAGAGATAAAATGAATAGTGATAGATTAAAGTGCAGTGAGAAATAGGAAAAAGCGAAAGATGAGGAAGCGAGAACTGGAGGAGTTTAGTAAAAGATGGGGCTGGTGAGGGAGAAGTGATAGTGAGAGGTAAGGGTGATGGTGAGTGATGGATGGGGTTAGTGAGAGATTGGCGGATAGGGGCGTGTATTTGGACAAGGGCTAATGGAGACAATGAGAAATGACCGTGGAGAGAAGCAGAAGAAAATCAAGAGAGATAATTGACTTTACGGATAAATAGTGCTCCATTGCGGGGCAAATGGAGAATTGGGAGGTGGAGAGAGATAGCGAAAGATGGAGGCATCTAATAGGAAATGACATAATGGCCTACAATATTATTGTCACTGAGTTACAACAGTAAATTAAATGTAACATAAATGTAAACTTACAAAAACAAAACATAGAAAAACTCGACATTATCATGCCCATTGACTTTGCTTTTCCCATTAAAATTGTAAGATGTAATAAAGGACATTTTTGAATAGCACCATAAACATATGTCAACTCTTATGCTGGAGTCCCCAGCTGGTGAAATTCTTTTTATAAAATAGGGTTTTTACTTTAAGAGGATGCTTTTGCACTTTGTTGTGCCCTATAGCGGAAGGAGGAGAACTTGAGATATTTGGGCAGTTAGCAGGGACCGGAAGCTAGCACTTTTTCTAAGGTACAACAGGGTAAGTCATCATCAAAGCAGATGACAGAAAGGGGACATATTGGCTTCAAATAGAGCCTTGATTGACTACAGAGATTGGGGCCTGGGAAACTGGTGAGTAGTGTAAGCAGTGTTTGTGTGGAAAAGGAGTGAAGTCTCTCTACTCTCCCCCTAGAAAGCCAGTGGTGCAGCCATAGATAGAAATACAACACAGATATTCATTGTGCCAGAAGGTAGGCCTTTCTCAATTTTCCCACAGTAAAAGGGAAGTAGGATAGCTTGAACTTAAATGTTATATAAAAATCTGGGGACAGGTTAAGAGATGGAACAGTACATGGAGGGACAGAGACTCACAGGAAAGAAAGATTCTTGCCTGCATTCCTAACCTAAGTCCTTACTCAACCTTTTCGAGCAAGAAGAATAGCATTCCTCCACCTCTTTTCTTCAATTTTTTTCTTGTCTCTAGTCTACCTTCTATCTTCTAACTCTCAGACCTCTACCTTTCTCTTGCCTCTCCCTTACTCTTCCCCACTATCACCTTATCCTCTCCTCCTTCTCTTTCATGTACCGCCTCACTTGAGCTGTTTGTCAAGCTACACTTATTCAATGAACAATAACTATCTAACATTTGCAATCTGATATCAAACTCAAAACCAAACCAACACTTCATTACCGTAACACGGCTTGGAAATGTTGCATGTCCGCTATTGTACGAGCTGATCCCCCAGGACATTGACTCCTTACATGAAAGCACCAAAGGAAAGCTAATGGTACTAAAGCACTCTTTAAGATCATCAGGGACCTCCCTGCCCCAACCTGTTTGAGCAACAAAGTGGTGGCTTCGCAGAAACTGTGCGATGAGATTGCCTCCCACTTTATGGATAAAGTGGCCAAAATTGTGGGAGCCTTTCTAGCTAACGATACCGTCGCTCAGCACAATTCTACACAGGCGGTGGAAGGGGATTTGGGACAGCTAACCACCCTAGATAGCTTTCAGATTTTTACAGACCTCACCTTTAACACCTTGGCGCATGGTGTATCCTCAGGATCTCCCTCTGACCCCTTGCCCCATGAAGTCTGGAAGACCTACGGCCAAACGACTTTCCCCTCGTTACGACAGATATGTAATCAGTCCCTAGACGAAGGTTCAGTTTTGGAGGGATGGAAGCAGGCGGTGGTGACACCCCTGATTAAGAAGCCCTCTCTGGATCCGACAAACCCAGCAAGTTTTAGACCGATCTCTCTCCTTCCTTTTCCAATTAAAATCTTGGAAAGGGCTGAAAGCAGGATTTCATCCTGCTTTTTGGAGGAGAATCATCTGCTGGACAAGGACCAGTTTGGGTTTCTGCCGGGTCACGGGACTGAGTCAGCTCTGACCACCATGATGGATAACCTGCATTTGCGGGCCGACAATGGGAGTGCCACTGTTTTAGTGCTCCTCGGCATGTCGGCCGCATTCGACACGGTGAGTCATTCTATTCCACTAGAAAGACTGGATATAATTGGGGTGAAGGGACGGGCTCAGCAGTGGCTGCAGTCCTATCTGGCGGGGAGACAGCAGGTGGTAACCTTGGCACCGTTCTCATCCTGCAAATTCCCGTTAGACTATGGGGTACCGCAGGGCTCTGCTATTAGCCCCATTCTCTTTAATATTTATCTGCAGCCTTTGTTTAACATCATTAAATCGTTCGGCATTGACCTGGTCAACTATGCGGATGATACACAACTGGCGTTTTCCATGGAAGGGAAACAGGCAGTTTCCATGGATACATTTCAAGAGTTCATGCGACAGACTGCAGAGTCGTTATGGAGGAACTCCCTGCAGTTTAATGAAGGGAAAACTGAGGTGCTGTATTGCTCCTCTGCGAAGTTGCTCACACATATACCGGCGGAGTTCAGGCTTAACCATGAGAAAGGACCATTGGTTCCTGTCAGCACGTCGGATACTTCCAATACTACCTAGGGACTCGCACTCCCTTGTAGTAAGAAGCACAGTGTTGAGCAGACTGGACTACTGCAACTCCTTGTATTTGGGAGCTCCACAGTATATCTTTCAGGGGTTGAAGAGAGTCCAGTCGGCAGCTGCAAAATTGGGGCTAAATAGGCAACGCGGCTCCTCTACTACTCTCGCTTTGAGAGATCTCCACTGGCTGCCTATCAAGGAAAGGTTTCTCTTTAAATCACTCTGTTTGGTGCATAGAGCGGTACACGAACTGGACCCAGTCCCATTACAGGAAAGGTTTGCTTGGTATCGCCCTAAAAGGCAGCTTCGCTCCTCTAGTGCTAGCCTGCTGGTAATTCCTAGATTCAAGCATTCTAGGATGGGGGGAGGGCCTTCAGTGTGGCTGCTGCTCATCTTTGGAAGGAGCTGCCACAGAGGATCAGACAGATTAATTACCTAACCGAGTCCAGAAAGAGCCTAAAAACATGGCTCTTTCCTAAAGCTTGACTCCTCTCTGTTAAGTCTCTTCGGCCCTTTCACTTGACGGTTGTGTCCTTATATCTGAGAGCCAGGATACCCGTAGGGTGGCAGTTTGCGCTATATAAGAATGCCTAAAATACAATACAAAGAATTATTACCAAGGACCACCACTGAAGACATCACCTTAGCAAATTGCAAATCCCTACTAGTCCACTATGCACCCAAATCTACCTTCTTGCATTCATTTCTACTGACTCACAAACCATCAACGAACAACAGAGCCTTCACAGGTCCTATTTTGGAGCCATCTTAGACCACTCTCAAAACCACCCCAACTGTCAACATTTGGTATGACCAACTTTCCCTCCGAGAGCCAAGAACCAATACTGGTCTGTTCCAGCAAAGAAGTGCTGCCACTGATGCCTTCAGCTCGAAACCCAACACAAGGATAGTAGTCCCCTGTCCTCTGGCTGTATCCTTCGAATGTCTCTCTAGGTCTCAGGACGGTTCCATGTTTAAATATCGACAACAAAAATATAGTTTACAAAAATATTGATGTAAAAATATCGATTACAAAAATATCGACTCCCTATACTTAAACAGGTAAGTACAATAATATCGACTAAAAAATATCGATGTAAAAATATAGATGTAAAAAAAATCGATTTAAAAAAATAATATAAATTAAATAATTAAATAATATTAATATTATTAACCAAGTAAATTAAATTATATTTATATTTTCACTATTTATAACAAATAAACTTAATTTAATTAATACAAACACAATAAATGTGTACATATACATATATTTTCTTGAATACATTTTATTATCTTTATTTAATTTATAAACTTTAATAATTATATAGAAATAACATAAACACATATATAAAACATTTTTAATAAAATAAAATATTCTATATTTAACACATTAAAGTATTAAAAAATAATAATACATACATTTAATAACAAAATAAAGACATTAGTAGTTAAAACATTTGATAGCGAAGGGGTAAATATTACTATTCCCACTCCAGTGAGTGCAACAGTAGAGAAAGCGCTGGATAGCGTAGGGGTAAAAATTACTATTCCCACTCCACAGGGTGCAACAGTAGGGAAAGCGTTGGATAGCGTAGGGGTAAAAATTACTATTCCCACTCCAAAGGGTGCAACAGTAGGGAAAGCGTTGGATAACGTAGGGGTAAAAATTACTATTCCAACTCCAGAGAGTGCAACAGTAGGGAAAGCGTTGGATAGTGTAGGGTTAAAAATTACTATTCCCACTCCAGTGAGTGCAACAGTAGGGAACGCGCTGGATAGCGTAGGGGTAAACATTACTATTCCCACTCCAAAGGGTGCAACAGTAAGGAAAGCGCTGGATAGCGTAGGGGTAAAAATTACTATTCCCACTCTAGAGAGTGCAACAGTAGGGAAAGCGTTGGATAGCGTAGGGGTAAAAATTACTATTCCCACTCCAGTGAGTGCAACAGTAAGGAAAGCGCTGGATAGCGTAGGGGTAAAGATTACTAATCCCACTCCAGAGGGTGCACCAGTAGGGAAAGCGTTGGATAGCGTAGGGGTTAAAATTACTATTCCCACTCCAAAGGGTGCAACAGTAGGGAAAGCGTTGGATAGCGTAGGGGTAAAAATTACTATTCCCACTCCAAAGGGTGCAACAGTAGGGAAAGCGTTGGATAGCGTAGGGGTAAAAATTACTATTCCCACTCCAGAGAGTGCAACAGTAGGGAAAGCGTTGGATAGCGTAGGGGTAAAAATTACTATTCCCACTCCAGTGAGTGCAACAGTAGGGAAAGCGCTGGATAGCGTAGGGATAAAAATTAATATTCCCACTCCAAAGGGTGCAACAGTAGGGAAAGTGTTGGATAGCATAGGGATAAAAATTACTATTCCCACTCCAGAGAGTGCAACAGTAGGGAAAGCGTTGGATAGCGTACTATTCCCACTCCAATGAGTACAATAGTAGGGAAAGCGCTGGAACCTAAAACAATAAAAAAAAACTATCAAAATTGTTATTACATTTTATTTCCAATATAAACATAATTAATATATACATTTAAATTTATTATTATTAACAAACATAATAAAAATAATTAATTACACATTATTTTACACTATAATATCCACCACACACACCTAAAATTATTTTCACAATTACATTTATTAATTACTAATTAATTAATGATAATTAATGTTTTTTAATTAATTAAATAATTAATTAAATTACCAGGTTTCACACAATATACACTTATAAACAACACAACACAAACCTATAATTAATTACACATTTACAATTAATAATTACTAATTAATTAATGGTAATTATTTTAAAAAGTATTTAAAAATTAATCAATAAATACTTAATTACTCACCACCCTTCACACCATTTACACATATAAACTCCACAACACACACCTAAAATTAATTAAACAATTAACATAATTATTTATTAATTGACTAATTGAAATTAAGTACCAACTAATTATTAAACAATTATTAATGAATTAACACATTAATTAATCAATTAATTTTATATAATTAAATTACTTCCCACCCTATTCCCCTATAAACCCACAACCCGCTACGGAACTAATAACACAAAATTCAACATAAAATACATTAATAACTAATACAATTCCAAAACATATAATAAAATGACAAACAATTCTCTTCAAAAACACTAAAATACATAACATTATTAATAAATCGATATTTTTGTAAACTATATTTTTGTAAACTATATTTATTAGAACTATATTATTGTTATCGATATTACTTACCTATCAGTCGATATTCTGGTCAAACTATATTTTTGTTGTCGATATTTCTTCCTCTCGATATTTCTGCGGAGATATTTATGTAAAACGATATTTCTCCGTTGATATTCCTACTCTGCACCATCCTGACAGGTCCTGGGCCTCATATTGTCAGGGACAGGCCCATGCTAGATTAGTGTGATGCCAGGGCCAAAATAAAAAGCCAGTGTACATGATACACATGCAGATTGGCACTCAGGGCAGAGGTGTATAACTGTATAAAATGAAGGGGACATTCCCTTACCTCCGAAATCCAATCCTCAAAGCAGAATGACTATTTCACCTGATTCTGGTACCAGTTAAAATACTCCATAAAGCACAATCTCACTTATGCACAATGTTGTTTTTCTTTCTACAGTTTTACATTCTCGGATTGCATGCCATCCCAAAAAGCACCATCCCACTACATTATAAAACCCTGCATCAAAATCTGATTTTGTCTTAACACTTTCGATTGTTCGCCCATCCTTCATTCTTTTCAATTACCCCAGATGTTTGTCTTTGCCAAAAATTGCTCATAATTGTACCTTTTGTGAAGCGCTCTGATACCCCCGGGTCCAGCTAGCGCTATACAAAACTTCTAAATAAATAAATAATTTTTACAGCCATGTTCTACATGCCTCTTCTCTCTGGCTACAGACTACTTTAAATCACATGTCTGTTTCTCTTGATCTCGTTTATTACATTTACTAGCAGCCCGTCCCGACTTTGTCTGGGTATGAATTGCTGCCGGCCAGTAGTATATTGTTTTGTAGGATTTCGTTTTGATATCATTTCTTATCTGTGACAGGCCTGTGAAACGCTCCGATTCACAGTGCACTGCTGATGCACTTAAGAGTGCGCGTTCAGTAGTGTGTGAACTCGAGAGTTTCCCTACTTTAATTTTCCTTGCAATATTATATAGCGCGAACTCGAAAACATGGCATGAGTACAATTTACATTAAAGAAGAACACATTAATTTGTGGTAGGCACGGGGAGACAAAGCGATTTGCCTGGAATCACAGGATGTTGAGCTGATGCCGAGATTCGAACGTAGCGTCCCTGCTCTAAAGTTCGCAATTCTAGAACTTGTGGCGGGAGGTGTGTCTAAAAGTGTATGTCGGTGCTGGCCATCAATGAGAGAGACCTGAGCATTTTTCAAATCGGTGGTGAAAAAATATGAGTATGTTGCTGGAGATGTGGGCCGCCGTGCCACCAATGTACTTACCGGGGGAGGGTAAACACCCATTATTTCGCAACTTTCTTTCCGCATACCATCACTCCGCATACTTTCATTACAAAAGTACCATGACTCCGCAATGCCATTATAACTCATGGCATTACATTTCATATGCTTTTACCACGCATACATTTACAACGAAATTCGTTGTAAATGCATGAATGGTAAAAGCATGGTTTTTTTTAATGTTTGGATAAGGTAAGTATGGGTATAGGGGTATATGTTTTCGGGTACTGAGGTATATGTTTTGGGGTCTTTGGGTATTTTAAGGGTTCAGATATAGTTTTGGGTTATGGGGTACAGGGGTAGTTTTAGGGTTTAGGGATAGGTATGGGTTTTGGGGTACAGGGGTATTTTTAGGGTTCAGGGCTAGGTTTGGGTTTTGGGGTATAGGGGTATTTTTAGGGTTCAGGGGTAGGTTTGGGTTTTGGGGTACAGGGGTATTTTAAGGGTTCAGGGCTATGTTTGGATTTTGGGGTACAGGGGTATTTTTAGGGTTCAGGGGTAGGTTTGGGTTTTGGGGTACAGGGGTGTTTTAAGGGTTCTGGGCTAGGTTTGGGGGTACAGGGGTATTTTAGGGTTCAGGGGTGGTTTTGGGGTCCAGTGGTACTTTTAGGGTTCAGGGCTAGGTTTGGGTTTTGGGGTACAGGGGTATTTTTAGGGTTCAGGGGTAGGTTTGGGTTTTGAGGTACAGGTGTATTTATAGGGTTCAGGGCTAGGTTTGGGTTTTGGGGTACAGGGGTATTTTTAGGGTATAGGGATAGGTTTTGGGGTACAGGGTATATTTATAGGGTTAAGATGGGTTAGTGTTTAAGGGTGTTGGGGTATTTTAAGGAGTAAGGGTGGGTTACGATTATGGGGTGCAGGGGTATTTAAAGGGAGCATGGTGGGATTAGCACACGATATGAGACATGGCATGAAGGGCGGAACGTACCACACGCCCCCAGCGTTTGTCACGCCCCCAGCACACACCCACAGCACAACGCAGACACGCCCACAAGGGACTACTTTGCTGACACGGTTCTTTTACCTTTTAAATGTATATGGTGGGCGTCCGCATAGCCTATGTCCTTCTGCTGCAACTGCACTTTCCAACGCTGTATTGGGTGTTGTGATTGGTGCTGTGGTTCCTGAGATTACCCGCCTCAAAGGTTTGGGCTCTCTCTTTATTATATTAGTATAGATTACATTTCTGCAATTTGCCAACAAATATTTTCATTGACCACCACGTCCATTTCTCTAAGCCAAGCCCATGCAATCTAACAAAACATACTCACCTCTAACACATCTATTCTTCCAATTAATCATTTACAAAACTCTAATAGCCCCCACTAAAAACCACGCCTAACTCCTAGTAATCTACTCTACCAAAAAAGAACTGGATCAAATGCTTGGAATAATTTCATTGAGAGCACAAAACAAACTAATCCCAACAACCAACAATGATCAATAACCCCTGGATTAACCACTTATCTTTGGTCCCAGAGAAGTTTGCTACTTGCTGCGAAGAGCTTAAACCACGGCTGGGCTGAGAAGGCAAACCAGCCCTGGCAATTAAGTCGGACCGGGCCCGGGGGAGGGGTGCTAGTGTGAAACACTGCTGCTGCTTTTGTTATTTTCTTACAGGGGGGCGATATTGCAGCTCTACTGCAAAACAGGCCCCCAGTAACAAAAAATGGCTCCCCCACCGCTCCAAAACCGGCTCTCATCATTAAGACCCACCGGGATAATACCTGGTGCCCGCTAGGGCCAGTCCGGCCCTGGCTTCAACGCCTGGTGGGAAACGCTAGATAAATCCAATTAGATTACAATACAATAAAATACATGTGTATTGGGGGGGGGGGTTATGACTTCATGAATGTTTCCCAAGTGCTGATCAGCAGAATGCTGTGTCTAAAATAAATCATTTAATTGCACGAAAATGGAATCTGCTTAGATAGAAGTGCAACATTTCTCTCTCAGCCCATTTCCCATTAATCTTTGCCACAACGCTGGCATTCTTTCTTGCAGCGTTCCCCTCCTGAAATGTGTTGAAGCGAGCGTCCCCGAAGCACATATTAATGGCATTGCTATGATAACACATTTTTATTTAACTAGGCATCAAGAGAATTAATTAGAAGAGCGCTCCTCTGCGCAGCTTCTGCGTACCTGAGAAACGTGCGTGAACAGATTTCGCACAACGTGATGAAGTGAGGGGATGAAGCTAAATCAAGCCTGAAGAAACACCCCCTTCCCAGGCGCACTTTTAAGCTCGTCGACACTGCGTACATCCCGCCTGCAGGAGATCATGGTTGAGATGGGTCAGAAAATGGGCCGGAGGCACCAAAATAAAAATGGATCCCATTAGTGAACTAGAAAGCTAAAAAAGTGGCACATGTTTGCAAATTGGGACAGTTCTAAACTTGTAAAGGCATTCAATATACATGTTCTGCAATGTATGGAAGACTGCATGGATTTCAGCTTTCTGCAGGCAAAGTTTGATTTAATATTAGGGGAAATTATGGCAAAAACCGGTCCAGCAGGCACACAAAGAGCCAAAAAACAGGCTCACATTGACCAATCAGGCCAGCCCAAGGAAATGGTGCAAATCCTCTGGTTTGATAGTAAAAAAACAGCTCTGATTGGTTACAGTGGCCCCCTCAGACCCATGATCCCCAGTGCCACTGCGCCTGCTGCACTATTGATAGACATTCCCCTGTCTACAAGAGCAACCCCCCACCCACTGCACACAGTAAACGTTGGACCTGGACTTGTCAAGGGTGTCAAGAGTACAGGGCCCGCTCGTTGGAAACAAGATTCCCTATAGCTAAGAGATGCACTTAAATTTAATTAATTCGTTCATTCATTTAAAATACATTCAATTCCCCAGACTGCAGTCAATGTGCTCATTTATTTTTAGTTTATTTTAGCATTTCCAGTCTCTGGGAGAAACCAGAGAAGGACTTCAAAACAGCCCAAGGCCTCCAGTCTAGGGTATACCTGAAGGGTACACCAATGGGGTGCCACAAACTTCCATCTATGGCTGGGGACTATGAAGAGCTCAGCTTATCTTTCGTTGAAATTCTGGTGTGAGGGTGCAAACCAATCCACTCAGGGCAAGTAAACTACCTTGGTTACTACTTGAGTAAACTACCTTGGTTCTCAAGCTTTGGTCTGGCCCAAACACACAAGGCGAGGAAAGCTAGCAATCAATCAGTTTAACCACTTGAAATTGCTAGGGGAAGGATTCCAGCCAAATCATACTTTTGCTGTGTTTGGACCCAGCCATATGCAAATCAGTCTTGATGCTGCTCCAATAGCAAGAATCAGTCTAAAGTGCCAGACCAGGTTCTGCCTGAACCCAAGACCAGTTTTGCCCTAATTGGGGCCTGTAAATCCGGTATCGCTTGGTTCCAGTGGCATAGTGAGCACAGGACCCCCGTCTGGACATACCTTGTGGCTTAGGGCGTTACATCAAGCGTCTAACCAATGTCAGTCGCTTGGAGTGACATTCCAACCTATTATTCTTTTGACCATCCTGCCACCTCAGTCTGGACCCTGCCCCAAGAAGAACAGCCAGCCTGAACTTCAACGCTAAGTTCTGCCTGAACCAAAACACAAGCAACACCCCTGAATGGGGCTCGTCGGATGTAGCTTGGGTCAAGTGCACAGTGATCACAGGACCCATGTCTGGGCATACCCTTGCCACTTAAGGCATTACACCAAACACACAAATGGTGATGGGAGGATTGCATGAAATAAGTCGAACTACTGGCAGTCGCTTGGGGTAGCATCCCACCCATTGTTTTTTTGTCCACCATGCTGCCGTAGTTTGGACCCAGCCATATGCAGATCAGTCTTGATCCTTCTTCAAGAGGAAGAGAGCAGCTCAAACTGCCAGGCCAGGTCCTCCCTGAACCATTACACAAGCAACCTGGAGTGAGTGGTTACACTAATTGTGAGCATTTTTCTGATCACCTTTTACGTGTTTGATTTGATGTAACGCTCTAAGTGGCAAGGATATGCCCGCACATGGGTCCCAGGTTCACTGTGGCACTGGAAGCAAGCTACACCTAAGTGGTACACATTGATGTTGTGTCGCAGATTATATTACTTGCAGAAAATAGTATTTGTCATTTACATGCCATGGTTGAGAACATTGCCACAAGTATTAGAATAAAAAACAGGCTGTGCCCAAATACATTTAAAAAAAGCTATATTTCACCACCAAACATGCAAAGCCACCCATCAAAATTTTTATTAATCAACACATAAGGAGTACCAGGTAGTACAGACAAAGAGTCAAAGAAGAAGATGCAGAAGGAGAAGCATTGAAGAAGAGAAAGAGGAAACATAGAGGAAAATAAAGCTCACACCACACATACAATTTGCTGAAAATAGGCCACAGCTTTTCATTTTCATATTGACACTTCATTATCTGATGCTAACTTTTTATATTTCTTTGCAAGTATAATTAAATCTAAAACTCAATCAATTTCTGGTTTATTTTGGTATAAAAGATATACCCTAAAACAACATGAAATGCACGTTTAAATCACCAATACATACATTATTCATCACATCATTTGCTTAGAGCAACGCAGAACGTCTATTAATAACAGAAACAAAACGCATCAGAGATACTGAACATAACAAGTCAGAGTATACATTTACAATACTCATAACGAAGACCTCTGGAATTATGCGACAAGGGAGAGCAAAATTATGCTGTTGGGCTGGCTAAATTATGTGGCCAGGAAAGGAAAAATTATGTGGCGTAATGCTTCACATTTAGTAATACTATTACTTCATTTCGCTATTTTTTCACAGGTTGAAACTGTCTTGGCAAAGGTTTTACCTCATTGGGATCAGTTTAACACCCAACACAGCTCTCCGCAACTAAAAGGTGATCAGTCAGGCTTTGCAAAGGACCTTCAACTAAGGGGCAACAAATATCATTGCATCGTTGTGATTGGCTTAGGGGAGGGAGCCTGGCTGCTTCCTGTTCGCGCCCAAAGAGGAGAGTCTAGGACAACATGCGGCGAGAGGGTACATCTTAATTTTTTTTCCTTCAATTTACATCACCCCCTGTACCCCTCCCCCTCGCACCCGCCCACCCCCTCTACTCCCGATCCGTGCCGGCTACTACTGGGAGTGTGCAACGCCAAAAACTTGTGTCCACTATAGTAATCTAGCAGATTCCCTGTAGGAATACAACTGTATACAAGCGTCAACAGAGTAATAATAATCCACTCTTAAAGGCCTATTGCTTTTAACAAATGCTTTCCACTATAAATATGATCTGCTTTTGTCGCAGCTTTTCTTAATAAACAGATGAGGCCTAGCGCATTGATCACTGGCTTGCCACCATAACCAAATCAGTCCTGCTGTATTAAGCATAAACGTTCCTGCAATGCAAAAAGTGCAATACAAGAGCTTTCCAGAGGAAGCACATAGCTTATTACCAATCAAATGCTGCTGTACTCAAGGAACTCCAGATGTGGGAGGAGCTAAAGCCCCTTTCTAAGTAGCGCTTCTTAAATTATTTTTCTGTTGATCATATAAGGTCTGGAGTCAACTGCTCTTTAAGCCAGACCGCATAAAAGGGAGGTCTCCTATGCTGGGGTAGACAGTGGGCACACTGCTACTGCGGAAACGTTGGCCCATTACCCAAGGATCGCAAGCAGTTGGGCCTCCAGCAATTTCAATCTGCACTAAGCATTATTTCTCCCTTGGCATGCGCAACAGCATACAGAAACAATCTATGTTCAGAATATTTATTGTTTCACTGATCCTATTGTTATCATGCACTCCAGCCCTGTAAGACAAATTAAAAATAGGCGGAAATCCATAAACTTATGAATATTTCCCAGAGGCTGACTGTGCTGTTTAGATGTAGTGCATAAATAATCCACACCTACTGACTAATAGTGTGAAAATGTGCAGTTGCAGACAAATCAATCAATCAGAGGGTTTGTAACGCACAACTACTTTCCCGTGAGGGTCTCAAGCCGCTGCAGGGGGAGGCATAGGTTGAAGGTGGGGGCTGTTGATCCGTCTGGGCGCAGGGGTTCAGTCTAAGAATCAGGTCATGAGATCCTTCCTGGGCAGGGTGTTCCAAGTCTTGGCGGCGAGGTGGGAGAAGGATCTTCCTCTGCTTCTGGTCTTGCGGATCCGTGGGACGGTGGCCAGGCCCAGCTGGGCGGAGCAGAGGTATCTGGTGGGTGCGTGGAATGAGAGGCGGTGCTTTAGATTTGCTGGTCCTGCGTTGTGGAGGGCTTTGTAGGCATGTGTGAGGAGCATGAAGGTGATTCTTTTGTTGACTGGGAGCCAATGGAGTTCTTGAAGGCATTCTATGATGTGGCCGCAGCGGGGGATGTTGAGGACCAGTCTGGCTATGGCGTTTCGAATGTTCTGTAGTTTCCTGAGGAGTTTTTGGGTGACCCGCCATCTTGCCCATTCCCTCGTCCTTTATCCCTTCTCCCTCGTTTCCCCCTTGATGATCCTCAAATGTTTCTTCCCTTTTCTGATTTGCCTTCTCTCCATACCCGTGTATCGCTCCCACCCTCCCTTGGTGCTGTGACTGCATCCCCCCCTCCGACCCCACTTAATGGAACTCTGCTTTTCTGTATATAAAGATAACTCTAATCGCTAGTATATGAAGTAGACCTTTGTACTCTCTACCATTCCTATGTGACTCTTAGAGTATATCCATTCGTATCCCTTCCCTATGTATATAGAGATAACTCTAATCACTAGTATATGCAGTAGACCTTTGTACTCTCTACCATTCCTATGTGACTCTTAGAGTATATCCATTCGTATCCCTTCCCTATGTATATAGAGGTAACTCTAATCACTAGTATATGCAGTAGACCTTTGTACTCTCTACCATTCCTATGTGACTCTTAGAGTATATCCATACGTATCTCTTCCTTGAGTGACTTTACTATTTGTACATTTGCAATTTTTCTTTCTGTTTGTATCTCTTCCTTGTGTGACTTTACATCTTGTACATTTGCAATTTTTTTTGTTTGTATCTTTTATGTAAGGCATGTAATCCTTAGTCCTTATGTTTTGCAACTGGTTCTTATGTAAAGCGCTCTGACACCTTCGGGTAAAGTTTGCGCTCTATAAAATCGCATTAAATAAAATAAAATAAAAAATAAATGCCGGTGTAGAGTGCATTGCCGTAGTTGAGTCTGCTGGTGATGAGTGCATGGGTGACCGTATTTCTGGTTTTGGTGGGAATCCATCTGAAAGTCTTTTGAAGCAGGCAGAGCTTTTGAAACAATGATGAGGATACAGCATTGATCTGGTGGTTCAATGTGAGCGAGGAGTCCAATATGATGCTGATGTTGTGAGCGTGGTCCGTGGGTGGAGTACCCAGTGCGGCGAGCCACCAGGAGTCATCCCAGGCTGAGGGGGTGGGCCCAAGGATGAGTTACTCGGTCTTGTCTTAGTTGAGTTTGAAGCAGCTATCTTTCATCCAGGAGGCGACGGCCTTGATCCAGTTGTGGAAGTTGTTTCTGGTGGTTGTGGGTTCGTTGGTGAGGGAGAGGATCAGATGGGTGTCATCGGCGTAGGAGACGATGTTGAGTCTGTGGTTCCTGATAATGGCAGTGAAGGGAGCCATGTAGACGTTGAAGAGGGTGGGGCTCAGGAAGGAGCCCTTGGGCACTCCGCAGATGCTCTCTGTGGGTTCTGAGAGGAACTGATGTAGTCTGACTCGCTGTGTTTGGCCGGAGAGGAAGAGGTGGATCCAGTCCAGGGCCTTGTCGCTGATGCCGGCATCGTGGAGTCTCATTATTAGAGTGCAGTGTAAGACTGTAGCAAAGGCAGCCGAGAGGTCCAGCTGGATAAGGGCTGCAGTTTTGCCCTGGTTGAGAAGGACGCGGATGTCGTCTGTGGCAGTGAGGAGTGCGGTCTCAGTGCTGTGGTTGCTTCGGAAGCCGGTTGGGAGATGTCCAGGGTGTGGTTAACTTCGATAAACTCAGAGAGTTGGGCGTTGTTGGCTTTCTCAATGACTTTGGCTGGGAAGGGGAGCAGGGAGATGGGTCTGAAGTTCTCAAGGTCTGCCAAGTTGCTAGACGGCTTCTTCAGCATGGGGTTGATCGTACCGTGTTTCCAGTCGTTGGGGAAGGTGGCAGTCTTGATGGAGCAGTTGATGGAGCAGCGAAGCTCGGGGCAATGAAGGTGGCTGCTCTATGGAAGATGTGGGGTGGGAAAGGGTCAGAGGGGGCTCCAGAGTGGACTCTCTTCATGGTCTTGAGTGTGTCGTCTGTGGTGAGTGGAGCCTAGTTGAGAAGAATCTTTTGGAGTGCAGCATGGTTGGGTGCGGTAGTGTTGGGCATGATGGGAGGGTCTTGGGTGTTGAAACTGTCATAGATCTTCATGATCTTGTGGTGGAAGAAAGTGCCACGTTTGTCTCATAGGTCTTGGGAGGGTGGGGCTTCAGTGGTCTCGCTGCTCAGCCTAGTAAAACTCCTGGACAATGGCGAAGAGTTCTTTGCTGTTGTGTGCTTTGGCATAGATTCTGTCTTGGAGGGCTGTTTTCTTTGTGGTTTTGAGGAGGAGGTGGTGTGCGGTGACAGCAGTTTTAAAGGTTGCGTGGGTTTCCAGGTTTTTGTTGTAACTCCATCTCTTCTCGAGTCGTCTGCAGATGTGTCTGGACTCACAGAAGGCGGGAGTGAACCAGCTGGCTTTCTTGGAGTGTTGCTTGCCGGGAGCCATCTTGAGGAGAGCCAGGGTGTCGGTGCAGTTGGAGATCCATTGGTGGAGGTTTCGAGCTGGGGTGTTAGCATCTGCTGATGTCGGCGGAGTGGTAGTGCTGAGTAGGGTGGTGAGATGTTCTTCAGTGATCTTGTTCCAGCTAGGACGGGGGGGGGGCGGTGAGGTCGGTGGTGTACGGTGGGAGAGGTGAAGGCAAAGTCCACACAGTAGTGATCAGTCCAAATAGCATTGAAATGTAAAAGCAAGTGCGGGGACACAACAAGCAAGGCCCTCCATGTCCGCTGCCATTTGTGGTGCATCAAGTATTTGCCCAGAGGCTTCACTTTCAGTCACCAGGAGTCTTAATGGCTTCAAACCAAGAGCAGGCCCCCAGGCTAGGGGTCGCCGGTTTCACACAAGATGATTTTGAATGAGTGTAGAGTGACCACATTCAAACAATAACACAGAGCAAAACTTTCAAATAAAGATGGGTGCAGACTTTATTTCATGTGTGGCCTTCATCAGGCTCACAGGAACCGTGACATGAATCATGTCTTTACATAGGTATAACTGCAAACCACTTCCTTCCTAATGGGGAAATTCTTAGGATGGGTAGACGTGCAGCTCTACCACTAGTCAGTGGTGCCTGAGTAGTTTGCCCCTCCCCCACCTACAAAAACTACAAAGCTGAAACCCATAGCTCATGGGCAACCTGATTCTTGCCTAGCATTGATGTCACCAACCGGTGGGTTTGGCCTGCTGGCATTTTCTGTTAGACTCCAGTTACAAAGCAGAGGTGTGACTTTAACAACAGACTACTGTGTGAAGTCCGTGCCGTCATTCCATCCGCCGAATGTGTGTTTTTGAGCCATTTTCCTTTGGATGTTTGCAGCTTTATGCACATTTTCTTTAGTAATGCAATGTGTAGTACTTGCCATTTAAAGTGTATCCCTTGTGCCCATATGGCCAGAGAGTTAAAGGCCTCTCCATCACAAGCAACGCTCCATTTGTGCTAGTTCAAGTATTGGCACGGACAGCTCCTGTGCAAGGATTTTCAGAGCCAAAGACATAATTATATTTTGCTGTTTGTGCGCCCCCTTTCCTCTAGCGATGAGGCTATTTTTATGGCTTTGATGCAATCTGGCAGCCCTTTCTGCAGTTTGTGATGGCATCACAAGCCAAGGCAGCTGCCTACACTATCTTTAATGTAGCGTCAGCCATAAAAAACTGACGTTCACCCGCTAATGAATTTATAGAATTGCTCCTTGTTTAAGATTATTCTTCAAAGTGGTAAGCACAGCTTCTGGCCTGTGCACCAAAATCCAAATCCCTAAATCTACACAAGTTCTTATTAGTTCATTCCGAAAGTGACCAGGGAAAAGTATTCTTTGAACATAAAAACTAGCTGGATAGTTGTGAGAGAGGACAGGGCCAGGAAAAGATAAACTGAAAAGCGTGGAATGTATTTAATTGTCCGAGTCCTTGAGGATCACATTAATTCACCCTTCCTGGCTGGATTGGGCCCCGGAGTCCATCATTAACAGTGATTTCGGAAACAGGAATGGTACATGCTGAATATATATTTTTTTGGAGGCCTGCAACGACGGTAGAGCTTTTAAATTTTGGTTCCCTTCTCTTACATTCTGGTGCTTATATGGGTCTAGGCCTAGGGTGGCTGAAACTGACAATGGAGCTGAAAAGGTGAGAGAAAGCCAACAAGGCAGCCATCCATTCATCATTTAGTAAAAGTCCTCCACGTCACCTTGCCGTGGGGCCTGGTAAGCATTCCTGCTCGAAGAAAAATGGAAATTGAAGAGTGGCTTTACAATGGAGCGACTGTAGCCAGAGTCACACTGAAATCCAAAAGCAGCCCTTTGTTGTTATCTCTGACAGCCCTCATACTGAGTCGAATGAGCACAGCGAGCAAGCTCAAACCCTGCAAGGATGGTAACCTCCCCATAAGGGAATCTTTGGGGAAAATGGGGTGAAACATGAAGCAATGCTTAATTTGAGCCTGTGTTTTCTGATGCTATGTCAACACCAGCACTTATGCTAACCTGTCACATGGTGGTGCTGTCTATCTAATTTAGAGGTGAGCACAACAGTTGTTTAGTAAATATATATAGATTAAAAATGACTTATATGTGATACCCAAGCCATTCGTATGGCTTTGGGGGCCTGGAATAGGTTGAATTGTTACACTTGTAACAGTGTGATGGTTAGTGGTTGTGTTGGTACTGTTATTGGCAGCGTTTCCAGGGCCAATAGGTGGTACAAGTTGCAGTGATCTCCTGGCGAGGGCCCTGACACTTATGTTTTTTTTACAAATAAGCATTGAGAACACATTTTCGTATTATACTGCCTTTTTTCCAATTAATTTTTGTCTTCACTCTACCTTCCTTTTGTGATTTTTAGGTCGAGCCTAGGCAGCATGCATGCACTGTCTCTCAACATGCTGTATCTGCTTCTTTGGGCTTTCACCACGCCCATCACTTTCATTTGTTTCTTGGTCTGCCTTTCAAACTTACTTTGGTTTGTTTGGTAAATGCTTTGCATTTGCCACGCCTTTTGGCTCTTTTGTTCCCGCACTGGAGACTGACCCTGTTACATGGATCAGTTCACCTCTGGCCATTTAGTTAGTTTGGGGCACTGGTTTTTCTTTTGACTCAGCTTGCAGTGCCACCTCCCGCCCATCGCTGTGTTTCCTGTTGGTGTTGCAATTTAGTTCATCTCCCGGTGTCGTTCCCCCCCACCACCACCACCTCCCACCTTTTGTTCTATTTGTAGCGTTGCTGGTGTTTCTTCTTCCACCTCTCACCTACCACTTCTTCGACATGTAAAGCAGAGCGAGGTAAGCACTTGGCATGCTGCCTCTTTCAGGCTTCTCTCTAAGCGTGGTTCAGAATCACTTCTCCTAGGGTCTGTTCTCCAAGTTATTCGAGTCCTAGCAAACACTGACAATGAGCATGGGGCCCTCGGGGAACACCTGAAACAGATAACTCTTCCAAGCGAGCAGCCACGGCCTGTTACACAAAAGTAAAATCTTTTGGCGAAATATAGTGGCCATTTTAGAATGACAGGAGCTTTTATCATATGCGATTTATGATAGAACCTAAGACCTGAAAGAGGCAATTTTTCTGGAATAATTCTTGCATTAATGAAACACAATCTACCTACTATTCTCCCATTTTTACTGTCGCTCTCTGGGCATGTAAAAGACTATTAAAATGACTGATACGTGTACAGTGTGTAAGCGTGTTTTATTTTTCCAATTTAACATCTGAGGTATGTTCTTACATAGGGGAACATCCATGACAACGCGGTCAAAACACTGCGCTGCCATTACCACGCGTCTTTTACAACGCAAGTCGTTACCACGACTTGCGCTTGAGGGCGCTGTAGACTAAGGAATAGTAGATTTACTATTTTAACACCTTCCCTACTGTAAGTAGGCTGGAGTTGGAATAGCAAATCTTACTATTGCTAAGTCCAGCACCCTACAGCGCAAGTCGTGGTAACGACTTGCATTGTAAAAGATGCGTTATGATGGACCACGATCTAAAAGATCACGTTGTAACATCATACAACCTCTTAAATAACACGCATAGCTGCTGTGCTCACACTTGCGGTCTTTGGTGGCGTGCGGCAAGAGTCTCCACGGCTGCAACCGTTAGACTTGAGGAAGTAGAAAAAGCGCAAAGGCTGATGGGGCATCTGGTTTCTCTGTCTGGTGTGCAGACTCTCTAACAGCAGCATGAGTCGATTTAAAGTAATGGGTAAGAAGACTTGGGTGCCATTAGACCCATATGTGCATGTTGTGATTCACATTTCACAGGGTCTGGCCTCAAAAAATACTCCCAAACTTTTAATATGACCCAATGCTGTGCCTTACAAAATGAATGGTAAATCACTAAGGAGAAGTTTTTGTAGTTTTACATAATGCAAACTAGACCCGAAGGTACTGGAGCGCCTTACATGAGCACCAGATACATTATGCAAGGACACGTTCAGAGCCATTAACCACACAGTTCAAACTTTGCAAGATTGGTTTAGAGAAACGTTTGAAAATAATGATGTTCTATTACTGCATTAGGTGTGCAGCCCCATAAGCAGGGTCAGAAAGATGAAGACAAATTGTAATGAGCAGGGAATGTCTGGCATTTAATTTTACATATTTTTGCAACAAATTATATTTATCATTCCTGTGCATTTCTATTAATTTAGGTGAAATTCATGTTAAAAGTAGTCTATGAATTTGGGAAGATTTAGGGCACAATAATTTTAAGGGCGATTATTAATCAATCATGCAGGCCGCCCTAATATTTTGTGGGGGGAACTCGAGATGTACTGAGCACTGTGGATTAGGCGTAGTGATATGACACTGCGCTAGCGAAGAAAAGAACTGGAGGGCGGTCTAGGGTTTTGATTCCAATCCAACCCACATAATTCCACACCGCAAAACATACAAGCACACCACTTCTAACAAAAACACATGGGTAAAAGACATTGTCATTTACAACACCAATAGCTCTAACTCTCACAAATGCCAGACCTATTCAATTAGAAATGCCTATTTTCTACTTATCATTTTATTTCCAAAAAAGACACTAAGTAGCTAGTATTATTACCACGTGGCACAAACTAAAAACTCAACTATAATTTAGATCATCTTGTAATCATTCCATCTAGTTAAAATTACAATTACAGTTAATGAATCTCACTATATGAATGTCAGCTCACCTCGTCCCCAGCTTTATCCTTGCTGAATTGCACACAAGATTTCCCCTTGCTGATCTGCACAAAAGGTTTACCTCTGCTGTGTTGCGAACATGATGTACTCCTGCCGAGTTGCCCTTGTAGTGCACATGCGGCAAGTGCCTTGGGATGATTAAGTTTGCAGTATCCTCAGTATAAGAATTTTAAACATGTACCCAGCATGCCCATACATGGAACTCACTCCAACAAAATGCATGGGGTAGCGGAAGTGACTTCACATGCCCCTTGACCTTCACTTTCACTGACACATACATATGATTAATCATACACACACACACCCACATACACACACACACTCTGCCTACACATGCACATATATTCACTCATACACACACTCTCTCTTCACAGGGCCGGCTTTAGGGCAGTGCGACCGGTGCATCCGCACTGTGCGCCGATCTGTGGAGGAGGCGCTGACCTCAGGGGGGGGCGGTATATTTAGCAATAACTTATGATTGGAGAGATGAGGGGCTCTTTTGCCCCGTGGCAGTGAGAGAATCCGAGGAGGCCGTCATGGTGTGTGGGAGCCAAAAATGATTGTCGCACCGGGCACCACCGGCACCAATGCCGGCCCTGCTCTTACATAAACACACTCAAAACTACAAGCATGCACGCGCACAACATACATACATGTCACAGCATTTCTTTTTACTTTACCTCCACTGCCAGGAAAAGTCATATTCCAGCTATTCGTACTCCATTTTTTTAGTAAACTAATAGTGAATAATGTAATATTATTCACTATTAGTATAACACAAAATTGATTACAAAACGAGGTGAAAGAAGCCCCCACCGACGTCCCAGAAGATGAGCTGCTTCTTCCTCCAACGACCCCGCCGCTGCCAGAGCCAACCTTCACGAAGGGATGAAAGATGGGATGAAAGATGTAGCCGAGTGGATGACGACCAGCCGCCTGAAACTGAACTCAGACAAGACGGAAGTCCTCATCCTGGGCTCCTCACCCTCCGCCTGGGACGACTCCTGGTGGCCCCCCGCCCTGGGCACCGCACCCACTCCGACAGACCACGCACTCAACCTGGGCTTCATCCTGGACTCCTCCCTCTCCATGACCAGACAAGTCAACGCCGTCTCCTCGTCATGCTTCAACATCCTGCGCATGCTACGGAAGATCTTCCGGTGGATCCCCATCGAGACCAGGAAGACGGTCACACAGGCCCTCGTAACCAGCCGACTGGACTACGGCAACGCCCTCTACGCCGGAACCACCGCCAAGCTCCAGAAGAGACTCCAGCGGATCCAGAACGCCTCAGCCAGACTCATCCTCGACATCCCCCGACGCAGCCACATCTCCGGACATCTGAGAGACCTGCACTGGCTCCCCGTCAACAAAAGGATCACCTTCCGTCTCCTCACCCACGCACACAAAGCCCTACACGATCAAGGCCCGAGCTACCTCAACAACCGCATCAACTTCTACGCTCCCAAACGCCACCTCCGATCAGCCAGCCACGCCCTCGCCGCCGTCCCCCGCATCCGAAGAACGACAACAGGAGGAAGGTCCTTCTCCCACCTGGCCGCCAAGACCTGGAACTCCCTCCCTCCCGACCGGCGCCTGACCCAAGACCACCTCTCCTTCAGGAAGAAGCTCAAGACCTGGCTGTTCGAGCAGTAGCAGCACCCCCCCCCCCCCCAAGCGCCTTGAGACCCTCCGGGTAGGTAGTGCGCTCTATAAATGTCCTTGATTGATTGATTGATTGATTCTGTTCCTACCACAGATTGTGCCACTGCTGACACTAGGGGTCGCAAAGGTAGTGCCAGAGGTCACAAAGGGCTGCTGCGACCCCTGGCGACCTCAAAATGATGTCCATGGGTCCATCCTGCGTGCAAAAAAGCAGCCGCGGCCTGTGCAGGTATGAGCGGTGAGGCGATGGGGCCAGGTTGGGAGGGGGGGAGGTACGAGGATTCGACAGACGACCATGAGGGAAAATTAAATAAATAATGTGTTTTCATTCGTCGTCGTCGCCTGTCGAAATCCCCCACCCGGCCCGACCGCTCTTACCTTCAGGTGCAAAAAAAAGTGGTAATAAAAGAGAGGAGCCTGTATGAAGATCTTATTCTAGATCGACACAGAGACTGACCTTGACTTTCACCGCCCCAAGGTCGATAAAAGGAAAGAACTATTTTAAAATCAGGTCAAGTGCTGTGACTGAAAAAGCTTCGTTGCCACCACAATAGTGGTCATTTCGTACATTGTACTGCATTGTAGTACATGCACCGTGCAATAAAATAATGTCCGCAAGAAGGGCCTGTGACATCACATGAAAGTGTCATTGTCGCAGTCTTTATACAGTGTTACATTGTTACTAGTGTGTTGTATCAGGATGCGAAGCGCTTGTGGTCAAGGGAAGGAGATGAAACAGAGAGGGAGAGCAAAGAACTAGGGGAGTGAAGAAAAGAGAAAGGAGGAGAACATCGAAGGTGAGAGAGGAAGGAGAGGGGAGGAAAAGGGAAGCGAGAAAAGAGAGAGGAAGGGGAGAAGAGACGAAAGGGGCAGGGAGAAGGCAAAGGAGCAATAAAATAAAGAAGAGGGCAGGAAAGGGAGGGCGACTGGTGGGAAAGGTGATGAAAAATGAACATGGTGAGGCGATGGGAGAGGAGAGGTGGAATGGCAGAGGGTGAGAGAAAAGGGAGGAGTCAGGAAGGATGATAAAGGTAAAAGAGCAGAAAAGGAAGAAAAAGATGAAGGAGTATGAGTGGGGAGCAAATAATTAAAGGCAAGAAAAAAGGGTCGAGAGAATAGAGGTGTGAGAGGAGAAGTGGAAAAAGAGACAAGTGGAGGCAAGACATAAAGGATAAAATGCAGAAGGGAAGGAAGGTGCGAAGGGATAAGTTATTGGCGAAGACGAGGAGGCCAGACTCCTGACAGCTGTAACTTGGGTACGAGCAGAGGGTGGAACAGGAGTAGAGAGAAGGAAGACAGAGGTGGAGAGAGAGGAGAACGAAGCTGACAGATAACAAAAGCAAGCATTGGTATTTCCAATAGATCTGTCTTATCAGTGAAACTGCCTTCTTCAGCAGTAATTGAAGTGTTTAGTCACTCAGTCAGTCATCACACTTGCACTCTGTCACTCATCCTTGCACTCATGCATCCATCCACATGCTCATTCTTGCATTTATCATCTTACAAAAACACAATAAAACACACACAAACTCATTTACATATGCAAGATAAATTAAGGGAAATTCGCAAATGCTCATTTTTGGGTTTCGCCTGCCGAAGGCTGCGCTCTGCGCAGCTTTTCAGCGCAGGTGAAATCCTATGTCGACAATAAGGACTTCTGGAACGTCCCCCGGCTCTCATTGGCTAGCTCCATAAATGGAGGCTAGCCATTGAGTGCCGGATCTGTCCATCAAGGCCGGACCAGATTCGGGGGCGTTCCGGAGATTTTTTCCCAGGGCGGAGTTACGTTTTTTCCCGTTCCCTCCCCTTTCACTGAAAGTGAATTCAGATGCGCTGTCCATTCCCGCCCCCTCCGTGTCCTCTCCCGCCCCCCTCGCTGTCCTGTGCACGTTTCCCGCCGTCCGTGTCCTCTCCCGCCCCCTCCCGCCGTCCGTGTCCTCTCCCGCCCTCCTCCCGCCGTCCGTGTCCTCTCCCGCCCTCCTCCCGCCGTCCGTGTCCTCTCCCGCCCTCCTCCCGCCGTCCGTGTCCTCCTCCCTCTCCAGGGCAAAGCTTCGGGCCGGAAAGCGCCCCTATGGCTGCGAGCAAAGTTCCAGGGACTGCTCTTCCGACTGGGCTGCTACATTCAGAGGAACTGCGGCAAATTCCTGGCGGTGGGTCTTCTCATCTTTGGCGCTTTCGCCGTCGGATTACGGGCCGCCAACCTGGAGACCAACGTTGAGGAGCTCTGGGTGGAAGGTAAGATGTGACCCTTGTTTTTCTAGCCACTCTCCTCCCCGGCATAGCCGTGCTCCCCCTTACACGCAGCAGGCAGCTGCAGTGGGCTCCGGGCCTACAAAGGACCTCCACGCGCTCGGAGGGGGTTGATTGGCAGCTGTGGTTTGGGGTGCTCGGGGCTCCCTTTCTGTTTGGACGCCTTTCAACTTTCAGAGCGAAGGGAAAAACATTTGTCTCCAGGTAAAAAAAAAGCGAAGCACTCAGACGCATGTTTTCGAAATAGATTAATGTTTCATTTGTAGCGAGGGGGATTTACTGGTACATGTCCTTTTTTGTACGTGTATGTTTGCCATCCTTGTTTAGTGAGGACTTTGTTTCAATAAACTTGTAACTTTCTGTTCTTTGATTTCTTAACTCTCATTCATGGTATTCCCGATGTGATAACCACGTAGATGTTCACTCGATTTGCGTTAGCTTGGTAGTTGTTACTGCTGGGTTTTTTAAATTTTAAACCGAGTGTAGTTGATGTATTGCTTTGTTTACATAGAACAGTCGCTTATGGTGTTGTCGGGGAACATACTTTAAATCTTGATTATACTTGTGAGCAGTGAAGGCCTAACGTTGTCCCCTCTTCTGGAGCTGTGTGTTACTATATCTACGCTTGTTTGTGGTGCGCATTACAACATAGGCGCTCCGTAACCATTTTACACCATTTTTTGTTTACTGATGACAATATGTGCAAAACTTGCAATGAGGTTGCCTAAAGTCAGTTCTTCCTACACAATAAATCTAGGGGTGTCCAGCATACGGAAACGTTATATAATTTTACTTGGATACATGCTGCATTTCTTTCTGTAGAACTACTGTTTGCTATTCAAAGATGGCAATTCTGTTGGTCACGTGACTGTTTAAGATCTTTGGTTCTGGCTTTCAGTTAACAAGAACGTCAATTCAGAGTTTGACATGCGATTCATAATTATCTGGCCTGCATGCAATGCAATGTGTTCTGATTTTTCGCAAGCCAAATAATGCTCGCCATGTTGTGCTAAAGGGTCTCTTGACATGTAAAGCGTCAAAGCTGTCTCATGTTTTCAGTTCGACAGAGGCCTTGTAACATCACCTCCTGGGAATGGTGTGCACCCCCACTGACAGGTGGTAACTATCTCCAACATTATTGTCCATGTGCCTCCTATATGTGTGCCACACGAGAGTAGCTCAAAATGCTCTTTTCTGTTTATGCCAATGGTGATCTGATGGCGAAAGAGCGGTCTGTGATTGATAGGCTCCATCTTGGGGTTGTTTTTACAGGTAGCTCACATTAATACAATGGCTGGTCTGTCAGTAAAGCTGTTGCTTCAGATGAATGAGTCACTTCTGTGCAAGTACTTCAAGGACGCCTGGGCTCTCTGTAGCCATAGATGCATCGTGCGTGGCTGCAGATGTCTATAATGGGGGTGGCCTGTCCACAGGGGAAACTGTTGTAATGAAGTATCCGCTTGCTACAGCGTAATATGTGCTCATTAGCCTGGCATATTTCTGTGACCCGAGCTGAGTTGCTGCAGGTTGGAGTCTGCATTTTTTCCTAAATAGTTCCCATATGTACAATTAATAAGGCTGAGTGTTTTAATTGCTTCATTCCTGTTACAGCAGTCTCTTCGTGTTTGGTGGATTCTCTGTGGAGGCTGCATTTTTATGCAAGATCTTCTCGTATGGACTTCACACTTACTTATTATATACACGCATGAACGTGAAGCCCCAAGTGTGACTTCGCGAACTTTAGTCTTTAGCCAATAATGTCAGCCTTCCAGAGCCAAAACCATGACATGGTAAACGTTTTTTTTTATTGCGCCCCCCACCCCTCTAAAAATTAATTTGTATTAGCACATTGGAAAGCTGGGAGCTTATTTGAAACCTTGGTTTGGGAAAGGATGACTGACTGTAGGCAGAAGCCATGGGCTGTGGTAATCTTGCTCTTTTCAATGTAAAACCTTGTGCTCACAGTGGGTGGCTTGTTCTTGTAACCTTGCTGACCTCACTGGATATACGTGTCCTTTAAGCTTCCTCACTCATTACAGGACTTGGCCTGTGGCTTGAGCCTATAACTCAGGACAGAATGCATTTGACATCGGTTTTGTTGTTGACTGTGAGTTACGCTATATAGTTGCATATTAAACACGTGTTCATATGTAATTTTGTGGGCCTTTAGCTGTTTGCAGTCCTCTGCAATGGGCGATGGGGACAGTGCATCTTTACCACAACCCTCTTTTTGGTGTTCGTGAAGTCTCATGGGATTCATCTGTGTCGAAAGCCTGGTATGCATTTACCAATCATGCACTTCAAAATGGCGGAGAGGGTATAGAGGAGAAGCTTGCAGTGGAGGCCTAGGTGAAAGGCCTCGGTTTATAAGAGTAGTTTGTCTGAAACCGAGCACATCACGAATTCAGCTGTGCCCCTCCGTACATAGAGAGAAACTTATGCTTGGCTTGTATGTTTTTTCAGTTAGCTTTATATGATCTGGCCACGTACATAGGCCGCAGACAAATAAACCAGGGAATTAGCAGCCACTGCATATTTCTGACATTGTATAAACAGAAGGGAGTACAGGGCGAGAAGCTGAATGGGAGTAGGAATTAGGGGCCTGTGAGGGGGAAACAATGTTACTTTTGTGCAGGCATAGACTAAAACACATGCCTGAGTGCAGAATTTGGCCTTTTTTTGTTGATAAATATGCTTCATTTGGGTTTTTTCAAATGAAGTTTAACCGTTCAAGCGAAAATCTGCCTGGAGGGGTGTAAAAGTAAGATGATGTTGCCTTAATTTTGCCCACGTTAGTTTGAATCCGTTATGCCTTTAGTGCTTTGCAGTTTTGTACAACTGAGCGCCATCTTGGGGCATCATTGTGCCTGCTTCGGCAGTGACACCTTGTACGGCTCTTTTCTACTTTAATTCAGACTAGCCATTGACTAATCCAGGGATTTCATACACTTTAATATAAATTGGCTTATGGTGGTACTGCTAAGCGTCCGACTGACTCTTGTCCGGAGGAAGAACCTGTGTACATTGCCCCAAGGGGTCGAAACATCAATGTAATATTTGTTTTGGGCTGATTTTCCATAATTGGATTTTTCCAGAGAGTAGACAATATAATTTGTTGTGCTGTCTGAGGTATTTCATGTCTAAACAGCTGTTGGCAATGTAAATAACAATGCCATTTATTTATAAGTAAAAAAAAAATAGGAATTTCATGAGCAATGCCAATAGCTCTAACTTTTCCAAAGGCGAAACCATTGCATTGTAAATGCTTGTTCTAAAATGCATCTCGCAACTATCTTTGGACTAATCTGTTGGAAATCATCTGTTTTCATACACGTTCATAAAAAATAAATAATATTGATGTGTTAAATTAAGTCACACATCTATGGTAAAAAAAGATTCATGATTCATGGTCGTTGAGTCACTCACAGGGCAAGAGAACAAATGGATGAAGTGATGTGACCTACTGACCCATGTTGTGCACTGTCTTGTATGGATACAGAGGGTAAATGACACTCATGCAGACCAATGACAGAAGAGAGAACCAGTGGCAGCTTCAAGCAGCGGAAAGTGGTGAGGTAATACCGGGGCAATAATAAACGCAAACCTACCTGCTGCCTCGCGTCTCTTCAACTCCCGATGCACAGGCTCCAAGACAACGCCGGACTGGCTACCTGGCGTTTTGGCATGCTGCTGAGCTGGGGGCTGATTTTGTTGATGGGGACCTGCATGTGCTGAATGAAATTCGTTTTGCTTTCTTTATTTCGAAGCACACGCGGGTCTCTATCAACGAAATTAGCCCCCACCACAGTGACATCTCAGCAGCATACCAAAACGCCCGGTAGCCAGTCCAGCCCTGCTCCCAGACTCCCCTGCGCAAATCCAGACACTGGAATTGGGCAGAGAGTGCTGGTTTTATGGTCCAATAAGATCTGTGAGTGTGTGCCTGCTGCTCTCTACACAACAGCATGGGGTTAGCTAAGTGCGCATGTGGGTTTGGCCATCCTAAGTCAGCCGGCCTAACGGTGATGTGCACTTGCAGTGACCTGTGTCCACCACTCCGCCTGCTGCTGCCTGAGATGGCCCAGCGCAAATACTCTGCTCCATATTGTAAAACAAAATGATAATAAAGCAGTTTTATTAATTGGCTTATTACCATTTTAATTTACATGTTTTATCTGCTGGCTCCAGCAGTGGGGCGACGTTCCTCTGCCATAACAGAAGAGCTGCTGCTGGAGTGAACTATGGTGCAAAGGTGTGAAGATCTAGAAAGCTCGATTGAGAGGAAGGGCCATATATTTCAAGCTATGGTGCTGTCCTGCTCTCTCAATTTCATGCAACACAGCATAGCAACTTTACTGCACTGCGGGAAATAATACAATTCTTGCCTTACATCTTTTTCAACCCTAACCTTCCTTTCTATTTCTTCTAGTATTACCAAACACTTCACAAAAACTACACTGTTCTTTCTCACCATCCAAATCAATCACTGCCTCCCAATATTCTCCACTTTTGTCCTTTTCTACCAGCCTAGACACACAGTCCACAGCACAATATCTAGCCCCTGGTATATATTCCACCTCATTTTCAAACCCTTAAAGTGCAAACACCTATTTACATATTCTATGTGAAATAGTTTTAGTTACATTTTTGCTAAACATTTCCTTCAGGGGGTTAGGGTCAGTTTTCAGTTGTAAACTTGTTAGCCCACACAAACTGAGTTTACTTCTTTTTTGCTCAACACTTATCAAAAGACTCCCACATAGTTACTGATCAGTTACTCTCTGCACCTCATAAATGCCTGTAGACAAATATAATAGTTATCGCTGATTTTTCTTGACCCTGATTCAAAAGTGCACCCAACCCTTTAGTGCTTGCTTTCGTCACTACCACTGACCAAGATCAAAACTTTGTAAAAACAGAACTTGTAGCAGGCTCCTCTTAACAACAAAAAAATCGGAGTGCACTCTGAAATCCATCGAAACTCTACCCCATTTCTCATAAGCTGCCTCATATTATTCGTCATATCTGAAAATGTTGGTACAATTTATGTTCCAGCAGTCAGCCATCCTCAGGAACTTTCCACTTCATGCTTGAGATCAGGGAATGCAAATTCACAGCTAGACTTCCAATTCCCTCGTACTACCTTTCCCCAATATTTTATGTCCTATATACTAAATATCATTAAAACTAACTTATATTTTGTCACCTTCAGTATGAGGTCACTGTCATACAGAAGTGTTATCACTAAGCAGACACTTTAAACATGTTATTGTTCAACAGAACCAAAAATCAACACATCACCTTGGTAGACCTTTACACCATCTATGCCTCTCTATATTCCCTTTGGCATTCTGGCACTGCAGAACACTGCCTAAGGGGCATTCTCACAAACCTAAACATACCAAATGGTGCAGTCTCATCCAGTGGTTCATGAGAAGTGAACCACTTAGCTCCATTGAATCACGCCATCATTTTTGCAATGTTTGGCTCAGGATATTAGTCCACAATAAAACCTTTCTTGAGTTTCATTAAATCGATACAGAGTCTCAAACTCCACTAGCCTTTCTTGCAATGCCTACATAGGCTAAAATTCAGTTGCCACAATCGTTTCAATTATTGCTAAGTATGATCGTCTTCATAATCATTTTAAAATAGCATCATTATAGCCATAAGGACACCATTTCATTTACTTTTCTTAGGCTGGGCAGTCTATTCAAATTACATCTGATGAACACAGCTCTTCAGATACCGTAGGTGATCATGAAAAACTTTAGGGAACTTTTGTACACACGTTGACCTCGTATTACCCATTGCAAACTGGTTTTCAACTTAACAGTATGAGAAGGTCATTGTTACTAGTCAAATCAATCTTAACAAATAATGATGCTGACATCCTTTAAAGAAACACAAACTTTCTGTGATGCATGCATACCTGCCCTTAAACTCAATTCCAACTTTATAAGATCATCAGCATAACCCAGGGGCCTTATATCAGGTTTAAATAGTTTAAAGTTTCCTTTGATAGCCTTTCACATATTTCTTTAGAAATCACAGTAAGTTTAACACCGGAGTCGAAAAGCATCTTGATATAAACACTCTCAATTTGTACCATATCTGTAGGTCCATTCTTGCCACCTTCTTGAACATGTAACACAATCTCTCTACCATGATCCTTTTCTTCATTCACTTAATTAACTTTTTCCCCTCAGACTTTTAACAATTATACATTTCTTTGAGTAGTGACCTCTTCCAGCCACAGCTTTTACAGGCAGTATTCCAGCTTGGGCTATCTCTATTGCCACCCACAGCTACACAGCAAAAGCATCTCCTTTGGAGTGTTCGACCACTCACAACCATCTGCACTTGCAGCTGTATTCTTACTAACTGCACATTCTCACCCACCCTATTGTCCTTTTTAATTTCTTCCACACATGCCATGTAATGTTTCAATTTCTTTGCTCTTACCAGAACCTCATTAAGAGGTGGCTCATCCTTTTTTCCAGAACTCATCTCTCACTTTATCTACATTTCAGTCCAACATGAATTGGTCCCCAACCGTTCTTCGAAACTGGCCCCTGGCTTGCACGTGGAATCTAGCTTTCATCCATCTGCAACATAATCCTACAACGTTTCACCTTTTCTTTGAATTTGTTTGCCAAAACAATAGCTTTAAGGTACTGTACTGAATTTAGAGATGTAATGCAAATCAAGTTTTTTAAACATATCGCATATTCATTCAACATAGCAGCATCTTCTGGTAAGTGGTCAAACACTTACTACCCTTCAGGCCCTACACAATGTAATAAAAGCAACATTTCGCTCTCCACATTTAATCAAGTATCACAAAGTCTAGCACAGTGCCCAAACACTTTTTTTCCACTTCACCCATTTGATATTGAGTTCACCTGGTGAAGATAACAAAAACAAGGAATCATTTACTTTTTTAATAATGACGAATGATCACAACGTACAATTACAGAATTATTAAACCATTACACAGGCATTCAACCTGATGCCCTAATCACCACCAATAGAAGGGACAAAAGGGAAAGAACAGGATAAAAGAGTGAAAAGAAAAAAAAACATTTTTCTTTTTAAATAAGAGTGGGTGAAGAATTCTGCTCCTCTGGGGGAGTTTGCATAGTTTTGCCCCGTCCGCTCGGAGCTTCGCAAAACTATGCGAAGTGACGCAGAGCAGAGTTTTTCCTCTTGCACGGCTAGCATTGAAAAATCTGCCAGTCACGTTGAGGAAGCTGGTGCCCGAGTAGCAGAAAGCAGCAGCACCCTCAGGCGCGACGCGGAGTGCCATTCGCGCTGATTTTACAGCGCAGGACAAACTCTTGCAGTGTCAAATCAGTGCAAGTAGCGCGACTTAATAGACTCCGCTGCTGGTGTAACTCCACGGAGAGTACCAGGGGGCTCATTTATGAGCCCTTGCGTCACTTTTACGCCGCTGGGTCGTCACTTTTTGTGACGCACCAGCGGAGTAAAAAATGTGCCTGGTTGCACCATATTTACAAAGTGACGCATCTAGGTAGATGCATCACTTTGTAAACCCCTGCGCCACATTATACTTGCGCCAGGTATAATGTATGCAAGGGGGGCGTTTTGACGCAAGAAAGAATCATAGAAGTGACGCAGTGAAATCTGTAAGATTTCACTGCGCCATTTCTTGGACGCTAATGCGTCAAAATCTTACGCCTGCCTCCCGGCAGACGTAAGACTGACGCAGGCACTAACAACATGGGACTTGCCCATGTAAAAGTACACATTGTTGGAGTTGCGTCACTTTTGTGACACACTCCAGCAATGCATCACTTTTGCTCCTACAGATACGTCAGAAAGACTGACATATCTGTAACTCCTTGCGACATGATGCGTCATACTGTAAATATGACGCATCGTTAGTGTCGCAGGGGGAGCGCAGTGAAAAGTGACGCATCGCTGTTTTCACGCAGTGATGCGTCACTTTTCGTAAATGAGGCCCCAGAGATTTTGCAGGACTTTGCGGAGTTCTGCGGTGTAAAACTCTGCAAACTCCGCCCAGGCCTATTCCTAAGCAGTCTAATTAATAGGAAGTTTGCTAGCCTCCGCAAACCCATTAATCCAAGTCCCTGCATAGTCTCCCTCACTAAGGAAGTGGATCCATTCCAGCACAATGTCTCTTTTGTGCTCATGGTCAGTTCCAGATTACAATTCTTTCTGTCTTTGTTGCTCATTTTGTAAAGTTTTCCTGCATGCTGTGTTGCTACCAGCACACTCTACATTTGATCATGTTCAGGTTATATAATTCAGAGAGAAATGCACTTAAACATTAAATGATCAAGTAATGAATGGCTATTAAGAGAATCTCAAAGAGGTGCTTTACAACCTATGATGTGTACTTTGTAAAAAAGGCTTAATGAAACCGAAGGCAATATATTTTTAATTAAAATGTATCAAACATATCACCATAAGCAAGTGCTTGATAGAGGACATGAAGAATTATGGTGATGACATGACAGTATTATTTCTTCGAACCGAAGGATATTTGAGAGGGATTTTCGAGCGTAGTATTCTATTTTTCCTGGCTATGAATGATGCCTGGTTCATGACAGGTCTAGGTGCCCATGAGGTATGAATCACGAGCTTCACTCCTCAGAAAGAATTTGTGTTTGATTTCCTTCCCGCTTGCACGGTTTGGCAGTGATTTCGAACGGACTGCAAGATCTGAATGCAAAATGCACGCTGCCTTATTTGCATTTGTGAAGGGTATGCAAATTAGCAGATTCGCATTGAACACCAGGTTCCCAGTTTGACACTTGAAATTGGAAATAACACACCAATAGCGCACATCACACACCCCATTCCGAGGTGCTGTGCTATTTGCACCTGCAATTTGTGTCCACATTCTAATCCTGTTTTGCAGGGCTGGACTGGGAACCACAACCGGCCCTGGCAAAGTGCTCTGCCGGCCCCCCACCCCATTCCGGGGTGAATTGGAGGTGCCGCCGAGCTCTTTGCCAGGGCCGATTTTGCAGATATGCTGCAAAACCGGCCCTGTAACAAAAACGGCCCCCAGGGGCCTAAAACCGGCTCCCACCCGTGCGGCGCACAGGGGGATTGCACGGTGCCCGCTATGGTCAGTCCAGCCCTGCTGTTTTGGGCACAAACAGGACTTTAAGCCAAAACAGGATTTACAACCTCATCACAATCGTGGTCAACCTGTGTACTCAAGATTGCTTCAAATATCAGAAAAGATAATAATTCCATTTAATATATAGTTTTGTCATATCATTTAGTTGGGTACACTTTTCAAAATGGCAAAACTATATATAAAAATAACTGGTGTAAACTCAAATAGGTTGTGTTTGGCACCAAGTATGCTGCTTTGTTGCTCTGAGCAACATTAAGGTTCAATAACATTTATGTTTGTCTTAAAGAGATACAAATGATGTGCAGGAGGAGCAGGCATGTCAATTTAGCCCTTTAATTACCACCAATTACTTTACATTCCAGTACACAAGAAGAGGAACTCAATACAGAAGTCCTGAAATCAACAGGAAGAGGCTGGCTCAGGATCCATCCAACAAGTAAAAGTCTTAGGGCCTGATTACAAGTTCGGGAACCCATGGTCAAGGTGCAGTGCCTGTCAGGGACCGCTACACCTGTGGTCCGACTGCCGGATTACGAGTATGGCGGTCGGACCGGGAGTTAACCGCCAAAGCTGCCAGGGATCAGCAATCCCTGGCACTATCGCAACAGTGGTTCTGCTGTGACACTGCCAAGCATATTACAAGTTTCTTCACTGCAACCCTAACCATGGCAGTTAGACTGCATTTGTTAGGGTGGTGGCAAGGAAACAAAGGGGGCCCTGTAGGGCCCCCTAGTGCCTCATGGCCTCTGGGATGCATGCAGAGGGACACATGGTGTACCCCCGTCTGCATGCATACCCTGTTCCTGCATGGCATGGACGTAACAGTCTATGCAGTGCAGGAACTTGCTTTGGAGTTATCATTGCAGTGCCTTTTTGAAAGGCATCACTGTGGGAACGCCAAAGGACTGCCCGCCAGACTATGAGGAAACTCGTCATCTGGCAGCAGTCAGCCAAATAGTTTGGTAGTGCGGGAGATGGGAAGTGGCCCTTAGCCCAATCACAAGTTCACTGAGAACTTTCCATTGCTTTATGATTGGGCTGCACATTCTTCTCTACCTGCAAGCTGGAGGGGAAATCAAAATGGAGTGCAGCCCATCAATGGGGACAGCTCAAGCTAAGCACACGACCCTTCTGCATGTAAAATCAACTCTGCTTAGCACTCTGTAAAACCAATCCATGCCATTGTGCAATGGATGTGCTATGGATTCCAAATGTACCTGAGCCGTTGAAAAGCAAGGGGCTCACATAAGTAAGCAGAATTCACGGGAATGACATAAGCAGCAAAAGCAATGACATCACCAGCCAATTTTACATTCCCTGACCCATCACTATAACACTACCAGTTTTCAAAAAATCAGCATGGAAGTCGATGAAAATACAGTCACTGGTGGAGGATAAAGCTACTTTTTCCACCAGAGCGCACGTTTGGATGACTCTGAACTCGTATAAGACCCTAGCCCCACAACAATATTTTAACTTGGGCTACCCAAAAGTACTGAAATTAAAATTCCTAAAGTTACGTCTCGGAGTGATACCATGCACGCAGCATCTCTCTCCATGGAAAAGGGTGCAGTCTTGCACACTATGCAGTCTGTGCAAAATTGGCCAGGGGGACATCATTCATACCATCTGCTCCTGCACGGAGATGCTCCAAGAAAGATGGCACCTGCTAAAAATCCCCTTCAATCAAAGAGGGATTCGGACAAGGAGGCAGGCAGTTTTGGCCTGCTTTAATCCCGCACCACCACAATTGAACACCAGATTGGTCCGATTCCTCGAAGCGGCCCGGGCAAAAATGACAAACTGATATTAAAACTGTTGGGCATTGGAGTATTTGGACTATTAACCCAAAAAGGGGGAGCATTAAACGACAAAGGTGACCGTGCTACTTTCAAGATTGCTACCACATGGCTAGATTTGTATTTTAAGACTGTAAAGCTACAGAAGCCTTTTATACTTTTGATATTATATTTTATGACGGTGGACGAATATTTCTATATATGGTTTTATCTTGCATGCATTGCAATGGTTTTAAGTAACTCTGCAATAAAGTCTTACTTGATTACTACAAGAAATTATGTTTACCGGTAAGTGTATGCAATGCTACAATTTCAAATTTGTTACAGCTTTGCAAGGTCAAAAGGACAGTGTCAGTGACAATTCACTGGAAAACGAAACCATTACCCCTGCTGCAAGAGGCGGTGGATAGTCTGATGTCCGTATGCAGAAATCATTCACCAGAACCATGTGTGCAGAACATCTGTTGCCCTAATTCCTCCACTTGGACTTTACTCAATTGTGTAAAACCCCACCCTCCCTGGCAAGACCATGTTTGCAAGCTGTGCCCACCTGATAAACCATCCCCAGGGCTCCTCATCCTCCATTTGCAAGCCCTATCCCTCTTCACCTGCCCAGTTCCCCTGAGGATCTTTAATTTTGACTCCATCTTACATTTGTCATCAATTTGTGTTGCCTTTACACAGGCTGCTCTATTCATGAAGTGTCTCTGCCCTTTGGACTGCAACGTGTTGAAAACCCCCCTCTGTCCTTGCTTTGAAATCAAATTCAGACACCAGCTGGCCTAACTGCATACAGACATGTTCTGCCATTACTGATTGACCTATAGGTGCTGTAATTTATTTACTTGTGGGTTGGGCAGAAACACGACGTAAAGGGGACGTTCTGGTTATATGATGCTTTTTTTTAATGTTCTCCTATTGGCTAATATTTTGCAGATCTTGTATGTCCATATTAGGTATTTTGCATGCTTGCAAAAGCTAGGACTGCCCCTTTCTTTTGTGCTGAGTTTGTAACCCTAAGCATATAAAAGGCCTCTGTGTTTTATACTCTTTAGACTGCCTCATTCAGTTGCTTAAGGCTTCTGTGTGACGTAGTCTCACTTAATTAAGTTTAATAAAGATGTCTTTTTATATTCCAGCTTCTGTGTCAGATTCTTCTTTTGTATTAGTGAGACCCCTGAGAATGAAGATTACAGTTCTTCAAATGGCGCCCAACATGGGGCTTCACCAGAGAAGTGACTTTCTGAAAGAGTGATCTTGTCAGGAGACTGAAATCTACTGAGTAGGACAGGACGGGACTCTACTACTTTGTGCACAAGGATTTTGGAGATTCTTTGTCTTTGCAGCCCAGTATATTTCTGATCTTCCTGATTTTGATCCTCCACATGATGTCACTCCTGACTGAGAACCTTTTTGGCATGAGTATTCTAAAAAAGGACGGTTAGGTCATTTAGAACTTGGCAGTTAGAATCTGGACAACCTTTTGATTGGTAAGAGTAAGGTAGTTTAGTAACGCTTACTGTAGCTTTGGAACTATGGAATTTGTGTTGGCCAACTTGGGATTTGTATGGATTTGATATGCAAATTGCAATTTGTGTAGCCAGGTAATGAGGAGATTCTTCTCTATTTGGTTTTGTTGAACGGTGCACGTACCAAAAGTACATTAAGCACTACTTTGATTATAATATTGTATATTCTACAATATTTTTGGCATGCCTATTTCAAAGCTCACATAGAGGAATATGTTGCTTTATTTGGAAGGTACCATAGTGTGATGTGAAATTAATTAGCCGGCTCTCCTAGAAGGAATACCTAAATAGGTAGGTATACAAACATATTTCTTCCTTGGTGATTCTGTATCCCCAGGGAATTAAAATATGGACATAATACATACAAGGATCCTTTGTTCTGTGCAATTTTATGAATGAAGATATGCAGAGCGATTTTTGGTGTTCTGCCAGCCAAAGCTAGTGAATTGAGAGTGTTTTGGCTTCTTAGATATGTAGCAGTCTGTTTTTGCAGTCTTTTGGAACACAATTGAGAAGCGTTTCTTGTAAATATGACTTACAACTAGTATTTACAAATGGTTTGGTTTAAGTACAGTCTGTGGGCTGTCCTTTGTTTCTGTTCTGAGTATTGGTTTGTGGGTTAAATGGGTGTTTAAATGTCTATGTGGTTTTCCCATTAGTGCAATTTCTGTAAGTGAATAGCGATGGCGCTATTCACGAAATGCATGGCTAAAGCGCGCCGTATTGTGTGTCCTGAGTGTTTGACCCCTTTTCTGTTTATGTCTGAAATGAGCTCAAATGTGTGTTTGTGTTTCTTTTTGATGTTTTCAGTCTATTAAGCAAAATGTATAAATGCTTAAAAACTAAAATGTAAATTCACATTCACTAGGAATAAAAAAAAGCCCCCAAAAACGAAATTGGGTGTTTTGCAAAAAAAAAAAAAACTTACAGCATTTTCCTTAGATATATTTTATTATATATTAACAGGCAAACACATTATCTGAATACATTGGACCTTGCTGTATTGCACACGCATTTTGAAACTTGAAATGTCTTAGTTTTAGTTTTAAATAGACAGCCACCGTGCTTATGTTATAAACCTTGAGAGACAAGCTAAATAGACAGGAATAGTTACTCAAGCCAGGACTTTGCCCTCAGTTGCACGGGTGAAACTTTGCACTTCAGAATGTTGTTTTAAAAAGGTTCCAAAACTAAGGTTCATTATTTTGTATTATAGGAAGACATTTCAATTAACGGTTTTCCTCTCTTTAAGCATTTCTGTAAGTATATTCTTGGCTCTGTTGCTAAATAATAATTAACCCATGTAATGAAGAAACATTTAAAAAGAAAGAAACAGTAACAGATGCTGAAACAAGATAGGGCAAGTCCAAGGAAACTAAAAAGCCTACGTGGCAGAGAGCAAAAAAAAAAAAAAAAGAAAATGAAGTCAGATTTGAGGAATTACTGAGCCTTAATATGTGGAATTATCAAAAATGATTGGGTTATAAAAATAAGTGCTAGAAAATTCTTTTTTTACTATTCATGAAGCTTAATACTTATACTGTGACCTCCTAGCATTATAATTTAATTTAAGTTATGTTATACTGCATAATGAGGACATTAGCATATAGAATTGTACTTGGCGCAAGCCTGAAAAACTCATTTTTCCCAGGATTTGCATGAGATATGTGTAATATCCAATCTCTGCAATTTGTAAAGAACATTCTGAAGATGATTAATAAGTAATGCAATTGTAGGATCTTTATTTTTAAGAGCCCCAAATATCAAAGTCGCATTTGGATAAAATTTGGGCATTTTTGCCATTTACAATAGCTTTAAAGTGCTTTAGGCTTCAGTAAATGCATACATTTAGGTATAATACATATTTGCAGGTTGTTCCCATTTGGGTTTGCTTTTAAATGGCTAAGGGAACCAATGTGCCTGGTGCAGAGGTTTGAGTTTAATATCAGGGTGGAAGGTTTTAACTTTGGCTGGACCTAACTGAGACCTTCATCCATTTAAGGTTGATGAAATGAGTACCATTGCAAACAAGCATTTGTTCTAAAAACTGGTATGTGTGTTATTATGTTCTGCGAATTATTCACAGTAACTGTTTTAATAATCTAAGTATAGAAATAAATTGTAGCCCCTAACAGGAGTAATATATATATCATGTGTTTTTAAATAGGGTTGGTTATTGCAGGTTTGAAAGAGTTGGGAAGGTTTTTTGTCTTTTTCAGCCTTAGAGTGAGGAAGAGATAGAGGGCTGAGGAGCCCGCAAGGCAGATTTTGACCTTAAGGTCAGTGAGGTAGGATAAGTGTAAGTGTAAACAGATGGAGAAATCAATGCTTGGAAAAGCAGGGCCTCAAAGGGTGTTGGCCACGGGACACGCAGAGTGTCTGTGAAAGAGTTTTTGGGACGTCACAATTAAGGTGGTTTAGCATGTTTTCAAAAGATGGTTGGTTACAGTTGATATTTTGTGTGTTATGTGCAGTGTCAGCAATATGTTGAAAAAGATGTGTTTTTTTTTATTATGACTTCTTTTGAAAAGAAATGTTCGTGCGTTTTACATATTTTTGCATTTTATCCTTTTATGAATTGTCTCCTGCTGGTCCTGTGTGTCAGAAGCGACACAGTAAGTTGTGTTTGACGGCCAAATCTCCACTAACTGGTGATCTGCTGTCAAAAGGAGGGTGAGGATTTTAAGCCTGACAAATTAAGCAGGCCTTAATATTCTGTTTTGGGCTGCAGGTTCACAGTGCATAAAGTGCATGCAATGGTGTTGTGTGTTACCGCTTATTTACATATGCTATTGTACTTTGTCTATGCTTTTTGTGCTTGATATACAGCGCGTATATCTGAAGGCTTGGCATATGTGTGGTTTTTTTTTGCGCTGATACTAAATTTCACAGATATGATTTTTCGTGCTGTGAACAAGACAGACAACACTTCATCAGTGTATGTCAAATTTGGCTATATAGTATTGAAGTAAAATAAAAGAGATATACAGGATCAAAGTGTGTCACCTGCTGTTAGTCACGCTACTGCCCCCCCTTCCCTTAAGGAACAGGCAGCCCTAAATTTATGTATTCTGATTGGACGTAAGGATAAAATATAGATTTGTGACTCTTGTACATGGTGACCTAATTTCTATATTACATTAGTCAGTTTTGTTCTGCTTCCTAAGTAGTGTATGGCTTTGTACCATAAAGGAAACAAGGCTTCTTTTTCCCTGAAGAAGGAACTGGAACATTAGCTGAGATTACCGTATATGGTTTAGCGGCCAGCGGTAGAGCTAACATTTATGAACTATTTTTGATTTTTGTTCACCCAAGTAATTCCTTGTTCTTCCTTTAGATTTTTCTTTTGTTACTTCTCCCCTGGCCGATGTCGCATCGTGCCTAGTTATTGGGGATTTTAGCTGGGTCCTAGTCCAATTTCTCTTTTCCATATTCCTTTCACCAGTTAGCCCTTTTATTATTTTTGTATTGATCAGGTTCACACTTCCAGATTGCAGTAATGTACCAGAGACACCCATATTATGTATAATTCCCTTTTGTATGACCAGACTGGTTTTCAAGAATTTTCTTTAGGCCTACTCTGATGTTTTCCAGTCTGACTGTCAGGGTAGTGATGGACTGGTTAACTGACTCAATACTATAGTAAGATAAGTTTTCCACCTCAATAGGAGACACCTTACGTTTTTTTGAATATCACAAATTCAATGCCTATTCTAATTTGGTTTTTAGTTACTTTTTTCTGCTGCTTTAATTTTTGGTGGATTAGATGTGTTCCAAATCATGGAATTACCAGGACTCTCTAGTTCTTGTCTTTTGTTTCCACATTTTGATCATTAGCTTTTGTATTGCATAGTCCACCTGATGCACAATTATTAAAGGGAGGTATCTACATGTCCCTGATAATATGTATTATGCGATTTCTCTTTTGAGGTGTTGTAGATAAGGAATTAGGGAACACCTATATGTAATCATTGAGAGAAAAAAAATGTGTTTGCCCCATTAGACAATGCCACCATGTGTGAGGACATCCATTTAGATAGAATTCCCATGTCGCTATCTACCCTTAGATGGTAGAGGATATGCTCTCACATGGAAACCCAATTAAAGAGGCTAGAGGCACTGTTTTGCCTACTGCCTTTGTCTTGCCTTTGAGAATGACAGTGTATTCTAGACCAGAAATGTCCCATGACGTATGGCCACTCCTTTAAAGATTGCAGGCCACTTGCTTGCAGTCCCCTTGTTATACAATGAACTGTTTTTGTACTTAATTGAAGGAAACTAACAACTGTGTCACATTTCCTATGTCACTAAGTTCTGCGGGATTAAGTCATAATAACCTGCGGAACTCACCCATAATCCCATCAGTGACAGTTAACAGATGAAAAGTCCTAGCACCCAGATAGCGATCGCCAGCGTGCCATCAATGGTATCCCCAAAGTATTGTGCTTGCTTCATCAGAAGTCGTTGAACATCAGAAAAGAAGGAGGAGCTGGTTTTGCCACAGAACCAGAGTTTCAGTGCAAAAGAGCGAAAGAATTGAGGAGTAGTGTGGCTCACTGGTTAGAGGCGGCAGGCCTGAGAGCAGAAGTCAGCCCGGGACCAGGGTTCAATTCCCGACGCGGCAGGGTCGTGGACCTTGGTCAGTGGACTCGATAATTCTCGCTTCGGTGCTTACTCTAATCAGGGGTTCCACTCGGCAACTCTGGGCATTAGCTTGCCTAATCTCCACAACGGCCCCACCAATTCCGGGGATGCCTGGCTCCACCTTGGGGACTCCCAGCAAGGGACCATCCCACAGGGAAAGCCAGGACGGGTTCCCCAGAGTTATACAGCGCCGGGACGCCACGTTGCTGGGGCAGCTGTGCGCTTTACAAGTATACTACATTTTACATTTACATTTTTTTTTCAGTTTTCCACCTGTCATGTGCTGGTAACCTCTGACAGTGTGCAGTCCCTTGAGCCCCTTGGCCTGAGTTTTGGCCACACCCCCCCTTTTCTTTGCTCCAACGGAAGTGCAGTGCACCGGAGGATCCAGGATTGGCAAAAGGCACTACATTGTGGTACCTATGCTTAAATGAAAGAGCAGCCCGAGCATCCTCTGACACTGAATAGAGAGTGTTGGAGCCTGAAAGTGTTGCTGAGAGTGACAGTCTGTTGCTCTTTCCCGATTAATAGTACTTGGGTCTGCATGAGATGATCTGTGCCCATGAACTAACGAAGAGCACAATATCTGTAGTGCCTGCAGCACAGGAAATATTGGTGCACTGCATTGAGACATTGAGACTTTTAAGTGAGCTGTGAGTGTTTGCCAGGAAGGCACTCCAACGGATACTGAGAAGCACCATGTTCATGAAAGGCCTGAATGAAGAGGCCCATGCGGAAGAAAACAACAGAAGCAGATTTGATGGACAATAGAAGCCTGCCAGAGAGGCTTCGACGGACTCTGGGTATTTCCCGTGCGATTGCATAGAATGGGTGTTTGGAGACTGATTCTTATTGTTTTACTGGCATTGTCAATAGTTGCTGAAATAACTAGGAGCCCTGAAAATGTTTGCAAAATAATTTTAGGATTTGCCTGTCTAATGGCAAAAGGAGGGTCTGAGGTTCTTTAATTTTGACTCCATCTTATATTTGTCATCAATTTGTGTTGCCTTTACACAGGCTGCTCTATTCATGAAGTGTCTCTGCCCTTTGGACTGCAACGTGTTGAAAACCCCCTCTGTCCTTGCTTTGAAATCAATCTCAGACACCAGCTGGCCTAACTGCATACAGACATGTTCTGCCATTACTGATTGACCTATAGGTGCTGTAATTAATTTACTTGTGGGTTGGGCAGAAACACGACGTAAAGGGGACGTTCTGGTTATATGATGCTTTTTTTTTAATGTTCTCCTATTGGCTAATATTTTGCAGATCTTGTATGTCCATATTAGGTATTTTGCATGCTTGCAAAAGCTAGGACTGCCCCTTTCTTTTGTGCTAAGTTTGTAACCCTAAGCATATAAAAGGCCTCTGTGTTTTATACTCTTTAGACTGCCTCATTCAGTTGCTAAAGGCTTCTTTGTGACGTAGTCTCACTTAATTAAGTTTAATAAAGATGTCTTTTTATATTCCAGCTTCTGTGTCAGATTCTTCTTTTGTATTAGTGAGACCCCTGAGAATGAAGATTACAGTTCTTCACCTCGCCATTTCATGTATGCTTTTGCATCAAGGACCCAGTTACAGGATCTCCCGCTGTGTGTGGTGGGTGACATTCTACAGCTGAGACACTGCCCAGATGTAGCAGTTGCTGGCATCGAAATAACGATTTGTGTGATAAGCACAGCCTAAGAAACCAGCATTTTACACGGGGGAAAAATGCCAGGTAAATGATGGGATATGCAGATTTTGTTGCAGTGAGCATCAAAACCTGCGTGTTATGCCCCATTCCTTGGGCAATAATAGGTCAAGAGACATCCTAGTTTTGAGTTGAAAGAAGGCTCTTCAGGTGGGTGACCCCTAATGGAACAGCTCCTTGCTTCTCTCCCTACTGCGTCAAAATGCTGACGTCAGCTTTCCTCATACACATGCTCCTGCTCCTGCTGGCCCTAGAATGCTACCTGCTAAAAAATAGGCCATACTAATAATATACTACACACCTCAGTTTAAAGATCAAATATTGGACCACTAAGCTGAAATTCAATTCAAGGACATACTCTAACTCTAGCTTAAGTTGGCATCCTGGTTTGTATATTTTCACCTACTTTTATATGCTTTGCATTTGGGACCTAGCCCCACCTGCCACATATTATTTTAATTTGATATTTTAATCATCAACACTACTGTGCTCTTTTTAATTTTAACCATGTTGCTTTCTCTGATTTACTCTCTTTCCAGTTTATTTACTTCTACAAATTATTCCCTGTTTCCTGTCTGCAGAATGCATTCTACAGCCAGGCAAACTGCAGAAATTCTTCTACAGGAGCAAGGGTGCATGTGGTTGGCAGTTTGAATTACAATTATTGATCCTCTCCTACTCCTCTCCCGACTTTTATTTGACCCTCACCCTCACGGGCCTTTCCTACCTGGTAACTTTCATGCACTGCTACAGACACGCTACATGCAACCTCATCAGGACCCATTCACGTCAGGATTGTATGGTTGTTGGGTGATACTGCCTCTCTGCACATTGACTTGCTACTTTTGAGTAACTGCGAAATGGTATTCCAGAGCAGAATTGTCCCTTTGTAACTTTTCACTTGAAGCCGCCCTTGAAATCCTCCAAGCCTGTGACATCCCAACACCTGCCATGATGGGTTAGATGTCCTATTCTTCTACAGCCATTACATGATTACTTAGTAATGTAATTCATGATCTGATATTGTATCTTAAACTCAGCCTCCTTGCTGTGAAGAAAAGATAGCTGTAGCCCTGATCTGTCTCTGCTATAACTGTGACTACCCCTACTGTCATTATGTATCCCAAATGGAGCCCATGCTAAAAATGGCGCTGGCTTCGATCTTCTTTTGTGGTGTTCCTACAAATACTCCTCTTTCCCCATTACAGGTTTTAATACGGCTGAAATCATGGCCATTTCACTTCAGCCTCCCCCTTAAACGAATATCCTTCAAATACTTTTTATATTGTCCCCATTGTCCATTCTTCCTTTGGATGACAATCTCTCCACATTCTTTGCTCCATTTGAAACTACTTTTGCTACCTATATACAAAGCCCTTTAGAGGCCGCAAATCCTGCGATTGACAAAATCACAGGTTTTGCAACAGTAAAAGGTATTTTTACGATGTACAAAAACGTTTTCCAGTCTGAAAATTCTTTCCAACTCATAGAAATGGATTTTATGACCCTTTGAGAATCGCAAACAGGTGCCTGTGTGAAAGGGGTGTTTTCTCCTATTTGTTGGTCGTAAGGAATGTATCACTTGTTTGTGACCACAATGGCGGCCCATAGTTGTGATGAGAGATTTCAATATCTAGGCAGCAATAGCAAAACACTCAGACACCACTGCTCTATTTGACTCCTTAGAAATAATTATTGTTCACTATTGCTCCATTGGCCCCACAGATGGCCACTCAGTTGACATTATTTACATTTGTCCTTCTGACTTCTTTTTACTCCTACCTTTGCCATGCACCAACTATATCAAAAGAGTTTTCAATATATCCACTACTTCTTCACTCACCCCAATAGCAAACTGTAAGGACTTTACGCCCTTGGTCCAAACACTCCCTAGATACTATTTGTATGAAACTTAATGACTCATGACATCAAGCAGCGGATAACCCAATGTAGGAATACCTAATTCCAACAAGTATATCCTTAAGACTATTAACGATATTCTTTCACTAAGTTTGCCAGAACTCGCCCTTCAGCACCATGATGTCCATGGAATTACTTTACCTTAAATAACAGTGCAAGCATATAGAACACTGGTGGTATCAAATTAGGATTCTCTTATCAAGACTCAATAAAAGGCTGAACAGAGCAGAGAAGTTTTAGGGCATGGGCAAATTGAGCAATTGCCGAGAGACCACACCTTCCAAGGTCCCCTTTGGGAAAGTGAACTTTCCCTCTAGTTGACCTCTGTCTATTCTATTCTCTTTTAAAACCTCTTCCTCTCTCTGCCTACCTCTACTGTTTGTCTCTCTCTCAAGTACCATTTTAAGGATTTTTTGAGTCTCAGGCAAGTCATATTTCAACGGTTTTTCTGTTAACCTCTTAATGTTTAAGATATAATGTACTACTGTTCAGCATCATGCGGATTTGAATAAGCAAGAAAGGGTAATAAAATTTAAATGTATACCATACAGGGCTACACTAATTATGTCTTGCCCAGAGCCCCCAAAAACACTTAAGATGACACTGGAAATGAGGACCTACCAAAATACACATCATGCTGCATGTTGTATCTTGTTTTACTAATATGCTTTGCTTCTAACCCTACAGATGCAGTCTTAGAAATACTACATGAATTCTCTGATCTCTCTTGCCCAATTTACCCCATTCGTAATTTAATACATTTTTGCAACAATCGGTTAAATTTTTCTGTGAAGAAAACTGAGCGTAGTAGAAGCACATTCTCATCTACCATGGTGTAGAAAAATAAATGTGTTTTAGTGCACTTAAGTACACGGTTCTAAATACTTGACTGGGTTGCAGCCAGTGTGGTTGAGGAAGGCAAGTCATGTTTTCTAGTCATCCGATGTGGCTTTTACTTGTTGATTTTTAGGCCACAGGCACATTACATTTGTCACTGACTTGCTTGCTCCCAATATGTATCAACATGTTTACCAGTCTCTTTCAAAGGGAGACAGAGACAGAGGTAGGTATCAATCCCTCCATAACAGCCAAATGCAGTGTTGTTGTTTCATAAAGCTGAAAACGTACCAGTCTGAGACATTTCTGACCGATCTGCCGCCTCCCTTTGGCTACTAATTTCATTACTCATCAATCTTTTTTTTTTTTTTATATTTTATTTTATTGGGAATCAAAGTGCATCACAGAAATAACCACAAAACATTAATAGATAGTCCGGACATACATAGATAGAATTGTCAACAAGCTTGATGTAAAAAAGAAAACAGACAATATATAAATATATTAACTACAGATGATACAAAAGGTTCGATGCATAAAAACCTCCAACGGTGAATTGTACAAGACCTGAATCAACTGGTTCAAAATTCATGGAACAAGCCTTAGATAAAACCTGATGATAAAACCAGTGGAGTGCGAAAGATGTAGCTCAGGCTATTAAATTGGTCTGCCTCCAATTTGTAACCGGGGCCCAAAACCTTCTTCCAAAGTCCCGTATTTTCCGCCCCTTTCGCTCATACAGACATGCTTCAATGTTGTGTATTCCAAGAAGCCTGGAGAGCCACATTTGAAAGGTAGGTGCTACAACATCCTTCCAACCTGCTGAAATCAAGATCCCGAGCACAGCCACGGATATGAACACCAAAGCTGCTTCATCTTTCCCCAGATTTAAATTAGAGTCTGTTCCCAAGATCATCAGGGTAGGGGATAGATCGATCTTATGACCTAGCAGCCCCTCCCAAAATGTTTCAATCTCATTCTTTACTGGGGTCAAAAGTCTGCAATTAAAAAACATATGCAATAGGTCAGCTTGTCCATCCCCACATCTTGGGCACGTATCATCTGCCCTAACCCCCCATGCGAATAATTTTGCTGGTGTATAATACAGGTTAAACACAGTTTTATAATGCTGGGCTCTTAAATTTGTGGCTCTAAAAACCTTTTTATTTAATAGAAGGGCCAAGTCGACATCTATATCTGAGTTTCCCAGTTTCCTAGACCATGCTACCTCAGTCTTGTCAACATCGTCTTGTATCTCTTGGATAAGAATATTATAAAGGGTCCTGATTTTTTTACAACCACTCGACAAAGCATCTAAAAGGGGGCTATTATTGGGAGGAGGAGGTCTTGGTTTTATAGCCCTCAAGGAGCGAGCCAGTTGGACATAGACAAACCAATGATTGCTTGGGACACCGAAGCCGTTTTGTAGAGCCTCGAAGCTTACAATCCCTTCTCCGTCCAATAATTCCCACAGAGTCTTAATGCCCAGCCCACTCCAAACTTTTACGATCCTTTCTACACCTAACCCTGAGAAAAGACTAGCATTATATATATGAATATATGGATTAATTTTGGGGATGTGACAAAAATTTCTGCAAGCCTTCCAAACCCTCCAAACTCCATCAATAATCTTAAATCTTGCTTTTTTATAGAATCTTCGATCCACCTCACAGAGCAATAAACCCATTGCCTTTCTACCTAGCAATAACTCAAAAATAGAAGGGGGCTGCTGTACTTCGGGGCTTAGGTCACTGTGGGGAGCCACTGGCTGGAAAAGCATGGTCATTCGGGTCAAGAGGCATGTCCAATGATATAGTCTTAGATTGGGGAGCGCTAGTCCGCCCCTTTCTTTTGGAAGAGACAGAAGGTTTGTGGATCGCCTTACCTTCCCAAATTGCCAAATAAATTTGATAAAAATAGATTCAAGATTCGTGATTATTTTCTCGTCCAAGAATAGAGGTATGGCCCGGAAGAGATATAATATCTTAGGGAACATCGTCATTTTGACAGCATTTACCCTTCCAATCAAGGAGAGATGTAGCCCATCCCATCTTCTCAAATCAGTCTCTATTGATTTAATGAGCGGTAAATAATTTTCTTCGACTATCTTCTCGACTGTGGCATTAATTGTCACCCCTAAATATACAGCGGCATCCACATATCTTGAATCTAGTTTAACCATATCTTTCGTGCAGATAATCTGGGTCTTTGCTTCATTTAATAAATACCCTGAGCTGGCGCCAAATTGATTTGTCAACTCAGACAGAATAGTCATTGCCTGCTGCACTAATTATGTCTTGCCCAGAGCCCCCAAAAACACTTAAGATGACACTGGAAATGAGGACCTACCAAAATACACATCATGCTGCATGTTGTATCTTGTTTTACTAATATGCTTTGCTTCTAACCCTACAGATGCAGTCTTAGAAATACTACATGAATTCTCTGATCTCTCTTGCCCAATTTACCCCATTCGTAATTTAATACATTTTTGCAACAATCGGTTAAATTTTTCTGTGAAGAAAACTGAGCGTAGTAGAAGCACATTCTCATCTACCATGGTGTAGAAAAATAAATGTGCGCTAAAGGGGCAGGGGGCCGCGCGGCGCTCACACGCTGGTGACGGAACCGCTCCGTCACCAGCCTCGGTTGAGCTGTGCTGATGACGGAGCGGTTCCGTCGTGGCCCCGCCCGCTCAATAGAACGCGCCGCACAGGCGCGTCGGGCGGGCCATGACGGAACCGCTCCGTCATTAGCACAGCGCCACCGCGGCTGATGACGGAGCGGTTCCGTCATCAGCATCGAAAAGGCTATGGCAACACACTCTGTTATTATGTCAACACACTCTGTTTAGATCGCCCTGACATTCTCTTCAATTGTATGCAAGTCCTTGGAAAAACATCAGCAAGGCTACATTTCTGATCATATGTCTGCATTTCTAAGCAGGATGCACCGACTTCCTGTCTGGAAGGAAATTCTCTTTAAGACTGTCTGCGCTGTGCATCTCATCATCTGCTATGCTGATCTCATGTATCTTCACAGCATATACTCCTTTTACAAATCTTTGCTCAACTGGCTACACTCTACTGATCCCATGCGTCAGGCATGCCTGGCTTGGCAGATGTGCCTTCTTCAATCTTGCTGCTGGTCATTGAAACCAATGTTGTATCAATATTCATCTTCTTACTATCTGCAGTTCTGCCCAAGACTGAAATTCACCTATTGACCCTCTAAGTATTTGGGTGAAAAAGAGTCCAAGGCCAGATTTACAAACATTTGCGCTGGGTTTGCATCACAAAAGCACACATGAGAAGTGGGAAAAGGTTTGAAGTTTGTTTATGCATAGTATTTTGTACTTGGAGGGTACCCTGCCAGCCAGTACCAACCCTATACTAGACATGCTGCAGACACCTTTGCACTATGGTGGAAAGGTGTGTACGTGGTACGTGATTTTGCGCCACCACTAGGGAGAGAGCAGCATAGTGCCATATCTTAGTTGATATGGTGCTTTCCTGCTCTCCCCCTCTCTCAGAATGCAGTGCAGCAACTTTGCATGCCACGCTGTGTGGCACTTTTGGAACTCTGGGACCAAGCGTCAAGACCTTTTGTGGTATCTGTGCTTATCAATCAATTAGAGTAAAACCAAGGTGCATACCAGCTGTGACCTATTCCCACTTCTGCAAATACATACATTCCAGCTGTACAATTGCCATGATGTGCACTTGTGTTTGTGTAAATGTGGGTTTTGCGATTGTTGTGTTAGTCGAGAATGTTTTTTATTTATGCGTGTGGTGTTTGAATGGGTGCGTGTAGTCAAAGAGGTGGGTTAGGGTAGTGAAACGCTTAGCCACAAGATTGGTTTGCAAAGGATGTCTTCTCCCCCATCAGCTATGTTGCAATTGCTTCCTTCTGTGATTGTATGCTTGCCCAATAGGGCCCATAGTGAGAAATATGAGGCTATAGTGGACATGTCACATGCCTGGCGTCCAGATGGCAAGTTGGTTGTTTTTAAGTGGTTTTGTAAATGATTATGCCAGGCAACAAGGACCTTTTGTATCAGACAGCATGGCGAGTAAAATCTTGAAAATATAGCATAGTGTATACAATAATTATATACGACCACAGCAAGCCTGCAAAAATAGCATAGTGTATACAATAAATATATACGACCACAGCAAGCCCGCAAACATAGCATAGTGTACACAAGAAATATATACGACCATAGCAAGACCGCAAACATAGCATAGAGTATACAAGAAATATATACGACCACATGAAGCCTGCAAACATAGAATAGTGTATACAATAAATATATACGACCACAGCAAGCCTGCAAACATAGCATAGTGTATACAATAAATATACACGACCACAGCAAGCCTGCAAAAATAGCATAGTGTATACAATAAATATACACGACCACAGCAAGCCTGCAAACATAGCATAGTGTATACAATAAATATATACGACCACAGCCAGCCTGCAAACATAGCATAGTGTATACAATAAATATATACGACCACAGCAAGCCTGCAAACATAGCATAGTGTATACAATAAATATATACGACCACAGCAGGCCTGCAAACATAGCATAGTGTATATAATAAATATATACGACCACAGCAACCTGCAAACAAAGCATAGTGTATACAATAAATATATACGACCACAGCAAGCCTACAAACATAGCATAGTGTATACAATAAATATATACGACCACAGCAAGCCTGCAAACATAGCATAGTGTATACAATAAATATATACAACCACAGCAGGCCTGCAAACATAGCATAGTGTATACAATAAATATATACGACCACAGCAACCTGCATACATAGCATAGTGTATACAATAAATATATACGACCACAGCAGGCCTGCAAACATAGCATAGTGTATACAATAAATATATACGACCACAGCAGGCCTGCAAACATAGCATAGTGTATACAATAAATATATACGACCACAGCAAGCCTACAAACATAGCATAGTGTATACAATAAATATATACGACCACAGCAAGCCTGCAAACATAGCATCGTGTATACAATAAATATATACGACCACAGCAAGCCTGCACACATAACATAGTGTTTACAAGAAATACGACCATAGCAAGCCTGCAAACATAGCATAGTGTATACAATAAATATATACGACCACAGCAAGCCTGCAAACATAGCATAGTGTATACAATAAATATATACGACCACAGCAAGCCTGCACACATAACATAGTGTTTACAAGAAATACGACCATAGCAAGCCTGCAAACATAGCATAGTGTATACAATAAATATATACGACCACAGCAAGCCTGCAAACATAGCATAGTGTATACAATAAATATATACGACCACAGCAAGCCTGCAAACATAGCATAGTGTATACAATAAATATATACGACCACAGCAAGCCTGCACACATAACATAGTGTTTACAAGAAATACGACCATAGCAAGCCTGCAAACATAGCATAGTGTATACAATAAATATATACGACCACAGCAAGCCTGCAAACATAGCATAGTGTATACAATAAATATATACGACCACAGCAAGCCTACAAACATAGCATAGTGTATACAATAAATATATACGACCACAGCAAGCCTGCAAACATAGCATAGTGTATACAATAAATATATACGACCATAGCAAGCCTGCAAACATAGCATAGTGTGTACAATAAATATATACGACCACAGCAAGCCTGCAAACATAGCATAGTGTATAGAATAAATATATACGACCACAGCAAGCCTACAAACATAGCATAGTGTATACAATAAATATATACGACCACAGCAAGCCTGCAAACATAGCATAGTGTATACAATAAATACATACGACCACAGCAAGCCTGCAAACATAGCATAGTGTATACAATAAATATATACGACCACAGCAAGCCTGCACACATAACATAGTGTTTACAAGAAATACGACCATACCAAGCCCGCAAACAACAATCTACTAAATCTAGACACTTTTACAAGTTTCCAGTCTCTTTTTCCATTCCTTCTCCCGCTTCTTCAATTATTTATTGGACAGAGAGAGCCGAAAACCGAGAACAAATGACGGTGGCAGGGCAGACAAGCATGAGTTCTACCCAGAGGCATGAGCCGGCGCAGGCCTGCAGACAGCATGAAATGTAGCAAAATAGTCTGGGAAGTCACATTGTGACAGACCCACTGAAGCAAAAAACAGAACCACTAACGGACACAAAAAAACATGAAAAGGCATTTCACGCAGGCCGACCAAATGTCAACATATACAGTTTCTGCTCCACTTGAGGCCAGGGCTAAAAATACACCGCATGGATTTGTAAAAAGAAGAAATCGATGGCTATCCAAGGGAGCATCGTCAGGCGGGTGAGTATTTCGACTAATCAGATTCTCCGGTTTCGGATTATATTTGGGAAGGACTGAGACTCCTCGGTCCAGCGGCGTGGCTGACATTTTGTGCAGGGGATAATGACTGTGAATGAATTAAATAACACTATTTCTCTGTCATGTTGGTTCTCTCCATAGTTCATTCTCACCAGGGACTGCTCTCATTGTCAGTCATGTGAAGAAAAAAAGCAGGGCAGAAACAAAGCATAAATGTCGTCCCTTCAGGGACAGTGCTTGGTGAGGTGATTGGTGATGTGTTGGTGCTTGAATTGTGTTTTTTCAGGGTATAGGTGGGTAGCCCAGGGGGGATCTGCCTAGATCGCTGCGAAGCCGCGCACAGTGTCTGTGTCCAATGAGTTTGAATAGGAGTAGGGAGGGTGGGGCACACTTTGGCTGGGCTCATTAATGCATGGCCAAGAATGATTTGCATATGGTTGGTCCTTTTCTGTAGTGGCGCGGTGACCAAACAATAATGGTCTTGAATCAGGCCCAGAGTAATTTATCTGTGTCTGTTTCTGTTGTGGCAGTGGCGTAGCAAGGGGGGGGGGTGGTCCTCCTGGGCAGCACAGGTTTTGGGGACGGTGGCATACCCGCCCCCACTCGTAACCTGCAGCTGCGTGGGGCGGTAAACGCAGGAATCCATGCAAGCATACCCGCCGCCCGCTCTTACGACAGATGCGGGCGGCAAAAGGCCTAGCTACCAGCCACGGCCAGTGGAGGGAGTTTCGGTGGGGCGGAGAGGCGGGGCGGAGGATAATAAATAAAACGAATTTCGTAGCGCGCCCTGCATCACATTTTGCGATGCAGGGCGCGCTACAAAATTTGTTTTATTAATTAAATTGTTTACTTACCTTCAATTATCCATACTCCGGTTTTTAGCACCCCCCACCCCGCCTCTCTGCCCCACCGAAACACCCTCCACGGGCCGCGGCTGCAAGCTACCCCACTGTATTGTGGGATGTCTACTGGCAAATCTTGCAAAGTTCAAATGCTCATCATACAATCCATGGGCGGCTAGTTTGTTGTAATACTACCTCGTATTGCTTTCTCTCTTTTTTTTTTTTACTCTTTCATGTTTTTCTAGCAAAACAATTTGTAGAGAAAGAGAATTTGTAATTTAGCTTTGACGGGATGAATACCCTGGGTAAAAGGGGTTGGATATCTGCATGGGTAAGAATGAGAAAGGTTTCAGAAGGCATCTCTAGGGCAGACACATCATACCCAATCAGTGATACTGGCAAGTCTTTGTTAAGGATTTTTGTTCATTATTAACATCATGAAATTGTGGTTTTACACTCAATTGCACATGTACACACGGATATAGTACTGCAGTCTTAACAATAAATTCCCTATGACATGCAGAAGTGAGTTTCCCTGACTTTTGTTAATTAGGTCTCAATTTAAGCCTGGCAGCCATGTTTTACAAAATAGATCTCGCCCCCTGCACATCTTCTTGTTATTTCTACAGAACACAGTCAAGCAGAGTCATGTTTGTTTATTTCAACGGGCATTGTTTTTGCTGTTTTCTTGAAGAAAACATCCTAGCTTGGTTACAGGCTGCATCTTCTGTCAAGGTCCTTCCCCTGGCGTAATGTATCCTATTCTTTCATAACAGCAAACAGTTCTTCGTGTATCTACTTTGTTCTACCGTCTCTGGATGGCATTAACATACAGAATCAATGTTTATATGGTGGGATAGTGCTTAGAAGCCACGGAAATATGACAGTTAGTTAAATTGTGCTCAGAATTTACATTTGTGATCATACCACGATGATTCTGGAGTTTTAGTGATTTTACATGAAAATATTGTATGTAAACCTTTGATTTTGTGGAGGGGGGAGCCTGATTATGTCCTATGCTGTTGGAGATGCTGTATGCTTCTCTATTTATTTTGCTGCCAACTTATGAATTAGAATATTTTTGATTTTGCACTTTTCTACATTGCTTTATTTTCAGGGAGCCTTTATGGCAATTATTCTATACCATATTTTTTTTAAATGTTCTTATTAAAACCCTTACATTTATTTAGTTGATTTAGAATTAAGTAATTGAGTGGGTCCTTTTACTTCAATAACGCATTTTATAATTTTATTGTGATGGGAGGTGCTTTACGTAGGGGATGGCTTTCCTCATGATATTGAGGTTTAACAACATCTCCAATGCATCAAACTGTGGGTGCTCTTTTGAGGTAATGTTTTGGGGGGTCAAAATTGCAGGGGACCAGTGTCTGCATGTTTGGCCACACAACTTGCTTGGAGAAGGTTATGGTAGGTGCCTCCACCTAATTTCCAATCCAGAGACTTTCTAAGAATCCATTTCTTAGCTCTGTGGAGACTCAGGCGCACCAGCCGCAGCAGTACTGGCGTAATCAAGGGCTGGACAGGCCACCCAAAGAGATGTCGGGAAGATCAGTCATCTAAATGAGCAGCACAGAAAGCAGGAGCTTCCCACTGCAACCATCAATCTTGTTGGGTTCCTCCAATGTCAGGTGTTCTGCATGACCAAAGTGGGAAAGGAGGATGCTAGGCTATGGGTCTAGATGGGAAAGGACTCGGGCATCGCTTCACACAGTTTTCTAAAGTTTCTACAGAGACCTGCAGCAGCAGATTTCTGTGACCAGCAACAGCTAACCCTCCAGCAGGTTCTTAAAGATATTAGACACAATAGGGGGATTGGCAGCATAGAGCAGAACAGAGCTGGTGTTCCTCAATGGCAGCCATCACACACTCAACCTACCTCAAATGTAGCTATTTAAATGTATCCCCATGCATAGGTATAAACTGTAAAATAGTGTCCAATCAAAAAGGCATTGCACTGTTGTAGGTGCTGCAACAAATATAGCAGGCAGTATTCTGCATAAAGTGTATCCTTCTATAATGTATACACAAACAAGAGATAGGCATACGGATTAGATATGAGACTTCCCTCTAGGGAGATGTATGCTAGCCACAGTTCATGAACACAAAATAAGATATACATAGTGTGAAAGAAAACCCAGATCTTTTTTCTCTGAAATAGCTTGCCTGCTACCTCTTCCCATCCAATAGCTCACAGGCGGCTCCTCCACAATGGAGGAGAAGCGTCGCCCCACTGGCTCAGAGCCAGCAGGTGAAAAATAAAACAATGTTCTATCATCGTTTTATTTATCACTTGCTAGCTATGAGCGAGCGCATGTAGAGAGGGGCGGGCCGTGCCATTAGAGGGGGGAGAAGGAGTGCTATGTGTACTTCTAAGTGCGCATGTGTGTTTAACCAGCTGTCTCAGGCTGACCAAACAGACATGTGCACTTAGGTTTCTCCAACCTGGATGTATTGAACAGCCGGGCTGGAGAAACAGCAACACCAATTTAGACCGCAAGAGGCTGCATGCAACAAGAGCTTGTTGGTGACAATCTAACAAGTATAGCATAAGTAGTAACTCCAGCACCCAAGTGGTACCCAAAAGTTAATGCCACCTAGAGGAGAGGGACCAGGTGGAAAAACATTTGGTCATTTTAAAGTTTGTTTTCGCTTAGGCAAAGGTAATAAGAATCAATCGGGCACATTTTATAATATTTCCACTCCTTATAATCACAAACACTTGAGAAGTATAACTATATAGTTTGGTATTTTCTTAGGCACCAGGGGTGATATTACATAGGCTTTGCATTAGTTCAAAAATACTGCAAACCCTTTTGCACTATTTGCTGTTTGTAAAATACAGGAATGAATTGGAGCAAAAACATTTTTCGCACCATGGGAGAGGGAGAAAATGGATTGTGGGACCGTATTAGAAAATTCGTATTACATTTTTTCTTGTTAATCAATTTACATGTGCAATAAATATTTTTTACAAACAGACCATAGCCTATAATCAAGCCTTTTCTTAAATCAAAGAACACAAATGGAGTACACTTTGGGGGAGATTGTACTTTGTAGAACGTTTATTAGTACTACAGCAGTACTACTCATGTACTACTTAAAGGCTATTCACACACCTACAGATGGACAATTCCGCCTCTCCTATCTTTTCTGTGTGGAGGTCTCGGGCATATGTGCGGACATCTCCCTACATGTAAGTATATATTTTGAAGTACATTTTGGAGAACCTGGGAAAATGGCTGGACAATTGGTTCTACTTACCAATAAGTGGGAGCGGGTAAGGAGGAGCTTAGCGAGGGGGAAGGATAGGTTTAGGGAGGGACATGCAAATACAAACACCCACTCTCAAAAGGGTAAGCCCACTGTTATTCACAAGCTGCACTTCTAAAGTTACTTCAGCCTAAAAGGACCCAAAACAGTAGTAAATGTACTTCAGTCCAGCTTTGGAATAAGTCCAGCACCACACTTGGTCACTTACAGGTACTGCAAAACACTCCTATAGAAAATAATGGCAACAGAAATTTTAAATAACAGCTCATAGGGATACATGTTAAATAAATAAAATAATTTCAAATGTAAAGATATATATAGATATATGTATATATTTATGGTTAAGGCTACCAGAGATAGGACTTTCTCTAATTTTTCACCATCAATTAATTTGCATCGGTTTGACGAATCTCCACGAAACTTTGTAGACCTATTCTTCCTTTTCCATAGGCAGATGATGCAAAGTTTCACAGTGATTGGTTAAGGAGATGCAAAGATAAAGGGGAGGGGGGGGGTACCAAAACATGCTTTTCCACCAATGCATTTCACATAGACTTTTGTATTAGACGCAGTGCAAAAATGGGATTTACATTCAATTTGGCAGGTTTATACATTCGGGTGTATAGAGTATCCTTTTGGGTACTACAAGTAAGCCGTTTTTCAGTTATAAGGCATTTTAACTTAGTGATATCTACTGTTGCGGTACTATCACAAGAGTTTGCTGGATTTCGCAAATGACCCACAGTACATAGCAATGATAAGTCATGAGGTGATTGACTAATGACTATCGTTTACATAAGTTAAAGGCAGCCATGTTGTTGTCAGGTACAGTTTGGCTGTGTTCTGCATTACTCCTTCAGCTCTAGGTAAGTATTAGGTTTGGTATTTTTCCCTTACCTATTACCACTTTAGTAAGGTTGTAATAGGTAGGGAAAAATATTTATAAGTTTCTATATATTTAAAAATATATACGGAGTACAGCAGTACTACCTCCAGTGTACTGCGGTGTCAAAGCATTTTTTTTTTAAATAAAATCAATATGTTAAAAATTAAAAATACACTGTAATGCACTATATAATACATTTTGAAGTGTATTTTCTATTTTCAACATATTTAAATATGCACAAAAAAGGCTACAGAGAAGCGCAGTAATAGATACAAATTGCCGCACTACTTAAAAAAATGCTTAGTTCTCCTAGTCTGCTATAAAAACATATTGAACATTAAAAATATATTTCTCTACCTATTATCACTTTAGTGAAGTGTTAGTAGCTGGTGAACACAAATAAAACCTACTGCTTAACTATATCTAGGACCTTAACACAGAAGGCAGTGAAACGCAGACCGCAGAATGCAGCAAAACTGTGATAAAAACTACATGTCTGCCTTTTACCTTTGGTAAACACAGGCATTAGCCAAACACATACTGACTTCTCATAAGCATGTACTGTGGTATACCGCAAACTTACCCAACACAATATATAAGTACATTTTAGATTTAACACTACTTACACTATTCACACATACTACCAAAAATGACCATTTACACCTCATAATGTATATTCCTGCTATATCACATCTACATCCGTTCACTCACTTTCATGCTGCATTTGTTTCAATTAACACATTTCACTGTATGCCCCTCCACTCAATGCCACTCCACGTTACGCTTTACGCCATTCCACTATACACCTCTCCACTCTAAGCTAATCCCCTGTACACCACTTCACACCACACCACTCCACTCTATACCACTCTACTCTATGCTATTATACTTTACGTCAGTCCAGCCTTTGACCCTTCACTGTACGCCCCTCCACTGTACGCTATTCCACTGTGCACAGCTCCACTCTATGAAACTACACTCTAAGTGTTTGTACTCTATGCCACTGCACGGTATACCAATTCAGTGACACCACTGCACTGTACACTATTCCACTGCACGCCTTTCCACTCTAAGCCCCTCCACTGTATGCTACTGCACTATACGCTACTCCACTCTATGAGAATAAAGTGTATGCTTTTACACTGTGCAACACTACATTCTACGACACTGAACTCTATGCCACTCCACTCTATGCTACTCCACTATATGTCACTCCCTTCAACTTCACTACACTGTACCTCACTAAACTCAACGCTATTCCACTCTACACCACTCTCCTGTATGCTAGTTCATTAAATGTCACTCCATCTGTGCCACTCCTCTCTATGCCACTACACTCTACCCAATTCCACTGTACGCTATTCCACTCTACAAACACTCCACACTATGCCAGTTCATTCTACATCACTACACTGTACCTCACTCCAATCTATACCAGTCCACTCTAGAACACTCCACTATAAGCCACTCCACTATACACCACTCCACAGTATGCTATTCCACTGTATGCCACTCCACTCTAACACAATCACTACAATTACATAACTCAATCAATCAAGAACTTGTAGAGCGCACTACTTACCGTGAGGGTCTCAAGGCGCTGGGGAAAAAGGGGGGGGGCGCTACTGGTTGAACTGCCAGGTCTTGAGTAGCCTCCTGAAGGTCAGCAGATCTTGGGTCTGTCGTAGGCTCAGTGGGAGGGTGTTCCAGGTCTTGGCGGCGAGGTGGGAGAAGGATCTGCCGCCGGGGGTTGTCTTTGGATGCGAGGGACGGTGGCGAGGGCGAGGTCGGCGGAACGGAGCTGGGGGTTGGGGATGTAGGAGAAAATTCGTCTGTTGAGGTAGGCTGGGCCGGTCTTGTGGAGTGCTTTGTGTGCGTGGATGAGGCGCTTGAAGGAAATCCTCTTGTTGATGGGGAGTCAGTGCAGGTTTCACAGGAAGTGATGTGGCTGTGGCGTGGTATGTAGAGGCGTTTTGAATGTGTTGCCGTCGTTTGATGAGCTTGGCCGGAGCTCCCGCCTAGATGGCGTTTCTATAGTTGAGTCTGCTACTGACGAGGGCCTGGGTGACTGTTCTTCTTGTATCTGTTGGGATCCACCTGTAGATTTTGCGGAGCATGCGGAGGGAGTTGAAGCAGGAGGAGGAGACTGTATTGACTTGCTTGGTCATGGAGAGTGTTGAGTCGAGGATGACTCCCAGGTTGCGTGCATGGTCGGTGGGTGTCGGGGCTGCCCCCAGTGCCGTTGGCCACCAGGAGTTGTCCCAGGCTGAAGGGTTGGAGTCCATTCTACAGTACTCCACTCTACACTATTCCACTGTACCCAACTCCACTTTCCCCACTGTACTCTACACCACTCCACTTTACACCACTCCACTATGCCCATTGCCACTACACTCTACGACAATCCACTGTACGACACTTAGCTGTATGACACTCCAATATATTCTATCTCACTCTACGAGACTGCACTCTATACATTTGTAATGTATTCCACTACACTGTACTTCACTCCACTGTACGGTGCTCAAATCTACGCCTCTACACTCTTACCCACACCACTGTACTCTATTCTGCTGTACACCACTACACTCTACACCACTACACTCCAAGAGAAGCCTGGAGCATCTATAATTCGTCATGCATCATATATAAAACCGTGTTTCTGCCAGATGCCTTAACCACACAAGGTGCACAACCCATTCTCCGAAGCAAAGAGAATCTCCTCATGGAGGTTCCATGACTAAGCAGCCCTTCTCAGGAAGCGCACTCAGGGGGGACCTGTATCACACCAGCCATTAGTACTATCCCATCTTATTATCTTTTCAAAAACCTACTAGTTCAATAGAATTTCCAATCATGAACAAACATTGCATTTTTCTGCAACTTCATAGTCGAGACTGTTAACTAGAAAGTTTTTACTCACCCTTTCCTTTGCTTCATGTTATATATGGAATCTCATCCTTGGAAAGCTGTTAAATGTAATGTAATTTGTATCTTATAGAGCGCGACTGTCACTCCGCTGGGAGTATCCTAGTGCTGTGCAAGGGGTGTGCGAGAAAAACCAACAGAATACTTAAATAAGTGAACGGCATAATTCATATGGGGCAGTAAAGATCCACGTCTTCAGGGCCTTTCTAAATTGGGCTTCTATGTTGAATAGCCTTAACTGTGATGGTAGTGAGCTCCAGGCTTTGGCCCCAAGGGCTGCCACCATTTTTCCTTCTTTTCGTTTTAATCTGAAGGTGGGGGTTTAAGCAAGTTGGCAGAGGATGATCTGAGGGACCTGGCTGTGGTATAAGGAATAAAACGTCCTACCAGATACTTGGGTCCCGAACTAAGCCTGGCTCTGAAGGTGATCAAGAGTACCTTAAAGAGAACTCTCTTGTGCACCGGAAGCCAGTGCAAGGTTTTCAGTGCTGCAGATGCTGACGACCTTTGTGGAAGTTTAAGCACCACTCTAGCAGCTGCATGTTGTACCACCTGCAGTTTCTTGAAGATCGCCTTGTTCGCTCCCGCAAGCAAACTATTGCAATAATCTAAGCGCGAAAGAACCAAGGCCACTGCTACTGATTTCCTTGCTGCCAGTGGAAGAAAATGGAAGAATTTTTTTTGTGATTTGATGATGTTGAAGCATGACCCAGCTACTGCTGTAGCATGGGGGATAAAGGAAAGCCCCGCATCAAATTGTACTCCCAAATTCTTCGCAACCTTGACCACATCTGGCAGTGGGGTGATACCCTCTGGCCACCATTTCTCAGGATGGAACAGAACATCCTTCCCCACCGGGAGGATTTCTGTTTTGTCTGAGTTGCATTTAAGGTGGTTGGTCCTCATCCATTGAAACACTGCCGCTAGGCATCTTTTGAAATTAGTTTCTACATCCGAGTTGGTGTCATCTAAAGAAAGGATCAATTGGGTGTCATCTGAATATGATGTGACTTCTATCCCAAATGATCCAATCAGAGAGATAAGCGGGGTCATATAGATATTAAACAAAAATGGGCTCAAAGAGGAACCCTGAGGGACACCTATTGAGATTATATCATACCCCACATTTTTTTATGGTATTGGGTATATTATTTGTATAATTGTATATATTTCACTATTTGTTACTGTTAGAAATGGGGTTTCTGGTTGGCTAGGGTATGCACCCAAGTCAGGTAGAACCAACCACTCTAGTCAGGGTAAGGGAGTTACATATCCAAGATAATCCCTGCTCACCCCCTTGGTAGCTTGGCAGAGCAATCAAGCTTATCCCAGAGCCAATGTGCAAAGCATTAGCGCAACACACTCACACACCAGTGACACACAAGCACACCACAAAAAGAGACTCCACACAAGGTTATATAAAATATCCTTTGGATTGCACAGAAAATACTATAGACCATAATCACATAAATCACTATGCCACTAGGCCCTTGTCATGACACATAGACCATATAAATCACTTTGCCAACGAGGCAATTGTTAAAACATTACAATCCAGTAAATACTTATAGCTTGCCCATGTCATCAAAATACATGATCAATGTGCATAATATGCAGGGCCTGGTCATACCATGAAAATAAAACACCCATAAATGCAAAGGGTGCAGCTTCCTTGCACTCCTATTATCCTTTATATAGTAATTCCCACCCACAACGTAGGGGCACAGAAGCATTTGTTACAGGGAATACGGTCATTTCTGGGGATTCCTTCAAATTCAGGAATTGGGGGCCTCCGTGTAGGTCTCACCCCGTCCTTACGCCAGGATCTGGTGCTGCTACTACCACGGCAGCCAGGCGCCATGCACAATGGCGAATCCTGTGTGGAGACCTCACTAGGTCCCCCGCATTGGGACCAAAAAGAAACAAAATGCCTTCCAGGTATGTGGTGCAGCAACTGCCCGCGATCTTGCGGGCCGCTGCTTGATGCAGAATGGGCTGGAAGTATGAGGCAAATGTGGGGAAACCTCACCCGGTGCCAAGCCCGCACTTCGTCTCTTGGACACTCCAGCAGGGCGAATCAGGACAAAGAACCATTCAGTGGCTCTTCCAGTCCCAGCAGGGATGCTCCTTTCCTCAGCGTGACCCTCCGGTGTCTTCCTCCCCGCAGTGCAGCCTCATTGGTCCTTTGCTGATGGGGCATGCAGACGAAGCCTTGGTCTCCACGTGAGTGTCCTGCACTACCTCACACCAGAGGCTCTTCTTTGGCCCCGCCGGCTCACTGACGAGCGGCTGCCCCTGCCTTAAGAGACTTCTCTCGGCTTCGGTTTGGCCGCATATGAAGCGCCCCCACACACTGATGCAGGAGAAAGGGAGAAGATGCCCTGTCTCCACCATCTTATGAACTCCTCATGCTTAAGCTCAGGGCCAAGAGCCTGACAAAAAAGCGCCCTCCAAGTGCTAAGTTCAGGGTCAAGAAAGGAAGTGCTCCCCCACGCTAGGAAGGCAACAAGTGCTCACCCTGCACTCAACTGGCCAGGACAAGGGGCACAACAGCACTGCTTAGAGAGCACTGGGGCACCAAAGCAGGAGTGCAGGCAGTAGTCCAGCACACAGGGTCCTCTTGGACAGGTCAGCAGAACAAGTAAAGTCCCATGGCGGTTCCTCCTGGCAGCATAACAGCTCCTCCTGGCAATGTGCTGTTTGTAGAACCAGCAGCATCTGGTTACATGTCCTGCGCAGTGTCTAAAATCATGGGGTCACAGCCTCTGTACTTATACCCCTATGGTCTTGGTTCTGGGGGCACTTCAAACAACTTCAGAAGTGCACATCACCACCATTCAATCCCCAGCCCTGGCTCCAGACACACTACAGGGGGGTGGAGACAGCATTGTGTAAGGTAGGCACAGCCCTATTCAGGTGAAGGTGACAACTCCTCCCGCCACTCTAACTGTAGACCAGGCCTAATCAGCCCGCTATGAGTCACCCAAGAAAGGCAGGAAACACCTCAACCCACCTTGTGACTGTCTACAGTGAATGCACATCCCCAGCCCCTGTCAGTCTAAACCAGACGTTGAATACACAACCAGGCAGGGCACAAAGAGTCATAAGCACACAGAAGTGCCAACTTCTAAAAGTGGTATTTCTAAAATAGTAATAACAAATCCACGATCACCAATAAACAGGATTTAATACTACTATTCCAAGCATACCAAACATGGCCACCCTACCCCTTTCCTATCAGAAACTACCACTGAAACACATAGCAGGGAATTCCCAATGCAAGCCAATGAGAGGGAAGCCTCACAGCAGTGAGAAACCAAATTGGCTGTTCGAGTGTTCGTCACTACCAGGACATGCCACACAACAAGGTGAATGTCCTACCTTTTACCTACACAGCACCCTGCCCATAGGGCTACCCAGGGCCCTATTTAGGGGTGACCTATATGTAGTAAAAGGGGAGTTTCAGACGGGGTAAACACTTTAAGTGCCACGTCACTGTGGCAGTAAACTGCACACACGGGCCCTTCAGTGGCAGAGGCCTGAGACAGGTCTAAAAGGGTACATCAGTGGGTGATGCAAGCAGCACTGCAGGCCCACTAGTAGCATTTAATTTCCATGCCCTGGGTTTATGAGATATCACTGTACAAGGGACTTACAGGTAAATTAAATATGCCATACAGGTGTTGACCAATCTTACCAAGTTTACAAAAGAGCGCACATGCACTTTTTAAAAATTTTTATTTCTCCAGTTTACACATTAACACAGTGACACAGAACTGGCACCCTTTCATTGTATGTACGCAGATCGACAACCTCACTAGCGGCACTTAGGACTACAGGTGACAACAGGGAGGGAACAGACTCATGGGGAAGGAACACAAAAAAGCATACAATAATAGCACAGTGAGAAGGAGCCAGGCATGTCGCTGATGCAGGCGGTAAACATCACTGGGGTCCATGCCCCTACTCCCCGTCAGACCCAGACCCAGCAGGCGCATGCAACCCATCACTCTCACTGTCAGCCGTGGCGCAGAAGGAGAGCTCCTCTTCCGCCAGTCCCGATGTACACATTACGCGCCAAGCAATTAGGTCATCCTGTAGCTTCTCATCTCGCCGAGTAGTTTGCATATGTGTTTCCTCGGCCAATGACCACTCCCTTACATCCCTGAGCCAAGTGAATATCTCCAGGGCCCCTCGCCCCTTCCAAGTTATCGCCACCCTGCGCCTGGCTAGCACCAACATTAATTGGAGAAATTTGTTCGAGAGTTTCTTTTTTTTGGGCTTCCGGACCAGAGCAAGCAGACAATGCAGGGGCTCGGGCGCCAACCTAAGGCCCGTGGCTGCGACTATTCTGTCCACCACCCCCACCCAGAATTGCCTGACCAAAGGGCATTCCCAGGCCAAGTGCAGGAAGCCCACTTTCTCAGCGTGACATCTGAACATGCACTTTAGCACAGATCTACAGTGGTAAAGCACCCAGAGTCATAAAACCAACAAAACAGGTCAGAAAAAATACAGGAAGAAGGCAAAAATTTCTGGGATACCCCTGTGAAAAGGGCCAGGCCCAACAGTTATGCATCTTTTCCAGGACCACTATTTGTCTAAAACAGTTCTGTGAAGTGCTGTTACCCATTGGGACTGGTTCGCAATGTACAAGACAGCTAATTAAACAAATAAATGATTCTTAATAAGTAAGCAGAAAAGAAATGGTGCATATGGTTGTGCTTTTTTTTGTCACCATTGCAAAGTTTCTGTAACACGTCCACATATGTCATAAGCTGGATGCCCACTCAAGCACTAAACTTTGGGCCAGATCTAGTAATATTTTTGCAGTCACAAACACTCTTATTCAGAGTTTGTAAACTGCAAAAAATATATTTTCCCATGTACAAAACACATTTTAGTAGTCTATAAGGTCTTACCAACTCTTATAATGGGATTGTGACTGGAAACCAAATTGTGGGCGTCACTTTCAAATTGCAGTTTGGTACCAGATGTGTCAATGGTCGCAAAGCATTGAAACGTTAGTGACTCTCTAATTTGTTGTAATTAATTGTTTGAAAAAAGGAAGGGTCCACTTTGGACCCGTTCCACTTTGAAAATTGGGAGGCAAGTTTCTCATTGAAACCTTTGTGAAATTAAATCTTTTTTGTAGAAACAGCACTGTTTCCTTTAAGGAAGTCGGGCTGCTTTGATAAAAAAAATAAGGGTTCTCCAATCATAGAGATGGTGGTCTACTGGCACTTGCAGGCCACCATCCCTTTGATTGTGGCCAATCAGAGTGAGTCAGAGTTTGAAAACTGCCCAATGAACATTCATTAAGCAGGTTGGACTGCCACCCGTTCCAAATGGAAATTTTGTGAATCGATCTAACAGTACAACCTGGTACCAACTTGTGTCCAAATTTTGCAAACGCCCCCCCTAAGGGACACAAGCACACTTAGGGACCGTTTAAGAGTCTGGTAGTCCAAGTACTGTAGAAACTAGACTGCAAAAAGATGCTCAAAGAGTCCCAGGTGATTAGGTTGAGCATTCGAGACCTCTTGTATATATTTTAGTATATACTTTAGTATATATACTTTAGTACATACTTTAGTATATACTTATATGTGTATGTACTTTGTGGGCTCTGGAGATTAGCCCTAGGACCTGTCTGCTTCCTCTTAGGGACTTTTTTTCTGGCAACTGCCTCTATTTAACTTTCTTTTTTTTTTGTCAAATCTGTTTATTGGCATTTTTACTTTTTGAAAACAGTACAATACTCATTAGTTTCCATACATTGCATCGCTGTAAATATGGCAAGTGATCGTTCATACACAGCATATTGTGTCCCCTAGGTAGTACATTGTGCCGCATGGGTATATCTGGGCCCAGTACGTGTACCTGAAAACATCTACCACCTGAATGGAGCTCGTGCGGCCCAGCCCTGTACATAGAATTGCTTTTTATACAAGAACAATAAAACTGCTGTTTTGAAAAATGAATGAATGAAATTAGATTTGTAAAGCGCATGGCTTCCCGAGAGCGTCCCAGCACTGAAGAACAAAGAGCAGACTGAGGGGGGCACCGTTAATCAGGGATCAATGGGAAAAAGAAATGTTTTAAGAAGCTTCCGAAACTTCAAATAGCTGGGTTCAGTTCGAACCCTGCAAGGAAGGGCATTCCACAGCATTGCCGCATTCACAGAAAAACGACGGCCCCCCGAGCGCGCCTTCCTCACTCTGGGAACCTTGGCCAGATTTCCTAGATCAGAACGGAGGGCATGAGAGGACTTGTAAGGGCAGATCAAACTCCTAAGAATAGGAGGTCCCTTACCCTGGAGTGACTTGTGGGTGATGCAAAGAGATTTAAATGTTATTCTTTCACGTATTGGCAGCCAATGACGAGATCTCAGTGCAGGTCTGGCCGAGGATCTTATTGAAGAGCCGGTAAGCAACCTAGCTGCTGAGTTCTGAACACGTTGGAGGGTGTTGATGGTTGCCTCGGGTGCTGCCAAAAACAGGGCATTGCTGTAGTCCAGTCTAGATAGTATTAACCTCTGGATTAGCAGTTTCCTGGACTGGAATGGCAAGAGTGGAAGAGCCTTCCGCACAGACCGGAGTAGGCCATAGCATATGCCTGCTGTTTTCTTCGCTTGGGTCCTGAAGGTCAGGTCACGCTCAAACCACACCCCTAAGCTTTTAATTTCGTCTTTCGGTGTGGGGAAATCTCCCAGACAGGGAGGCCAGATGGACTTGGGTAAAGATGTTAATTGGTGACCCACGGGCATAATCTCTGTTTTGGCTCCGTTCAGTTTCAGCCGAGAGCTGGTCATCCAGGCGTGTATTCCCGAGAGGCAAGCAAATAGATTTTCCGAGCACCTCTCTTGTTGGGATAGCTAGACGACTAGTTGGGTGTCGTCCGCATAGGTAACTATTTTAATCCCAAAAGGAGTAACCACATCCTCCAGTGGGGCCATATATACGTTGAAAAGAGTAGGGCTCAATGATGAGCCCTGAGGGACTCTACACTGGAGAGGGGTAGATCTGGAAAGTGCGCTGCCTTCTCAGATCTGAAAGGTTCGGTTACTCAAAAAAGATGTGAGCCATTGCAAGGCCATGCCCGAAACTCCCAGTCTAGCGAGACGCTGAATTAAGATTCCATGATCCACAGTGTCAAAAGCTGCACTTAGATCCAGGAGGATCGCGACAGCAGATCCTCCTGAATCCAAGATGCACCTTGCCTCTTCAGCCACCGCAATCAGGGCAGAGTCGGTGCCCTGACCAGGGCGGAAGCCCGTTTGGGAATTACGCAGCAGCTTATTGGTTGCCAAAAAAGAGGAGAGCTGCTGATTGACCATTTTCTCCGCAATTTTGCTTAGGACTGGTAACAGCGATATTGGGCGGAAGTTGGCCAGGTCAGATGGATCCAGCCCTGGTTTTTTTAGGAGGGCCTTTACCATGGCCTGCTTCTAGCTGGGGGAAACAACACCACGGGTGAGGGAGGCATCTAAAAGTTCAGTTGCTAAGGGGGCAATGGTATCTGAAATCCGCTTAAGAATATACATAGGCGCGGGATCAGATGGGGAGCCACTTTTCAAGGAGGACAAAACTTTACAAAAATCTTCCCTGGATATACAGGTAAAAGAATGCAGAGAAGGGCCAGAGGTAGTGGCAAAATGGTCTTCAGAATCAGGAATTGGCACACTATATGGTAGACTTTCTAGAATATTTTGGATTTTAGTATAAAAAAAATTCGCTAATTGGTTACATCTAACTTCTGAGCCCTCCTGCATAATAGGGGGGAGGGTGCCTTAAGGAGTTCTTTTACTATCTTAAAAGTTTCCCTAGATGAGTTGGAAGACGTTTTAATTTTCTCTTAGAAAAAGGCCGCCTGGGCTTTTTTCAGGGAGACTTTATAAAGCCTCATAGCAGATCGATATGCCGCTTTATTGTTAGAGGCCCAATCTTTTAAATTTTTTCTGGGTAGGACCACATCCAGGGAACTATTCAGCCAGGTTCGAAGATTTATATCCGCCACTAGTAGATCTGGCTCCGGCAGGGGAGCTGTTTGTTCAAGTGTCAGGGTCAAGCTCTCCAGGGATAGCTTAGACCAAGCACTCTCTAAGGTGCGAGGTGCTATCACTCGTGGTGGGTCGGTTCGAGTTTTCCATGCAAACGGGACTAGGAAATGATCGGACCATGGGAGAGGGAGTGGAGGGCCAGAATCAAGCTGAGTGGTATTAGAAAATATCGGATCCAGAAGGTGTCCTTTGGAGTGAGTGGCCTCTTTATTTATAAGATTCAGCTCAAAAGATTTAAGGTCAAGCCTGATATCAGCTGCCACCTTATCGTTAGGGTCATCAAAATGTAAATTTAGATCTCCCAATATAGTAAAATTAGGTGATGACGCAGCTGCAGCTATAGTAGTATCTAAAAGGGATCCTATAAACTGTCTTACACCGCCCGGAGGGCAATAAATAAGGAGACCTGACAAGGAATTATTAGGGGTAATTTGAATGATGAAATGCATACTTTCTGAATCAGATATACAACTATCTTTAATCCTACAAGTAAACCTGTCTTTATAGACTATGGCAAGCCCACCTCCCTTCCCCTGCTGCCTGTGTTGGCATTGAATGAGGAATCCCTCATGAAGAGCGCTAGCAATGTCAAACTCTGAATTGGGAGATAACCATGTCTCTGTTAGAAACAATATATCGAGATTACCATCCTGGATCATTAGGTTGATCCCTAAAGCGTGCTTAGGTAGCGATCTACAATTGAGAAGTGCCATGCTAAGTTGACTCAGAGCATGTTCACCAGTTTTGTTTACCTGGGTGATTTTGGGACATAACTTACATTGCCTAAATTGGCTATCAAACCTCTCAAGCTGACCACATAACCGGCCTACCTTATGTCTTCGCTGAATGAGCTCATCCCTAGAGTATATCTTGCGGTGTTTTAGGGCAGCGGACAGAGTTTCTGGCCCTAAGCCCGGTCTAGCCCGGACGGGCACAGACGGGCTTGCCTCTGGCGCGCCACCGGCGCGCCCGCTGCGCGGACGGGAAGTGCCGTTCATTTTGTATTGTCTGGGCCGCCAATCGCCCCGCAACACTAGTGCGCTAACCTCTAAGTCTCCTAAGATGGCGCCCGAAGTCTGCGTCCGTGGGATAGCTGCCTGAAACCTAGAAGAGCCCTAAATCGGCCCCCGGTTACCACAGGAGCACTGAGGAGTTACCCACAAGGATCGCAATAATGACAAATCTGAGCAAGGTACGTAATTTTAAAAATAAACAATAAGCATCAAAATGCGTGGATTAAAAGTAAAAGCAGCCTAGGAGCTGAAGAAAGCTAAGTATGAGTGTGTGCGCCCTGACTCCCGGCTTTTCGCCTCAGGAGCCCTAAGTTCTAAAACAGAACAAACAAACTGCAGCATAGTCACAGATATACAATGAGTTCTGTCCCCCCCCACCGATCCCTGCCCCCCGGTCGTCCCCCCTCCCCCGGCGACAGGCGCCTCCAACCTCCGCTAGTCCCCTGCACTGTTGCACCTTGTATTGCATCGATCTAGATGTCAGGTGTATCTCCCGCAGTGTGCCACCCCAGCTTCCAATGCGTTCGGCTAATCCTCTGCCGCTCCCCCACTCGCTGCGCCGCCTGCTGATTGTAGGGCGTTAATCATACGTTCCCAGTGCTCTGCAATAGGTTCCCTACGGAGTCCCACCGTTTCCTCCCGCCGTATTGCAGTCCATCCCGCTCGGGCCCAAGCCTGGAGGGACATGATCCAGGCCCGTGTGCTAGGGGGGTCCCGCGCCTTCCACCTCTTGGTGAGGAGGCGCGCTGCCACTACCATCCCCAGGTCCAGGAAATGGGACGATACCTTGTCTTTGGGTGGTCTTTTAAAATGGTGCAAGAGATATTCGGGCCAGTTACATGGGATTATGCGTCCAGTGCCTTGCTCCAGGAGCCCACTAATGTCCCCCCAGTAGGTGCCCAGCCCTGGTCAATTCCACAGAAGGTGGAGATCGGCATTCACCTCATCGCACCGAGGGCAAGACGCATCTGTTCTGTGGAAGTATTTGTTAATTAAGGCAGGAGTGAGGTAGGCCGTGTGAACAATATAGACCTGAATCTGGCGGAAGCGCATATTCCTGGGGATGCGCACCGGACTTTTAAGGATTTTCTCCCACTCTTTATCTGCGAGTGCTCGCCCCAAATCCCGCTCCCACTTGCCCCGCAGTGGGTCCAGATTTAGTTCCGTATGCGCTCTCAAGGATGCAGCGAACCACCTGACTAAGTGCCGACCCCTACCCATGACATGAAGATACTGCAGGGTTAGATGTTTCTTAGGTTCTGCCGCAACGTCCCCCCACCTAGCCGTCATGTGCGCCAGAAGGGAGCGGTGCAGCAGGAAGCCCCCCGGATGTAGCCCACCCTCAGCAACTAGTGTCTCATAGGGTATCAGCGTCCCATCCCTATACAATTCACCTAGCGACTGGATGCCAGCTTCATGCCATCTTTCCAACATGTGGCTCGTAAGGACCCCCTCACCACCCGGCAAGCCCTCTAAAGGCACCGCCAGTGCGTATGGGAGCACCAACCGCGTGAGCTGCAACGCCCTACGGAAGCACTTGTATGCCACTGCCAGCAGCAGCGGGGCAGGACGCGCCGGAGTCGCCAACGGGTGGAACAGCGCGAGGACTCGCTCTAATGTGTATGGCGGCTCGCCTGTAGCCGCGTCCTCCCTCCCCTTGTCCGGTAGCCAGCGGGCGATCCATTGGAGTTGCGCAGCCATGTAATAATGCTCGAAGCAGGGAGCAGCTAATGCGCCTCTGTCAGTGGGGAGGAACAATTTCCCGAGCGCCAGCCGGTGTCGGGGCGAGCCCCAAATAAAGTCGCGCAGGACTTTGTTGAGCATGGAGAAGAAGAAAGCGGGTATGAATAAAGGCAGATTGGTGAAGTGGTACAGAAGGCGAGGGAGCATGATCATTTTGGCTAGGGCCACTCTGCCCATGGGCGTCAGTGGGAGCGTGGACCAGAAGCCGATCTGAGATCTGAGCGCTGTCACCGCCCGTCTCAGGTTCCCGTCAAAGAGGTTGTGCGACTGGCGATCGATCTGGATCCCCAGGTACTTAAATGTGTCCGCCTTCCTTCGGACTCTCGTACCATGCAGCTGGAACCCCAGATATCTACCCCGTCACTAAATGCAAATAGGCAGGACTTGCCTGCATTCACCCGGAGCCCGGTGAGCTCTGCAAAACGGCGTAGCAGGTGGTCAAGCCGCTCCGGGATGTGGCTCACATCCCTGACAAACACCAGCAGGTCATCGGCGTATAGGGACACCTGGTGTGCACCGTCCCCCAGAGAAATGCGCATGCGCGGGCGGCCGCGCATGTGCATTACTATCCATGACGCCGGCGAGAATCGCGCGATGACGAGAGGGAGCCCCGGGGACGCGGCGGACAAGGTAAGTGGTTTTTAATAATTGCTGAAATGTAATTTAAGTATTTAGGGAGGGCGGGAGGGACGCGGGTGGCAGGCAACTTCGCTACGCCCGCGGGGTGGGCGTAGTGTTGCCTGCTACGCCTACTTCGCAAATGGCGAAGTAGGCAACACTACGCCCACTCCGTGGGCGTAGCGAAGTGATACGCCCAGGGTTAGGCGCAAGGACCTTCCTGTTTGCCTTGTAGTATTCGGCCGGCAGGCCGTCTGGCCGCGGGGATTTCCCGGTTGCTAAAGCCTGTATCGCGCCTCCTACCTCCTCAAGAGTGAGAGGGGCATTCAGTGTGTCGTTATGATCGTCAGTGGCAATTGGCAAGGCAATCGAGTCCAGAAACTCGCGTCCAGCACATGGCTAGGGCCAGTACCTCGGCCATATATAAATGTCTGTAGTGATCAGTCAGCGCCCGATGGATTTCACACTGCGTATATCCCATCTCTCCGCCCTCTGTGTGGATTTCGCCCACCGGGACTCCACGGCTCGCCCTCTGCACCAACCAGGCCAATAGGCGGCCGCCCTATCCGCCTTGGCGTGTGTCTTGGCCGTATGTGCCGCATACTTGTGGCATCTCAGCCTCTCCATGAGGTCCGCGTGTTCACCCCTGAGGCCACTGAACTTGGCCGAATACCTGCCAGCCCCCTCACCCTCCCTCGCGTAGCGTAGAAGCTCGGATTCTAGCCGGGTCAGGGAATCAGACACTGTTGTCCGGATGTTCCACGTGGCACCCATAAAGTGCCCGCGGATGGTCGCTTTATGTGTGTCCCATTCCACCATGGGATCGCTCGCTGTCTCCGCGTTCTCCTCAAAATAAGCAAGGATGGCAGTGCCCAAGGAAGAGCGAAACTCAACGTCTTTGAGCGCAGCCGGCTGCAACCGCCATGTGGGCACAGGAAGCCGGTCCGCTTCCCAGCTGAGTTGGAACAATAGGGGGTTATGGTCTGAGTGTGTCCTGCCCAGATACTCAGACCTGGTCAGAAGTGGGAGCAGTGACGGGAGCCTATTATGCGGTCCAACCGGACATGCAGGTCATGGACTGGTGAATAGTATGAGTATATTTTATCGGCGGGATGCTGTACACGCCAAAGATCGTGTATTCCACAGTATGTAAGCCAGTCCTGGAGTGCCTGTGCGTTCGATGTTACTGCTGCAGCATGAAGGGGGGGGGGGACCGATCTAGTCGTGTGTCGAGAACCATATTAAAGTCCCCGCCCAGTAACCAGGGACATATTAAAGTCCCGCCCAGTAACCAGGGAAGGCCCGCTAATGGATGGAGGGTGTGATTAAGGCTTTCCAGGAATAGGTGTTGGCCTTTGTTGTGGGCATATAAAGACCCTAATAGAACCTCCTGCCCATTTAGCTTCCCCTTGGCTAGAGTGTATCTCCCCTCCGGGTCTACCTGAGCATCATCGCAGATGAACGGGACGCCAGTCCTTACCCAGATCAGTGTGCCACGCGCATGTACGAAAATGTCGTGTCATATATCTGTCCCCTCCAGCACCCCCGGAGTCTATCAAGTTCAGTTCAGGACATGTGCGTCTCTTGTAGGAGTGCAATCCCCACCCTGTGCCACTGGAGATAGGAGAAGACAGAGTAGCGGCGCGCCGGGGTGTGCATGCCACGGATGTTCCAAGTCACGATGTTAGTGCATGCCATGTGTGGGGTCGTGGTATCGCCGTGCGGTAGCCAAGGGGGGACGCCCCGAGTGGGACCAGTGGGCAGTCTCTCGGGGTTGGTTATCAGTGAGCCGCATCTGAACCATGTAAACAATAATCAATAATGCAAAACAGTGGGCGAGTTCCCAACGGGGCATACGTCCAAACCAAAAAGGTAGGGTCTACCACTTAGTGTTGTGTGATCTCAACTCACGCGGTGGAGCAGAAAGCCAGCAATCGAGCCAAGGTATACCCCTGTCGAAGGCCCTTAGACAGCTTGGAGGTGCCGGAGTAATGCTAGGGTGAAAAGCGAGCGGAGCCAATGCGAGCTATCCATAAGAAGGCACCTAGCGTCTCACAACTGCGGGTCTGGGAGCGCTTCTGTATGTTCTAGGCTGTGCATGCGCTATAGGCAGCGTCTGCAGGGGTGACTAGAGACGCATTCTGGCAGCACACTTCGTAGCAGCTTGACAAAGGATATAAGGAACAGAGCATTTAGGAACAGAGTCTGCAGGCCAGCCACCACAGTTCATCATCCAGTCACACAATGTGGTCAGCTGTCTGGGCCGTCACCATGGGCAGGCCCACATCTTCGGACAGTACAGTGGAGGAGGAGGATGAACCGCTCATGTCCAAGTCACTCTATGATCGATAGTCTGAGCAGGCAGCACTGTTCACCACTCCCAATGTCGCAACCGCCTCAAGCGCCTCCTGCCGCTCTTGCCGCATCTTCCCTGGGCTGGTGCGACCTGTCCTAGACCCGCGCCTCGGCGAGCCTTCCTCTTTCTCCGCCTCCTGGATCGCTACTCCTGCCACCCGTCCTCTTCTGGGCCCGGGGGTCTCGTTCCCGGCCACTGCCCTGTCTCCTCCAGCAAGTCCCAGACGTCCGACGGGTCGTCAAAGAAACGGGTGCCTTCCTTGGTGACTATCCGAAGGCGAGAGGGGAACAGCAGAGAGTAAGGTAGCTCCAGTTCTCGCAACTGCCTCTTGACGGCCATGTAAGTGCTCCTCCTTCTCTGCACCGCTGCCCTAAATTCTGGGAAAAACATCACCCGACTATTACCCACTTTGATGCCACCCAGCTTCCTAGTTTCGCGGAGTACCACATCACGGTCTCGGTAGTTGAGGAGTTTGAACAGAAACGGGCGGGGCCGAGCCCCTGGTCGCTGAGCCTGTGCCGGCACTCGGTGTGCTCTTTCCACCGCAAAGTGTGAGGACAGCGCCCCAGACGGCAAGAGTTTCTGCAACCAGGCCTCCGTGTACTGCTCCGAGTCCGTCCCTTCCTCCCCCTCCGGCAGTCCAACCACCCAGACATTGCTGTGCCGAGAGCGCCCTTCCGCATCTTCTGCACAGTCCTCCAGTGCATGGACCCTGTTGATCAAGTCCTGTAGGGCCGAGGTGTGGCTCTGCACCAGCTCCTGGACCGACTGGCATTGCGTGGTTACTGATTCCGCCAGTTTACGATGGTCCGCGTGCAGTAGCGTGAAGTCGGAGGTGACTTTGTCTCGATCCGGGCTTCTAAGGATGTTTTGGTTTGCTCCAGCGTGGTTCTGATGCTTTCCACAGCCGCCAGTACTGAGTTAGAGGACGCCTCCCCAATGCGATCGGCTTTGCGACAGGACCAGGAGAGAGGTGGATTGTCACTGCCAGAGGGCTCCTCAAAAGTCCCCGGGGCGGGTCGGCACCCAACTCGGCCCGACATCCTTGTGCGTTTGCCTCCCTCGATGCAAGCAGCCTCCGGTTGTGCCTCGCACCTATGGGCACAGCAACTTTGGCAATTCAGAGGGGTGAATCTGACGCACCCAACACGGCCTCTGGGCATCAGCTTCCCGGCACAGCACCCGTGCCGCCCCTAGGGCAGAGTTGGCTCGTTATGGCACAGTTCAAAATGGCACCCGTCGCAGAAATGGCGCGCCTCCGCCAAGCTGTGCTCCCTGTGAAGGCTCGCCACAGACTCCTCTGTGCCCAGTGGCCGCAGCTCATCCAGCTCAGCGTAGTGTCACTCCCCGTCTTCGGTCTGAGGCCCGCAGGATGGAACCAGTATACGGTGGCCCCCGGCCTCAGTGTCCAGCGCCCAGCACCCGGCGCAAGGGCCGCCACCCGGTGGGCTCACGTTGTCTCCCCTAGCCTGCAGTGGCCCGGTGGTTCACCTCCCGCGCCGTATCGCGGGGGGTCCCAGCACACCGCCAATGCTTACCCAGGTGGGTGGTGGGCCCCCTCAGTCTCATGGCAGCGCCTGTTGGCAGGTGCCTCCGGGCACCCCCCCACCTGTCTCCTCACCATCCGTCCGTTTGGGCACCAGCCGCTTCTCGCACTCCGGCCCCTCAGTACCTCCAGCGAGGCAGCAGCCCGGGGGGGCGCGTGCGAAGTCCGTCACGCCAGGCCCCGGGGTCTCGGAGCTCGTCGCGGCAGGCCCGCCGCGTCAGGCCTCTGCGTCCCTCCTTCCGCCACCGCAGGTGCACCGGATTCAGCCACCCCCAGTCCTCACTGTCTCTGCAGCCACAGGCGGGAGGCCCCGCTCAGACCCCCCCGGCCGCTGCAGGCTGCTCACCAGTGTCTCCGGAGCCCGCCGCGGCACGCCTCACACGCCACCCGGTCAAATGGCCGTCCTTCCCCCGGCAGGCAGTACTCTCGCCGCAGTCCCGGGGGATCCGGTGCACAAGGCGGTCTCCGCTTCCACAAGGTGCGGTCCTCACAGCCACGCAAGAGCCGCCACAGGGACGCCGAGGCCCTGGGTGATTGTTCGCGCCTCTGCCCCCCGAGCCGCGTCACCACCGCACCCACCTCTATTTAACTTTTTCTTGATTAAAAATGACCAGCAGAGGTCAGTAAAATAGCAGCATCACTTTAGCATTCTCTAGATTCCAGTCCATATAACTTGTCTTCCACAAGCACCCGTAGACAATATTATTTTTTTCAAATCTTGTATTTTCAGTGATATGACCACCGAAGGTCCTGCTTTTATATTAACCCCTTCGATGCTTGTGACGGAACGGTTCCAGCACAAGCGCCGGTTGGGCTGTGCTTATGACGGAACCGCTCCGTCACGGCCACGCCCGTTTTTTAGAACCTTCAGCACAGCGCGAAAATTCGCGCCGCGCTGAAGATGCTAAAAACAGAGCTTTGGACTATACTATATCAAGTTGAAATGCAATATTTTTCTACATTTGTTCCCATACCTGGCGTGTCACACAGTTTGGTGCTTACTTTCCTTTCATGTTAAAGAACAGTAGCTGTTTCAGCACCCAGGCTAATGTGCTGCATAGCTAAATACATATAAGATCCTACAGGCGAGACCGATTGCATTGCAAATGCTTGTTTATTTTTCTATTCCCATCACACCCTTGCTCTAGCGGGGGGAGCTTCCACTGGGAGCATTACAATACATGATTTTCAGGCAAAGCCAATTGCAGCAAAGGTCCTGACCATTCACCATAATTGTGTTAAGCTCACTAAAAATAGTGTTGTATTGAACACCGAATTTATAGAGCTTTAAAGCAAGATAAACAATACCACTACACAGGTCTCTATGATTAGTTTACACTGATTTATTTATTTGAAATACTGGAATGAAGACAGAGGCAATCAATATAGGTTGTATTAAAGCACATGCTATACTTAACAGGAAGAAATCCTTATTAAAAGGTGTAATATCATCCCTTGTGTGGGTTTCTAAGCTACAGCATTGTTTGGCATCTTTAAATAATGGCTCAAGTATTTGTTTTCTACAAGAAACATGCCTTGCCTGTTTAGCATACAGATAGAATGATAAAGAGGTTGTGTGGGTGCAGATCTCATTTTCATTTGTTCAAGGCAGAAGAGATGAAGCTTGACTGCTCCTTGCTCAGATGACAGGTGGGTGAGGGAAGGGATTGGTAGCTTTAACCACAGACAGAAAAGGGCTCAGGTCTGCCTCTGTTGGGTACTCTTGGAAAATACCTGTGTTTCAGAGACTCAGGTCCTGGGATTATATTGCCAGGTGGCACATTGGGGACAGAACCCTGCTTGGCAGTTACATTGACTTTCCCTCTTACTATCAGCATTATGAAGTTGAAACCACTTCTATATCAACAGTAACCTCTGTATGAGTAACTGTGATACTAGTTGAAAATTGCTTCCTTAGTTCTGTCATCACAATAAGTAATGTTCATCACTTTAAATAATCCTTTATTGTAATGCTGTTAAAATAAGGCTGTTTCTCAAATTCTTTTTATATTTGCTCATACCAGTGCTTTTCTTGACAGAAGAAGATAGCTAGTTTGTATTTTGAAGTAAACTCACAGGACAGTGTCTTGCTCATTAATACAATCTTCAATGCGCATGGAGTTAACAAGGGACATAAATACTTAACTTTACACAGTCGCATTCACACTATTTCGGTTGTTGATATTATCTCTATAATAATAAATTTTATGGTTGCACAATATAAAATTCTACTTGCTGACATACAAGTAATCTAGAACATATGTTGAGAGTGGGCGTTTCATCAGCTGTTGATCCTCTTCCAGCAACTGACTTGACGCATTGTCAATTATATCGAGGATCAGCCGAAAGATGATTGGCTCTCCCACCTCATTCTCCTTCACGAGCAAGAAAGACAATTTTCTCTCTTGCACCTCTGTCTGCTTACCGCTGACTTCTCTGCTGCCATTACACTATTTCTCTCTGCTTCACACCCCACCCACATATCCAGAAGTCTTCCACCCTCGGGCTTTCTCTTCCTGCCTCGCACCACCACCTCACCACTCCTCTACTCCCAAGCCTGTCAGTGCTTCTCTCTGCCTCTAACAATGGCTTGGCCAATGCTTGTACAATTTCATTAGTAAAACCAATTTTAGCAGGAGGCCATTTTGGAATGGTATTGTCTTTCATAAAAGTCATGCAAAGATGCGCACAGACACAGGCAGCTATCTTTAAATCCTCTATGGAATTTGTTTTTAATCTAGCCTCTGGTATAGGTGCATGTGTTCAAACCCAGGGGCAAACATCTTTGAATGATCTTTGGTATGCTGATCAAGAACTATGACAAACTATGACAAAGCAAACAAACATTGTCAAAACCAAAAGGTGTGCAGTCACATAATAAAGGCGAGACGCAATGGCTTTCCCGATATTTGTGAGAAATTAGGTCTGTTCTGAGTATAGAGGAGTAACTGGGATTGCTACCACTTGCTCTTGAGAGTGGCGGTCTGGTTTAGGATGGGTATCACAGCATCATTTATAGCAGCTACCTAATCATTGGAGCTGTACCCATGCCATTCTTTCTGCTAACCTTATTTTCCTGTCTTTTTTGATTGATTTTACTATGCGAACCAGCAGCAGCGGCTTCTCCGCCATAGCGGAGGATCGTCGCCCCCCCGCCAGCACTTTAAGAAAATGTAAAAATAAAACGATAATAAAACAGGATTAAAACCCGTTTTATTATCGTTTTAATTTGCTTGGGGCAGGGCCAGGTTTATGATAGGTAGGAGGATGAGTGGTGGGCTCTACCTACACTGTTCATGTGGTGTTTAGCTGGCGGTTGCAGGCCGTCCGAAAACCAAATGTGCAGTGACCCCTCTCCAACCCCAGCTGCATGGCTGGGTCTGGAGAGAGCAGGCACAGACTCCCAGTCTGTCCTGGAGTGCCGATCATCGGCGCTCAGTCTAATCCTGAAGCTGCTTTCCTGTAAGAGCAGCTTCAAGATTGGCCGCAGGGCAGGCTGGGAGCCTGTGCCAGCCTGCAGCGGCGGAGAGGAGCGAAGGAGGGCAGCAGGTAAGTTTAATTCTGAATTCCTTGTCCCCCGCTTCTTTTGTACAAAATGTTTTAATCTCTGTTGTCTCTCCCTGTGGGCAGTACCAGCACATATGAGGCTGCCCGCGGCCCATGCAGGGGGGCCCCAATAGGAGGGTGGTCACCTTAGTGCCACATGAGGGCACAAAACCTGACAAGTCTAGTGTTTAGACCCACTCGGGGTCCGGCACTACCTAAGGACGTCATTTTCAGCGCGCTAGTGGGCGGGGAGGCAGGTATATAGACCTCCCCTGCCCATCTGGCGATTCTTTTGCGCGCTGAGATTTCACGGAATGTTTTCACCAACAAACAATGTGTCTTGTGTGTTTTATTATGAGATTGCTGTGTTTGCGGGTGGGGTGTGTTGCCGATATTGGCACTATGAAAAAATTCAACTCCAATCACCCTGCATCGTGGGCATGTTGCCCCAGCTTTGTTAAAATACTTATTCACTATTCCCGTGGTAAGGTACACCCTGTGGAGAATATAGTAATTGATTAACTTAAATCAGGCATTCCTCGATACCTTGGGCACATGAGGTCTAGTTATAAAAACATAGGGCCCGATTCACAGAACTAACTTAAGACAAAATCCTAAACTTACTACCATTTTGGTATTCACAAAAAGGCACTCATTTTGCTATTCACAGAAGGCACTTACTCATTTCGGTATTCACAGAAGTTAGGAGTACTAACTTTAGGACTCCCAAATGCCTTCTGTGAATACCGAAAGTCTTAAAGTTAGGATTTTTCTCAGTTTAGGAGTAGTAAAGTTAGGACTCCTAACTTTAGGACTCCTAAACTGATAAAAATCCTAACTTTAAGACTTTCAGTATTCACAGAAGGCATTTAGGAGTCCTAAAGTTAGGAGTCCTAACTTTACTACTCCTAAACTGAGAAAAATCTTAACTTTAAGACTTTCAGTATTCAAGGAAGGCATTTAGGAGTCCTAAAGTTAGGACTCCTAACTTCTGTGAATACCGAAATGAGTAAGTGCCTTCTGTGAATACCAAAATGAGTAAGTGCCTTCTGTGAATACCAAAATGGTAGTAAATTTAGGATTTTGTCTTAAGTTAGTTCTGTGAATCAGGCTCGTAATTTAATAGGAAATCACCTGACCACACTTTTGGCAAGATGAAGTGTGGCAGGGGATAGGATCCTACTTTCAAAGTGCGGCTTTCAAAGAACATGGATAATTGTTAAATTGAAGCTCATACAACTTCATTATGAAGATGGAGGCGAATTACCTTTTGGGTCATTGGCTGAAAGATTTCCAACAGCTATGTTATAATTTCCCTGTGGAGCACTTTGCCAGTGAATGCGCCCGTTCTAGACCGCTTCAATGTGCTCCTTTAATGTGCGGCTTCCAAAATTGCTTCAATGAGCTAGCTTTCAGTTGCATGCTAGGGTAGCGAAACACAGCGGGTGCAGCCACAGTGGCGTAGCAAGGGAGGGAGAGGGGGCGGTCCGCCCCAAGGCGGCACGAGTATGGCAGTCGGCGGCCCCCTTAGTCTTACCTGCGGCAGTCACGGGGCGGTAAACGCCCTGACCGCCAAGGGCGGCAAAAGGTCTAGCTATACCATTGTGCATCTGCACAGTGGCTGTTCCCTCCAATTTATTTTTTGGTGTTATTAATAGGTAACAGGTTTATAGTTACCCAATCCAACAGTACTCACGCGGAAAGTAGGACGACTGAGGGTACCACCAGGATTTGATCCCCGGTACCAGGAACTGAGCGCATTAGTCCACTGAGTCATCTGACCCAGAGCCGGACTGGCTACCGGGCAGTTTGGAATGCTGCTGAGCTGGGGGCTGATTTCATTAATGGGGACCTGCGTGAGCTAAACGAAATTTGTTTTGCTTTCAGTATTTCGAAGCACACGCAGGTCTCCATGGACGAAATCAGCCCCCACCGCAGTAAAATCAGGCAGCAGCTCGGCAACATTCCAATTTGCCCGGTAGTCTGGTGTTCCCACAAGCCATGGGCATTGGACCTGCACGGGATGGGGAAACGCTCAGACAGCGGGTGGCATATATCCTAAGTGCAAGCCCCACACTAATAACATATAACTTTTCTACCTTTGAATATTCCCCGGTTTCGGTGGATCTAACAATGAGGGGGTGGAACTCGGAAGATGTGTATCGGAATGTTCTGTCTTCCCATGAAAGGAGAATCAGTAAGAACCAAGGACGTTCAGGCAACTCGGTGAACCGTGGCCCAATCCTGGCTAAAAAAAGTACCTCTGCGACAGCAGAATTGCACACCTCATTGCCAGATAATAGGCATGCTCCTTCTGCGGAAGCTTACTATATTTAGCTAGACATCAGCTCTGTATTTTTAGCCTTTTAGCCTTCACATACCCATAAATGAAAGTCACTGCTGCTCTGATGAGATGAAGAATTTTCTAGCATAAGATTAAGCATCCTGTTTCTAAGTAATGACCTTACTGTCAGCACCAATTATGCAGCTTTGCCATTAGTCAACAAATCGACTGGAATATAAGGCTTATTCCTGAACTGTGAATTATACATTAATAGTGTTAACATTTTATTTTCTTGCAGCAGGCACCCAGTCGGTAAGTGCTGCACCCGACTTCCCAAGAGCATCTTTGATCTGTCTTGAAACATATGTCCTAAATCAGAATCCCTACAAACATATAGGCCTCCTGAAGAGCAGCTCCTTACCTTTAAGGGGCTAATTCTATGTTACACCATGTAGATAACCTGGAAAATACCGGGTCCGGAATTACCACTTGCAGCTAATGTTCCTACCCTTGTACTGGGGAATTATGACCTATAATGAGGAATAACACTTGGGTCCCAAAATTACCAAGCCTTTCTGTACGTTTTTCCTGCATGCCAGGCTTGTTATTGCTAAAAAATTCCACCTTGTGAGCAGAAACGAAGGAATACTGATTTTGCTTAAATTTAATTTAGCGCGTCCCTGTTTTTAACAGGGCACTGGCCCCTACCTTGCACTATAATAGTGGAACCACCGCTGCTTAGCGGGTCCGGGATCTGGGGGCTCTCAGCCTGCTGCCGCATTTACGCCGCCATCTTGGGTGTGGGGGCGACGCTGTAGAGGCGCCGGACCGAGCGCTCTAGCTCTCTGGGCCTCCTCCGCCCGCCCCACTTAACACTCCCCTTCAGCGCGCAGCGGTGACGCGCAGCGGGCGCGCCTTCACTGCGCCTGAGTCGTGCCAGAGTCCTGCCCGTCTGCGCCAGGAGGCGGCTGGGCGGCGGGGGACTCTGGTCTGGCACTACTCGGGCTGCAATGATATGCTACTCTTCTGCGTCACTGCGGGATCTGCAGGGTTTCTCCCGCTCCTGTCGCTCCGTTTTCCCGGGGCGGTTTAGGGGCAAATGTCGCTGCCCGGCCTGTGGCTGGACGCCTGCCTGGACGTGCGCTATCGTTCCCCGCCCGGCAACTGTCGGTGCGAAGCATCTTTGCCTGCTGTTGAATGCGAGGTCGGTAGGTCGCCATGCCCTGCACATCCACGACCTTTTGGTCAGGGAAAATCCCCTGTGTCTGCTTCTAACGGAAACTTGGCTGGGAGAGGCTTCCAATCCGGACGTCTTCTCAGCCATTCCCCCGCTGTATAACATCTTTCGGGTGGACCGACCTAGGGGCAGGGGAGGGGGAGTGGCGGTTGTGGTTAAAAAGAGCGTTTCCTGCTCAGTGCTTCCCTTGATTTCTATTGGGAATGCCGAGTCATTGGCTTTTACGATTCGACTGTCACCGGGTCAGGCCCTGAAGGGCTTGCTGGTATATAGGCCACCAGGTCCTGTGGGTTCTTTTTTTGAGGATCTGCAGACGGCCGCCTCTGAGCTGGCACTGACCACACAGCACTGCATTGTGGCCGGTGATTTTAACTTCCACCTGGACGTGGCAGATGACTCCGATGCAGCCAAACTGTTGGATGTTACATCTCCGCTTGGCCTTGTGCCATGCGTGTCGGGGCCAACACATGAGAAGGGGCATACCCTGGACCAAGTGTTCTCATCTGTTCCACCTACGGAGGTTGCTACCCGGCAGATGCTCTGGACTGACCCCCGGCTGATCAGCTTTTCGGTGATGGAATCTGCACGCCCGGACTATAGAGCGCCCGCTTTGCTCAGACCAGCCTCGCGAGCGCTGTATAAAGTGACACCTGACTTACTTGAGCAGGCGCTGCTGGATCACCCCTGTCATCTTTCGGGTGATTTGGACATCGATGTGGAGTCTTTACAGCGCTGGCTTACTGACAGGCTGGATGATTTAGCTCCTAAGGCTGCCCCCCGGCACACGGTGGCTCGGCAATCGGCCCCGTGGTTTACGGAGGCGCTTCGTGTGGCCCGTAGTCAGTGCAGGGTGGCCGAGAGGGCGTGGCGCCGTATGTACGATGGGGAGGCCAAACTTGCCTATAAAGCGGCGGTTAAAGCCTACCATCGGGACATCCTTGGTGCCAAGAGGGACTATCTGGCGAGGAGGATAGAGGCATCGGCGAACTCCTGTAAGGAGATCTTTAATATTGTGAAGGAGTTTACTACCCCCAGCTCCCATCCGCCCCCGCCAGCTTCGGCGGATGTTTGGGCACGTGATCTTGCTGGCTTCTTCACAAGTAAGATCAAGGCCATCCAGGCCACCTTTGTGGAGGGACCGGAAGGAGGCAATGATGTTAGGGCGGACTGTAGTCTTCCGCAGATATCTGCGGTGACGCTGTCCGATTTCCCTACTGTTGCCTGTGATGTCTCTCAGGCGTTACTGGCTAATCTTAAATCTGGCTCGCCACTTGACCCCTGCCCTGCCAAATTCTTGGCCGGGATGGCGGCGGTGGTGAATCCTCTGGTCAACTCTGTCCTCAATACCTCCTTGAGGGAGGGAAGGGTCCCCAGCTCTTGGAAAAGAGCGATGGTGATCCCCCTCCTAAAAAAAAACGGGTCTTGACACCGAGGTTCTGGCTAACTATAGGCCAATCTCGCTTTTACCTGCACAGGCAAAGATCACGGAAAAACATGCCCACGGTGTCCTGTCGAGCTTTTTGGAAGCTAACAATCTGCTCCACTCATCTCAATCGGGTTTCCGTCCTAATTTTAGTACGGAAACGGCTCTGTTGGAGGTCACTGAGATCATTAGGGAGACTCTGGATGTCGGCGGTAGGGCCATGCTGGTCATGTTAGATCTGTCGGCGGCCTTCGACACCGTCCCCCACAAGGCGCTTTTAGCGAGGCTTTATGACATCGGCCTCAGGGGGACGGTGCTCAGGTGGTTCACCTCTTTCCTTGAAGATCGCCGCCAGACGGTCTGGGTTTCCCAGAGCTCCGCCGAGATGCCGCCACTGGGAGTTGGGGTTCCACAGGGTTCTGTGTTGAGCCCCACGTTATTTAACATCTTTATGTCCCCTTTGGCGGCCTTGGTGGAGGCCTACGGGGCCCAGATTGTCTCCTACGCCGACGACACACAACTCCTCTTCACATGCGGGAAATATCAAGAGCTTGATGGAGAGAGAATCCGGGACTGCCTTGCGCTGGTCTTCGACTGGTTCCAACGGAACAGTCTGAGGGCCAACTCGGGCAAGTCTGAGATTTTATTTTTTGGATATGTCGTCGAGCCGGATTGGCAGCATTGGTGGCCGTCCGACATGAATCCTCCCGCTCAGTCCTCCCGGGTTGCCAAAAATTTGGGCGTTAAGTTAGATAACCAGCTGGCGCTGCGAACCCATATTCTCGGCCTGGCCGGTACCTGTTACGGAATCCTGAAGATGCTCCGCAAATTTTTGGCTTTGTTGTCGGAGGAGCACAGGAGGATTACCGTTCAGGCTCTTATCGGCTCAAGGCTGGATTATGTAAACGCCCTCTTTCTTGGCCTCCCCGATTACCTGGTTCAGCGACTCCAGGTGGTGCAGAACTCTGCCGCCCGGGCAATTTTTGGCCTTGGTAGACGCGCCCATGCCTCGGGGTTGCTTCAGAAGCTTCATTGGCTCCCTATTAGGAAGCGGATCCTGTTTAAACCCCTGACCCTGATGCACAAAGCTTTGCATGGATCAGGGGCGGGATATCTACAGCGGAGACTGCACTTTTATCATCCAGTCCGCTCTCTCCGCTCGGAATCCCTCTTTAAAGCTGTGGTTCCACGGGTGAAGAAGGCCCGCGCTGGAGGGCGATCCTTTAGCTGTCGAGCTCCCCAGATGTGGAATTTGCTTCCACTTGCGTTGCGCAGCACTGCCAATTTGCTTCAGTTTAGGAGGAGCCTGAAGACTTGGCTTTTTAATGCTTAGTCTGTTCTTTTTATTAAATTGTTTCTTTCTATTTTTCTTTTCATGTTTTCGGTTTTAGCTGTGTTGTGTTACCTTTTATGAGCCACTGGTGGAAAAGCGTCGGGACACTCCTTTCGAGTAGCCGTACGCTATACAAAAACAACGTAACATAACATAACATAACATAACATACTTACCCAGTGTAAGACTGCGCCTGGTAAATTAATAAATGTGTGGCCCTCACAACTTGTTATCAACCTCTAAGTCTTAATAAACGTTACCTACAAGCCTACCATATGAACATGTGATCACAGTCCCAGGGATGAGGAGCAATGAGTGTCTATATCATTGCCTCATTTGACCAATAACTGTGCTACAAGATCGAGCCCTAGGGGTCTATTCACAAACTGCATTTCGTAGTATACGTTTAGTAGTACCACTATACAACTACTAACATAGTACAAAATGCTATTCACCAACCTACGTGTAAACGTCACTGCCTCCACCTCTCCTATCTTTTCTGTACGGCGATCTGACTGCCGAACTATCTGCACACGCAAGTGTATGCTTCAGTAGTAAATCGGGACGCGACAGAGGGAAGTGATTGAAAAAAGGGGAGCACTTTTAATTAAAGAGGATGGATTAAGTAAGGTGTTAGGAGGAGCTTAGGTAAGGCTAGGAGGGAGGCACCCACCCACAAATAGTAAGCTTATTGCTATTCCCAAACTACCCCTCTCTAGTTACTACAGCCAAAAATAGGCTTATAACAGTTGTAAATGTACTCAGCTCAGAGCTGGAGCAAGTCAAACACTATATATGGTCAACCAGCTTTTACTGCAATACCTTTCCATAGAAAATAAGTGAATTAGGGACTTAAAATAGAAACCCCATGAGAAATATTGTTAATATAAATTAAATTATTTAAACTATTTATATATAGATATATATATATATATATGTTGTGTGATCAAGGGCACGAGTTGCTCGAAAAGCGTCGCCTGAGAGGTTGAATAAAATCTCCCTTACTGCAGCCTTGGGTCCGTGTCTTCATTGCAGGAAGCTGATGGTATGAAGATTGCGTTTTATATATATATATATATATATATATATATATATATATATATATATATATATATATATATATATATATATATATATATATATATATATATATATGCAAAAATAGTTCCAAAGGACGCTGCACACTCCAGCCGTGATATACAAAGATTATTTATTCAATTAATTCAACACTGGGGAACCTGACAAATGCGTTTCAGGCTCCTGGCCTTCGCCTCAATCGGGGGATAACTTATTAAATTGATATTATGTTCATAGTTCAATTTGATTGATTTATAGACCTCATCAACCTATATATTAATATATATATATATATATAGTGGATCTATGTACACGAGCTCCAAGGGGGCTGAACAGTGAAGAAGAGCTGTGGTCATTCATCGGCTAGGCTGATGAGGTCTATAAATCAACCAAATATAACTATGAACATAATAACAGTTTAATAAGTTATCCCCCGATTGAAGCGATATTGATCAATTGAGGTAGACACACCTAGATTGAATATGATTAACTAGGCTCATAGAGAACTTGATAGGAGACCATCATGTCAGGTGAGACGATCTGCAGATGGTTTTGATGAATTCGTCTAATCGTGCCTGGGAATTTGCCCTTAATTGTTTGAAGTGATGTAGTATTTATGGCAATTCTCACATAGCTCATTCAGAGCAAGACTATATTTATGAATTACATATAGTATCTGTATAATTTGATTTGTATTACTACTCTTTTTCAATCATGTCTACATCCGCCATCATGTATTTATAAATGCCTCGATGTGTGAGGGGTGCACTGTTCAATATTGATTCAGTGCATTATCCATTGACCATGCTAAGATGGCCGACACCTCCCCACACTCAAAGTGCGGTCATAACTAATAGTCCCTCTTTGATGTTTCATGTCAGCTGCTACACCAATGAAATTAATTGTTGTTATAAGGCAGCCTTTTTTGTAAAAACACTGACATTGATGAAGGCTAGGAGACTGAAACGCGTTTGTCAGGTTGCCCAGTGTTGCCCAGTGTTGCATTAATTGAATAAATAATCTTTGTATTTCACGGCTGGAATGCGCAGTGTCCTTTGGAACTGTTTTTGCCTATTTCACGAGCTCGCCCTCTTGGCTGCTGCACCTGCTCTGTAGAGAACAGGGAAATAGGCGAGCCAAGTTGCAGGAGCGTATATGTATATATAAACTTAGTTTATTGCAGTTACACAGTAAATAAACTAAGTTTACATATATATATAAAAATTCTAAACATACCTTTATTCTACTTTAGGCACTTTATTTTAAATAGAGCTCTAAAATAATAGTTGTAATTTAATTTATTCCATGTGACGTATATCCCATTCGCCCTATCAGAAGTGCCAATGGATATCTGTGACAGAGCATTCCATCCACCAAACTCTAAATCAGCCCCTAAAGACGAACTATGTTAGTTTACGTAGAGCTGTGGCATGCTATACACTCAGAATCATAGGTAGCTACAGCATTGTTGTTTGTGTATAAATCACAGATCTCCATATTTGTGCCTGTTCATGGATGTGCATCTGGAGAAAATCTAGGATTCAACAAAATCTTGATTATGTGAATAACTGAGACACACACACACCCACACCCACACACACACACAGAAAGCATTTGTGTTTTCATCAAGGTGCAGATATTTATACTGCATCTGGCATCTGAACAGCATCCTCGGGAGACTTTGCCCAAGTTCAGGCACTCCTGTTGTTTAGGGACCAGGCGTTTGTCACTAAGCGACAACTGCTCTGTCTGTCAGTAGCATTTATCTTCAGGTCTAGTGACCATCCTTCTAGCACAACTGCTGCATCCCAAATAGGGCTGCTGAAGGGCATTAAAGTCAAGGACATCTGCGAGTTGGGCCGAATCACATCACACAGTGCTATCTAATATAGCTCACATTTGTCTTTATTCCCGTTATTCTTCTCATCTAATGCCCCAGGTATGCCACCTCCTTGCTTTCTTCCTTGCAAATGGTATGGCTAGAGGTTCCATTCCTGAAGAGGACTGTTAAGGCCAGCCGCGGCCTGTGCAGGTAAGAGCGGTGGGGCCTGGTTGGGGAGGGGATTCGACAGACGACCACAAGGCGAAAGTAAATAAATAATTAATTTCCGCTTGTCATTGTCTGTCGAAATCCCCACCCCCACTCGGCCCCACCGCTCTTACCTGCACGGGCCTCAGCTGGTTAAGGCAGTTGCTGTGAGATTGAGAGAGAGAGAGTGAGAGAGAGAAGAGAGAAGAGAGAGTTGTGAAATAGCAATGTTGTTGGGTCAAGGAAGGGGAGCAGGATGCTGCACTCCTGTGTTCCACCTGATTCTATGCTCCTCCCACTTCCACAAGGCCTTCTCTCTCTCTCTCTCTCTCTAGTGCCGTCTTTCTACCATCTCTCTCCCTCACTCCTTTGCGTCCTCTGCCCCACCTCTCTCTCAGATTCTGTCTCTTTCTACTTTAATTTAATAGTCTACAAATGCGTAATTTGAGAAGTGTAATGTTGGGGTTCTCCAGGGCACTGAAGCACTGACCAGATTTAACTTTGGGAATGGCAAGGTCGGGCTGCTGGTGGACTACGGTGTCCCGGTATGCCACGTGGGTGCTTTGCGTAATAGTGTCAGGCACTGCAGATTGACTACAGGGTACGCAACGAATCAGAACCCTTTAGCTCTATCACAACCTTGTTTTTAGAGCTGCACAGATAAAGAGTGGTTCTATTCTTTTGTTGTTTTTCCCAAAACTGTGCTGCCTTCATGGGGTGGGACGGGGAGGGGTTCATGGGTAGTCTTTGGTGCACGGGTGTGGGAGCAAGGGGGAAAAAAAGAAGTCCTCGTAATAGATCGGAACCCCAGTAGAGACATGGATATTGAAGACAAAATAGAAAAGGAATGACAGCGAATCAGAAGCCATCAATAGAATTCTTATCATGGAATGTTAACGGATTAAGGGGGTGTTATAGGTGTGAGAGGATTCTACAATATTTAAAAGATTCCTCAGCCCAAGTCATTTTATTACAGGAGACAGACCTAACTTGGGATGAGATGAGGGAACAGGAAATGGGTACAGAACTTGGTGTGTACAGAGCAGCAACTCTCTATAAGGGGGGTGGCAATCCTGATAAAGATTAACCCTCAGCTGGTGGTAATTGAAAGCAGGGTGGATAAAAATGGAAGATGGGCAATCGCAAAAGTTCAATACGGTGATCAAATATGTACTGTAGTGGGCGATTATGGACCCAAATTGACGACCCCATGCCTTTTAGCAAGCTGCTATCTGAATTGCTAGATTTCCCCGATCTGGTCATAATGGCAGGCGATTTTAACGTGCTTTTAGATAGTAACCTTGATTGTACAACTAAAAGTAGAAGTATAACGCATAATAAATCCAGGGCTCTGATAAAAAACACAATAAAGAACTTGGGATGGTGCGATATATATGGCGAGAAAAGAAGGGAGCCTTAAAAAGCTTTACCTTTAATAACAAAAAATATAGACACCAGCCCAGAATAGATTTGTTTTTAGTGGACCATAATATAAAAGATCAGGTTCGTAATGTAAACCGCGTGGGAGCACATAAGTCTGACCATTCTGCAGTTTCATTGACGCTCAACGAGAGAAAACCAACATAGGTGGACCATGGATCGGTCCATACTTACTGACGATGAGGTAATAAAGAAACTCGGTTTGGAATCCTAGGAATTTTTTTTCAATATTTGTTTGGGGTTCGTACAAAGCCTTTTTGAGGGACAGGATTACATCGACCCAGTCCTACAAAAATAAACAGCGTAGGGTGGAAATTATTAGCATAGTGAATACAATTCAGAGCTTGGAACATAAAATTCAGCAAAATGAAGTGGGAGATGACGTCGAAAGGCTTTGATTCAAACTCTTAAAACAGATCTGTCGTCAGTAGTAGAAAGACGGCTGCAAGAAAGGTGGCAAGCCAGTAAATTGGCCCATTTCAATTATGGGGAAGGTTGTTGCAAGCTACTTGCCTGGAAGGCAAAGAGTGATCTGGCCAAGAATTTTTTAAAAGAGCTCAATTTTGGGACTGCTGGATGTCCGATTACAGCAGGGACTAGCATTGAGGATACTAGGTTAAAATACTATGAAGAAGTTTATAAAGAAGATTTATGTACGACCAGGACGGATGTCCTAGAGTGGTTAGATAAAGAATTACCACAATAAGTATCCGAACCTCAGAAAGTTGTTCTTAATAATTTTTATAACCGAGCAGGAAATAGAAATTGCTATAAAATAGGGGAAATCCAGCAAGGCAGCAGGACCCGACGGTCTGCTCTTAGAAGTCTTCAAGAAATTAAGTCAGTATTTGTTGCCCGCCTTGAGTGAACTGTTTGTAGCTATTTTTGATGCAGGTGAAGAGAATGATGCCATAGTGACTCTGATTCTCAAGCCTGATAAAAAACCAGATGGCTGTGATTCATATAGACCCATATTGCTGTTAAACGCAGATTATAAGATCTTCGCAGAGATACTAGCAGAGTGGTTGAATGGGGTGGTGGGAGCACTCCTTCACGAAGACCAGAAAGGGTTTGTGCGAGGCAGGAATCTTAGAAATCTAACCTATAGCTGTTATCGACCTAGCCTCAGTAGATAAGGTTCCACTAGCGGTCAATACAGTAGAAACAACGAAAGCGAGCGACCGAGTAAACTGGTCTTACCTGCATGATGTCTTGAGTCTATCTAATTTAGGAGAACATTTTTGCATGACAGTAAAACAAATCTACAACACTCCGACTGCAAAAATATTAATTAATGGGAGGCTATCTGAGAAATGTAATATCCTTAGAGGGACGAGACAGGGCTGCCCGCTGTCCCCACTATTCTTCAACCTTTATAACGAACCCCTGGCAGAAAAAATCAGGAAACATGAGGAGATACTTCCTTTTCAGTCTAGGGGTTGGCAGAAGAAAGTGGGGTTATACGCGGACAACTTGATAGTATATACCTCAAATCTCAGTACAGTATTACCTAACATATATGGCCTGGCTGCAGGGTTTGGGAGGATTTCAGGATACGAAATTAATCAAGGGAAAACAGTTATTATGGCCTGGAACATGATCACACAAGAGAGCTGTGTCAAAACAGAAATTAGATATTTGGGTATTAGAATCACCGAGAAAATCGAACAAATTCCTGAAATCAATCATCAAAAGATATATAAGGAGATATGGAAACTATTGTTAGGGTGGTCTCACTTGCACTTATCCATCTATGGGAGAGTTAACATCATCAAAATGACAGTCCTCCCGAAATTTACGTTCTTATTTCAGAATGTTCCGTTGACTTAAGGATGAATGGCTAAAAAAAATACAGTCTAAAATATCTAGTTTCATTTGGGCCTCCAAAGGGCTGCGTATCTCGTGGAAAAAGCTCATACGACGACACGAGTAAGGGGGTCAAGGCTGCCAGATTTATCTTACTACGCCTTGGTGTTTCTATTAAAAGATGGGAAAGGGTTATTTAAAACATCAGATGACTCAGAGACAGGGAAGATGTATACAGCAATTTTAAAAGACAGAGGAGAATATGGTTTCATTCATAAATTTGGAGATCCGAGATAAAAAAAAATAAGTCTAAAGACCCTACACAGCCTAGCGATAACTTGGTACAAAGTTAGGAAAGAGCTAAAAATCAATTATTTCAGTGGGATGTAGCCTATTTTTGTTTTGACTCTCCAGGATCCCCAGAATGGTCGAAGGACTGTCTGGTGAGTCCACTGAAGGATGTAGGAATTACTACTTGGAAGCAGTTGATATCGGGTGGCAATTTAATATCATGTGAAGAGTGCCAAACTTGTTTGGTGGCCAACTTTCGAGATTTAAGTACTTACAAATGCTAAGTTGGAGCCGTGCTGATGGCCTTGGAGCAGGACTGGTAAATAAGTTGGAAGAAAGTTTGGTAGCTGGTACATCTCATAAAAAAGAGGTGCGAATTACTACTGGTTATTAATGGAATTGGTGGATAGAGACTTCAACCTGCCGACGGAGCTGTGGGAGATGAGCTTGCCAGGAGAACAGATACAAGATTTATGGCAAGTATCCTGCGACATTCTATACTCCACAGTCCGACCCGCAAATTTAAGGCGGAACCACCTTTTTGTCTTCACAGGGTTTATTAGACTCCATACAACCTATCTAAAATGGGGAGTGGAGTAGTTCCTAAATGCCCTAAATGCAACATGGAGAAAGGGGATGATACGCACATGTTTATGTCTCGTCCGGTGATTCAATCCTTCTGGCTGGATGTGAGTAACACAATTTTTTCCATTCTGGGCGAAGCACTCCAGGTGAGCGGATTGCTGGTTTTCTTTGGGCTTACAAATAATAATGAATCTATGCCAAATAATGTGAACATTTTTATTTTTTATTTAATATTACTTGCTCGTAGGGAAATATGTAAGAAATGGGGTAAGGCTACTCCCCCTAGCAAATTGGAATGGTTGGCCTCGATAAAGTACACAAACACCTTAGATAGAGCACATACATGTAGGAGTAATGATTTCTGGCTCCCCTCTGAGACGTGGATACAGTCATGTATAAATCAGTCCAATAATTAGGCCTCTATATCGGTTTACAAATACTCTGGTGGTAGCCGATGGTTCTCAGGGTGGAACTGGCACCAATGGTGAGTAAAAATGCAAGGTATAGAGTGTACCATTCCTAGCTCCCAGTAAGATCACTAGACGTGCCCAGGGGAGAAGTGATCTGGGGCAGATTTTTTCTCTGCTTATCCAAGCTATGAGGACAAAAAAGAAAAAAAACTCGCTTTTAGAGCTGCACAGATAAAGAGTGGGTGTATTCTTTTGTTGTTTTTCCCAAAACTGTGCTGCCTTCAACGCCTACATCAACTTGGGAGATCTCTGAGTTATACTCTGAGCTGCAGACAACAAAGCATTACAAACTCAGAGCAGTGATGGCATCTCTGTGCTTCCGAACTGTGGTGTCTGCAGTTCATACACTAACTCATAGATTTTTCAAGTTAATGTATGCACTGTAGACAACATAATTTAGAAAAACAAAGGCATAGACCCAGCCTGCATCTGCACAATGCTAAAAATGGGATCAGGATACAGATCCTGGTTGTTTTGACAAGGAGTTTACCACTAAGCATACTGATTTGAAACCCAGTTCTGTTGGCCCACTAACAAGTGGCACAGGCAGCAAAGTGCCATATCACGGTTGGAATCAGAAGGCCCAGTACGTGCAATTTGCTGGTGCAATTGGCAGCAGATAAACAGAGAATATACTGAACTTGAACTAGGAGTAGCATAACCCTGTAGTATGAAACATCCATCCCTGCTTCCATTTCATCAAAAATTGTGCTAAAACACATGGAGGCTTCTAATATGCTTGCCCTAATCTTTACTACTCATCAGCAGCTGGGGCTGCTCCTCTGTAATGGCGAAGGAGCATCGCCCCACTTGTCAAAGTCAATCAGCGAAAAATCAAATGATAAAAACAACAATATTATTATTTTATTTTTAGCTGATTTACTGACCTCATGTCAGTGCATAGCACATGTCGATTTTGCTGGCTGTTTTAGACGTTCCAAACAGACATGCAACAGACATGCAAGCTTAGGTTTCTCCAACCCAGCTGTGTTGGAGAAACGGCACAGACTCCCAGGCAGTGTCTGAGTGGCAAACCAGGCCACTCATGCCAATCCAGGCGCTGATATCATGCTAGGTATAGCATGAGAGCAATTCCAGGAATGCGTGGGGAGCCTGCGCCCCAGTGACTGGCAGCAGGCGTCAACAGGTACATTTTTAAAATTATTTATCATTCCTCTAATCCCCCATTACCCCACTTTAGCTGTGCAGCAGCCGCCACTGATCAGCAGCAAAGAAACAATAAGCTGTAACATTTCTTCATTTCTTTAGACAAACACTAAAAACTCCCATGAGTACTTTAGTAGAAATAAAGAAAACATTCCAACCAATCTCTAGGCTGCTCTATAACAAGAGCTGACTTCACCTCTTTCTATTCTTTGCAGCTTGTCAGTAAGATAAGTGTTTGGTGAGAGGGTGTTTCTGTGAGAGAGTGTGTGTACATGTGAGCATGCGTGTCTGTATATGTAAGCATGTGTGCATGAGTGAATGTGAGTGAGAGTCAGTGACAAGTAGTGAGTGAGATTTTGTGTGGCTGAGTGTCAATAAGTATGAGTGTGTGTGAGATTAAGAGTGAATGCAAGTAAGAATGACTAAGAATATTGAGTGTAAAGGGGTGTAAGAGTGACAGTGTGAGTGAGAACGCATGAGTGAGTGTGAGTGAGTGAATGAGTGTGCGATTGAATACGTGTGTGAGCAAGAATGTGATGTGATGCTTGCACGTTTGTCATTTTCCTTGACATACTGAAGGTAATTATTGTCTTATAAGGGCACAAGAGGCAAAATACTGGAGCTGACACACTCGTGTCAATTCTTAGCATGATAGACACCTGTGATATAATACTAACACTTGCACACTGGGGGTAATTCTTGACATAAAGGACACCAATGGCAAAATACCGGTACTATCATAGTAGAAGTAATTCATAGCTTTTAGGGCACCCATGGAAAACTACTGGCATCCTTGAGAAAAGTATTGACATGTAGAAACCAGTGGTAAAATGATTGTACTATCACACTAGAGGTAACTCTTCGCATAAAGGTACCATGACAAAATGCTAGCATACTGAGGTAAAGTTTGACATAAGGGCCACCTATGGTCTATGGCTCGCATACACAGCAGAACTCTGGGACTGGCATATTATATGCCATTTTTCACATAAGGGGCACCCAAGACAATGGAGGGAATTTTTGATATATTAAGGCACCATAGAATATTGAGAAAAAAATGAGGTCAACTCCTAAAGGACCATCAGGTTTGATTGGCTTAGCACACCACAAAAGGATTTGAATGAGTGTCCTATCAATGCTTATGGGTTTTTACCAAATTTATGTGAAAATATTGCTTTTAAATGCACTATTTAATCCCCTTAATTTCAATATTTTTGCCTGGGAGACACGTTCTTAGAATAAGTCTGGCTTACTTGCTTCGCTTCCTGATCACAATTCAGTGTACGATTTATGCCCCAAAACATTTAAAGATCAAGTCAGTACCATAAGTAAGGTGATATCTAAAACAGACCTTTCTCTGTGTTATGTTAATATACTAATCATGCTGTTATTATGGAACTTCAGCAATGCCAGCTGTTGTGATGTCAGGGTCACATGACATGCATCCCTGGAAAAAATCTATGTCAAGGGTTATATGGTGTAATTTCCTGTGATGTTATGAAGGTCAGAAGATGTGGTATCACTTCCGCTGGCATTTTAGTGAATTACCACCCAATGCCTCAAGAACACATTCATATTTTAGACATGTCAAATACAGCTTTGTTTGGGAAACATCTGCCATGGTTTGGGAATACATAAAGGCTCTGGTAGAGAATATAGTGTTCTTGATGTTGGTCTGTTGACATCCAGCATAACTTCATTGTAAATCCCTGATACCAATTCTCGGACATTTTGCATCTACATACTACTCATAGTCTGGAAAATTAATATTCTTCATAATGCATCCAAAATAAATGTAGAAAGATGTCTTTGCTCCTCAGAAACTTAGAGGGGGTTGCTATTCTAATAGGGCCAATCAAATTTATGCAGAACATAGTCCGCCACTACCAATACTCTTCAACTTTCATGCTTCTGCTGAACCAGGTACTGGGAGGCGCGGAACAGCATTGCGATTCCAAAATATATAGCGGAATCAGGGTTAGGTGAGTGCTAAAAACTATGTAGCATCAGTTCTTCAAATGAACTCACTCTTGGCAAAAACAAGTCTGGACTCCATTTTACTGGAGGATGCTTCTCAATGGGAAGGTGGTGTTAAGAGTGCAGAGGCTGCTAATGCCAAATCTTTTGCAGCTAAGAATTTAGCGCAGTGGACCGCAGCATCCGCAACTTACTCCTCTCAGTCCTTACAGAAGGACTACATGCCACAGTGCCTTCTGCTCTTCTTGCTATTATGGAACAGCACGTACAATTGTTACTTGACATATTTCATAGTCTTTGAGATATGGCTGTTACAGCTTGTTATCTATGGCAGCTCTTCATATGGAATATCTTCACTGGATGCACTGTTAAAACCCCTGTCCCTACAGCAGAACATACTGTTAAGGCTTCCTTGCAGGGATGTTAGCTGTCAGGTCCCTAGCTTGATAACATGGCGATGAAGACATTTTAGGGTAAGAAGGATGTTGTACCACCCAGAAGCAAGAAAAGATCAGCTTTGAAGAGTGTACCTCCTCCAGGACAGGTCTAGAGTCAAGTGCCTCAAAATGCTGTCTGAGGAAAATCAAGGGAAACAAATTCCTGCTAGAATCTGGTTAAGCCTCGTCATTCTCTAACAAAGGAACAATCTGAGCGACACCGGTTGTTGTCTGATTCTGTACAGCATATCCACTAATGAATAGAAAGTAAACAGGGAAAATTCTGGACCTTATTAATGAAGGCCTGCAACACTTTTATGCTGTTGATGCGTCACTTTTTGTGACACAGCCGCAACATATTTACAAAGTGACGTATTTAAGCAGATGCGTCACTTTCTAAATGCCTGCGCTTCATTATACCTGCGTCAGGTATAATGTATGCAGGGTGGGCGTTCCCATGTAAACAAGCCTCGTAGAAGTGGCGTAGTGAAATTTATCAGATTTTACTGTGTTACTTCTAGGACACTACTGCGCCACAACCTTAGGCCTGCCTGACAGCAGGGGTAAGGGTGACGCAGTGCAATGGTAATAGGCCTCCCCATGCATTGCTGAAGTTGCGTCATGCTTACAACACAACTCCAGCAATGCGTGGGTTTTGCGTTAACAGATACGTCTGGATTCCTGACGTATTTGTCATTCCTTGCGACATGGAGTGCCGCACAATAAATAGAGCGCACCCATCGTGTCGTAAGGAGGGCACACTGAAAAGTGTTGCATCGCTGCTTTCAAGCTGCGATGCGACACTTTTCATAAATAAGGCCCTCTGTTTCTTAGCAGTGGGAGGTAGATATGGCCTGTTCTGTTTTTAGCAATGAGTTTTCAGCCTCCCCTCACATCAAATAGCAATCTCATTCACTTGTTAAGAAAAGTCACAAAAAGAACCATCGATTTTATTTTGATCAAAAAGAGCCAGATGATCTTTTATCAGTGTCCAATCACAAAAGTGTCAACTGATTTGTGAAAGTGATTGTTTCCGTATAATATATTAGAAGGTTTTTTTGGGGGGCTAATCCCAGAAGAATTAATGTATTGAAAGATCCACAACACACTCATCGTCATATTCCAAAATGTCTCCACTAATCTTTTCTAAGGTTTTCAGTTAGCCATGAAGATCATTTCAGTTCACTTGTCTCAGTTTTAGCATCAGTTGGGTGCCTGAGAGTCTGCCAAGTTCCAAAATCTTTTGGAGGGGAGTTTGCCTGGCATCATTCACCTGATCCATGTGCCATCTCGTGGCCAGAGTATTTAGGATGCCCAAGGAAATTACAACCCAGAGCATCGACTATTTTAAATGCATCTGAAGAAATATTCTTTTCTCTTCCTCGGGTGCATCTCATCCTGCAAGGTCCTTCCTCTGAATGTCTTTTTTAGTGATTTTACAATTATTCTACAATTGTCACTCATCTGGCGACTCTCATTATGGCTTGCCTAGTAGGTGATTGGGAGTCCACTCTGTAATGATCTATCTTATTGTTTTACAATCTGTTGATCTCTCCTTTTATTCCCAAGTAATTTTCTTTTCTTCATGTGCATCACACGACTGCTCTTCCAGAATTGTATACAGATTCATCTTGTCTTGAGTATGTGATCATCTCCCCACCCTGGATTATCAGAACAGCTAACATGTATAATTACAATAACATGTTTTTGTTTTGTGAAGCATTCTGGAAAGGCATTAAGTTGCACTTTGCAACTCTCAATGGATGGACCATAGAAATATGAGTACATTTAGGTTGAATTTCCTCATGGTTCAGTGCAGATTCAGTAAGGAGGTGGCCGGTTCCTGGTTGGGGGAGGGAGTGGGGAATTTAGTGGTTTTCTCAGTTTGGGCTCAGGGTTGCAATGACAACACAAAATGATGACCCCCTGCTGAATGTGATGAGGGACGCCCGAGCCCTCCCACATCTTGCAGATATTAAATTGCCTTGGCACACACATCACATCACATCATACTCCCTTGAGGACCTTACTAGCCTCCAAGGCCACTGGCCTCTTTCTGAAACCGTTCGCAGGCGCATCGCCTCATTAGGGCTTGCCCCCTCTCCTACCTCTACACTGATGCCCTCCCCGTTGACCTCTCCCCTACCTGACCCCCCTTCCCCGGCTCCGTCGCTATCTGTTTTCCTACTCAACACCAGGTCAGCGGTCAAGCACCATCACGAGCTGTTCGTCTTGCTTGACACCAAGAAGCCTGACTTACTGCTCTTGACCGAAACCTGGTACTGTGATTCTTCCCTCCCTGTCCTCTTGGCTACCCTCCCCCCTTCCTACGTCGCCTTGCGCGCAGATCGTTCGGCGGGCAGCGTTGGTGGTGGTGTGGCACTAATCGCCCGATCCGAATTGAATTTTCAAACCCTTCCCTTTTCCCCTATCCCCCCTACTGAATTTCTTGTAGCCCGCTCCCTCTACTTCTCTCCCCCTATCACCTTACTCCTAATGTATCGTCCACCCCAGTCTTCGTCTCTGTTCTTACCGGCATTTCAAGACCTACTGGCGAATTTGGTGATCAACTACGCCTCAGTTTTGGTGTTAGGGGATTTTAATTACTGGCCCTCGGATCCCTCGGAGTGCACTGCTTCGAAACAGTTCACTGAATCTCTTTCCTCTCTGAACTTGGTCCCGCACATTACCATCCCCACTCATTCGCACGGTCACATACTGGACCAGGTTTGGTCCCTTAATCTTCCAGTCTCCTCGGTGACAATATCTCCCTGTCCCTGGTCTGACCATGCCCTTATTGCTTTTTCCATCTCGTCCAAACCTGTATCCAAAGCCCCACGCTCCAAAAACACCTGGGCGCGGAATTGGAACAGAGTCGATCTCCCCTCTTTGTTTTCTCTACTTCGAAACTCCACTCCCATCCTCTCTGACCTCTCATATGACTCCCAAGCCAATGCCATTAATACCTGGCTGACTGGAGGTTGTGACTCAGTGGCTCCCCTGCGTCGCATCTCCATCCGGCGACCTAAGGATTCCAACAGGTGGTTTAACGACCACCTAAAAAAGTTAAAACTAGCCACCCGACAGGCAGAGAGGCAGTGGAGAAGAAGTTATCACCCCTCATTAAAAGCTCCCTACCTCACTGCTCTGGCCGAATATAAAACCGCAATTCTCTCCGCAAAAATTTCTTACTTCTCCACCAAAATAATGTCAGCCGAGAACAAACCTAAGGAAATATTCGGCATAGTCAATGACCTGGCTTATTCCGACAGAGCTTCACCCCAGAACCCTCCATCTCAGTCACTATGTGATCAACTCAATGCTTACTTCTTACAGAAGATCGATACCATCAAAGCCAACATCCCCCCTCCTTCGCCCTCATTTGTGGATCCCTCCCCTCCTATTGTCCAAAGTCTTCTCACCTCTATTCCCCCCCTCACTGAGGCAGGATTCCGGGAGATGCTCCCTAAAGTAAAGTCGGGCTCTCCCACAGACATCTGTCCGGCACGAATCCTGCAACAAATTTATTCTTCTTGCCCTGAGCCCCCTATTACTTTTCTCAACCACTCCCTTGCGCAGGGAGTAGTGACCCCTGCGCTCAAATCAGCCACCATAGTGCCCATCTTAAAAAAGCCTGGCGCCGACCCATCCATCTCAGCCAATTATCGCCCCATTTCCCTGCTGCCCTATTTGGGCAAGGTGCTGGAACGCCATGTCACCGCAGCTTTCAGCACCCACGTAGAGGCTAATGGGGGATTGGCTCCCCGCCAGGCTGGCTTTCGCCCCAGGCACTCGACAGAATCAGTTGTGGTTGCGGTCCTGGACAACCTCAGGAAGGGTATGGATAATAACAAACATCAGGTGCTGGTACTCCTCGATCTCTCTGCCGCCTTTGACACGGTTGACCACACCATCCTATTGTCCCGTGTCAAGGCGGCTGGAATTGAGGGTTCAGCCCTGATCTGGCTGTCCTCCTTCCTGAGGGACCGCACCCAGGCGGTTCGGCTAGGAGACCTCACGACCACTTCACTCCCTGTCACCTGTGGTGTTCCCCAGGGTTCCTCTCTTTCCCCTCTACTCTTCAATCTGTACATCTCTCCTCTTATTTTTGCTCTTCAGCAGCTGGAGGTCACCGTGTACAATTACGCCGATGACCTCCAGCTCATCTTTGATCTGTCCTCTTCTTCCCTCTCTGTTTCTAACTTCCAGTCTTCTATGACATTTATCAGGGATTGGATGAACCACAACCATCTCAAATTGAACCCGGATAAAACCGAGTTGGTTCTCACCGGTGGTTCTTCCAGTCCCTGGAATTCTCTCTTTTGGCCCCCCACTCTTGGTCCCCCCCCCCACCCCCTCAACTTCGGTCAAAACACTGGGTGTTAAAGTGAACAACCAGCTCACCCTTCATTCACAAATCAGCTCTGTAGTTTCCTCCTGCTTCCTCACTCTCCGCACCATCCGCACTGTCTCCCGTTTTTTTTCCCCTCAGGCACTCAAGCAGATCATGGCCGCACTGGTGATATCGCGGCTGGATTATGCCAATGCCCTTTACAACGGCATTCCGGCATACAGCATGCGGAGGCTCCAGATGGTCCAGAACCAGGCGGCCCGGCTGGTTTTTGGTCTCCCGCGATATCATCACTCTACACCGCTCCTTAGGGAGCTTCATTGGCTTCCCGTCAAGGAACGCTCCCTCTTTAAGACAGGCTGCATGGTCTTCCAGGCCTGCCAGGGCACTGCCCCTGCCTTTATTTCCTCGCTAATAAAAGAATATGTTCCCACCAGAGAGCTCCGCTCTTCCTCCAAATCTCTCCTCCAAATCCCACGTTTCAAACGGAAAAAATGGGGCGGAACCAACTTTTCTACCTTAGCCCCTGCATTTTGGAACTCCCTTCCTGATCACCTTCGCTTTGCCACCCACTATCTCTCTTTTCGGAAAGATCTTAAAACGTTTCTTTTTAAACAGGCCTTCCCCGTGTAATCTTCCTTTTTTTTTCTTGACAGGTTGACTTTGCCTCTGTTGCCGACTCCCATACTAGCGCCAAGAAACCGTACGGTGCACGCTGCGCTTTATAAATGTTTTAAATTAGAAATTAAATTAGAAATTGGCTGAATGTAGGCCCTCTGAATGGTTATTGCTCCCCTGATAGATTGGGTGCTGCAGGGGCTCGAGGGACCTGTATTCCTGTGTTACCTGCCTGTAGCCCCCAGCTTGCTTTGTTGTTCCCGAGTGGCCCCTAGTCTGCTGCATGGTCATTTTAGGATAATAATAAATACGTGCATTTTATATTTGAAATAAGAAGTACATGGCAGGAGCACAAGTTATAGAACGCTCTGTAAACAACTTGTGAATTTCAATGATTTTTTTTTTTTTAAATGTTAGTTTATATCTCATTTCAACACCTAGCTATAACGTCAGTTTAACCTTTGGTTTTTCAATACATTTCTTAAGTTTTTTAAAGTAAGCTAAGATCTTATTACCATACCTATCTGCAGCATCACTGTAACCTGTGTTTGTTCTTTTAAGTGAAATTCTACACTTTTTTGAATATATTGAAACTTGAGCATATTCCCAAACCCCTTAGAATACTTGAAGCCAACCCTGGCCATGCCCTGCCTCCAACATCACCACTGATGCCCAATCCCTCGCTGCACCAGGCAGTTGCCCGTGCAGTGACGGGTTGGACACACATGTGCAGTGAGGGGCTAACTGCCCGGCTTACACTCTTGCCTGGTCTTGCCATCAATCCCCGCAAAGGTGTCAAACTCGCATTGTGTTCTCTGTTTAAAAATAGGGTTTGGTACCGTGGTACTGCACAGTGCCTGCCACCCAAGCTTCGACCCCCATCATGTCATGGTACCACGCAAGCTCCCATGGGGAAGTATGCACAGTACCATAGGGTAGAAGCTTTTACAGCTGTTCCGGGTGGAGTAACACTGCACTTCAAGGGAGGGCCATGCTTGGTCCAGAGGGAGTACTATGTTAACCATGGCACAAAAAAAACCAAATTTAATCTCGATTGAGGGTAAGGGGATTCATTTGGGCCTCTCCTATAAGAGACTGGGATCAGGGTGTTCTTACCCTGCCTATTCCATCTGGCCCCCCACAAGTTCCTGGGGGTCAGAGTGTCATTACCATGACCCTTAGACCCATTTAAAAAAAAATTCAAGACAGAAGGATTGAGTCCCAAGTTCAGTATTGGTGGCAGCTACATTTAGTTCAAAGTTGCGGCCAGCCAATCATATCCTTCGGTACCGCAGTACCAAAATGTATGATGGGAAAAAAGAGCTCCCTGGGCCAATCAGTAGGCCCTATTTCTTTAATTTATCAGTACTGCAGAAGTTCAGCAGTACCAACCTTCCAGGTGTACCTCATTTTTTTCTGAGCATTAAACCCTTCATGCCCAACTGGAACTCCTCATTAAATGCTATTTGCTCAAAAGTGGCTGAACGGATTAACACCAAATCACAAAAAACATGTTTTCTGAGTAAACGTCTAACATTTGCTAAATGTTCTGTAATTCCATTGGTCAATTATTTTCTCTATCAGAGAGCAATGTTTCCTACTGAAATTATCAAGGAAAATAAAAATGTTGGGACCCCAATCAGGGATCATTCACCCTTTAGTCACCAAAACCTACCTACGCCCCTGGTTAGGCTTATTTGATTCAGCTAGAGGAGCATCTGTAACAGATTTACCCACCATTACAATGTGCACATTGAAAAGCTTACTGTTACTACATTTTGCTGTATGGTCTTGACGTAGGAGTTGTGTTTGTTTGACTCTTTTCTTAATTAAGGTAAAATATGCTGCATGTCAAGCCTTTTGCTGCAGTTATTTCCTAAGTCTTCGGTTGAATAATTTTCTACTTTTTCTTATTCCTCACTATAGGCTAACTATGCAAAAACATTTCTGTAAGCAGTTGTGTCGTAATTCAGATTTATGCAAAAGAAATAATTGCTGGACGGAATGCTGGACAATGAAAACATTCACCCCCAGTCACAAAGATCTGGGTTTAATCCATCATTCTTTTGCTCACCACACCACCCCAGTTTAGACCCAGCCATATGCAAATCAGTCTTGACCCAGTTCCTTGTGGGAACAGTCCAGCCCGAACTGCCAAGCCATGTCCTCCCTGGAACGGAAACAAGCATCCTGGGATCAGTTCAAGGCATCACCCTTCATAAGCAAGACTAGCTTGAATTCAGTGGTGTAGTGAGCACAGGACCCACGTCTGAGCATTCCCTTCCCACTTAGGTTGACATGTGCAAAAGAAACAATTTATGGACGGGATGCTGGACAATGCAAACATTCAACCCCAATCACAAAGATCTGGGTTTCATCCATCATTCTTTTGCTCACCACACCACCCCAGTTTGGACCCAACAATATGCAAATCAGTCGACCCAGTTCCTTGTGGGAACAGTTCAGCCCTAACTGCCAAGCCAGGTCCTCCCATGGACCGGAAACAAGCATCCTGGGACCGGTTTCAGGGCATCGCCCTTCATCAGTTAGGCTAGCTTGAATCCAGTGGTGTAGTGAGCACGGGACCCAAGTCTGGGCATACCCTTCCCACTTAGGGTGACATATGCAAAAGAAACAATTAATCGACGGAATGATGGGCAATGCAAACATTCACCCCCAGTCACAAAGATCTGGGTTTAATCCATCATTCTTTTGTTCACCACACCACCCCAGTTTGGACCCAGCCATATGCAAACCAGTCTTGACCCTGTTCCTTGTGGGAACAGTCCAGCCCGAACTGCCAAGCCAGGTCCTCCCTGGACCGGAAACAAGCATCCTGGGACCGGTTCCAGGGCATCACCCTTCATCAGCCAGGCTAGCTTGAGTCCAGTGGTGTAGTGAGCACGGGGCCCATGTCTGGGCATACCCTTCCCCAATAGAGTAGCATACAGTTTTGATTCTAAACCCAAGAATGAAATAAACCCATAAATTGTAGAGTCTTGAAGGATCATTAGCCCAGAAACGCGTCAGGCTTCATTATGCAGCACGAGGACTGTAATTACAGAAGGACGGAGTGTAGCTTTTACCCTTACAATTGCTGCAAGGAATATGCTCGTGCCAAGCTGCTGGAGTGTGCTGCCTTGCCTGCGGGTAACTCTGGAGCTTTGAATATATATACATATATTCCTCTGTGAAGGCCGAAACGTTATGCTGAGATGCGCCTTCCCCACGATTTAATAAAACTGCTCACCTGCACTTGGGTCTCCTCTTCATTTCTGCGCCAAAGGTATCCGTGACTGGGCTCCAGGTGAGAGAAAATTGGGATAGTTTCATATATATATATATATATATTACCTACTGGCGGTCGCCAGTAGGTATATATAGTTAGGATTTTTTCTCTATGGGATTTTTGAAAATTCTATGTCTAATAACTTTGGCGTTTATGGACGGAATTGGCTGAAATTTTCTGGAAAATGGAACATTTTGTTTCTGAGCAGCCCCTGGAAATTTGGGGGGGGTTCGTCCAGGGGGGGTCGAGAAAAAAGGGGGGTCCTAAAACGTGTTTTTAACATTGAGTTTTCCATAGGGCGGTTGGCCTCACTTTTAGCCCGAACGGCTGAATGGATTTGCATGAAACTTGGCAAAATTGTAGGGACTGGTAGCCCGATGTGCCTTTTGTAGGTCTCAATATATGTGCTCCAGTGGATTTTGAGAAATTAACGTTTAAAAAAAGATATATATCTGTAAGCGCGCTCTGGGCAGCGCTCCGGTCCGCGGACCTTAAGCGTACCGGAACTTCGCGTAGCGAAGCTGATTGGCTCTCCGGTGTCTGTCAACATTCTAAACAGTCCGGAGCGGCCGCCATCTTGTCTCTCGGTAGGATTGAGAGACAAGAGGAGGCCAAAACAAAGGGGGAAATAACCATAAGGGGGCATACTAGATCCTCCCTGACCCCCTAGGTTTAATGTGGAGGTTTTAAAAGGGCCCCGCGGGGCAAAAAAATCAATTTATTTTATTTATTTTTTTTGCGTGGGGAGCGCCCGGTCCGCGAACCGGGAAGCGTTCTGGGCAGCGTACTGCAATGAAAAATGAATGATAGACTTTTCAAATACTGTATGTTAATTGATTGTTGGTTTTGTTGATTATTTTTTATTTTTTTTTATTTTTTAAGCAATTATTTATTATTGTGATTGTGTTTCAAAATTTAATAACATTTCTAACATTTCACTGTCTGAAATGTCGTCATTTTCATTGAACATAGCTTGTAATCTATGAGGGTGTAAAATGTCCTCATTTTGAAGGAGGTCATCCACTGCTTGCACACATTGCAGTAGTTCTTGGTCCCAAGTTTCATCCATAAATTCTATATAATTTGGATCAATTAATTCTTGGCTGCTCTCTTGCAGGACAATTTGAAATGAAACTTTCTGTTCGCCTTCCATGTTGCCTGAAATGTGGATAAAAAAAATATATATTAGTAGAGATAGGGCACTGTTGGGATTAATTTTAGATAGGCATTTTTTAACAGAGAATTTATCTTTGGGCAGTGTATAGTATCAGAGTGGAAGTAGGAATATAAAAAAGTGTATGTGATTTAACGTAAGTAAATTCATAATTATAAAAGAGAAGCCTAACTCCATCCATAACTATAACAGAGAAGTCTATCTAAATCTATAACTACTACAGAGGGATAGTATATAACTATCAGAAAAAGTTTACCATATTAACTTATAGTGCACAATATAGTTCAGTTTTTAAAATAACAACTTACCTTTAGAAAGAAGTTGAAGTGATTAGTGAAAATCCAATTGAAATGTACACCAGGAAGTAGTAGTCAAAATGGCTGTGTTTCATTCTCTTCTTTTATATATATTCAGGTACATAACCAATCAAATGTCAGGTAAAAAAAGTAGAAAATGAAAGTAACATTTTAATTGGTTGTCAATTCCAACACTTCAGATGTGTTTTGAGAAGTAATTTACCTCAGGGTATTTAGAGAGGTCTACAGGCTAAATGGCTAAATGGAATTCCAATCAAATTTGTGAAAATGGTAGGGATTGGTATGTAGTATGAGCTAATCTATATTTGGTGAAATTGTCTCCAGTGGCTTTTCTGTAAACTACTTTCCCACCTTTTTTGATGGTGCGCTTCCCAGGGAGCGACCCGGTACGCGAACCGTTGAGCGCCCCGGTTCGCGAACCTTAAGCGTTACGGGAGTCCACCATTTTGTGTTTCGGTCGAATTAAGATACAAAATGGAGGGCAAATGATGTTCAGAATGGGTAGAAGGGGGCACGGTAGACTTATCTTGACCCCCTAGGTTTTGTGAGGGTGGCTGAGGAGGCTTATATGTGCGAAAAAAAACAATTTTTAAAAAAAAATTCGCGAGGTTAGCTCCCGGTTCGCGTACCGGGTAGCGCCCCAGGGAGCGTACTTTGTTGAAAATTAGTGAAAAATGTTACAGTAAAATAATAATTGTGAGTGATCAGATGTAGGGTAGCTCTGAGAAGAGCTTTTGGGTTTATGGTACATTTAGGTACTTATAAGTAGGTACCAATGCACAGTCTTAAATTCAGAGTGAAAATTCTGTTGCCCTCATCTGAGAAGTGAACTCCATCTCCTCTGTAGATATCTTGCATGTAGTAACGCAAGTTATTGTTGTACATGGAGCCCATTCCATGGTCTCTCATGTAAGCTGAAACAGATTTGTTTACATGCTTCCTCGACTTCTCAATTTGTGGACAAAATTGGTTTGACCACCTCCATTTCTGTCTTTGGCATATATTTGACTATACCAAGGCAGTCTGAGGAAAAAGTGCCATTAATTGCTCAAAGGTGTCCTTTAAAAGCATTTCCAGACCTACCCCAGTCAAAGTGCCCAAATCATTACCTCCACAGTGCACAATTAACAGGTCAGGTTTGGGCAAATGCATAAAGGTTTTCACCAATGGTATCAATTGGTGACATTTTAATCCTCTGTGGCCAAACCACTTAATTTCCACATCTTGTAAATTGAGGTTAGGTAATTTTCTGTTCTCAGCATACCTGTGAGCCCAGTGGATATAACTATGTCCAACAATTCAGACAGAAAACATGGTGAGAGAAGGTTCTCCTGCAGTCAGATGAAGTGTGGCAATGAAATGGCAGTTGAAAAAATGAGAGTTTAAAATGAAAAAAACTGTGGAGTTTCTGTGTTCATGAAGCAGTAACAGTGATTGGTGGATTTTGATTGCTGAAAACAGAAAGTTAGGGTGCATGGATGAGTTATTTGAAAGATGTATTTTGAATGGTCAATAAAAAATCATTAAATGAAAGAATGCACTGGATATGCAGGTGCACTGAGAGTTCAGAGTTCAATTGCAACATTGTTGTGTGAACTTGCAAACACCAGAGGTCTTCCAAGAGGTGGTTGCCATGCAGAAAAGGCATGAAATGGCAGAGGGGGGAAGGGTTTTCATTTGAAAAAAAGTGAGGGAAGAGTTTTGATTGGGTGACATGAGAGATATGTGTGAAGAATTACAGCATTTCTGTGCTTTTGATAGCTGCAGACTCTGGAGTGCATACCTTTTGCTCTGCTGAAGACAAATTGGTGTGTTTCTGAGACTGTTTTCAAACTCAAAGTATTTGCTAAGGTGAGAAAATATTTCTTTAATTTAGATAGAGAATAGTGTGCTTTAAGGAGAAAATTATGAATTATGTGGCGCAAATTGCTTGTAAATATGCTCCCACCTGTGCATGGAAAATTTAGATTTTGAATGTTTGTGTTACATAGCCATGTTAAAAGTGATACAAACATGCTGCAAAGCCAATCAAAAAACGCTTTTATGTGTCTTAAGGACATTTTAAGTAATTTTCCCATGTGCAGTGTTTTGAAATTATGATTTGAAAATCGTTTTTGGGGAAAAGGAATTGTTTTTAAATTTATGACAAGGACATAATGGTGTATGCTTCTTTATAAGGCAATTGACTGTCCCTGATGTTATTTTTCCCATTTTAATGTAAGACCTTTCTCTGTGGCGCAAATTGCTTGTAAATATGCTCCCACCTGTGCATGGCAAATTTAGATTTTAAATGTTTGTGTTACATAGCCATGTTAAAAGTGACCCAACCATGCTGGAAAGGCAATCAAAAAACACTTTCATGTGTCTTAAGGACATTTTAAATAATTTACCTGTGGGCAGTGTTTTCAAATTATGAATTGAAAATCGTTTTTGAGGTAAAGGAATGTTGTTAAAATTTATGTGCGCCATATGCCCCCAAATTTCTTTTTCAGGGGTGCAGCAGGGTGTTCTTGAGACAACCCTGCACCTTTGGAAAAATTCCTAATTTGCGATGAGCTAATTGCTAATCGCAAATTGCACCTTCATTCATATGGGCATCCTGGCCCATGGAAATGAATGGGTAATTTGCAATTAGCAATTTGCTCATTGCAAATTTGGAATGGTAAAGAATCGCTATTTATTCCTTAAAATTCGCTATTTAGGAAATGCAAAATAGTTTGATGGTACATATGGCGGTTGATGTCTAACAAGATAAGAAGCTTAGGGATACATTTATGATGACTGGCACAATGAAGTGGACATTACTTACTTCATTGGTAGAGCTTTACATGTATTATGTCCTCTGTATTCTTCATCAAGCGTAACTTTAATCTGCAATCCTGAGTAGGCCTCACCTTAAACAAACCTTTGGATAGGCCACACCTTATCGTCATCCTCAATTAATCATTTAAAATGCTAGGGACACATTTATGATAGGTGTATGCCTCTTTTGCGCCACTTACAAAACACTGTCCACGGGGAAATGACTTAAAATGTCCTTAAGACACATGAATGTGTTTTTTTAAAGCGTTTGCAATTTTTTTGGGTCACTTTTAACATGGCTATGTGACTCAAACAGTCAAAATCTAAATTCACCATGCACAGGTGGGAGCATATTTACAAGGAATGTGCTCCATGGGGAAAGGTCTTATAATGTAATATGGGAAAAATGACATCAGAGACAGTGAAATGCCTTATAGAGAAGCATACACCATTATGTCCTTGTCATAAATTTGCAAACCATTCCTTTTCCCCAAAAACGATTTTCAAATCATAATTTGAAAACACTGCACATGTGGAAATGACTTAAAATGTCCTTAATTCAAAATTTGCTATTCCTTATTTTGCGATTGCACTGAAGGATTTGCAAATTTTGCGATTCCTTAAAAGCAATGTATCAAACAAAAAATATGTAAAAAATGACATTAAGGATTTGGAAACTACCACCAACTTCTAGTTTGTGGTAATTTGCGAATTCTTTTCAAAAAGCATTTTTTTCCAAAAAAACAAAAGGTGCCATATGACGCCAATACATGTCCTTAGGGCATGTATGTATGCCATATGCCCCTAATTTTCTTTTTCAGGGGTGCAGCTGGGTGTTCTTGAGACACCCCTGCACCCTTGGAAAAATTCCTAATTTGCGATGAGCTAATTGCTAATCGCAAATTGCACCTTCATTTCTATGGGCCTCCTAGCCCATGGAAATGAATAGGTAATTTGCAATTAGCAATTTGCTCATTGCAAATTAGGAATGGTAAAGAATTGCTATTTATTCCTTAAAATTCGCTATTTAGGAAATGTAAAATAGTTTGATGGTACATATGGTGGTTCATCTGTAACAAGATAAGAAGCTTAGGGATACATTTATGATGACTGGCGCAATAAAGTGCACATCACTTTCTTCATTGGTAGGCCTTTACATGTATTATCTCCTCTGTATTCTTCATCAAGCGTAACTTTAATCTGCAATCCTGAGTAGGCCTCACCTTAAACAAACCTCTGGATAGGCCACACCTTATCGTCATCATGAATTAATCATTTAAAATGCTAGGGACAGATTTATGATAGGTGTATGCCTCTTTTGCGCCACTTACAAAACACTGTCCACGGGGAAATGACTTAAAATGTCCTTAAGACACATGAATGTGTTTTTTTAAAGCGTTTGCAATTTTTTTGGGTCACTTTTAACATGGCTATGTGACTCAAACAGTCAAAATCTAAATTCACCATGCACAGGTGGGAGCATATTTACAAGGAATGTGCTCCATGGGGAAAGGTCTTATAATGTAATATGGGAAAAATGACATCAGAGACAGTGAAATGCCTTATAGAGAAGCATACACCATTATGTCCTTGTCATAAATTTGCAAACCATTCCTTTTCCCCAAAAACGATTTTCAAATCATAATTTGAAAACACTGCACATGTGGAAATGACTTAAAATGTCCTTAATTCAAAATTTGCTATTCTTTATTTTGCGATTGCACTGAAGGATTTGCAAATTTTGCGATTCCTTAAATGCAATGTATCAAACAAAAAATATGTAAAAAATAACATTAAGGATTTGGAAACTACCACCAACTTCTAGTTTGTGGTTACTTGCGAATTCTTTTCAAAAAGCATTTTTTTCCAAAAAACAAAAGGTGCCATATGACGCCAATACATGTCCTTAGGGCATGTATGTGCGCCATATGCCCCCAAATTTCTTTTTCAGGGGTGCAGCAGGGTGTTCTTGAGATACCCCTGCACCCTTGAAAAAATTCCTAATTTGCGATGAGCTAATTGCTAATCGCAAATTGCACCTTCATTCCTATGAGCCTCCTAGCCCATGGAAATGAATGGGTAATTTGCAATTAGCAATTTGCTCATTGCAAATTAGGAATGGTAAAGAATTGCTATTTATTCCTTAAAATTCGCTATTTAGGAAATGCAAAATAGTTTGATGGTACATATGGTGGTTCATCTGTAACAAGATAAGAAGCTTAGGGATACATTTATGATGACTGGCGAAATAAAGTGGATATAACTTACTTCATTGGTAGGCCTTTACATGTATTATCTCCTCTGTATTCTTCATCAAGCGTAACTTTAATCTGCAATCCTGAGTAGGCCTCACCTTAAACAAACCTCTGGATAGGCCACACCTTATCGTCATCCTGGATTAATCATTTAAAATGCTAGGGACAGATTTATGATAGGTGTATGCCTCTTTTGCGCCACTGTGCGTCACTTTTATGATGCACCGGCGGTGCAAAAGAGTTGCTATGAGGCGACAAAATTACAAATTGATGCATTTAGGCAGATGTGTCATGGTGTAAAAAAAACGTGCCACATGAAACCGATGCAGCAGTGATGCAAAAGATGCACCATGTTGCAAGACAGGCCTCACTTGGGGCCATATGTATCAAGCTAATTAGCATTTGCAAAGATCAAAATTCTGCGAATTTCGGCCTTTGCGAATGCTAATTAGACAAATGGTATGTATCAAACAAGTTTGATGCAAAATAAGGAATAGCAAAATTTGCTATTCCTTATTTTGCGATTGCACTGAAGGATTTGCAAATTTTGCGATTACTTAAATGCAATGTATCAAACAAAAAATATGTAAAAAATGACATTAAGGATTTGGAAACTACCACCAACTTCTAGTTGGTGGTAATTTGTGAATTCTTTTCAAAAAGCTTTTTTTCCAAAAAACAAAAGGTGCCATATGACGCCAATACATGCCCTTAGGGCATGTATGTGTGCCATATGCCCCCAAATTTCTTTTTCAGGGGTGCAGCAGGGTGTTCTTGAGACACCCCTGCACCCTTGGAAAAATTCCTAATTTGTGATGAGCTAATTGCTAATCGCAAATTAAACCTTCATTCCTATGAGCCTCCTAGCCCATGGAAATGAATGGGTAATTTGCAATTAGCAATTTGCTCATTGCAAATTAGGAATGGTAAAGAATTGCTATTTATTCCTTAAAATTAGCTATTTACGAAATGTAAAATAGTTTGATGGTACATATGGCGGTTCATCTGTAACAAGATAAGAAGCTTAGGGATACATTTATGATGACTGGCGCAATAAAGTGGACATTACTTACTTCATTGGTAGGCCTTTACATGTATTATCTCCTCTGTATTCTTTATCAAGCGTAACTTTAATCTGCAATTGTGAGTAGGCCTCACCATAAACAAACCTCTGGATAGGCCACACCTTATCGTCATCCTGGATTAATCATTTAAAATGGTAGAGACAGATTTATGATAGGTGTATGTCTCTTTTGCGCCACTGTGCGTCACTTTTATGATGCAGTGGCAGTGCAAAAGATTTGCTATGAGGTGACAAAATTACAAATTGATGCATTTAGGCAGATGTGTCATGGTGTAAAAAAAACGTGCCACATGAAACCGATGCAGCAGTGATGCAAAAGATGCACCATGTTGCAAGATAGGCCTCACTTGGGGCCATATGTATCAAGCTAATTAGCATTCGCAAAGATCAAAATTCTGCGAATTTCGGCCTTTGCGAATGCTAATTAGACAAATGGTATGTATCAAACAAGTTTGATGCAAAATAAGGAATAGCAAAATTTGCTATTCCTTATTTTGCGATTGCACTGAAGGATTTGCAAATTTTGCGATTACTTAAATGCAATGTATCAAACAAAAAATATGTAAAAAATGACATTAAGGATTTGGAAACTACCACCAACTTCTAGTTTGTGGTAATTTGCGAATTCTTTTCAAAAAGCTTTTTTTCCAAAAAACAAAAGGTGCCATATGACGCCAATACATGCCCTTAGGGCATGTATGTGCGCCATATGCCCCCAAATTTCTTTTTCAGGGGTGCAGCAGGGTGTTCTTGAGACACCCCTGCACCCTTGGAAAAATTCCTAATTTGCGATGAGCTAATTGCTAATCGCAAATTGTACCTTCATTCCTATGAGCCTCCTAGCCCATGGAAATGAATGGGTAATTTGCAATTAGCAATTTGCTCATTGCAAATTAGGAATGGTAAAGAATTGCTATTTATTCCTTAAAATTCGCTATTTAGGAAATGCAAAATAGTTTGATGGTACATATGGCGGTTTATCTGTAAAAAGATAAGAAGCTTAGGGATAGATTTATGATGACTGGCGCATCACCAGGGATGTGCCAGTCATCCTGCGCCGCTGTTCCGCCACCCATGGTGTGCTGCATTTACAATGCGGGGCATCATGGGGCAAAAATGGCACAGATGCGTGACGTATCTGTGCTGTAAAGGTAGTGATTGCTGGAGTTGTATCGCAAGTGCGATGCAGCTCAAGCAAGGCTCAGGGGTGCCCCATCTCCACAATGTTGCGTCAAGACCTATGCCTGCTTAAAGCAGGCGCAGGGTTTTGACGCAGCTTTCTCCTATCTGATTGTAAATACGGCACACCATGGGTGGCAGAGCAGCGGTGCACGTTAACTGGTGCATGCCTGGGGATGTGCCATTTAACATAAATCTGCCCCTTTACATTTAAGTATGTGCAGGGGACACAGAGTTGGTGAGGCTTATCCAAGGTTAAGAAGAGATGAGTCCTGTTCACTCAAAAATTAGACATAGGCTTCACCTGCTCAGCATCGCTGGACATGGCTAAATAATAGCTGTAAAATGTTACTCTTGTTAAACAATTTTACTATTATAATCTCTGAGATTTGTCTCTTACTCTGCAACATCTCATTGTTGTTATCTTTCTTTAAAGATAAAGACAACATCAACATGAGCAACAATCTGCAATCAGTTGATTTTGACCTCATCATTGAACTTGTAATTGAAACATCAGTGGATGTTGATCCCTTGGATGATTTAAATCCTGAGGATGAAGAAGAGCGTGATGAGGATGCAGATTTGTCCGAATTATATGACATAGGGTGGGAAGCTGACCTGCTTGAGCCTATGGAACTATAAACATTTATTTTTAAAATTTATAATAAATAAAAAGTAAAAGTGTAAACCGTTTAATTTAAAAATAAAGACACCTTCAAAAACAGGTTATGTGTAGTGTCTTCAATAAAATATTAAAATATGCTCATAAAATTAGATCAGATTCACATATAAAATAGCACAGGTAACATGAACATAAATTCCATTTCTTTTCTGCTATTTCTGTATTGTAAATTTGCCAAGGACTAAAAAATCTTCTATTTAAAATGTCAAGTAGTGTGTTAAGTTTTTGATCACTGTTATTGATTTACTGTTTGGTAATAGTGGTTAATAACATTTTTAAATATATTTTACCACAGATTCAACTGCAGATCATTTCAACATTTCACCATGCCAACGAAAGAAAGAGAGAGAAAGGCTGCAAAACGTCAAAGACAGCAGGTGAATCAAAAGAAGCAGCAGTCCTCTAACAAAAAGATTTGTCAAGTCACGAAGAAAGCACCGGGTAAGAGTACAAAAACATTCATAAGAAATATGTGTAGTAAAAAAAATATTACTACAGAAAATGTTTCAGTCCATAAAAAGAGAACCAATTCAAATGGAAAGGAAAGGCCAATCAAAAATGTTACTGCTAGAGCAAGAGATAACTCTGTGCATGATAGTAGAAGGAAACAACAGTTTAGGGACATTCGTAAACGAATGTTCCGCAACAGGATAATTGGCAATTTGTTAAAAAATATTAAGAAAGGTCAACAGAAAGTGGTTTTTTATAAGAGAAAAAAAAAAGTTGAGAAAGTTATTGATCAGGCATTTGAAATTAAACGTAAGTTATTTATTTTGATAATCAATAGAATTAGGAAGCTAAACAAGGCAATTTATGATTTCAAAAGAAATAGTAGATGGAAGAGAATAGTTAATCGTAGTAATTTTTGTGAAGTTTTTTCTGGAGAATGGATGCATAGTTCAAGCTGTGAGGCATTTTTTAATGAGGAGAGTTATTTCCAGGATAATGATTTGGTGCATGCAGTTGACACCAGTGGTCGTGCTTATGAAGTGAAAGATGGTTGTCCAGTTGAAAAAGAAAAACTTGTGACAACAGAGGCAGAAGAGGTGTTAGGTAATGAGGTTTTAGGAAGACGTGCTAAGGGTCCTGTGTACACCTGGAAGTGTAGTAGTATTTGTAGTGTGCGACAGGATTCCATCAATTTGCTTTGTGATTTTGTACGGTCATTTAATAAGAAAAGTTTGAAGCAGAAAATAAGGTTGTTGCAAGAATTAGATCCTTGCAGAGTGAGAGAAGTGACAGGTTTGCATGGTCATTCACTGGCTTGTCTTTCCAGGAGAGTATGCCAGAGTGTTTTTCATCATTTCAGAATGCTAGCAGTGCATCATAATAAAGTGAGGAAATTAGTTTGAATGTTGTATTATGCTAAGAGTCCAGCAATTATGCTTAAACAATTATGCGCTGCTCTTTTGCATGGTTCTGAAATAGATGTGAAGAATATATGTGAAGAAATTGAGTTTTGTTACTTTGGAAGTAAAGAGGAGAATGTTGAAATTGACCAAGAAGAAGCGGGTAATGTGGAAGATAGTGTACAGGTTTCCAGTACAGATAATTTCCAGAGGGAAATTGTCACATTTCAGGTCAAATCAAGTGAGAGGCCAAATTTCACTTGTGTGTGTTGTCGACGCACTTATTATAAGAATCAGACTAAGTTAGTGGATTTATATGCAAAAAGTGAAAGGGAAAATAATAGTGAATGGAAAGATTTTGCAACATACTTGATGGTAGAAAATTGTTTTGATTTGGGATTGGATCAACGTGTGTGTACTTATTGTTGTTGCAAATTAAATCAAAACCAGATGCCTGCTAGAGCAGTTCATAATAATCTGGAATTGGTTGAGATTCCTTCTGAATTGAAGGATTTAAATACTTATGAATCTATTTTGATTCAAAGTATCCATCCCTTTCAGGCTATTGTAAGAATGGAGCCAAAGACAGGGAAATTGCCTCCATCAGATTTACAGAGAGGATTAAAGGGAAGAGTTGTTTATTTGCCTCTAGATTTGAAGAAAAACATTAACACAATTGGAGTAGAAAAAGTGGAAGAGGAACCTCTGGTTATCTTAGTTAATGGGGTTCCGACAAAGAATAAGAAAATATGGCAAGATTTAGTAGATGTTAGGAAAGTTAAAAAGGCAACATTGTATTTGAAAAAAAATAATAAATACTATAAGAATGTATATGTTGCAGAAGAGGAAGTAAGTGAGGAAGAGGATAGCGATTTGTGTGCTGGTCAAATTGAGAAAGTAGAACCCTCTACTAGTGAAGAAATATATGAACATTATAGTGTTCATCCTTTGCATTCCAAGGAAGTCATGGGGAATGCTATTGAGTTGTTTCAAATGAAACAAGCCAAAGGGAGTCCCATTAGTGTTTGGGAGGAAAGTTTGGAAGCTCGGTGTTTCCCACAGCTTTTTCCAACAGGTCAGGGAGGAAGATATGATGAGCGACCTCATCAAATTCCTGCTTCTGAATACCGGACTTTGCGGTTGTATGCAGGAGATGCTAGGTTTCGACAATGCATTCCTTATTTGTTTCATCTCCTGTTTGAAAGCGATCTGTCTGGACTGTCATATGCAGTGAACCACATCTTGAAAAGTGGTATACACATGCAAAACATCTCGGCAAGTGACTTTATGGATAAAGTCAATGTCCAAGACAGTATTTTGGATTCTCACCTGATTAATCTCATGGCGTGTCAGCGTGGTACTAATGAGTACTGGTACCGTCGTCATGGTGATTTAAAATGTATGCTGAGGAACTTAGGTACTCCCACATGGTTCCTCACTCTGAGCTGTGCCGAGTATGGCTGGGAAGACTTACTTGAATTTCTACGAGAGGCAAATGCTAACGTAGATAACATCGAATTCAAGACACCCGGAGAACTGTGCTCTTTGGATCCAGTCAATGTATGTAGGTACTTCAATCATAGATTTGAAGCTATGATGTCTTTCATCATGAATAAGAAGAATCCACCTCTTGGAGAGGTGTTGGATTTCTTCTGGAGAAAGGAGTACCAAGCAAGAGGTGCTCCTCATATACATATGTTGCTGTGGATCAAGGATGCACCTAAATTTGGAACGGATCCAGAAGACTCAGTGATGAGTTTCATCCAACAGTATTCTACGTGTGCTGTTCCAAACGCAAAGGAGAAGAAAAGCCTAAGAGAAAAAGTTCTGCGTTTCCAAAGCCATCGATGTGGAAAGTACTGCCGTCGTAAATTCCGAAACAAGGACAAGTTCTACACCAAATGTCGTTTCGGCTTTCCACGACCGGTGATTTCTAAAGGAAGAGTAAACAGTTTGATGTCTTCGCTGCGACATAATGTCATGAAGAAATCACCTAAAAACACATACAATTTGAAGAGGAACGAAGAGTCCAAGTACATCAACGACTACAACCCGGTGATTTTGTCCATGTGGAATGCTAACATGGATATACAGTTTGTGGCTGATAACTGTATGGCTGTGGCTCGGTATGTGACGTCTTACATCACCAAAAAAGAGAAGACAGAATTGAAGGATATGTGGGAGGACATTTCCCATGAAAAGAGCCTCAGCAAGAAGTTGTACAGTTTCAGTCTGAAGATGTTGTCGCATCGAGAAATTGGAGCTTACGAATGCTCTGACCGGTTGTCTTCAGCAAGTCTCTATGCCAAGTCCAGGAGTATCATTTGGGCGAGTCTTGGTCTTGCTGCAACGCGTGATCGAGTTCTGAAACCTGTGCGGGAAATTGAGTATTTGGCGGAAAAGGAGCCAAACAGTACCGACATTTTGAAGACCAACATGTTGGATACATATTATCCAAATAGAAGCAGTCACCTCGACAATGTTTGTCTGTATGAGGTTCTTCAAAATTACATATTCAAGAGGAACATCAAAGAAGATACTGAGAAAGGAGTGTATGCTGTAATAGGAAGTGAGGGATGTCTGGTCAAGCAAAGAAAATGCCACTTGGTAAACCATCGAAAATTGAGTGGCGAATCTCCTGAAAAAAATGAGTTTTTCTATTTAGCACTTTTGCAACTTTTCAAGCCTTGGCGTGCAGAAGAGGAACTGCTTGGAGATTTCCTCTGTTACGAAGACTCTTTCAATGCCGCCAAGGAGACCATAGAATGTCCTGCTTTTCCCAAATATGTAGAAATGTTGAATGCGGAAATTGAGCAGGAAGCAACGATTGCAGCCGAGATTGCCAGAGACAGTTCTCAGGACAGTCAGAGTTCTGCTTCATTGAGTCAGGATCCACTAGGAGGACCTGTTATCGAAAATGAAGCTGCCACTGCCATGAATGAAGTGGAAAGAGCTATGGCACATGCTCAGGAGGATGCGGTTAACTTAGAAGAGTTGGAAAGACAACTCAACGTTGAGCAGAGGAAAATATATGACGAAGTTACCATGCAAATTGATCATGGATTAAGTCATGACAAGAAAGAGTGCTCATGTACGTCGTTCAAGCCTGTCCGACTGTACGTGAGTGGAGAAGCGGGAACTGGAAAAAGTTTCCTCATTAAAGCAATTTCATGCTATTTGCAGGAAAGGACAGAGTCATCGCTGTCTTGTGTTGTCACCGCTCCAACTGGACTGGCAGCACATAACATTAAAGGGATTACTTTACATCGTTTACTGATGCTGCCAGTGGAGCATGACAACAAATTACAATATCACAAGCTATCTGGAGATGCTTGTTTTGAAGTTTCAAGAATCTTGAGGAAAATGAAACTTCTTATCATTGACGAAGTAAGCATGGTTTCCAATGTCATGCTTGCCTTTGTGCATTTGAGAATGCAAGAAGTTCTCAAAACAGAGTATGATGTGTTATTTGGTGGCAAACACATCATTGTTTTCGGAGATCTTCTGCAGCTGACACCAGTGAAAGGGCAACCTGTGTTCAAAATGCTCACGCATGAAGATACCAGGAAGTGCCTAGGCAGCATTGGCGACGTCAATATATGGTTAAACTTCAATTATGCTGAACTGCATGAAAATATGCGTCAGGCGAAGGATGAAGTTTACAAGACTATTCTACAAGATGTTAGAATTGGAAAAGTGACCGAGCATGCGAAAGAAGCTTTACATGCACGATTACTGCCAAATTTATATCCAGAACAAGATGTTGTGCCTGAGAATATTTTTCAGAAAATTACTGATAAGAAATCTGGAACATGTTTGATGCCAACTCTTGCAGAATGTGCCAAATTCAACAACAAAATGTTGCATTTAGAAAAGCAAGAGATTGTGAAACTGGAAGCTATTGACAGAGTAGAGTATATGGGATCAACAATTATTTTGTCTGAGAATCTGAAAACAAAATTGGATTCATTAGAGAAGAGTATATCTAAAACTGCAGGTTTTGAAAAGACTCTGAATGTGTGCTTGAACTGCCGTATAATTTTAAGAAGGAATTTACATGTTGAAAGAGGTCTGGTAAATGGATCAATGGGTAATGTTGTTGATTTTGTAAAATACAGAAATAGAGATGGAATTGAATTTTTTAAAATTAAATTTGATGGCATTGAGGAAGTACAGCTAATTGGTCGTTGCTCTGCTAGATTTTTGCTTGTAAAAGACTTATATGTTCGCCGTAAGCAGTTTCCTGTTTGCTTGGCATATGCGGTGACAATCCATAAATCGCAAGGTTTAAGTGTAGACTGTGCATTGGTGAATATTGGCAGTTCTGTGTTCAAGGAGGGTATGGCATATGTGGCATTGTCACGAGTTAGAACTTTATCGGGATTGTACTTGATTGAGTGTGATGTCACAAACATTTGTGCGGATCTAGATTGTGTTAAGGAATACAATAGGTTAAGAAGAGAGTATGCGCCACATTTACCTCAGTATCCTTTGTTTGAGAAACGTGTGGTAGGCCGGAAACGAAGAAATGTGACCAATACTGGGGAGGTTGTAGCAAAAAGACGAAAAGTCGATGAACCTAAAATTACAAGCAGAAACAAAAAGGATTCTGTTGAAGATGTTGTTGGTTTTCAATTTGAAAACAGTTCTGGTGTCAACTGCTATGCTAATGTAGTGGTTAATGTTTTGTTTTCTCTAGAAAATGTAAAAGAAGAGATTGTGGTCAATTCTGATCAAAGATTTAGCAGTTTGTTAAATTCTGTGTTAGAGAAATGTAGCACTGATAGAACAAACATAGAAAGTGTGTCTGAAATTCGAAATCTGTTAGACAGATGTTCAGGCCAAACACAATTCTCTCAAAATATTCAGCAAGATTGTCAGGAGTTTTTAATGTATATGCTTGATGTATTGCATGCTGAAGGTGTAGATGTAGATCAGCTGTTTGGGCTTTCTTATCAATGGCAGCATGACTGCGAGAACTGTATGGTATCAAGTACTACTAGTGTAGACTCAGAAAGATTTATATATTTAACTTTGCCAGACAGTAAATCAGTCTCCTTTAATAAGCTAGTAAAAGCAGATGATCACAACATGGAGTGTAGCCAATGTAAATCTGAAATGATGTCCACATTATTTATACGAACATATGGCCAGTATGTCATTTTAATGTTCCAACGATGTAGGCCTGATGGAACAAAATTGACAACTTTAATTAAAAATTTTGTAGCTTCGCAGTTGTCAATATCAGGAAGGACTTTTGTAACTGCAGCAATTATATATCATGACGGCCCTTCAATAACATCAGGACATTACACAGCTTATTTAAAGTCTAGAAATGGGTGGTCATTCTGCAACGATTCTGTTTTAATTTTTAAAAAAAAATTGCCGTGTGACCTTAAAAACTCTTACCTGGTGTTTTTAAAACCAAAATTTTAGGGAAAGAATCTCAGGATGTGCTCTGTGGAATTTCAAGAAGTTCTAATGGCTCCTACACAATTTGGCCTTGAGGATAAGTGTAGTTCAGAGACATAACTTCTAACCATAAGACTGGACGTCATGGAGAAATAAGTGCACTTTGAATGAGTTCAGAAAAACGATTTCTTTTTATAAGCTAATTGAAGCAGCCAATCAAAACATAGAGTAGAGGGAATGTAAGTCTGCAATGCTGTCTACTGTTTTACATTGCTTTGTGATTGAAAGTGATGTAGAGAATTAAATAATTGTAGTAGTCATAGAGTTAGTGTAAGTCTGCTTCATAGTAAGCAGTATCAGTGTCATAGGAAATGTAGAACATGACTGAGCAAGAAGGGGAAGATATTACTATTCCTGGATTGTGAAAATGATCTTCAACATTTTAATTCTGAAAGTTGCAGAAATGCCAAATGACGGGATTGGCTTACAAGAAATCCAAGAGTTATAAATGGCTCTGACAAGATTTGGACTTGTGGTAGAGAGCAAGAAGTCATTTATTGCATGTAACATGTTTTTAAAAACGATGGAGATTTTCTTTCAGAAAGTGGCGGGCTGAAAGTAATAACAGCACAACAGAGTGTAAGCTGTTCATAGGACATCCTTTGACGTCATGGAAAGCAAGTTAACTTTAAGGAGTTCTGAATTCTGATTTGTTATGTTGTATGGGTTTTTTAAACACAATCATTTTGATTGTGTTTTTTTCCCGCTGTTATATGATGAATACCTTCAAGTCACTGTTTTTAGTGAATTTTGATACATTCTGAGAACAGCAAAAATAAACCATTTAACATGTATAATTAATTCTGTACTGTTTGCATTTATGATGTATATGTAGAACTGTGTAGGAGGCATGGAGAAGGTGAGGCTTCTGTAAGTGTCAAAGTTGTTGCATGCAGTGCTGCGCTTCTGCGTATTCTTTCATATGCTAGACTACATCTGCACAATGAGATACCTAAGCAAAGGAAACACAAGTGATGTGATTGTGAAATGAGCAAAATAAATTGCACGTATTTCATTTACATCACCTGTGTTTCCTATCATTACGAATCACATTGTGCAGATCAAGTTTAGGTCTGTCCAGGGAAACATAGGATGTTTGGACTTTGTTCAAGAGTGCAGTGGACATGACTCACTTCATTGGTAGACCTTCACATATATTATGTCCTCTATTCTCTTCAACAACTCGAAATTTCATCTGCAACCCTGAGTAGGCCTCACCTCAAACAAACCTCTGGATAGGAGACATCTTATTGGCATCCTGAAGCAATTATTTAAAATTTTAGTGTCTTGCGACACTTTTCTGAGACAACAGCAATGCAAAAGATGCACCATGTTTTAAGATAGGCCTCACTTCATCTGCATCAAGATACTGTTAGTTTAAAATGTATATCTTTAGGACTGTGTAGGGGGCCTGGAGAAGCAGAAGCTTCTGTAAGTGTCAAAGTTGTTGAAAAACTGTTTGTCCTTCAATCTTTTCCCTTGTCTTTTGTAATTTTTAAATACATGTTTTAATATTTTTCAAATGTTTGTTCTCTCTTTCACAGATTGAAAGTATAAAAACAAAAAGTGAGTAATTTAACGACAATTATAAGGTAAATGTTTTGTACTCTTTTCGTTACATTTCTATCACATTTAACTTCTATTAGTTCCACAGCTTCATTTCTTTAACCCTCAGTTTCCTGCCTTTGCTACTTCCCTCATTCCTTTCTCTATTACCTACTTACTCAACTCCTTCCACTCTTTTTCTCAGTCCCTCTCTTCTCATAGTTCCTCACTCTTGTTCACTCACTCCGTCTCTATTACTCTTAGTGTCTTTGACTGATCACTCTATCACTATTTGTTCACAATGCTTTCTCTGTGTAGTTGAAGCACACTAAGGGGCATATTATAAACACAGCCAATAAAATTATTGCTCTTTTTATTGGCAGAAAACTGGTGCAAAAGTGGTTTTAGCGGCAGTTTTCTGCCGCAAAAGCAGCTTTAGCGACACATTTCTGCCAATAAAAGCTGCAAAACTTTTATTGCCTATGTTGATGATATGGCTCTATGTTACTTACATTTCTTTGCTGTTTCAATTAATCTTTTTCTGTTATTTTTTGTTTTCTGTTTTCTATTTTTTCTCTCTGTTATTCCTCATGTTTTAATCTTATTTTGAACATTCACTCACATTCTCCAAGAAACTCTTCTTTGTTAATGTTATACTCTCTTTTTTTTTCTTTCACTTCGTTATCTATTTTGTTTTTCACAATTATACCCTCTTCCGTCTTTTCTTCGGTAAATAGATCTATTAAACAGTATCTCTTCTTTACTCCCTATAGCTGTCTTTCTTTTAACATCACTCTCTGTTTACTTTCCTTATACTTACTCTTTTTAAAAAAAAAAAAAAAATTTGGGTTAGCTCCCGGTCCGCGTACCGGGAAGCTAACCGGGAAGCGAACCAAAAGAAATAGAGCTTGCCAGAGTGCTAAACATTCTAGCAATTTTTTTTTAAAGGGAAGGTAGTTCTGAAAAGAACTTTTTTTAAAATATTTTTGTTGTTTTATATATTTTTTTTATTTTTTGAACATTTTTTGTTTTTTTTGTATTTTTTGAACGATGTTATATTTTTTTGGTTTTTTTTTGGGGGGGGGGAACAACAAAAAACAGGCATTGAAAAGGGCTCATCAGGAGCAAAAAAAAAATTACTGGGGGCGGTTAGGGCAATTATGGTGTTCATACGCCAGGTTTATAGCATTTATGCTCATATTGCCACATGCTAACAACGCACGACAGTGCATACAAGTGTGGATCATGTGGCTAAAATTTTCTTGTATGTTTGCCACAGTTTCCCGTGCCTCTGCTGGTGTCAATGAAATGGGTATTCTTGATCTGGCCACAGGTGTTGATCTTGGATTTTCCTGCAAATCCCGTATTTCCGCCCGGCTATAATTGAGTGGATGCTTCCTTGTCATGTGCCTGTGCATAGTATGGTTGCCATAACTATATTTCTTATCCGTCCCTCTGGATAATTTTTCTTTACAGATGAGGCAGGTGACATACCTCGCATTCACTTTTTTTTGGCCAGGAGGGATCGAATAAAACTGCCAGATGAAACTGGCTTTCTTATGGGAAACCCGGGGCACCTCTTCTAAGAACTGTGGTTCTTCTCCCTCCTTTTCATCCATTTCTTCCTCTTCCTCCTCAGTGTTGGTCATCACCTGGGGAGGTGGTCCTCTCTTCCCATGAGGAGGTGGAGGTGGTGGTGGGGGTGCACCAGCTGAAGCAACTACTGAAGCCATTTGTGATATAGTAATAAAGGTCTTCCTCTCACAATGATGAAAGTCAGAGTGAGGAAAGAAGGAGGGGTTTTCATCATTTGGGAAAAACAATACTTCTCAACCAATGAAAAGTGTTATTTTTAGGTCACCTGACCTAGCCTTACATCATTATGAAACCAAAAGTGAAATGAACCAATGAAAAGTTTTATTAACAAGTCACATGACCTCTCACGCTCATGTTACGCGCTGCGGAACGCGCCCCGGTTAGCTTCCGGGTCGCTGAGCTTCGCGCCTCGGTCCGCGCCCCGGGACACTTCCGGGTGCGCTAACGCGGTGCATCACAAGACGCATTACGCGGCAACGCGATACGTCGCGCTTTCGCGACGTGCCGCGGATCGCTTCCGGGGAGCTGCGTTTCGCGCCTCGGTCCGCGCCCCGGGGCACTTCCGGGTGCGCTAACGCAGTAGGTCATAAGACGCATTACGCGGCAACGCGATACCGTCACTATGTTGATTTCTTACCGGTTCGCGGACCGGGTCGCGGCATCAATTTGAGCTAACGGAAAGCTTCCCGGTTCGCGGACCGGGAGCGAAACAAAAAAAATATTTAAAAAAAATTATTAATAAACATATAAAATATATTTTTGGATTTAAAGAATACATTTTACAGCCATAGATATTAGCTTTTAAAAAACCAATGAAATTCACTGAAAAAACCATAGGTTATAGACCATATATAGGTAGGAATTAGCATTTACAAAACCTTGAAAATTCACTAAAAAAACCATAGGTTATACACCATATATAGTTAGGAATTAGCATTTAAAAAACCTTATTTTACTCACACAAAACCAATGAAATTCCATATATAGTTAGTTGTACTAACTATATATCGCGCACCCGCAATCCACTGCTGATCATGTCACATATTACATCATTCATGACATGGTCAGTGACATCACTGATGACATCACTGATGACATCTCAAATGACATCACTGCTGATCATGTCACATATTACATCATTCATGACATGGTCAGTGACATCACTGATGACATCACTGATGACATCTCAAATGACATCACTGATGACATCACTGATGACATCTCTTAAATGCTAATTCCTAACTATATATGGTGTATAACCTATGGTTTTTCAGTGAATATATATATATATATATATATATATATATATATATATATATATATATATATATATATATCCAAAGTTACAAGTTGCTCAAGACGGGTCGCTGGTGGCCCCGTGGGAGGTGGCGTGAACACCGGCAGAGCACGCCGGAAATTCGATCCAAACAAACGCGAAAACAAGTTAATCACGCTCTCAGGTTCCCAGGAATGACACGCAAAGCAGCAGTTCCAAGGGTGTTTATTGACACCTATATAAATACCTATATATTTATTTATTTATTTATTTATTTATATATTTATATATTTCAATTAATTAAATACATAGCTCTTAATCAGATTACTACAAATAAAAAGAAACACATGTTAGTAGGGGAAGATATTTAAAAAATATATTTATTTATTTATAAAGTTTTATATAGCGCAAACTTGACCCAAGAGGGTATCAGAGCGCTTTACATTTAGGATCATTGCATTACAGGTTTCATCAGATACAAGAGCATAGTAAGGAACAGTACACATAAACAATGTTTCAATAATTCGTAGGAGGGAGGGGAGGAATGAGTAATAGCGGGGAGACGAGGAGGAACAATGCCCAATGTCCGGCTGGGTAGGTGACCGTCAAGGGGGAGAACCAGGGCCAGTCTCCTCATCAGCTGTCGAGCAGCTCCACTGTTCATCAGCCATGTTGCTCAGGTCTCAGCGTTCAGGAAAAAACAGTTTTTAGTTTATTTGATTTGTGGAGGTTATATAGCGCTATCTAGACTCGGAGATATCAGAGCGCATACCCAGGGGAACGTTGTCTTATATGGTACATCAAAAGGATTATAAAGCGCTGGCTAGACCCGTAGGTATCAGAGCGCTATAGCAGAGGAAGATTGCATTACGAATTACATCAGTTACAATAGCGTAGTAAGGTACAGTAAACAAACAACGAGGTTGAGAGAATTTATAGGAAAGGAGGGGAGGAAGGAGCCATAGCAGGGAGACGAGGAAGAACTGTGTCCAATGTCTGGAGAGACAAATAGAGAGGGAAAGGGGAGAGGTGGAGTGAGAGGGGAGAGGACGAGGGGCAAGACGGAAAGGAGATAAAGGGAAAGTCAGCCCAAAGACTAAGTGGGTAGGGGATGGCCAGGGAGATAATCCAAGGCCAGTCTCCTCTATAGCTTTCTAGGAAGCTCCAACGGGCATCAGTCAGAAAAATGGAAAGAAAGGAGACAAGGAAAAGGCAGAACGGCAGAAATACGTAGAGGGGGGAGGGCGAGACAGGGAGAAGGGGAGAGACAGTGTCCAGTGTCCGGCTGGGCAAGTGACGGTCAGGGGGTAAACCAAGGCAGATCTCCCCAATTAGCTGAACAGAGCAGCTCCACCGCCCTAGCTTTGCTGGTCAGGATAGATTCATTGAGGAGTGAGGCGCAGCCCCAAGTGCTCCCTCATGTGACCTCATAGTCTCCTCTGTAATGCGTAACGTAGCAGACAGACACTCAGCTGTGTGGCTATAATGATCTGATCTGCAATGCTTCTTCTCTCTATGCAAGAACGTGTACCTCATCCACTCAAAAGGGAGGAACGGCTGCCATTTTGGAGTCAGGCAGGGCGCCTCACGGTCTCCTTCCCCCTCTCTCCGCAATAGTCAACAATAGGCAGGTATTCCAGTTTACGTCTATTTGTGACCCCCACCTCCAAATTTTTACTCTCTACGATATTTCCTGGAGCCTCTCTAGTACCTCGTCCAGTAATAGCGGAGGCGGGGGCCGGCGGAGCCGTGAAGTGTCTCCCGAGCCCTTCGGATGATTCCCGCTGTATGCAGTGCGTCTTCGTCTTCTGCCCTCTTTGTCCATCAGGGCAGGGTTTTCTGGACGTCCGGTGTAGCCCACGCCCACTTCACGTCTATGTAGTGTTTGCGGCCCACCAGCTGATGTCCCCCTCCTCCACCGACACTTCCCAATGACTATTTATAAATTAATATATGTAAATTAATGTATTCTTTAATACACATTTAATATGATGAGGTTATTAACTCTAACATAATATTTTATCAGTTCCATGTCGATAATAGATAGTTGAAACTATTTTATATTCACATTATGCATTAAAATATTTTTAAATAAAAAACATTGAACTTTATTGAATTTCCATATATTTTCTCATAGTAGAATCTCCACCCCAGTGGCAGAGATCTTGATAAATAGGGGAAAAGTAACGAGTTGTGGAATCATACTCATAAATTCTGTTGTAGAAAGCTGTAACCCTCAAATGTAACGCTACATACACTTAGGTGCAACTCTCCATTTGAAAATGGTGAAGAGCAAAAAAGTGGAAACGTACACCTAGGTGTAGGAGTAGATCTACATGTTAGTAAATATACAAATGTAAATTTACATTTGTGATTTGGGCCCTATGCATTCGTGTTTAGATTTTCCAAATATCTGCAGGATATTCACTTCAATACATGATAACAAATACTGATTTTAAAGACTGCCAGTGTGTAAAGCTAACAGATGAGACGTCGGCTTGCTTGACTGTTAATGAAACCGACGAATCACTGGTGTTTTTGGTCAGTGATGTCATCGCAACCCGTGCACTCAGGTCACTTAATAGCCTTGTTGTTCATCAATAAATAGAGTCCATTTGGAAGTGAGACAACACGTACTGTTCGCAGGAGCGCGCTGAACAGGCACACGAGTCCAGCCTGCAGCCAATTATGGTTGAAAGGTATCCTTTCACAAGTCATAAGAATTACAGCGAATTACTCCGAGATCCATCTCACCCAAGCCAGTTTTCGCTTGAATGTGTTCTTTGTCGGTACTTTAGATTAGCCTTCGCCTGCAGAATCCATGCTAGACATACAAGGCTCACAGCTGCTTCCATGAAATCAATAAAGTCAATCTGAAGACCACAGACTGTCTTCTTTCCTGTGTGTGATGATTAGGGTACCATAGCAGGGAGGCTGAAGGCACCGCACATAATGTGCAATCCAATAGACGTCATGCAGCTCTGTTTGTTTTCATTGGTCACATAATTTAAAAATAAACACCAGCGGCTGCTCCGCTGCGTTGCCCCCCTGCCAGCACCCTCAAAAACGTGAAAAATAAAATGTTGACAAAGCGGGCTTAAAAAGCGATTTATTATAGTTTTATTTTTCTTCCAAGTGACTGCGTGCCGAGTCTTGGGGGCGGGGCCATGGGGGGGGGGACAGTACTAGAGGGGGAATGGTGGGCGCTGTTATCAGTGCACATGACGGTGTGCCCGTCTGTCTCAGGCCAACCAAACTATCATATGCACTGAAGCTCTCTGATTGAATGAATGAATTGAATGAATAAATGAATGGTCATTTGTAAAGCACAAACTTTGCCCAAAGCCGTCAAGGCGCTAGGGATAGAGAAACAGCGGTCAAGATGTAAGGAGTGGGACTTTCAGATATTAGAGCAGCCGCGGGACGTGGAGGGAGTTACGGTGGGGCAGGGAGGAGGGGAGTGGGAGGGGCAGGGTGGAGGGTGCTAAAAACAGGCATATGGATCATTGCAGGTAAGTACACAATTTAATTAATAAAACGAAATTCGTAGCGCGCACACAATTGCTTTTGGCCATGCAGTGCGCGCTACGAATTTCGTTTTATTAATTAAACTGTGTACTTACCTGCAATGATCCATATGCCTGTTTTTAGCACCCTCCACCCTTCCCCTCCCCCTGCCCGCCTCCCTGCCCCACCGTAACTCGCTCCATGGCCCGCGGCTGTATTAGAGTACAAAAAGCCAGTACTTTAGTGACTTGCGGAAGAGAAGATGCGACTCGTGGCAGGAGATTGATAGGGAGAGAGTGCTCCAAAGCTTTGAGGCAGCCACAGCAAAGGCTCTTTCACCCCACCTAGCCCTCCAATTTTTGTTGACAGACCGCAACTGTTTGGTAGGCACGTACCATTAGAAGAGTCGTTTAATTCCTTCCAGGACCAAAATTATGTAATGTCCTACGAACTATACATAGTGCCTTAAACAGGATCTTTTCTCTAAAGGAAGCCAATGCAACTTGCTAATTGCCGCCGAGACAGAGTGAAATTTAGGAAGATCCAAAACAAGTCTTGCTGCGGCATTCTGGACAAGTTGCAGTTTATGGATGGAACCCTTGTTAATGTCCAAGTAGAGACCATTACAATAGTCTACCCTGGACAAAATCAAGGCAACAACTGCCTGCTTTCGTGAAGAGAGAGAAAGACAAGGGACGATTTTCTTCAGGATCTCGAACCCGAGCTGCCTTGCTGGGTTGGAGAGAGCAGGCACAAACACCCAGTTTGTCTGAGAGCACAAATTCATGGCGCTCGGGCCAATCCTGAAGCTGCTCTCATGTATAAGAGAAGCTTCAGGATTAGCCACAGGGCAGGGCAGTCTGAGAGCCTGTGTCTGCCTGCAGTGGAGAGGAGCAGAAGAGCGTGATGCTGGATGGTGGCATGTAAGTTCTATTTTATTTTTTATTTTTATCTGTCGTTCCCCCATCCACTCCCCCAACCACACCGCCCACCTCTTTTCCCTGACGAAAGCCTCTCCTGATAAACACACAGAGCTATCTCTGCAATTATAAAGGCAGCATCGATCTAACCACCCATGCAAGATGAATAAAGTTAGGCCTCTTTCTTCTTCTCGCTTTTTAAAAAAACTAGAAGATAGTAAACATGTTTTTATATCCTCGGCCGCATTACCTGCAATTAATCTGTCTCCTCACTGCCTCTTTGGCGGGCCGGTCCCTCGCGCTCCACATTTGGTGAGCGCCATCTTGGGTGGGGTAGGGAGACGCTGGACACTCCCGCGCTCTAGCAGTCACGAGGACTGGCTAGAGACCGACGCCGGGATTTGTGCATAAATAGAACAGGAGGTAGGCTCTCCTTGCTCCTACTAGCATTGCGACAGCTAGGCTCGTCTTAGACACTTTTTATCTGCCCCGTTTTGTGCTATTTTATTTAATTGCTTTTTTCACCGTTCTCCCCTGTTTTTATATCCCCGGCCGCATTACCTGCAATTAATCTGTCTCCTCACTGCCTCTTTGGCGGGCCGGTCCCTCGCGCTCCACATTTGGTGAGCGCCATCTTGGGTGGGGTAGGGAGACGCTGGACACTCCCGCGCTCTAGCAGTCACGAGGACTGGCTAGAGACCGACGCCGGGATTTGTGCATAAGTAGAACAGGAGGTAGGCTCTCCTTGCTCCTACTAGCATTGCGACAGCTAGGCTCGTCTTAGACACTTTTTATCTGCCCCGTTTTGTGCTATTTTATTTAATTGCTTTTTTCACCGTTCTCCCCTGTTTTTATATCCCCGGCCGCATTACCTGCAATTAATCTGTCTCCTCACTGCCTCTTTGGCGGGCCGGTCCCTCGCGCTCCACATTTGGTGAGCGCCATCTTGGGTGGGGTAGGGAGACGCTGGACACTCCCGCGCTCTAGCAGTCCCGAGGACTGGCTAGAGACCGACGCCGGGATTTGTGCATAAATAGAACAGGAGGTAGGCTCTCCTTGCTCCTACTAGCATTGCGACAGCTAGGCTCGTCTTAGACACTTTTTAACTGCCCCGTTTTGTGCTATTTTATTTAATTGCTTTTTTCACCATTCTCCCCTGTTTTTATATCCCCGGCCGCATTACCTGCAATTAATCTGTCTCCTCACTGCCTCTTTGGTGGGCCGGTCCCTCGCGCTCCACATTTGGTGAGCGCCATCTTGGGTGGGGTAGGGAGACGCTGGACACTCCCGCGCTCTAGCAGTCACGAGGACTAGCTAGAGCCCTATTTCAACTGGTCATCATGACGCGCAGCGTGTGCGTGCAGCGTGTCAGCCGCAGCCACGCCGGAGTCACGCCAGAGTCCAGCCCGTCTGCGCCCGTCCGCGCTGAGGACGGGCTGGATGGCTGGACTGCTGGCCAGGCTAAGGTAAGCTCTTATCCACCTAAATACTCCCTACAGGATTTATTAAGGCTTAAACCTCCTTCTGCACCTTGTTTCCACCGGTGCACCCCTGAAGACCTCCTATTACCTCGGGGGTGCGCTTGTTTTCAAACAGACCTAGGGGGCTTTAATCCTCTCTCCCCCCCTTCCCCCTGGGAGCTCTGTTCTTCGGTGAGGCCCAATATGTCGAGCGACCTCGGCTTTCTTATTAACGCTCGCTCTCTTGTTAAAAACAATATTGTTTTTAAAGAGTTTGTTTCAGAAAGGAACCCCTCTTGGGTTTTCGTTACTGAGACTTGGACTAAAGATTCCTCTGGCCCTGATCTCGTGGAAGCAATCCCAGAGGGCTATTGCCTAGCACGACAGGACAGAATAGGCCGAGTTGGTGGTGGCCTGGCTATCCTCTATAAGGACAGGTTTCACTGTCACATCTCACCTCTCGCTGACCCCAAGGATGCGCTCCAAGCACTAAACTTCTCACTGTCCGATCATTCTAATCCTGTGTTCAATGGGATTTTGCTCTATCGGCCCCCTGGCCCTAGAGCGGATTTTGGGCTGAAATTGCTTCAGATCTTGGAACCTTATTTTGGTCGCCAAGATCTCACGATTCTAGGTGATTTTAATTTTCACCTAGAGTTGCTGGAGGCAAATGACACCATCTCCTTTCTGGAAGCTATGTCAGCATGTGGACTCACCCAATTGGTGAAAGGACCTACTCATTGAGCCGGACACACGCTCGATGGCATTTTCTCGAATGATCAAAGGCTGACAGTTACCAACTCCCTCCATCTTTCTTGGTCGGATCATCTGGCCGTTTCCTTTGGTCTGACTTATCCGACCCAGAATATAGCTAGAAGGTCTCCAGGGACGGTGGAAGCACGTAGGAACCTTAAAAACATTAAGGAAGATTCCTTCCATCCGTGGATACCTAGACTGTCTACTGCTCAGGAACAGGACGTTTCATCAGCGGTCTCACAATATGAAAAGACCATTTCGGAGGCCTTGGATCTTCTGGCTCCTGCTAGGTCCTGCTATACAGCCAGGAAAAGACCCTCAGCTCCCTGGTTCTCCGAACAATTAAGGCTCTTTAGACAACAAGTAAGGAGACAAGAGCGCTTATGGCACTCTAGCTGGAATCTTAAGGACAGAGAAGCACATAAGATCTTGCTTAAAAAATATAAACTGGAAGTGATTAAGACCAAACAGGACTACTTTACGGCCCTCACTTCCTCACTTTCGTCTCCTAAAGAGCTCTTCAGAATCGTTGTTTCCCTCACTTCTCTCCAGACCCCAGACCCGGTGGTTGCCTCCCAGGGGCTCTGCAACGAAATAGCCTCTTTCTTTCAGTCCAAAATATTGGACATTCATAGTGCTTTGGAATCCCTCAAATCCTCCACCACTATGCCCTTGGTGCCCGCTATTTTGGATTCTAACGGCGCCGTTTCTCCTCGGCCCATGGGTCTTGAATTCTTTCCCCCTCTCTCCTACCACGATCTTGAGATCCTCCTTGCCAAAACCAAATCTGGATCTCCGCTAGATGTATGTCCGCTAAAGATCCTAAAGCAGTGCAGAGAATCCCTCCTTCCCCCTCTGGTTGACATCATGAACAGGGCGATGGAGGAGGGCGTTTTTCCCCAGCAGTGGAAAAATGCAGTGGTAAAACCTCTGCTCAAGAAGTCATCTCTTGACCCTGGGGTTTTAAAAAACTTTCGCCCCATTTCGCTGCTCCCGGCTCCCGCAAAGATGTTAGAAGCCCACCTAAACAAACATCTTGCTTCATTTGTGGAGAACTCCGGATGCCTGGATCTTTCCCAGCATGGATTCAGGAGGGAACACAGCACCGAGTCTGCCCTCACCATAGTGCTTGATAACATCCGCACGCGGGTTGACGGGGGACAGACCTCCCTCCTGATCCTCCTTGATCTCACGGCTGCTTTCGATACCCTTTCTCCCTCAGTCTTAACATCTCGACTGAGGGATATTGGAGTACGGGGGGCGGCCCTGGGACTCCTTTCCTCTTTTCTCGATCATAGAGAGCAAAGGGTGATGCTGGGTCAGTTTCTATCTCCATCCTTGTCTGTGCATTGTGGGGTCCCTCAAGGGTCAGCGCTTAGTCCTACCCTTTTCAATATCTATGTGACCCCCCTTGCCAGACTTATTAGATCTTATGGGATGGAGGTAGTCTCCTATGCGGACGACACCCAGATCCTCGTCTCTCTCTCTCCCAATCAGTTACGTCGACTGCCGGCAACTTTAGATCTTGTATGGAGGCAGTCGGCCAATGGATGATTCACAATTTATTGAAACTGAACGGGGAGAAGACTGAGGTGATGGTGTTTGGAGGAAGGGAGGACATTTGGTCCGCCGAATGGTGGCCGGACTCTTTGGGTGCCCGCCCGGATCCTACATCCTCAGCTAAAAACCTGGGGGTCATGATCGATCCTATCCTTAGCATGTGCCAACAGGTCAGCAGGACTGTATCGACCTGCTGGGGGATCATCCACATCCTTAGGAAAATCAGGCACTACCTGTCCTTACAGGCAAGAAAGCAACTGGCTGTTGCCCTGCTGGGCTCGCGTCTGGACTATTGCAATGCGCTGTATGCTGGACTTAACAAGTGCCAGCTGCAGCGCTTGCAGGTGGTTCAGAACGCAGCGGCCAGATTTGTTCTCGATCTACCCCAACGTGCCTCTGCCACCGCTGCTCGGAAGCAGCTGCACTGGCTCCCCGTTGCGGACCGCATCCTCTTCAAGTCCATGTGCATGGTCTATAAGGCCTTAGCTAAAACCAGCCCCACTGGGATTGGATGCATCCTGTCCCGTTATAATCCCGGTAGGAACCTTCGTTCCTCTAACAGACTCCTCCTCTCCGTTCCTCGTGTCCGGAAGACCAGATGGGGTGGCAAGGCCTTTTCCAATCTGGCCCCTAAATGGTGGAATGCTCTCCCTCTTGAGGTAAGGTCTCTCCCCACTCTTCAAGCCTTTAGATCTGCCCTAAAGACTCACCTCTTTGTGCGTGCCTACTTGTAGCAGTGCTGTTGTAATTTGCTGATCTTTTTTGGATAGGCGCCTTGACACCTTCGGGTTGAGTACGCGCAATACAAATTGCTTAATAAATAAATAAATCGCAGAGACCAATAACGTTAAGCGCTACAAAAAAAAAACAAGAGACAAGATGTTCCCCCTAGCGAACTTCCCACGCCAGGCAGAACATCCCGGAAGTCAGGCAAGTCATTTCTTATTAGTGTCCTGCCCATCTCACCCGCGTCACCCCTAGAGCGCATAGCAAGAGAATGGAGCAGAGAGAAACCGAGGCGAAGGATCCCCGCTGACATGACCCGCTCTCGATCGAACAAAAAACCCTCCCTGCAGAGGAGGTCAAAGTCACAAAATAAGGTAAAGGCCAGCGCATGCCCTCACAGCCAAAGCTTTGATCTCAGCCACACACAGGCATGGCAGGAAGCATCAGCACAAGCACAACAGGCATGTTTTAGACCCCACACCATGGCCACCAGGTTCGACTGCCCCTCACATCCCACTAGACAATGAGTAAATGCAGGATCTATAATATTACGGGTATGAATCCAGAGTGCATGAAATGAATAATCAGATGCCATCCGCACCGCCGGGCAAAGAAGCATGACGCATCATGTAACCCGTGCCGCAAGCGCAATATTAAGCACACCCTGAACACTGACCTATGGGAATAATATTTATCTTTTAGGTGACAGATGCATGAACAAGGCAACTAGAGGCCTCATACCCCTGCCGCCGGATTAATAGGTATGTTGGCACCAACTGCCCAAACTATGATACAAATCATGCGTAGAGCACAAACTCCATCAATACGGGCACAATACTGATGCCACCACATGAGAAACACTTCCCCCCTTGTTTAACCACGTAGGGGATATTAAATAATTTAGCCGTGCACCAGAGTAGATGCATCCCAAAATCCAAGAATGAAGCATGCTTGTGAGCCTCCCCCCCCCCCGGATATAATATAAAATTGTCCATTCACTCTCCTTAGACGAGTGTTCAAACACATAATTTGTGACCAGGTGCCCTTAGATCCCGAGCAGGACCTCTCAGTTGAACAGCTGGAGGGCTTCCCCAAAAACATCCTTCAAGGAAGGATTCCCCTCTTTTCACGCAGAATAACACATAGGATGATGGGTTCCAAAACCTAAAGAATAACACTCAATCCTGCGTTATGCCCATTTCACACGTAGGACCGCACAACAAAACAGGAGCTCTTGTTTAGGAAACCATATACATGCCCCAAAAGAACATAGAAACAAGATGACCCAGTGGTGTGTCTCCCCACAACGTTTAAAGATGTGTGCAATCTAGTCCACACATCTTTTAATTAAGTTAAGGTACATAAGGACTATGAAAAGATAGTAACTGTCTGTTTTAACATCCCCACAGTGTCCATAAAGCTTACAGCCCTGAAGAAGACCTTCCCTGAAACACATCCCAGGCCCAACAAGAAGGTGGAAACGAGTTGGTGCTGTTACAAAGGGGCCAAGAGCCATCATTAATTGTTCTATCTGCACATAAAGTGTAGCATCACGGGAGATGAAATTCAGGACCATATACTGCCACAAACTAATGTCCGGTCACCCACCATTATATGGCCAAATAGTGCTGTCTAACACTACAGATAAGAGGACTCAAGTGGTAAATGTCCCACCAATAGGACAATGTAGGACAACAAATTGTACATATTCAATAAGTCATGTCATGTGATGTCTTTTGTTTTTGATTTGTATAAGTCTTGTCCTTTGTCATTTTGTTAATAAATGTAAGTACTACATGTACAATTTTTCTTTGAAAAATCCAGAAAAAAAGCAATGAAAAAGCTATCACTTAAGAAAAGAGGACTGCTGACTGATTTCATCCAGAATCACAGGAATATTTCCATTTTGGCGTGATATATTCAAGTGTACAGATTTGCTGCAAGCATGAAATAATTGCAGGTCAAGTCATAGACTTTGGAAGAAACAATACTTAGGGTTCTTCCTCTAAATAATGTTTTGATTGATGGTCTTGGTTCACGTCTTGACATAACCTTTTGCCTTTTAATCCATTCGCCCAAACTTTTTTCACACCCTGTATGTATATATCGATCTGGTGTGTACCACGCAGTCACATTATAAAGCAGTCATCTTCCCCGTCAGCAGGCAAAGTAGTCTAGTACTAATGTCACAATAATTTGTCCTGTAATAGCACTTATAACGAAATCACTGTATTATTGTAGGTCTGGTTAAATACAGTTTTAGCTCTTCTAAAGTCTGGTGTCTTCAATGCTTCACAAAAAGTAATGTAAGAAAGGCCCGATTGCAAATAAATCAGAATTCCATGCACAGATTCCAGGCGACTGGAATGACCAATGCTGGTTGTATTCCCACAAGGAATTCCTGAAGTTTTGAGCTAATTCCCCTGAAATGTGGAAACTGATGGTATTCTAACTCTGCAAATATTTATCACTTCATCTGAGAAGGTGGAAAAGTCGGTGAGGGCGTCTCTGCGGCGTGGTGGGTGAGCACATTGAGGGAGGAAAGCAAAGATGTCGCCTGCCATGGGGAACCATTACAAGCTGCTCCTGTGACTTGGAAAAGGTTCAGTTAGGGTCAGAAAACTCTTTGAGCTGCAATACAGCCCTTTTCATGACCGGCTTTACTGGCTGAAGTTTCTAGCTGGTAAAATCGGATCTGGTGTTCCTGCACCCTCAAAATTCAGGTGTGGCAACTCTGACAAATTTATAAGTATGTGGAGAGGAATTCCAGCTGGGAATTCTGCTCTGCCCATTTGTAATCAAATAAATCAATCAATACTTAGCTTTGTAGAGCCCGGCTACTCACCCGGCATTGTGCATAGGCCCAGGGAGATTAAGTGATTTGCCCAGAATCACAGGATGTTAAGCCAAAGCCAAGACTCAAACTTGGATCGCCAGCTCCAAAGTCGCCAGCGCTGGCTGTTAGACCACATTCTATCAAGTGAGAGTGGGTTTTGAGCTTCCACCCTTCAGCCTTCGCCTTTCTATGTGTTTTTCATGGCTTGCGTTTGATTAGATTGGGTGTTATCAAGGTTGTGGCATATAATGGATGGTTACATTATCCCAGTTCTGATCCCATTAAGTTTTGGTAATATGGCATCATGTAGTCGCTTTGGTTTAACGCAGATACAACATGACCTGCAGCTTATATCTCAGATACCGAGGATTTTCTGTGATGTACTTACTCTGCTGACACAATGAGATATGATTTGCTGATTTATTACTTTTTTTAATTTGGGAAGGGCATGCTCTTTGAATACCTTAGTCTGACAAAGACAGTTCTACATCTCAATCAACCATGCATTTTCTTTTGTTTTTATTTTCCTATGATGATAATATGCAGTTGCATTTAAGGGTTTTTATTCACAAAATGGTGAAGTGCATTAAAATAGTCTGTCTTAAACATGCAGTGAAAATACTATTGCTTCATCAAAATAATCTACTATGCAATATTTTGCTGTGTATGCATTTTAAGCTCACCATTTACAATGCAAACTTCATCTCCTGACTCCTTTACACAACTCTCTTCTTTGAGGGTACAGTTTAACTTGCTAATCGCCCATCTTCCATACTGTTGTAGAGCAAGGTGCTACATCAGAGGACAGCTATGTTTGTAAGACAGCTTGGGACAACAAACACACAAGGTTGCTCAACTATTTCCAAACACTTCCCTTAATTAAACTCCGGATCTGTTGGTTTTGCTAATGCTTGTTTATTTATGCATGTATGGAAAACATTTTCTACAACTGCTGCAACTAAGCATGAGCGGATTTTGCGTATTGGCAATCCACGGATTTGCGTATTGGCGTATTTCGAAAATACGCAAAATCCGCGGATCCTAGCGTATTTTTTTTTTTGTGTTCGCATGGGTTTCTGCAAGTTCGCGAGGGTTTTATTGTACAAAACGCTCGCGAACGTGCAGAAACCCGTGCGAACACAATGTGCCTGGGTATTGCGCTCGTGAAAGTCAAGGATGCAAAGTCTATCCAGCATCACAGCTGATTTTCGACGGTAGATTTGGGAAGAAGGCACATCTGCCCAGCCTTGACAACGCTTACGATTGTTTTTGGGCTGATGAATGAGTCACTGAATTTAAGCTTCAACTAGGGCACATGCTTTATTGATATCTTTATTGATATCTGTAAGTGCTTCCTGTTGAGGTTTTATTTTTGTGCCAGGACCATCGTGCCAGAATGAACCCTGCCCTTCATATTTATTCAAGAAGACGCCACCGTTTTGTGCCATACCTCTACTCAACTGGAGCTGCTGTTGTAATTTACAATGGCGCCAGCAAGCTGCCAGCGCCGTTGTAAAATAGTTACAAAGTTAGCTTGCAAAGGAAGCACTTAGATAAAATAAAGCAGCACCTGCTTCGTTTTATCTAGTGGTTCCTGTGCAAGCTAACTTTGTAACTATTTTACAACGGCGCTGGCAGCTTGCTGGCGCCATTGTAAATTAGTTACATGACTGGGGGTTCAACTTTTGAACCCGTTACGTCCGCGCGGATTTTTTTTCTTCGGATTTTGTGGGAAATCCGTAAAATACGCGTATTGCGGATTTCCCAAAAATCCGAAAAATCCGTGGGCGTAACGGATTTACCGCTCACGCTTAGCTGCAACATCATATGATAATATTGTCACTCCTGTAAAGGCACATCAGGAAACAATATATCTAGTACCACCTGAAATGTTACTACTGCTGTAAAACACATGACAGCGAACATATTTTTAGACCTCATTTTGAGATACTCAGAGTGAGTCATCCCCGCATAAAGGGAGCATAGTAGCAGATTCAATTCAGAGCCCTCACAAATGAGAGTATCAACTGCTGAAGGAAAGATGAAGGCACCAAAGACAAGAATAACTGGAGTGATTTCATGGGATCCTAGGAATGCCAGCTGGAGAAGCAGGAGATCAACTGCAAACATCTTTAGAGTACAACATCTAAGGCTAAGGCACTAACCTTAAGCCAATCACAAGCAAGGCAATATTTCCCACCTAAACTGGAAGCCAGTCACAAGTAAGGAACATTTTCCCACCTTAAGCAGGACAAAACACAAGCAGTGAACATTTTATTGCATGAAAAGGGAGTTTAAATCACCAGTGGAAGGGGATACCTCCACCAATTACTCTGCAATTTATTATGAGGCAGTTTACTGGTCCTGTTACCACATGCAGGCAAAGGCAGGCCAGGTACATTTTATGCCCGAACCAGAAGTTCAAACTTTAGATCACAAGAGTTGTCCATGCTTGCGTATCGAAAGCAATAGGCTGATAAGGAGGACGGTGGTCCCATGTTTGGTTCTGTCAAAATCAGAAGCGCAGGGCCAGGATCCGCATGCAACACCTCACCTCTCACTATCAATCAGTAGGAACTTACTTGCCCCTTCGACGCGCCACTCTGGCTATGTACACTGTAGGCACAGGCTCCCAGAATCCCCAGTGGCCAATGCTGACGCTGCTCTCTTGCTGAGAGCAGTGTCAGGACTGTCCGGAGCGCTCTGAATTTGTGCTCCCAGGTAGAGTGGGAGCCTGTGCTTTGCATTCCCCAACCCACCAATGCAGCTCGGGTTGGAGACAGCTTCTATGCGCATGACGGTTTGGCCGTCCTGAGACGGCTGGCCAAACCCACATGCGCACTAACAAGAGTGCCCACCACTCCCCCCTCTGCCTACCATCCCCATGGCCTTGCACCCTAGACACGATGATATGGAGAAAAATTAAACAATAGTAAACACAGCCTTATTTTCATTTCATTTTTTTTGGCTGCTGGCGGGGGGGGGGGGGGATGGGGGTGTGACGCTCCTCCGGCATAGCGGAGGCACCACTGCTAGTAATATGCTCTTCGTTACCTTTGATTACAGTAGAGAGGAGCCTTGTCCCTCAAGAAATGTTGCTGACATCTCTCCTTCAGCACTCATGGTAGGAAGCATATCATTTCCCCCTTCAACAATTATGATTAACAATCATATAACTTGATAGATTCACCTGTATGGTTTATTTATGTCTTGCTGTCTTTTCATATGTCAATGTTATAAACAGGTAGTAAACCAGCAGCAAAGCACACGGTGCAATGAGGTACAGCCTCTTTGCTTTCTTCTGTAGAGTTAAAAGAAAGCCTTAGGGGCATATTATCAACAACAGGCAATAAAATTATCGCCGCTTTATCGGCAGGAAACGGCCGCTAAAGCGGCGATAATGAGCATGATAATATGCCCTTCTGAATTGCCATAGCAGCCCAGGTTAACACCAGAACCTGGGCTGCTATGGGAATTCACAAGGACATATTATCAAGCCCATTATCGCCACTTTAGCAGCAGTTTCCTGCCGATAAAGCGGCGATAATTTTATTGCCTGTTCTTGATAATATGCCCCTTAGTTTGCCTGTCCGCCTTATCTCTTTCTATATCGCTACCTACCCCTTCATCCCTTGAGCAATACATACATGACTGTTTGACTGTATTTTACCCATCAGACCATCCTTTAATTGATATGCATTGCATCACTGTACCTTTTTCACTGTGTACGGTTTTATGAAGAAAAAAGCAAATAAAAATTATTTTTAAAGGAGCAAAAACTTCGTTTGCCTGTACTATAGCAATAACATTTAAACTGATCACTGGACTTTAAAAGTAAACATGTGAGTGCAGGTGTAGTCATATATTAGTTTCCAGTAACATGCTTTATTGGGCGACATTTTTTTTAATTCAGCTAAGATGTATTACAAAGAGGTAGAATAACTAAACCACGTGATGAAAATAAACTACATTTAAATTTTACAACTGAACACTGCATCCACAATTTTTTTTAATTCAGCTAGGATGTATTATAAAGAATTAGAATAAACTACATAATAAAAATAAATCGTGATTTTATATTTAAATTTTACAACTGAACACTGCATCGATAACTCGAGTAGAAACAACCTTCTTCTTAAAATGCATGAATATTCACAGCCATGACAGGGTCACCGTTGTAATAAAGGACACACCTCGTTTGTCAGTTGCAATGGCAAATTAATAATTGCAACAAAATACCTCCCCAAAAGTCGTTTTATGCCTGAGACTACTGAGGTACACCAGCCTATTTTATGAATAAGTCGGTCACACTGCTTCTCAGAGCACACGCAACAAGACTTTACCAGCTCAAAAGGGTTTGTGAGAACAACAAGTCTTAAGGCCAATTATGCTATTACGAAGGCCAAATAAAGAAACTGCTTTTTGGTCTGAGTCCAGATTAGCTCGCAGGCATGCCTGAAGTGCAGGCTGGAAATGACCGGTTGTTTCGTAATGTCGTCTACCACCAGTGGCGGCTCGCAGTGGGAGTGCTGCGGGATGGTGAGGCGGGGGAGGGGCAGGGTGGGGGGGGGGGGTAGTGGAGTCAGACATACGACGTCTACGAGTAAAGTAAGTAAATAAATAAATAAAACTATTTACCCTGCGCTCGCTGCATCGCCAACTCGGACCGCCCCACCCCCATCAGCACTCCCACTGCGAGCCGCCACTGTCAACCACTGGTGCCCGCGTGCATCAAGTACTATTGCCCTGTAATTGGATGCAAAATATACTCTTTCTGTACACTTCTCAAAAGTAGATGGGTTACTCCAAAAAATGGTAGTAGGTTTCAAACTCAAATACAGTTTGTGACCGGAATCAAATTCAGGAAACGGGGGCCTCATTTACATTATTTTGACGCAGCGCAGCGCAGCAAGTCTTCCTGCGGCACTGCTGTAAGTCAAAATAAAAGGGGCAGGAATGCACTGTTTCTACAAGATACGGCACATTCGTGTTCTTCTCCCCAGCACCTGTGCACAAACAAAAGCTGTGCATCATTTTGCATGGGTACCTGTGTTGCGGGATGATTGTTTTTGTGCAGGAAGGGCATTTTTCTTTTTCTATGCATGCTGCAGAATTCAGCACACATAGAAAGTTGAAAAAACGAGGAGAAATAAAAGTATTTTCCCTGGGGAGGCATATGATTCTGACACATTCCCAGGTTTACAAAATGTTGTAAATCTGGAAGTGAGTCACGTTCCATGGATATTGCATGGAAGCACCCACAGCAACACCCATGGAACGCCCCTTTTGCGCTGAGTTATGCGTGAAGGGGAAACATATTTACAAGGCCATGAAAAGTCACGCAGGGTGACTTTACATGGCCTTGTAAATATGGGGAAGCCCATTGCTCTGCCGGTGAGTCAAAAAAAGTGACGCGCCAGTGGCGCAATGGGCTTGTAAATAAGCTCCTTAAAGTTTAGCCAGCACTACAGCTTTAAACAAGCAGCAGAAAAGATAGTAGGCTGCTAGTATTTTTGCTATGTCAATGCTTGTTTTGTTTTCTCATGGTCTTTGCAAAATGTATTTGTTGCTGCAGCTGCCAGGCAATTACCAATACCTTAGCTAAAAGAAAAAAATATTTTGTGATCTCAAAAGCACACATTGCCATAATAAAGCACTGAAGGGAACTACTTTGTGTGCGGATGTTATCCTTGTGAAAGAGCAGAATGCCATCACTCACTGTGAAGTTAGCCAATGGAAGAAAGTGGGCTGACCCATTGCGCCATTCTACATGCTGCAGTGGGTGGAAGAAAAACGTGAATGACAAAGCAATAGGCCATTTGATGAAGAGGGCTGACTGAAAGACCCCATAGGTATATTATATTTATAATTTTAGTAACATGCAAAAGTCTTGGCTAATGCACGATTTAAAAACACAGGTGGTGGATCACATAAAACAAGAGTGGGAAGTTCTTTCATTGCCATGGTTTGGGCAGGTTGTGCTTGTGTAATGTTGTAGACATACATATCTTTTAAACGTTTTCTGATGGTCTCTTTAAAACATTTAGTGCCTTTATTTCATTCAATTTCCTTGTGAAAGTTACATTAGCGACTCCCACCCACCTTTCCTCTGATCATTTCTCACAGTGTTATAATTACCAGCTGCTGCTGCTAATTAGTGACCACTCTTGTTCAGCAAATTGAAGTGACTGTGGGAATTAAAAGCACTTTGCACAGACCTCTTTCACAAAGGTAACCTATATTGAAGAACAAATGCCATAATGTTAATGTATTTTTTTATTTTTTATCCACCCTCCAGTAAATAGTTGGTCTTCCTTCTGCACCTTTATCTTTCAGTCTTTCTTGGACAGCAAGTACATCTCATTTACATCTTGAATGTGGCTCCTGCAATGGAACACAGCAAAATACATTCTTGTAAACCTCACTGTTGTGGTGATGTACAAACAGTGTTTTGAGCATAGGCATCACCATCTGCTGCCCCAGACATGGAATACCACCAGAAAAAGGAGTTTTGTGATCTGGCCCAAGGTCTTAGTTTACATAAAGGAAATCTAGTGCAATCAAAATGGTGAGCACAATGGCAATCCAGAATGTGCCAGCATCTTCTGGGATCCAGAAGGGATCTACATATGACTCCTCACATATGTATTACTTGTATGTTGTGAGCGTCGATAACACAAACAACCTTAGATGGAAAGGGGTGTTGAATCACAATATCATCCTCTGGGGGCAATTAGTGAATGTTCTGCTATCTTTAGACAACTTCAGATCTGAGTCACTGTCATGGCTTTATTTACAGTCCTGATTCAATGGATCAATAGTGTCAGACAGAGTGTTACCATGTATCAAACACTGATACAGTTTATTGTAATGCAGTTGAATTTGATTAGCGCTTCACACCTCTGAAGAGGCATCAAAGCACATTTGTGGACAGGTAGAACACTACTCTGTGGGAGTGCATAGGTGGAAGAATTTGGGTCACTCATCTGTCCTACGTGAACAGTGTTACAATGGTGCCCATGTGGACGAGAGCTGTGTTTTTGTTGTTGTGCCTTGATGTGCATTGAAGCAAAAGGGAATGAAAGATAGGACATGTAAGCTTCAGGAGGTAGTGTATGGTTGGATGGATAGAAACTGAATGAGTGCAGCATGGCCTATGGCGAAGCGTTTTGGTGTCATGCGTGTAATGTGAGATTATTCTTACTGGGTCACAGTGAAACTGTAGCTGTCCATAAGCAGGGTGTAGGAGAAGTGTGAGAGAATAGACATGTTTGTGGATGGAGATTCCTACTGTCATTAGAGTAATGCCAAATTACCTATCACACAGATTATAGCACATCTAATATGAAGCAGAGAACAACTGTCCAGGGGTAACAGGGGTAACCCTTGAGAGGTGCATCGCCTACAACAAATGAACTGTGGAGCCACCCACTGGATTAGGCATTATGCAAACAAGCATGGTATTTGCTCTGAAGATTTGCTCTTTCTCCTAATTCCCAGCAACCCTCAGTGCAGGAGAATACAACTTTATAAATTTAGCCTGTTGGGAACCTGGTTCAAATCACAGGTCCTAACATTGTTTTAAATACCTATTCACCCCCAAATGTGGAAATGGATTGCCACTCACATCACACTGATGCAATCGCAGTGCCAAAGTGCTGGTTTCTAAAGCCACTGTTCACTTAATTGGGCCAAAGGTACTCTAGAGTCTGGTCACCGTGCTCTGTGCTCTTCGCAGATGGAGAACATTAAATGTATGTTTGGAATGGCTAGTCATGTATGAGATATTTAGGCTGAACCCACTAGTTACTACACTTGTTCTGCCAGTCAGCTGCCTAAGACCAACTTTATCATCCCAAGCCTATACATTACTGACTTATTGAAAGTTTCATAGTTGTACTTGGACCACATGAGTAGTCACCTTAGCTCGTATTTGCTTGACTGTCCTATATCATGGTGACTTTGATTCCTTCTGCACTATCCTTCCCCTGCACAATATGGTTGTGAGGCTAATTCGAGTTGGTTTGCTGTGCTTTACAATACCACTGAAAAAAAGAAAACCACTGAATACATAAATAAAAAATATTCTAGCTACTGGAAACTGTGGTGGATAGTCAGTATCCAGTCGCACCTTTAAGCTGCAATATCTCCAGAACCACAATGAATCAAGAGATGTAACAAATGGTAACAGAATCAGGATGAACAGTTTCAGTCAAAGGGCCATAACACTAAGGTCTGTGTAAAAGGAGTGACTCCTATATGTCCTTCTTAGAGTGCACAGGGCTTGTAGGGGCCTTCCTACAAAGTTAGAGGTGGAAAAGGTCATGTTATAGTGATGCAGACCTGCATTCACATCTTCATTCCTGTGCCAAGTACATACCTTTGTTTCATTTCTAGTTGGGAGGGCTGCAAAACCCTGTAGCTCATAGGCAGCTAATTTCCTCACAACAACCTCACACAGTCTTCAGTATTCTTCCTAGTCTGAGACCAACTACTGTCCTCAACAAGCAATGTAGCTTTCAGTTTTTTTGAAGTTAGATCACGGTGTCAAACTTCCTCAAAAGTTGTCTCCACTCCCAGAGTTTTATTCCTCTCCACACATCTCCCTGTGCTGTTCGGAGTTCTCCGGAAACCCTTTTGAATATCAGGAAGTGGCCCTGAAGGACCAATTCATATCTATGAAGCAAACGCAAGGAGAGAATGGTCGGAGCGCTGAAACTTTTCAGACACTCACTGCTAGTCACTGATCTGCATTTAATCCATCCTCGTTCTTTAGTTCACTTCGCCACCCCAGTTCAGACCCAGCCATATGCAAATCAGTCTTGACCCTGTGCCTCATCAGTCCAGCCCGAACTGCCAAGTCAGGTCTTCCCTGGACTGGAAACAAGCATCCTAGGACCAGTTTTGGGGTTTCACCCCTCATCAGCCAGGCTAGTTTGAATCCAGTGGCAAAGTGAGCAAGGGACCCACATCTGGGCATACCCTGCCAATTTAGGGAGAACTAAGCAAACACAAGGAGATGATGAATGAAGTGCTGAAACTATTCAGACACTCACCCCCAGTCACAGATCTGTGTTTCATCTATCATCGTTCTTTCGCTCACTTCGCCACCTCAGTCCAGACCCAGCCATATGCAAATCAGTCTATCATTTCTATCTACTTCAGGTGGGCACTAACAGAGTTAGGGTCAATCAAATGGCCTGCCTAGATTCCATCCGAACTCTGGTGAACGAGTGTAAAGCACCTCTTCTAAGCCTTCCTCCACAAAGGAGGTTTGGAAGCATCTGGTAATCACATGTGTACTCAATGGGACTGTGCAGGCTTCGCAAATGAGGCCTCTGAGATCCCACTGGGGAAGGTGACAGATGGCTACTTAAAGTGGATTTGAGGACAGCCAGGTCAGACACTCCAAACAGGGGTACCCTTGTTGCCAGGCAGATCCAGAAGCAGAGCTACAAAAAGCAAAAATAAGGGTTTTGGTCAATTGAGTGTCTTCACCTGTCTGAGGCAGAAATCGGTCTCTCTAGAACCACTAAGAAAAAGACTCCATGAGGGGAAACAGCGTGGGTAATATATTCACAAAGCAACCCAGAGGCAAACCTCTATCTTTTTGTACATCCACCATGTTATTGGGCTGGGTACCATCCGCACCAAACATGAATGTTATAATGCACTACATGTCTGTCCCAATTCACCACATAAATGTGGGTAAAAGTGAGGGAAACAGTGGGAGGCTTTGGATATTTTATACAGGGAGGGGCAGTAGACTTCTGTTGCAGGGTAAAGATTAAAAGGCTTGCAGTCCTCTCTAAATGCTAAGGTTCCAGCAACAGCTAGTCTCTCCACTGCCTGGTTAGGGGGACGTACCCACTCTGCTGTTGTGGAGGTATATTTTTGCAGTAGCTCCTGCTGGTGGGATACCAGAACATTGTTATCCAAATATTGGCTCACATATATATTGACCCCTGAATGTTGTTTACAGAAATACCACTCTAATTGAGTTAACAATAGACAGCCTTTACTCAATAGATCACATTATTTGCATTAATAATTTGGACACAATATCTATGTCAGAATATATTTCTGTTAATGATAATTTGACATGGGAAACAACCTTTACAATGCAACTTTTACAACGCACTACCATTATAACGAAACTTTTACGACGCAACATCCATTACAACGCATGCAATTACAACGCAACCATTACAATGCATGACACTACAACGCACACCACTACAACGCATGTCATTGCAACTCAGTCATTACAACTCATACCATTACAACGCATAACATTACCATCCAACACTTACCCTACTGTTGCACCCCCTGGAGTTAGAATAGTAATTTTTACCCCTACACTATCCAACACTTACCCTACTGTTGCACCCCCTGGAGTTAGAATAGTAATTTTTACTCCTTCACTATCCAACACTTACCCTAATGTTGCACCACCTGGAGTTAGAATAGTAATTTTTACCCCTACACTATCCAATACTTACCAAACATGAAATGTAATGTTATGCGTTGTAATGGTATGCGTTGTAAAGGTATTATGCGTTGTAATGGAATGCGTTGTAAATGTAGTTTTTAAAATTTCGTTGTAATGGTATGCGTTGTAATGGAATGCGCTGTAATGGATGTTGCGTTGTAAAAAATGCGTTGTAAAGGTATGCGTTGTAAAAGTGTGTGTTGTAACGTCATACATCCATTTGACATACAGCCGTTGCTGTCTAGAAATTCTCCGCACTCTTCTCATCCGAAGTCAAAAAAAGCATTGATTGACAGCCTCATTGGTTCACAGATTGTCAAGCATACTGTGGGAAAATAAGGCAGAGAGCACGAGTCATAAAGGGATGGGGTGGTAAAGCTCTCCTTGCTATGCAATGACCTTCATCACTGTATTCTAGGTTCCATTAAGCCCATTGGTGAATTGAATTTTAACAGTTCAAAATCAAATGAAATGCAGAATGAAAGTCTCACAATTTACATCACAGAAGGAGGGACCCCTTTGGCCTCACAAGCAATTCTATAATTCCATTTATTTATTTTGTCACCCAAATAAGATGGATCATAGCTAGCCATGTGCAGAGGTTTTTCATTTGATCTGACATTTTGACAAGCATTTTTTGGAATCCTTACATCTAAGAAATGGACTTAAGTGCCTTTAAGATTCTAAGATGTTACTCATGTGCTATTTTCAAAGAACTAATTTTCTCTGTCAGTGCTTCTGGGAGATAGGCCATAAGACAACATCAAAGTGCTGCCTTTCCCCTCATCATATGAAATTACTAAACGTCTTTGGCTTTTTACTAGGCATGCTGTTGTTTGTACGATTTTTGGAGAGAGAGCCTAGGATACGTCAAGCCAGCTTGCACAGACAGGTTATCATTCATCACATGGTTCCTTACATCTCAAATGTGTTTCATGTTAGCCTCTTTTGGGCACTTTAATAAAGATTTTATTTTTCTTATTGGTAAGTGCTTTGGCATGTGTAAAGGGTGAAGTGGTGGCACTCACATACACTGAACAATACCAGAACACAAACTATTTTATGACTATAACTATCAGTGATAAACGTTTTCCTATGCCTTTTGATCCTATGTTTCTACCTCTGTAGTGTTATTAGATATTTCAAATGCAATTTTGCTATCCGCTAGAGAACCTCTTTTAGGGGCTGTGGCAGCTTTCTTTTGGGTGCTGGACCTCAGGACCAGTGGGCCAATCAGGTGTGAAACACGGATTTATGACAGTACAACGCGATCATTTTGATCGCGGTACTTTACATCGCGGATTTTACAACGCAAGTCATTACAACGACTTGCGTTGGAGGGCGCGGATTGAGGATAATTATAATTTTCTATTCCAACGCCAACCCACGTAACAGTAGGGAAGGTGTTGGAATATAAAATTACAATATTCCTTAACCAACAGCGCCATCCAGCGCAAGTCGTAGTAACGACTTGCGTTGTAATGGCAGCGTGGTATAGGTCGTGCGGTGTAAACACCGCGTTGTAAACGACGTTTACCGTGAAACACAACAGAACCAGCTTTGAAATCATTTTCACATTATGTCTGAAAGTCTGCAGAGGAAAAAAGAAATTCTTATTAAATACAGTACGGAAAAGTGCAATTTTTGTTCTTGATGTCGACTTTATGGTGAAGGATACTGATGGGTGCAAGTTGACTGTGGGTTGGTTTGTTATTTTGAGTGCTAGTGTTGGCGGCCTTGTGTTCAGAGCTAAAATGGCCACTGAACAGCAATTCTTGGGTGAAACTGGCTAGGCCCAAACACTTTCTCTCAATCATTCCTATTTGTGGGCAAAGCAGTTTGAGATGGCCTCAAAGATCAGGCCTGAAGGTTGTCTTTGAAGTAGATATTTGAAAGAGCAGGCCATGGTGCTCCAAGATGTTGCCTAGTGGGCACTGGCACTCAATGATCAGTCATGGTGAAACACGGCTCCTTGGATGACCCTGCATATCGCATTTCAGGCTTTCGAAGGGCTAGACCCTAGTTTTATATGTCACTGATGTCTGTTCAAGAAAGATGCAGTGTATTTTAGGGTTGTGTCTGATAGACTGGTATGTAGAAATAGCCACTAGAGTAAGATGTCATGGCCAGAGGTGTCACATGCTGCCAGAGGTTGAATACTGGGACGCTAGACCGATTTAGTTAAGGACACATTGGCGGCAGCTCTAAACTGGAAATGGTGGGGCAACGCAAACAGGTGGTGGGGGTAAAATAAATGAAACATCTTACCTTTATCTGCAGCAGCCGACTCGGTGCTTCTCCCCCAATGCTGGTCAGGCTGCACAGGCTCCCAGGGGGCAATCACAGTGCTGCCCTCATGCTTGTAATATTATTTACCAGCATGAAATCAGTGCTGTGATTGGCCTGAGCGGGCTGGCTTGACTCTCGCTCAGGCACAGGGAGCCTGCAGCTTTTCCCAAACCCGGCTGTACAACACAGCTGGGTTGGAGAAACCAAAGTGCTCATGTCTATTGGCCGGCCTAAGACGTGCACTGCATGGGTTGGGTGCGGGGCCTTTGACTAGGCCCAGTGCCCAACACCCCATGGGCAAACTGAGAAAATAGGGGAAAAGAGCACTCTATAGGAACATGGGCTATACAATATCAAAAACAAAATGGTTCCTTATAGTGCGTACAATTACAACACTTAACTGATTGGACAATAGTATTACTGCTCGCTATTGGACACAATAATAAAAATAAAAACATAAATGCCTACTAATTTACGCTTTTTTTTGTATGTCACATGTCCCACATATGGAAAGTGGAGCATTTAAGTACCAACGTTTATTGTGTAGATACATCAGTGAGCTTAATCTCACTGATATCACTGATGTACATAATGTAAAATAATATGTTCTAGAGTTCAACATGTTGAGCATCATGGTAAAGGTATGTGGGTTATTGAGATATTTGTATACCACCAACCTAGTCAAAAAGCAGCAGAAAGCGGTATAGGGTGAAAGGCAAGCATGCATCCAATGACCTGCAGCTCCTGACTTCCTTCACTATAATTTAAATTCTGATCCCTTATACATATAGGGAATAACTGTGCGAAATCCCTGTCCTCTCTCTGGTCCCTCTGTACCCATCTCCACTGCTTCCCACATTGACAAGACACACAGAGCGGTCAGCCCAACTGTGGCAAACAACTCTGATCATCTCCGAATTGAGAAGAAAAAGCAGAATAAAGAGCAGCTTTCTGTGATTGCCTCAATACTATGTTGTCACCACAAATACATTATAACCTCCACCCAAGTATCATCATAGCATGAGCTTTCTTATGTCCTCTTTCTCCATCGCCCTGCTACGCTCTGCACCTCAAGACAGAGAAAAGAGCACCTCTCCAGTCACTCAACAAAATGCTCACCCAAGAGCCGCACAGCAAGTACCACAATTTACCATCACAGCACTTCCCGCTGGTAAAGCGGCCTACCTATCCTGATAATGCAAATCAGGCCCACAAAATGGGGTAAGTGACTCTATCTACTAGCACTTCAACTACCACAATACCAGGAGTGGTGTTGTAGTAGTTGTAGATGGTTCACCAGTGGACCCTGATGAAATATTATGAGCACCAGGACATTAGCTGAGCTCTATCCCTCTTTAAAAAAAAACACTTTTTTCCTAATCACTTATCCTACAGGTTGTGTGGTTCAGTGGCAACACAAAAGAGCACGGGCAGTGATTATCACATTACTCTGCTCTGTTTTTGGGAACTTCACAGGAACACATGTTGTGCACTGCCTACCAACGTTGAACCCACAGTTTTAGCCACATCCGGAGAATACTTTAGTTAGGTGAGGTACTTAGAAGTAGGCCTGGGCAAATTGTAATTATGCTGAAGTCATTGCAGTAATTTTGGTAATTCTGTGATACTCCTTGATGTAGAGTTACAGATAATTCTGTAATTATTCACGCTTGTGTGATTAAAAGTAATTTGGGGGAGCCATTCTACTATATGAGCATATTTAGCGAGCATTAGAGGCCGATCACTATTTGTGTGCTGCTGCATTAAGGGCTGTTTCATATCGCAAAATACAACCTCAACTCTATTTTGGACACAAGGGTGCATATACGCGAATAAAATAGTACTTAAATCCTACCACAAGAGCATATTTAGTGAGCGCAAGCAGCTGCTCACACTTATTATTCACGTTCTGTTGCATTTAGCTTTATTTCTGGGCACAGACTGCGTCAATTTGGGGAGTAAGGGGGCACTTTTTGCCCTAAGCAATAGAGCTTCATGCAGAATTACTTTTCTTGCGTAATTCAAGCATAATCTTGTGGAATTCTTAGCTAAATATATGTGATTCTGGTTCATGAAATTAAGTGAATTATGCCCACCACTACTTAGAAGATGGCCTAATCTGCTTCACCTGCTTCTCAGACCAAGACCAGGGCAAGGAGGGGAGGTGGCAAAAAATCTGGATACAATCAAAAAAGTGCCAGTGGTGCCTACTGACAAATGTTAGTAATTGCTGTGTTCATACTGTAATTATTGTGGAAAGTCCATTGTCTAGATTTAGATTGTGTCCCTGGTATTGATATGGCAATCAGCTCGGGTAATGATGAGAGCAAGTCATGGATGAAAATATGTTGAGACAAATCCAAATAGACTAAAATGATCTTATTTTACAAAGTTAGGCATTATAACATAGGTGTATTTACGAGCACCAGAATGCAGATGCCGACAAATGTTGGAAAAACAAAACATTTCATTAATACATTCAAGCCTGTGCTGTGTGGACCATACATGCACCCCTCTCAGTGCATAACAATTATCGAGTAAAATCTGTGTATCATCTGTGTTACATGACAAGTAGCTAATTTCAGTGCTACAGTCGAATGTATCGTGGGCTCACCACAATCTGAAGTTTTATGTTGGCCCTCAACAAAGATTGCGATTTACAACATCCAGTCTCAATAAAACAAAAATCCCCCTTTCTCCAATCCATTTGATGCTCATATACTACCTTGAGTCACAAACTAGAGATAGGGGACAATTCTTAAAAAAACACTACTTTGGTATTCTTTTCTCTCTTCCAGGTGTATTTTTTCACATTTTACACTTGTTGCGCAGTTTCAGTACAAAAAAATATTTAGAATCAAGGTGTGTTTTTGTTGTTTTTCACACCTATTTCATCATGAAATTGAAGAGTGTTATTACCTTCTAAATGTTCTTTCTCATTGTGAATTACACTCCTTTTTTGTTCTTAAACTAACAACAAAACATATTTGGCAGCCCTCATTTCATCCCCGAATTTTTGAGTCCCACTAGTGAATCATTGTATTGCTTAGTACTTGCTCTCAGTTAATCTTTGGCGATAATAAGAGTGCTACATTGATCTTAAACTGAATAGCCAATTAAATAAAGAAACACATACATAAATAAGTAGAGATGATGAGACAAAAAACCATAGCTCTACTCGATTGATTCTGGAATATGAAATGAAATAGCTCACTCTACCTCCTTCAACTCCGCGGTCTCCATCTCCACCCCTTCGTGCTGTGTAAGGGCGCGGTGTCCTCCATTTTCTCCACGGAGAACCAGGATATTGGTCTGCTCCTACATTCAGAAAGAAAAGTGAAAGTGCTATTAAAAACTTTGTAATATGAAAAAGAAATTCTCATCAAACAGTATGACATTAAATAGTCCTATATCCCCTCATCAGAATTTTCCTAGTAGGCAAGTGGCGTGCAAAACTTCAGGATTTTTTCATTAAATTTTGAGTAAAGCTTGTAAAAGCCATAAATTATGTTTTACATTATTAAATCAAATGCAGGATAAACATGCCTAAACCACATTTTTGTGCCGGAACCCGTTTCCTGGATTTATTTTTGAGCAAGATGAGTGAAACTGTTTGGTGACTGAATGTCATATTTTCATGAAGTGCAAAATTATGCATCATTGCCAATTGCAGGCAGATAATGTACAATTTTGCACACCTCTAATTCAGATCTCTCTTCCTGTTTGCCCGTAGGACCATTTCTGAAAATGATTGTTCCGTGCTTTTTGCTTATGTAAACAAAAAAGTACTTTCTGGATAAGTGTAGCACCAAATCACAGACGTCAAGTTATCACATTTGTCAAATGCAGTAACGAAAGCAGGTATTTTTCTTACTTCCAAATTAATACAATAGGAAGGGATTATTTCAACATTTTTAAACATGATTATTTTACAGTTCACAAGTTTTTGTCTATGTTTTTTGCGACTACACCATGAATAAACGTGGTGTGCTCCTGTCCCTACTGCAGCTACTTTCTGAGTTCCCCCATAAACACTTTTGCCTTCTGCACTTGTAAAGTTGTGAAACAATTACACTTCTTCAATTAACATTGTGTACTAAATTACTCATTCAACAAATGTGTCCAACTAAAGAAAGTAGCTGAGGGGCCGATTAGGATGGTGGTCGGACTTTTGTCTGACCGCCACCCTTTCATAAATGTGAGTCACGCCAGAGGCATTAGGATGCGACCACCACCATGGCAGTCGCAATGCCTATGTTTTGCATTGCAACGGGCGCTGCTGGCTGCAGCCATGCCGCAATGGAAAAAGGGGTCACTTATCAAATCCCTGCACTGCATGACAGGCACCATGTGGTGCCTGCCACATGGTGCAGGGATATGTAGGTGCCCCCCAAAACCCTCAGCTGAGGGCCAGTGGGGAAGAAGGGTGTTGGACCTGGGCCTCTTGGCAGGGTCATCCCTAAACTTTTTGCCTTCCTCCAATACTCTCTCTGACCTGTTTTTGTTGGTTTAATGACTCTGGGCACTTTTACCACTGCTGACCAGTGCTAAAGTGCATATGCTCTCCCTGTTGTAAAGTGTACATGTGATTGATATACCTGATTGGTTCATTGGATTTACTGTCAGTCCCCAGTAAAGGGCACCAGGAGTGCCAGGGCTTGTGAATGCCAATACTGCTAGTGGGCCTGCAGCGCTGGTTGCGCCACCCACAGAAAGCAGCCTTAAAATATGTCTAGGGTCTGCCATTGCAGAACCTGTGTGCAGTCTGGTACTGTCATGCTGGCTGGGCAAGTGCACACACTTGCCAGCCCCTAAACCTTCCCTTAACTTCATATTAGTCACCCCTATGGTAGGCCTGAGGGCAGGGTGCATTGTAAGTGTAAGGTAGAACATGCCCTGATGTGTGTGGCATGTTCTAATAGTGAATTACTGCCAAATTCGTTTTTCACTATTGTAAGGCTACCTGTTCTCTTAGGCCAAGATGGGCTGCTGGAATTATTACACTCTATAATCCCAGCAGGCTCAGGGAACATGGTAGAAATTAATGTTTAGTATGCCTGAACTCAGAATAATAAAATACTTCTTTTAGTAAAGTTTATTTTAATATCCTGTGTTTGCAAATGCTACTTTTAGAAAGCTAGCATTTGCTTGTCTAACCATTTCAGCCCGCCTCTGCTCTTGTGTGTATCTGACTGTCTGAGTGTGTGAGTGACAGGGCTGGGAGTTGACAGGTTGTGAATAGCAGGATGACACCTTAGTGGGTGGTGGGAGTTTCCCCTGAATGATGCATCAGGCTGTGCTCTGCCCCCACAATGCTGGCTCCGCCCCCCTGGGGAGCGACTGATGACTCAGCCTGCACCTGGCCCAGGAAGGACCGAAGCTTGTCAACAAAGTGCTCAAGCTGCCCCTGTCTTCACAATGCCGGCTCCGCCCCCCTGGGGAGCGGCTGATGTGCCTGCCCTCATACTGAATGCAGAAGCAGAAGTACCCACCACAAGTGCTCAGGAGCTGAGAGCAGTTATGCAGAGGCCCCCCTGGCCAGTGAGAACAAAAGAAACTGTGTATAAAAGTAGGAGCCCTGCTCCTTGTAAATCAGAATCCTGTTTCACCACGAAGGACCTCTGCCTGACTAGAAGGAGAAGAGACGCTGGGAGAACTGGCCTGCTGCTTGCCTTGCTGAGAAAGGAGAGGAAAAGACTTGATAAGAAAAGACTTTGCTGCTTTGTGCTTGAACATTCTCCAAGGGCTTGACTGAGCTTGCCCCCTGACCTGAGCCACAGGACCATCTGGCTCAACCTGCCTCTGCTCGTCTGCCGGTAATTCACCGGGATATCTACTACTGCCGGAGCTGTGACCTTGGTGCCCCCAGCCCCTCCCTGAGGCCGTGACCGACTGTGTCTCCTCGTCCCCGCCGAGGAAGAGCTCCGCTCCGTTGAGCTGCTCTCCCCCCGCTGAGGAGATCGCTGTGTTGACCGCCTGGAAGGCTCGCTGCTGTGGTGCCCCCCAGCCCCTCCCTGAGGCCGTGACCGACTGTGTCTCCTCGTCCCCGCCGAGGAAGAGCTCCGCTCCGTTGAGCCGCTCTTCCCCCGCTGAGGGGATCGCTGTGTCGACCGCCTAAGAGGGCCCGCTGCTGTGCCTCACCCTCCCGCCAGAAATCCCTACCGGACGCAAAACAGACCCAGGGGACAGACCTCCGAACTGGACGGACGCCTCGGGTGCCAGCCTCGCTCTACCTGAGCCGCTGGGCACCTCGCCTTTGTCCCCGGAGGAAAGCCGCCACCGAGACCGTCAACGGGCTCGGGGCCCGCAACGTTTGTTTTTCCCCTTTTTGTTGTGCCAGCCGCCCTGCCTACGAGTGCCCCCGGCCTCCAGATCAGCTGTGGTGCGAGCCGCCTTTCGCAGCTGACTCGCACCGCTCTCTGTCCCTGCTCGCGGCGCCGCTCCGCTCTGTGCGAGCGCCTCAGCCCCTCCCGCTGGAATCCGATCCAGGCGGGCAGGAGAAGTCACGGGCTGCATCCAGCGCCCCGGCCGCAGTGACAGAAGCGGCCCCAGGTCCTTTGGCCCTTGCTTCCCGTGGGCCGCCCCGAGGCCAACACTCACCCCTGCCTGAGCCCCCCAGACCCGTGGGGGCCGCCCGCATCGACAGCCCCGGCAGGGCCGAACGCGTCCCACGCGGGAAGCGTGAGCTTTGGGCGGTCGGGCCCCGATCTCGGCCCGGAACGGGCAGAAAGCATCCCGGAGCCCCTGGGCTGGCTGCAACAAGTTGGGAAGGAGCAGTGTGACCCTCTATACCCCCCAGGAACTAAGAGAGCCATCCTGAAAGGTACACTGCAGGAAAACATCCGTGATAAAGACTGAAAGTACATTTTGAACTACAACAAAGAAAGCTTGCCTATTTACAACCTGTGGGCACCCCAAAAACGTTATTTGATCTTGTGATAAGTCTGACCTAAGAGATATATATATTTTACATAAAGAAGCGTATTTTTATATACTCACAGCCTGGTGTCCATTTGTGGGGGGATTGGTATATTTTACTGTGTGTGTGTCTACAAATGCTTAACTGACTAACGCCTGGAGAATCGCCTTGGCTGCTCACGCCACGCACCTAGAGGGTGAGTAAGGGTAATTCTGAAGGGTCATCCTTTGCCCTGACTTAGAGGAGAGGGTCCCTGCTTGTCACAAGTACTTACTTGCGCCAACCAGAGACCCCCAATTCTAACATTGGTCGCAGCGGTGAGGATTTGCGAATTTGCATTTGTAGTTTACATACAGTGAATTACTGATCACCACATAGTGAGAGCAGATCTATAACGTAGCCACAGGTTTCCATTTTTCTAATTTTGCTAGGAGATCTCCATGTGCTTGTGAAACGTCATGCCTGGTTCAGTGAGGATGGAAAAGGCAGCAACCAGATGCCTGTCGCCAGAGGAGTTGGCAGACAGGGCAGCAACCAGGGCACATGAAATGGAGATGGCGAAATTAAAAGGACAAATGGAAATGGACAAGCACAAATTGGCAATGGAAAGCCAAAAATTAGCCATGGAGGCGCTGAAACACCAAAGAGATCACTACTTTAGGATAAAAGAACTTGATTTGGAGCTTGAAGCCAGGAGGGCTTCCGCCCAACATCCAGAGATTTGTGTAGCTCGCAGATTGAGCTTTGCTGAGTTGGAGGTGGAGTCCAGCTCAGATGGTGGCAGCAACATTCAGGTATCTAGTGCTGACAGCATAGCGCGCGCACCTAGAGATATGGCACCTGACTTGGAGGGGGTTAACATACACCTGGAGGTTCAAGGGCATGAGGTAGCTCCAGTAGTGCGCAGCGTCCCTGAAGGGAATAGGGTGGCTGGCGTAGGAGTTCATGGTCCTAGTGGTGGGAGGGATTCCCCCATGGTTGAGGTCCTGGTGGGTGAGTGTAAGGACCGCCCAGAAGAGTGTGGGTTGTGTGACAGAGACAGTCCGCTACTGTCTGGCCAGTCTCAGGAGAATGGTGTGGAGTATGTGTGTGAGGCGCTGGATGGAGAGGTGAAGGATAGTTTGGTTAACCCTGCTAGGGGGCTGTGTAATCCAATTGTGGGAGAGCATATTGTAAGTCCCAGTTTTCCAGAGCTATGCCAACACCTGTTTGAGAGTGAGTTCTCTGACCCCAGGGAGCTCACATTGGAGGCAGACCTTGTGGTGGATTCCAGAGGGTCTGGAGAGGCATTGGGGTGTGATCCTGTGGGGAGTGGCTCAGGTATCTTCCAGCCCAGAGTGGTGGAAGTGGCGCAGAGTAGCCCAGCTAGGTCCTGTAGCAGTGAGAGGGGTGTAGGGCCTCACGTCCTGTCCTTAAGGGGAAGGAGTGAGAATGGGTGTTGTCCCGGTAGTGCCCAACCTCAGTCTCAGAGCCTGGATGGTTCTTTAAGGGAACACCAGGTGGGGAGCCTAGGCTGTTCGGATGAGTCACCCTTTAAGGGGGATCCCCCAGTGGCTAGAGAACGTGGAGGCTCTGTAAACAGAGCTCCAGTAGTTCTGGTGTCTGGCAGTACCGCTCCAGTTGGGAGGGTGCAGAGGTCCAGAAAGAGGGGCGAGAGGGGGAAAGAGTCCCCAGTGGAAGAACCAGTGGGTCAGGGGCCAGCCAGCAGGGCTGCGTCCCCAGTGAATGACCATGGGGACACCACTTCTGTCCTGGGGGATCTTCCCACACTGTCAGAGGGACAGGGTTTGGGAGATCTGCGCCAGGCAGACTGTCGCACGACACATGAGCTATGTGCCACCCTCGGGGGGGCATGCGTGCTCCCCGGGAAGTCCTGGTGCGCCAGGCAAGTGTTCAACTGCAGGGTTGGGTCCCTGAGTTGGAGAGCCAGGTTCAGGTGTTGTCTGACTTGGAGGGTGGGACCACTGTAATCAGTGTCCTGACCCATGTCACTTCTAGGGGTACCACTCCAGTTGGGAGTGGGCAGTACTCTGGAAGGGGGTGCAGAGGGAGGGAGTCCTTGCCTCTGACCCCGGTGCAGTTTGAGGGTTTAGACCCTAGGATAGAGGGCCAGGTGCAGGGTGTTCCCCCTGACCTGGTGCCCCAGTTGCAGGATAGCACCCCTGAACTGGTGGGAGAATTGTGCAGATCACCTGCCACAGGTGCCCTGACAATTCTGGAAGGGGGTACCACTCCAGGTGGGAGGGTGCAGAGCCCCAAGGAGGAGGACCGGGTGTGGGAGAGGCCACCCCAGTGTTTGGTCCAGCCACCAGGTACAGGCCTGGGGCTGGTGGGTCAGTGCCAGGATGACATACCTGACCTGACAGGAGGGAGAGTGGACAAAGGGTGCCAAGCACCTGGGGCTACTGCCCCCCGCTCTCTGAGGCCACAGAGGTTTGAGAGCCCTGAGAGGCATGAGGCCTGGGTCTCAGCCCTGACTACCGTCAGTGGCCACTGTGATTTGATGACTGCCTGTTGGGACACACCTGTGAGCCAGTTAAGGTTAGAGGCTACACAGGTGGTGTTCACAGAGGAAGAAAAGGGTGCCCCAGGGATTGGCTTGGTGGACCCTGAGAGTATGGACAGAGGATTTGAAATAGGTTCAGATTGGCGTAGAACTGGAATGTGCCCCTGCTGTTGCGGGCCAGGTCCAGGTTCTATCGCCCAAAGCAGGGAAGCCCATCACAGTGGTGATTGGTCTACCCTGCGTTTCGGCTGGAAGGGGGTTGTGTTGGACCTGGGCCTCTTGGCAGGGTCATCCCTAAACTTTTTGCCTTCCTCCAATACTCTCTCTGACCTGTTTTTGTTGGTTTAATGACTCTGGGCACTTTTACCACTGCTGACCAGTGCTAAAGTGCATATGCTCTCCCTGTTGTAAAGTGTACATGTGATTGATATACCTGATTGGTTCATTGGATTTACTGTCAGTCCCCAGTAAAGGGCACCAGGAGTGCCAGGGCTTGTGAATGCCAATACTGCTAGTGGGCCTGCAGCGCTGGTTGCGCCACCCACAGAAAGCAGCCTTAAAATATGTCTAGGGTCTGCCATTGCAGAACCTGTGTGCAGTCTGGTACTGTCATGCTGGCTGGGCAAGTGCACACACTTGCCAGCCCCTAAACCTTCCCTTAACTTCATATTAGTCACCCCTATGGTAGGCCTGAGGGCAGGGTGCATTGTAAGTGTAAGGTAGAACATGCCCTGATGTGTGTGGCATGTTCTAATAGTGAATTACTGCCAAATTCGTTTTTCACTATTGTAAGGCTACCTGTTCTCTTAGGCCAAGATGGGCTGCTGGAATTATTACACTCTATAATCCCAGCAGGCTCAGGGAACATGGTAGAAATTAATGTTTAGTATGCCTGAACTCAGAATAATAAAATACTTCTTTTAGTAAAGTTTATTTTAATATCCTGTGTTTGCAAATGCTACTTTTAGAAAGCTAGCATTTGCTTGTCTAACCATTTCAGCCCGCCTCTGCTCTTGTGTGTATCTGACTGTCTGAGTGTGTGAGTGACAGGGCTGGGAGTTGACAGGTTGTGAATAGCAGGATGACACCTTAGTGGGTGGTGGGAGTTTCCCCTGAATGATGCATCAGGCTGTGCTCTGCCCCCACAATGCTGGCTCCGCCCCCCTGGGGAGCGACTGATGACTCAGCCTGCACCTGGCCCAGGAAGGACCGAAGCTTGTCAACAAAGTGCTCAAGCTGCCCCTGTCTTCACAATGCCGGCTCCGCCCCCCTGGGGAGCGGCTGATGTGCCTGCCCTCATACTGAATGCAGAAGCAGAAGTACCCACCACAAGTGCTCAGGAGCTGAGAGCAGTTATGCAGAGGCCCCCCTGGCCAGTGAGAACAAAAGAAACTGTGTATAAAAGTAGGAGCCCTGCTCCTTGTAAATCAGAATCCTGTTTCACCACGAAGGACCTCTGCCTGACTAGAAGGAGAAGAGACGCTGGGAGAACTGGCCTGCTGCTTGCCTTGCTGAGAAAGGAGAGGAAAAGACTTGATAAGAAAAGACTTTGCTGCTTTTTGCTTGAACATTCTCCAAGGGCTTGACTGAGCTTGCCCCCTGACCTGAGCCACAGGACCATCTGGCTCAACCTGCCTCTGCTCGTCTGCCGGTAATTCACCGGGATATCTACTACTGCCGGAGCTGTGACCTTGGTGCCCCCAGCCCCTCCCTGAGGCCGTGACCGACTGTGTCTCCTCGTCCCCGCCGAGGAAGAGCTCCGCTCCGTTGAGCTGCTCTCCCCCCGCTGAGGAGATCGCTGTGTTGACCGCCTGGAAGGCTCGCTGCTGTGGTGCCCCCCAGCCCCTCCCTGAGGCCGTGACCGACTGTGTCTCCTCGTCCCCGCCGAGGAAGAGCTCCGCTCCGTTGAGCCGCTCTTCCCCCGCTGAGGGGATCGCTGTGTCGACCGCCTAAGAGGGCCCGCTGCTGTGCCTCACCCTCCCGCCAGAAATCCCTACCGGACGCAAAACAGACCCAGGGGACAGACCTCCGAACTGGACGGACGCCTCGGGTGCCAGCCTCGCTCTACCTGAGCCGCTGGGCACCTCGCCTTTGTCCCCGGAGGAAAGCCGCCACCGAGACCGTCAACGGGCTCGGGGCCCGCAACGTTTGTTTTTCCCCTTTTTGTTGTGCCAGCCGCCCTGCCTACGAGTGCCCCCGGCCTCCAGATCAGCTGTGGTGCGAGCCGCCTTTCGCAGCTGACTCGCACCGCTCTCTGTCCCTGCTCGCGGCGCCGCTCCGCTCTGTGCGAGCGCCTCAGCCCCTCCCGCTGGAATCCGATCCAGGCGGGCAGGAGAAGTCACGGGCTGCATCCAGCGCCCCGGCCGCAGTGACAGAAGCGGCCCCAGGTCCTTTGGCCCTTGCTTCCCGTGGGCCGCCCCGAGGCCAACACTCACCCCTGCCTGAGCCCCCCAGACCCGTGGGGGCCGCCCGCATCGACAGCCCCGGCAGGGCCGAACGCGTCCCACGCGGGAAGCGTGAGCTTTGGGCGGTCGGGCCCCGATCTCGGCCCGGAACGGGCAGAAAGCATCCCGGAGCCCCTGGGCTGGCTGCAACAAGTTGGGAAGGAGCAGTGTGACCCTCTATACCCCCCAGGAACTAAGAGAGCCATCCTGAAAGGTACACTGCAGGAAAACATCCGTGATAAAGACTGAAAGTACATTTTGAACTACAACAAAGAAAGCTTGCCTATTTACAACCTGTGGGCACCCCAAAAACGTTATTTGATCTTGTGATAAGTCTGACCTAAGAGATATATATATTTTACATAAAGAAGCGTATTTTTATATACTCACAGCCTGGTGTCCATTTGTGGGGGGATTGGTATATTTTACTGTGTGTGTGTCTACAAATGCTTAACTGACTAACGCCTGGAGAATCGCCTTGGCTGCTCACGCCACGCACCTAGAGGGTGAGTAAGGGTAATTCTGAAGGGTCATCCTTTGCCCTGACTTAGAGGAGAGGGTCCCTGCTTGTCACAAGTACTTACTTGCGCCAACCAGAGACCCCCAATTCTAACAAAGGGCATGCTACGGGCCCCCATAGTCCCTTTCCGCCTGCCTTTTCATGGTGGGTTAACTGCCATGAAAAGGTGGGCAGATACGGACATTGTAATCCCTATGGCGGTGCCTGGCAGGCACCTCCACCATTGTTGGAATACAACTCCCTCCGCCACTCCGGCGGGCTCAAGGAGCCCGTCAGATGCGTGGTGGTCTGTCTTTCTGACCGCCAACAATCTGCCCGCCATTGTAATATGGCAGGCAGAGAACATGGTTACGATGGCGATGGAACTGCCGCCGACTGGCTGTTGGTGGTGGTCCCAGAGTTACAAATTGCCATTTTGTGTGGGTCAGGGTAGACCTGTTTCAGAAATTCAATTGGATATTGGAGTAATAAGAATTCAGTCATTTACAGTCAGAGGGAATTTGATGGAATTATCCTGACACTCTGACTTCTTAAAGCGCTGAACAACAACCAGAAAACAACATGTGGTAAGAAAACTAAGCATCATTTAACCAAAGTATCATCAGGCCAAAAGACTGGCATAGTGGTCAGGCTTGTATCTTCACAAGTATGAAAAAGGTGCAACAGTAAGAATGAGCAGGCAGAGAGTGCCTCAATGTTATCTTCGGACAATAAATGATATATTTATTATAATATATAATTTGTTTCAGGAGATACTACAGTAAATAGTTGCTGTCGACTACAATGTTAGTGTATGTTACCCAATCATATTAATACTAAAAGTATTGCCCAGAATTATTAATGCCATTACCATGAGTATTATGTTTGCATTTAAATGGTGTATGTAAATATGGGGAATCACGGGCAAAAATGAGGTCGTCAGTAAATTCTCGTTTTTTTAGCAGTGTTTCACAGCAGCCTTTATTGTTACAGAAATTACTAGCGATGTTTAAATAAAGCAGAGCGGAGCACATACCTGCCACTATTGTGACATATTTTCTTTTACCACACTATTGCATTCCAAACAACTTTTAAATGAGGACTTAGGTTTGAAACATACAAACTTGATGTTGGCATCAATTTGGGGTTTGAGGTAGAATTCCTTGTCTCAACAGATACCAATTCTTGGTTTCAACTTTCATCTTTTGCTAAGATCACATCCCTGAAATAGAGGAAATGTGGGGAGAACTATCCTGGAGATGCAAGGGTGATCTGGATCGAAAAACAACACCTATGTTTCAGTCTCCTCTGTGCAATCCTTTCCAATAAAATAGTAGCTTTATGATGCACTTTTGTGCAACAGATGTGAGCTGTCATGATTGTATGCAGGATGCAGACCATGCGAGTGTTAAATAAGATTTAAACAATGGTGACTTCTGACACCTCCACAGCTTAGGTTGTTGTAATTCTGAAAGTTGGCTGAAATGACACCCAGTGCTTCTGATTTAAAGTCTTTAAACGATGTCAGTGATAAAGGAGACATCAGTCTAGAATCATTCACATAAGTATACTGTTAGATCTTAAATTTGTGATCACAAGGATACTCTCTGAGACTTTCAATAGGATTATTTGAATCATGTGGAATTTAAAAGCTGAACTGAATCTTACAGTTTGCCTACATTTTCTTGTAGATTCTTAACTACAATTTTTCAAACACTTTACAAATAACTTGAAGAGTGTGACAGAAGCTTACAAGGACACTGAGAAACTGCCTTGAGAAGTGACTTTAATATGGCAAATTTGGAGGTGGCTGGCCCATTTCCTTCTGATAGTGGGCAGATGATCAAATCAGTCAAATAGAATTAACATGTAGGGCACAGATTTTGTAAGCTAATGCTGGTTCTTGGCCCAGCTAGGTGATAGTTGGTTTATGATGAGTAAAGGGGGAAAGTGATTCTTCAGAAATCAGTGAAGTTAAAAAATCTTACATAGTCTCCTTTGTAAATGTTGGAGAACTTCCTCTGCATGCTCAAACTAGGGATTTGCAGCTAGTGTTGGACATGATAACAATAATTAACTGCAAATGATTGTGGTTTAAAACATTGGTGGTTGCTTCTTCAATTATAGGGATATTTTTCTTTATTTTTCCAATTTTTTGGAACAAAGGAATCTGCCAAACTATAACAAATTGAGCACTGAACATCTGTTTGCTACAAAGACACTGTACTGAAAAAGGCAGAGTGTGCCACAAGGTAGATTTTGGTTGAAGGAATCTGGAGGTTCCCTCTGAGGGATTGTGTTGTCAGGTTTATCTGTTTTCAACTTAGGTGTCTTCTGCAAATCATGTATGCCATCTCCCTGACTGTGCGGGAACTAAAAAGTGAAGTGGTGAATTAAAACAGAATAAAATAGGTCCAAAGTGTTTTATTTTTAAATAGAAATGGCAATAGAAATAGTAAATGTGTTTATACATTGATTTGATGGTGTTTAAAGGACTGCATGTTACTTTCAGGACACTGCATTCCACACTACGATTGGCAAAGTTAGACATGGACATAAGGGAAGTTAGAAAAGAGTTTCTGATAAATTTTGCAATTGAGAACAGATGAATCTATATTTCTCAATAAGAGTGAATTTTAACAGAGATAAAAGTTAGGAGAGAGCAGACAGACCGAAACCGTGCTTGGATAAAAAGCCTAGTGATAGTGAGATACTGAATGAATGAGATTCTGATGACATTTTGAATTTGAAATTAGATAAAGATATTAAATCAAGAGAATAACCTCAGGAGTACATAAATTATTCCCAAAGTGACGCCAACATGTAAAATTGCCATTAAACTGTGATTATCATCCAATCAAGTTATAAAAACTTTGGTGTAAGTATTCTGTATTACTACAAGTGATACTGCATTACTGCCTGTTGTATCCACCTGTGGTAATTAATGCCAGTAGTAAACTAACATCAGCGAAGCACATGATTTTCTACTTTCTAGCTGCTAAAAACATTCTCTACTATTCCCTGATTGTGTGGTGACATACCTGGCCTACACCTGAGGTAAAGTCAGTTTGTAATGTTTTGCCAGGATTTAAGACTAGTTTAGAGATGATCCTATTTTCGTTATTAAATACGACTATCCTTTTACAGTCTAATTTCTGGAAATGTGAATTTATCTTTTAAGGATCACATTAAGTGAAGTCGGTCAATACTTTCTTGGTCATATCACTATCATGAATTTCTGCTCATCGCTGTAAATCTCTTTTGATTAAAACTATGTATGGGCCTAGAATGTAATGTGTTTAATAGAGATTCATAATAGGGTGACCAGGCAACAATTTACAATAATAAACAACAATAAAACGGATACCATATGTATTTCTCTACAGATGTTTAGATAACATCCTGAAACAATCATACTATGTACCATACTCTATACTTAAGTTTTTTAAACCAACTGCAAATGTTCTCACCTAGAATTAATAGTGTTTGTTAGTATGCTTGGCTGTAAAGTCAGCCACTAATAATATGCCCAGTGGTGCTCGAATATATGATATTCTTAATATTCATTTCTTTCTGAGAGCACTTCTTACTACTATTTTTGTAGCATAGTAAATACCTTGCGTTACACTTTCTGATCTGATACTGATCTTCCTTAGGAGGTTGAAAGGCTGAGTTAGCCGTGCCTTGATTTAAACTTGCAACCAGTAGGTTGCATACTGGTAGGAGCAATCATTGCTTATGTTGCTGATTTATCACTAATGCTAGATCATAGTGATAGTTATTTTATTGTGCGACAATACCCGATTGTAGGATAATGCACCTGTAGAAAAGTCTCTCTCTAGAGCAGAACCACTGTTACATACTGGGTAAAATCCATCAATATTATGTTAGGTTGTAATGTATTTTTTCAATGCACGCACACCAAGATATATTCTGTTCCCACAATGTAAGCATTAAATAAAGCAACCCTAGGGGCGTTAACCCATAGGTGTGCAACATAAGGTATTGTCTCACATAAGGATTTGGAATTGACTTGGAACTTGGAGCTGATAGGATCCTACTGGTGGTTTTATAACAAATTATAGTTTGTGTACAGCTAGACTTGTATAATGTTATTGGTGAAAATGCTGTGCACTAGGGTACTCTCCACTTTATTACCTCTGATCCAGATTCAAAGAACGGAGAGTCATTGTCTGACCATGCTCAGGTAGGAAGAACTCAAGCTATGCACAGTGTTATTCTGAACAGGAATGGGTAGTCAGTACAGTTGAACAATGCTGATAGGTCCAACAGCTTGAGTGAGCCCACCCTGCCACCATCTCCCCCATCATTAAGGAATGGATAACAATGACAAATTCAATTTCACTTATCATCCAAAACCATTCTGGGACAGGCCAAAGAGTTGTTTTCTGGATATTTTTGATGGTGGAATGCTATAGCCTTCTACAAGACCAAGCTAAATTTGATGACTCAGAGACTGGGAAAAAAGTTCATAATTTAAAAAATCAGATGCCACTATACACACGAATAATGAATGTATCACTTCTAGTAAGTTAGTTTCAATGATTAGTTTAATTTGCTAGAAAAGAATAGCAGTAGGGGGTCATGGAGTTACCCTGTGGGGCAACTGGAGGTGACCAATTCGAGAATGACTCCAAAGATAGCAGTTCAGATTCCAGGAAGATGAACAGGAAACATGTATTTTATGCTGCTGGAATGTTTGGTGGGGCCAAACTATTTCTTCCCTTACTGATTTAATGTTGAAGACCTTTCTGATATAATAGCTTGCTAGATTTTTAAATATTGCCTCTAAGTTCTTCACAGTCAGCAATAGCACATTCAATAACCAAATTCAGCAATAATTCTGAAGCATTCTTTTGACAAATGTATTTGATAGGTTTATTGTCTTAGTGAAGCGTGAGATCTTAGGAGTGTCAATCTTATTTTGATATTTCATGAATTTGTCTTAGTAACTAGCTATATTCTCCATGAGACTCTACTCCACTGTCATATAGCTGTTTAATGGTACCATTACCTTAGAGAAGAACTATTTACTTATTGTTTGGATTTTTGGTCGAACACTTTGCATGGACACAATTTCATCAGAAGAGTTTCCCACGCTGTTGCTTAAGACCTCGAGTTGAAGAAAAGGGGCAAATCTGTTTCACAGACATTCTGAAGTCTTACAATGTTCTAGAGTTCATGATCAAAGAGCATTATTTAACTTTGCTTTCCAATTAAGACTCATGAGTGGAAATTTGGTGTGAATGGGGCAATAATAAATAAGAATTGATATGGAAAAATGAGACACATAAAATACATTTTAGATGAAGAGAATATATTCTTCTGCCTTTATCAATGTGTCTACGTAGATTAGAGCATCTAGAAATACCCTGCTGAGTGTGGGGCCCTTTCTACCGATAACTATAGATTAAACAGCAAGAACATTTCTAAAATGGGTTTGGGTGCATAAAGAGACCTTTGGTCATAGCAAAAGTTTATTTCACCCATGACAGTGTTATTTTCAGGTGAAGACATACTGGGTGAATGAACTCAGTAGGTAGGGTAAACACCTATTTATAGTCAATGGACTAAAAGAAAATAAAGGTAATGCATTATTTGTAAAACTAAAAGTTCCTAATAGTGAAGTGTCCCTGATTTTTTTTTTAGTTATACTTTTTTTATTAATATTTAAAAGTAGTAAGTAATACAGTTGTTAAATACAATATATTGATGAGATATATTACAGAGTTGACAAATGTATTAATTGAGGTATCCCTCGGAAATCAAGGCATTATGAAATGCAAATCAAATAGTGGGACATAGCGTAGTCAACCAGTAAAATGTTATCTATATTTTGTACAAAAAGAAAGAAAGAGAGAAGGAAGAAATAGAAAAAGAAGAGAAAAGCGAGGGAGAAGATAGGAAAAGATCTATATGATTTAGGAAAATGGCGACTGTGAAGACAGAAAAGCAGTGAAAGGTAGCCAAAGTAAATCGAATTTCATTTTTGGAGTTATCAAAGAAGATGAGACAGTAGAATAGTTTCAGCGCTCAGTCCATCATCTCCTTGTGTTTCCTTTGTTGAAGTGAGCTTAAGAACGATGATTGATTCAACCCAGATCTGTGACTGTGGGTGAGTTTCTGAAAAGTTTCAGCGCTCCGTCCATCATCTCATTGTGTTTGCTTTGTTTGCCCTAAATTGGCAGGGTATGCCCAGACGTGGGTCCCTTGCTCATTTTGCCACTGGATTCAAGCTAGCTGGGCTGATGAGGGGTGTTACCCCGAAACTGATCCCAGAATGCTTGTTTCCGGTCCAGGGAAGACCTGGCTTAGCAGTTTGGTCTGGACTGTACCCATGAGGCACAGGGTCAAGACTGATTTGCATATAGCTGGGTCTGAACTGGGGTGTTGAAGTGAGCTAAACTACTATGATGGATTCAACCAGGATCAGTGACTGGGGGTGAGTGTCTGAAATGTTTCAGCGCTCCGTTCATCATCTCCTTGTGTTTGTGATATTCTATGTTCATCACAACTATGGTTCCACCAAGTTAATGATCTTTCAAACAAGTTAACATAATTTTAAAAGCAAGTGCAATAAAGAGATGAAATAGTACAGGTTTTGGAAAAAGATTATTCAAATTTGCAGACATAATACCAAGAAAAACATTCTGACTAGATAATGGAACATTACACAAAACAATCATTACATTTAGACCAAATAGATTTCCAAAACTCAATCACTCTATGACAGTGATATAGTAGGTTGGTCAAATTCCCTTAAGAGGAAAGACATGACCAGCATAAGCGAGAGACAGAGGAATCAGTTTTATGGATAATGGAAGGAGTAATAACAGCTCAATTATATACAAAAAAGAAAGATTGAGTAATATTGGCAGCTTTAGAGGTATTGAATATTTTATACCAAAGTTTATCCCATTGGTTAACAGATAGTGATATAGAGCAGTCTGTCTCCCATAATAGTTCAATAGACGATTTACTTCTCATAGGGATAGGTAAAGATAGAAGTGTATACATAAGAAATGCTTTGGGGATGAAATCATGGGTAATATTGTATAATGGTGAACAATTGTTGTTTAATAAAAAGGATGGAGTACAGGTGCTAATTGGTTGTATTGTTGTAAGTAGGAATCAGGTAGGTTATATTGTTCTTGTAATTGAGCAAAAGATGTAACAGAATTTTGAAAGACCAACTGATAAACATAAAATATACTCTTTTCCTGCCAATGTTTGAAATAAAATGATTTATGATGAAATTTAATAAATGTACTATTCCAAATAAAACATTTAAGAAAAGATTGAAAAAATCAGAACCTTGGATAAAAATCGTATGTAATAGATGCTGGGAATATTTAAAAATTGGGGTTTTAGATATGAATGTACATTTTGACATGAAGACAACATCATAAAATGAAAAGTCCCTGAATTTTTTACTTCAATCATTTTGATTTCTAGAACCTACTGGAAAATCTGACGCATTTTACTTTTGTGCAATGGTCCTGGACAATGATTTCGCTTCCGTCAGGGACAAGATCAATGAGATCATGTGCTGTTCTTGTATTGTTTACTGTTGATCCTTAGTTAATTACTAGAGCTCATGGAGAACTATATCTTTGCCTTATTTTTCATATAAAATTGTAGATGGAATAGAGTACTACAGAAGCTGTTCTTTTAGTGCTGAAATGATGCATCAGAAGTACAATGGAAAAACCAGATCTAAATTGTACATGGTCTTTTTTCAATTAGATCTCTCTTCATCAGCTTCTTCCAGTTCACAGCAATCTGAATAAAGGATCTCTATCCCGTCTTTGCAACCACTCTGCTTTATTCATATGTAACTATTTATCTTGTAAAAATATTTGTGCCATTAGCTTGTGCTTTTTGCCATACTCAGCTGTTCAGTTAGCAACCATTAGTTATTAACAAGATGCAGTCCCATGAGATTAAAGAAAGACTATTTTGGAAAACAGTCAATAGCCAATCCACTATGTAAAGGTTGTAGAATGTCACTTCCTGCATCAAAGAATAGGTGTCCTCACATTTGCTACATTTAAGGTTTTTTATGCGATGTCATCACTGCTATGTTTTTTGTCCTCTCCTTCACATTCTTACAGGTCCTTGCTTTCAAATAAACACCTTTTCTGATTTGATCTTAGTTACATCAGACTATTGGTAAGTAATTTGACTTTTCATACGTTGGAAGCAGCACATCTCTATTGTTAAGCATAGAGTTTTTACACACTTAACATTTCGGTCCAGTAAAAAGTCTCCTCATTAACAGAAATGTTGAGTGTGAAATGGATACATTTCACTTTAAGAGAATACTGAGTAAATAAATAAATAGATCTTCTCTTATATGGCCAAACATATGGAGTGTCGGAACTTATTAGGGCAAAATACCTGCATGTGCTCACTTTTTTTCCTGTGTACTGCAGACTCTTGGCTGTTTTGCGATTGCTATTTTGTTGCAGGATCGTTTTTGATACAGGCAATAAAGGAGTATTGTGTTATGTCTATGTGTGCTTAGTTGTATTCTATACAGCATGCTGTATCTTGTTTTGGCCTGATTAGCAGTCGGGCATGTACAGGTCTGAATCCATGTCAGATTTTAAATATCACTATACAATATCACCATCATCAAATAGGCTTTATTCTATTTATCAAGCAAATCATAAAAGCACAACATTGAAAAAGAAAAACATGAGTAAAAGTAAATTTTTCAGATATTCACTATACAATAAATGTACGTGATTAATCTAAATGGAAAACATTTACAGTGTCAGTGGTTATACAAAGAAATCGGGTCTGGATCTGACGCTCCTTGACATTCATTAGACAGTCCTGGATTAGAGTATTTGCTTAATTTGTATAACTTATTTGGCTGTTAGGGACAGGATTAGGGTCATGTTTTAACCTTAACAAACTTGAATTAAACCTGCCCATAATGATAAACTCACTAGTCTGTGGTTCTAGCCACCTTTTAATGGACCAACAGCGCGGGTGTATAATACATCACTGACAGATACTCAACTGACCATAAGCACTAGGTGTCTATCATCTATGATTTTGTGGCCATCTACTGGTATAGCACTGCAGAATCTAATTGTTTCCAAGGTCAATAAAGGAACAAAAAAGCCCTAGTGCAAACTTCTTGGGTCACCTCTTCTGTTTAAACAATGTTTTAATTGTACAAACACACATTAAACAATACTACATAAAAATACAAATATGCATGCAGGAGAAAGACTGTAATTCATTACAGGTAGCAGTGCTACGAACTACAGTGATGCATTTTGGAAAAAGATTAAATCTCCCCTTTTGAAAGATGCCCCTGCTTCCCGACTGGATATCTTGATTTCTGCAGAAAGTTGGATGGCATATTTTCGTGATGTTTATTGTATGCGTGTCAGACACAACAATTGACCCTACTGGGGAAGAGCCCTCAGATAATCTTCCTATCATGCAGACATTTGAGATTTCTGATGTTATTTCACGCATTAACATGGGCTATAACGGCAAGGCCCCTGGTCCAGATGGAATCCCTATGGGCTTTTATAAAAACAGCATCAACATCTGGACCCCTGTCTCGGCAAATGTCCTGAGGCATGCCATCAAGAGCAACCTGCCATCATCCTGGTCCCAATCTACTATAGTTCTTATATTTAAAAAGGGTGACTGATAACTCTATTCTTACAGATGTTTACCTGAGCTTTCGGAGAGGGTTAGGAACCACTGAGCAGTGTTTAAAACTGTATTTGTTGATAAATATACCAAGGCGGAGAAAGGCTCTTTACATCTAGCCTTTTTGGACCTATACAGTGCTTTCAACTGTGTTAATCATTCAAAGCGTGTATTTATGATGGCAACTTTTCTCTTTATGCTTTACATTAGTGTCCTACAGAAGTGTCTGGTTGCCAATGTCCGCGATATTCCACAGATAGGTGCCCAACCTATCCCTGTGCTTTTGTACACCTATGGCATGGTAGTCTTGGCTAGAATGGCCAACGGACTCCAGTAACAGCTGAACTCTTTTGCACTTTTTATTAATCAACTGGGTCTAAACACAAATTTGTTGAGAAACTTCTTTTGTGGTTTACGGCCCTAGGGCCATAAAAATCAGAACACACATGATTTTTTGTGATAACATCAACAACGTCAAAACTTTTTTGTACGTAGGTGTCACAGTGGATTGTGCATGCAATTGGCACCATCTGCGTAACATTAGGAAAACAAAATTTGTTAGCTCTATTGAACTAATTTCTACATTTGCTCAAAATTAGGCTCAAAAACCTCGCAAGAGATAGCTGATATTTATAAGAGTATAGGCATGCTGGACGTTACTCATGCTACAGCTTCTCTGCATATATGTGTCACTAAGAGCATGGGCTCATCCATTTGGTGGATACCATCAAATTTCGCAGTCTGATGCTATGGATATTGATTTGGTGGAAGCCTGAAACTAGGTTCAATCGCTTAATAGTCAGTGACCTTTTGCAACTATATTCCATGGTTGCACAACATTAAAACGTAATGCACCGACTTGGGTACACTCTGTGGTCCCAAATCTACTGTGGGCTTCACTAAGAGGATTAAGCCTGTGTTTCATAGTTTTATATAGATGCCAAGACTGAGTTCACCAAGTCCAAAGACTAAGCTCACTCTCTGGTATTTACCACTAATGCTATGGAACCTCATCTTACTTTTGTAGCAAATATGGAGGACAGATTTCTCTTGGCGTGCTTCAGGCTAAGTAAAGTTCATCTTTTAGTTGGATTTCCAAAAGCTGGGTATTGAAAAGAAGAGCTTCTGCCTTTCCTGTGATCTGCGCTCTGCTCAGCCAACTCTGCACTTTATATGTTTCTGCAAAGTATACAAAGAATTTAGGAAGTGTTATCTGATTACTTTGCTCAGATCTCTACATTTTAGACAATGTGAACCGGCTCTTTTTTCTTTACAACTGTTGTCATCAGATTTCATATGTGTAGTAATGATTAATTTCATTCAGCACGCTATTAAAATATTGTTGCCACAGTAGAGGATAGTTTGATTAATGTGTTATAAAACCGTGACTGCTATTTATATGTGATGAGTATCTAACTGATGTATTGTCTGTAGGCTATATCTCTGCAATTGTGGACATTGAGTGGCTCTCAATTCTGAATAGCATTTCATTAGCTCGCGATTTTACCTATTTACTTTTTTACTGGTTTCGTGAGTGGCTTTTAGCAGTGATTTTGGTTTTAGTCATTAATCAAATGCTCTGATTATTATTATTACTTTTTATAAATTATGTGATGTTATTTACTATGTATCTCTTATGTTGCTTTTTAAGCGGAAAAAGAACCATTTATTTGAATTGAGTGCCATGAAATGATTGTAAAAATGTAGTGTTTCTCTCACCCAGTACTCGGTACAAACGCTGCTACTATGTTTATGCATGTCTGCGTCATTTGCATAACCCCAGCACTGTACCCACTCCAGAGTACATGCTACGTTTCCCCATTGTATTCCTTAGAATGAACAAGCCAACATGCATTTGTGTTTGTAGTGGTCATTTGTTGGCCGCAGTTTTATTATGGATACATGGATATACTTTGGCCTTATTTGCATGCCCTGGTCATAAATGATCGTCGTAGAACTGTCATATTTGCATCATAAATCATATGCATTTTATCATACGTAATATCTATCATAAATCATACGCACATCACCAATTAGCAAATTGGACTGACAGTTCGTTGGTTAGCTCATTTGGAGGCTTGTCTTGTTTCTTGTCCATTCTGGGTCATCTCTTTGTACAGTTAGATTTGCACTCTCTTTGTGCAGGGGGTAGCTTCAGTCCCCGGAGTTAGGTCACGACTCGCTACCTTGTTGGACTCTTTTGTGCCCTGCCATCCGGCGGGGGCTGGGCTGCGAGCGCCGTCTCCGTTTGCTACCCTCTTTTTGTAGGCCAACTCACCCAGCCGTGAGGCATCTGAAGGTGACTGGTCCTATTCCGACACACCGCCCTTCGATGTGCCTCCGTACCAACCCTTATACCCGTAGTTCTCCGCCACGCCGTCAGGGAGGCTTACGTCTTCCTGCGGCTCTCCCTCGTTCCTCTTGTCTGTTTATCTGCAACCTGCTAGAGCCATGGTGCCCCACAGGTTGCTCCAGAATACATGCATGCTTTCCTCTGACAGGTGTACGCCATCCTGTCCATAGACCAGTGGTTTCCAGGTCACTGGCCTTCTCTTGTGACACCATACTCGTCTATTCAGCCCAGACTAACATAGTCTATCACCATCGGAACCTGGAGCTCCATTTGTTGACCGGACCCCAGTCCAGGTTGCTCTTCCTCCCCCCCGATCATAGGGTGGGCAAGGTATCTTAACCCGACCTCGCGCAAGACTGTTGCCTAATGTCTGGAGCTTGATACTTGCTGCCCAGCAGCACCCATTGTGTCTGGCTGGGCTGCCTGGCCCTCTGACAGGTGTACGCCATCCTGCCCATAGACCAGTGGTTTCCAGGTCACTGGCCTTCTCTTGTGACACCATACTCGTCTATTCAGCCCAGACTAACTTAGTCTATCGCCATCGGAACCTGGTGCTCCATTTGTTGACCGGACCCCGGTCCAGGTTGCTCTTCCTCCCCCCCGATCATAGGGTGGGCAAGGTATCTTAACCCGACTTCGCGCAAGACTGTTGTCTAATGTCTGGAGCTTGATACTTGCTCCCCAGCAGCACCCATTGTGTCTGGCTGGGCTGCCTGGCCCTAGACCTGAGGCCCCTTGTGGCCAAGGCCTGTCAAAGCGGAAGAGCATTCCCCCGCTGGGTGACACTATAATGCTAGTTTGCCTTGCTCCTAATCCTTTAAAAACAATGGCCTAGTGGTTCCTGCACTGGAGGTTTCTGGCCCCCCTTTCGCTCGTTCTCCCCTCCCCGAGGCTTTAGCTGTATACTGAAAACATTAAGCCACCCTTCAGCAGACCACTGTAGCTTGCACTGCGTAGCTTAGCTCGCCTTCGACATTGTTGAAATTGTGTTTAGCTTATGCTGGCCACCGGCAAGTGTCCTCACCAGCGCTGTGTTGCGGTATGATTGGGCGTAGGTTTCCAGCCATCCCACTCTTCCATCAGCAATGTAACCTCTAATGGTTCTGCGCAATCCTGGGATTGAACCGAATCCTCTTGCACGTTCCTTAACCGAATGGGCATAAACCGTAAGATTGTTCAACCTGTACCAGGCTGGAGGACATTGGTCCGATCTCATCCACCGTATTGTGGCACCTCCCAACCTATATTTTAAAGACTGGGAATGCTTCCCGTTTTATCAGCTACCTCCTGGTTTTCCTTGCTTCTCTCCTGTGCCAGCCCCTGGTGTACCGTGCTATATCGGTTTGAGACTTATGAATTGCAATTAACAAAGCATAGAAAAAGGATAAGCGCTCAACTATCTCCTTTACCCTCATGCGTTCCGCGGGGCGCCCCTCCTTTGCCTAGTGGGCCCTTAACTGCCCGTGGTCCTGAATTCTTGAGGCCGCGCTGGCACCAGTCACTACGCTAGCCTCACTCCAGTAGGACGGTTCCTAACCGATGCCACGTGTCCTCTTTCTTGGCGCCTGGGAGTGCTGGTTGAATTCTTCTGTGTTTTAATCTCCTATGATATAATCTTCCCCCAATAATACCTGAGTTCGTCCACAGGAAACATAGTACTACTGCTACGTCCGTATAACCTGTCTGAGTCACTATGATGTACTTGTAATGCATTTTGTGGTATTGGTAAATTGGTAAATCAAAGTGTGGCATTATGAAGTTTTTTTTGATGCTTTGAATGAACCTCCTTGTATTTTAAGTATCAAACATTACCCTACCCGATTTCTTAGCTGTGATTTTTTTACGAGCTCTTGAATTGCCTTTTTTATGCGGTAAAAGAATACAAAACAGGTGTCACTCCGTGCAACTGCCATGACTACGAAGTGCCCTCTTGGGATCACCTAAGAATGCAGCATCACCTCCTACTATGACGTGAAACCTCCCAGGGGCATAACTAGAAGACAATCATTTGTGGTGTATGTACCCAGAAATACAGCACTACAAATGTAATTTGATCGCTTGTGCTCTGTGCAGGCGCGCAAAGTGCTGCCCAACTCTGCCTCTGCAAATCGCAAGTAATGAAAATGCAATGTTTATTTCTTATCTAAAAAGAAATCGTGATTATCACTCGACAGAAAAGGAGTGGTCACAGCACCCAGTATCATAAGATTTCGTGTGAAGGCATAGTGTTCGTGGCCAGGATTCATTTCCTATCCCACAGGTCATGTACATATTACAGGAGCCCGTGTTTAAATCACTAAGCTATTTTGACAGCTGACAAAGAATGGTGAGCAATTGCCATCATGTTTTATCGCTCTTTTGGGAATTTAGCCCATCATCTGCATCCCACTTCCATGGGTGCTACCACTATTTTGGCCTCCGGTAATGATTAGTTCTAGGCTCTGGCCTATCTCTTAAGGCCCTCGTGCAGTGAACAGCTGATAGCGGCAAACATGCGGCGGCTGCAATCTTGCCCTAACCCCCTTTTGTGGGGGTGGGGAGGGGGTGTAAACCACTTTAGTTTGCAGCATGTAACAAGGATGTACACCTAGTTTTGTTACAATTGCACTGATTGGTTCCTCAAACCTTCCGCATCCCGGGTATTGAAACTTGCTTTCACGTGCCTGCCGGATATGCTCGGGAAACATCATTTACCACGAAGTCATTACCACTACTCACGTTTACCACGTGACACTTACCACGCAGGGTGCCTTCCACGCAGGGTACCTTCCACGACGTCTTTACCACGGGCTAGGGGGGAGACGTGGTATTCCTTCAAGTCGATCTGCGTGGGCATGGGGGGGCAGAGGGAGGGTGGGGGGGCTCGGAGGGGGGCTGGGGGGGGTCTCCCCCCCAAAAAATAACAAGCAGGTTACTTTAACAAAAAAACGAACATAAATTTAAAAGAAAGAGGAAAGAGCCTCCCCCAAAGACGTGCCGTGTACGTCAAAAAAGCAGTCCTTTTTTTATTTTGGTATACGTGTTTTGACGCTTGTTTCAAAGGAGGATGGAAGTAAGGGCTCGTGGAGAAAGACGTGAAGGTAAGACGTTGCAACGCGTAGTAAAATGCTACGTTGTAAATACCAGCGTGGTAAAGCCACTTGCGAGGTAAAATTCGCGTGGTAAAGCCATGCGTGGTAACTGAAATCGTGGTATAATCATATATTCCTGCCAGATTAGTGTGCACGTGCAAAATAGGTGTCACCTGGCCTCCGGAGGGCAGTGTTAAGCCTGTGCTGATTGAGGGACCGTAGGCTCTGAAAGTGCCCCAGGGCTGCCGTGAAGAGATGCTTTAGTATAAAGGTCCGGGGGTGTCGGCAGGCCCTGAGCACCCACACTGTAGCCTCTCGTGCCACAAAGCAGGACTTTATCGCCATTCTCCTTAGCCTGGTACTGATACAGGCTGCAGGGGGCAGCCAGGCGGCCTGTGCAGCAGCAGCCAGAGTTTGGGGGCCAGAGGACCGACAGGGGTCCCCCACCACTCCGCTAAATGGTGAACCTCTTTCTGTACTTGCAACCAGGAGGGAAGTGGGCTAAAAAACATACGCCTCTGGACAGAATGCAGACATCGCCAGGAGCCTGGTAGCAAAAAGTAAGCGCGCACTTCATTTATTTGTCAGAAAAGGTCACATTTTCATTTGATCAGATGGTTTGCATGCTCTCTCAGGTGTTGACAGATGCGAGAAGGGTGGGGGCGGACTAGCTCCAAATTATAACATACATCACGGAGGGGGGTCGGCTCACTATCGCCTGAAGCATGCCCCACGTAAAATTGTTTTTTGGTTTTTTTGTGTGTAAACTAACGGACTGGAGAGTACAAATACCCTTTAACCATACTTGCAGTTGCATGCAGCTCTTTGATGACAGGAAAAAAGGCTTGCTGTTCTTAGATTTCAACCTATCCCCTCTCATAAGACCAGCTATGTTGAAGACGAATGTTTCATTTGTATGGGATAGCAACTGTCAAGAAACTTTTGAGCTGGTCAAATCTGAAATGGTAAATACCAAAACACTCAGAGCATATGATCCGGCAGTTCCTTGTACCATCACTGTTGACCCTAGCAATTATGGTCTAGGGGCAGTGCTTACACAATCCACAGGTATGAATAAGGTTACAATAAGCTATACATCTAGAGTTCTGAGAGACCCTGAACTATTCAGTGATAGAAAAGGAGCTTTTGGCTTGTTATTGGGCATGTGAAAAATTCAGAACGTACATTTGGGGCAGGAAGTTTGTCATACAGACTGATCATAAACCCCTGCTATACATATTGGGGGGAGAACGTCTCAAGTATGCTATGTCTCGTATTGCACGTTTAACCACCAAACTCCTGCAGTATGATTTTTACGGTTAAGCATATTCCAGGAAAGCAGAATGTGAGGGCTGACATGTTGTCAAGACTTCCCTTAAATGAAGATGACACTATGGATGTGGAGGAAGACAAGGAGGATTGTTTTATTGTTGTTGTAGATGCTATTGAAAGCAAAGCTTGCAGCGAGACAGAATGGAAGGAGGCGTTATGTCAAGATTCCTGTCTGGCTTAAGTCAAAGATTACATTGTGAAAGGTTGGCCCAGGGAGAGGTGTGTGTCCCCGGCTATTCAGCCTTGGAAAGTGGCTGAAGAATTGTCCATTGAGGACGGAGTAGTCATGAGAGATGGTAGATGCGTTCCACCCATGAATGTTAGGATTAAGTTGGTTGACTGCGCACATGATGGCCATCTGGGGGCAACCATGACTAAAAAGCAGGTCAGAATACATTATTGGTGGCCCTCCATGGACAAGGAAATAGAGGAGAGGGTCAAGAAAAGTGTTGTTTATAGTAGCGCAGAAAAGGGGATCAAAGTTGTTACTCCTCTTCAGCCCATCCCTTTCCCCACCAAGCCATGGCTTAAAGTGGGCATCGATATGGTTGGCCCTTTCAATTTTCTCCTTCACAACTTACGCTTTGCATTTGTTCTTATGGATTTCCATAGCAAGTGGCCTGAAGTCAAGTTCTGCTCCTCTCCCACAGACGCTATTGCCATTTTTTTTCTCAAAGATTTTCTTGAGGGAAGGATTCCCGGAGGCCCTCGTCTTGGATAACGAGGTGCAGTTTGTCAATCAGGAAATGAGTGTGTTTTTGAATGAATCTGGCGTGAAGCATCTTCGAAGCTCTGTTGGAC